>NW_028227267.1:71698851-72350351 GCF_978045245.1 Mus caroli | reverse complement strand
AAACCTTCTAACCCTTTTCTGTCCCTTGAAAGCTTGCAAACGAAGGGGTTATGGCACTGTGGAGGTGGTGAGGCTCGTTCTTCTCCGCAGCCCCTCCTTCACAAGGATTAAGTGTTCTGAGGTTATGTCCCAGTGATGGGCAGCTGTCCCCACGCCCTTTAGGATCAGCTAATGACAGAGGGAACAGACCTCAGTCTAAATATAAGCTCAACTGTTCTCTCACCAGTTCCCGGCTCCTCGTCATTGAATATTACCTTTCTCTGCTCCTTGTGTTTGATGTTCCTAGCGCTCCCATTCACTGTGGCAAGGTGGAGGAGTACTGAAAACCCAGATGCTCAGATTTAGGTCCCTGCTCCTCCACTGACTTTTTGGCTTTGAACTTGAGTCCAGTTGCTCCATGAGGTATTGAGAGATCAGACTGGCTGGCTCCTAAAAGCCCTTGCTGCCTATGATCCCTCTGGAAATTAGTTTTCATTTCTCAAAATGTTGACTTCCTGTGCCTCTGACTCAGTAGCTCTGTGGTAACCGGTGAGAAGCTGACTGGCCAGGTCCCCTTGCAAGGTATTTATGGTAATTGCATCCCACACTCCGGGGAAATGCCCAAGTTATATTACAGGTGCAACGGGGTTAACATAATCTTTTTGTTTAACAGGAAGGAAGTTAACCCGTAACGTTCATTTCTAGGAAACTTGAGTGTGAACTGAGTGGACATTCAGTTGTATAAGGAGCTCAGGAAATGGTTTATTTTCTGTTTTAGGGATTCCCACCTAAATAGAAGCACCCTGTCTACCCTCCAGTGTACTTCCAGAATTGTTGGTCATCTCCAAAACATGTCTCCCTGTCTCCAGTTCTCTCTCCCCAGGGGCATTTAGCGCAGGGCAGGCAGGTAAATTATCCTTAACATCGCTTGTACACTCTGTCCCTGCTCACAAGACTCCAGCTCCCTGAGGCTGAATAGACTGAAGACAATCCTACACACCCAGCGCAGCCAGAGCACCCCACACCACATTCTGTCCAGCCCACTTCTCTCTCAGAAACACCGTTTATCACCTGAACAGCTCTTCCACTCCATCAAACCAATGCCAGAGCACATTATAAATAATAAGATTCTCTCTCCTTCCAAACCCCACAAACGAGCATTGTCTTGTGTGTGTGCAAATATGACACCCTTTTCTATAAGGGACTTTAGCACCTAGGATTTTACATGTGAATGGAATACTGAGGGTCATCTGTACAAAGTCAAGAAGTGGTTATTCTCCACCTACATGAATCCAGGGTGCTGTGACCACACAAGATGTACTGTTGGTATTATTTATCCTCAAACACATGCAAGGAGCACCAGGTATCACACATAACAATCGCTTGTCCCTGCTTGTTTTAAGTTTCCCTTTTAGTATTAAAGTCAACTATTTTAACCACCAAACACTGAGGTGCTTGCTCTGTGGACCAAGCCTAGGAAAGCCTTTTTTCCTTAAGTAGAAAACTTGGAGTCACCCACTCTAGTTCCCTGCCCTCCCCACACCATGTATCCATTATCTGCTGAATTAAACACTTGATGTCTAAAGAAATGTAGGTACTCTATTAAAAAAAAAAAGTCAAACAAGAGGAAATTAAAAACATAAAATACAAATAGAAGAGAGAGAGAGAAAGGAAGGAAGGAAGAGAAGGAGGGAGGGAGGGGGAGGGAGGGAGGGAAGGAAGGAAGGAAGGAAAGACAGACAGACAGACAGACAGACAGACAGACAGACAGAAAGAAAGAAAGAAAGAAAGAAAGAAAGAAAGAAAGAAAGAAAGAAAGAAAGAGGAGAAACCAGTGACACTGGAGCAGAAAGAGCAATGAACACCAAACCCACTTGAGGCTGCTGGCCCACAACCAGGGTGAGGCAGAGGGGCCCCTCAAGGCTCATGTGGATTGCCAGGGTGTCTGGGACCATATCTGGGACTCAGTCCCTTGAGAGGTGGGTCTTGGTTTTATGTTGGAGGGTATTTCCATTGAAGCCAAAGTCTGCTTCTCATCAAATGCAGGTTGAGCATCTCTGACTAAAACATCATCCAAAATGCTCCAAAATCTAAAACACTGTTTTGAGCATTGACGCAACACTACAAGTGGAAAATTCCACAGCATGAGACTATTTCATGAATAAGTTAGTGCTAAAGCAATCTGTAGGACTGATACACATATGAACTCACAGAGCCTGAGGCAGCATGCATGGGGCCTGTGCAGATCTGTACAGATAGAACTGATAGGAGAGGCAGACACGTGTGCCCATCTCTCACCCAGAAGCTAGCTCCAACTGATAACCGCTGGCAAATGAAAATTCAGTTTTCCCCAAGGGAGTCTCACTGGGGAAATAAACTACTCTTAAGGGTAGGGGGCCAACAGAAAACAAACCCAATAGCATCTTTGATGGTTCCTTGTCTCGTAATGTCTCTTAATGTCATGTGAAGGGTTTTTTTGTCCTTCTCAATTTTTAAAAATCCTACAGGTCCTTTTTGTGTATATTATGGCTTCCAGTTTTGTGTTTTTATGGGCTTCCTGTGTGTGCACATGAGCAGGTCTCTGTGTCCATCCCTGTGTGTGCACATGAGCAGGTCTCTGTGTCCATCCCTGTGTGTGCACATGAGCAGGTCTCTGTGTCCATCCCTGTGTGTGCACATGAGCAGGTCTCTGTGTCCATCCCTGTGTGTGCACATGAGCAGGCCTCTGTGTCCATCCCTGTGTGTGCACATGAGCAGGTCTCTGTGTCCATTTCTGTGTGTGCACATAAGCAGGTCTCTGTGTCCATCCCTGTGTGTGCACATGAGCAGGTCTCTGTGTCCATCCCTGTGTGTGCACATGAGCAGGCCTCTGTGTCCATCCCTGTGTGTGCACATGAGCAGGTCTCTGTGTCCATCCCTGTGTGTGCACATGAGCAAGTCTCTGTGTCCACATCTGTCTCTCCAGCCCCTTTCCTTCTGTTTGGTTGTTTTGTCCCATTCTGCTGTACTGATATTTGTTTTATCTCATTTTACTTTTTTTTTTTTTTCAAGACAGGGTTTCTCTGTGTAGCCCTGGCTGTCCTTTAACTCACTCTGTAGACCAGGCTGGCCTCAAACTCAGAAATCCGCCTGCCTCTGCCTCCCAAGTGCTGGGATTAAAGGCATGCGCCACCACCACCCACCCGGCTCTTTATTTTACTTTTGTCCCTTAGAAGCCTGTTTGTTTCCTAATGAGAGACAGAAAGTGGGTGGATCCAGATGGGAGGGGAGGTGGGGAGGAACTGGGAGGAGTTTAGAAGCAGGGGGAAACCATAATCAGGCTCTATTATATGGGGGAAAAATCTCTTTTCAATTGGAGAAAAATAAATGCTATATAAACTATTTTCAGGCAACATGTGTGCATGGTAAATATGAGGCATGAAGAACTTCACATTTACGCTTGGATCCTATCCCCAAGATATGTCATTGTGCCAAGATACATCATTGTGTATATATTGTGTATATATATTCCAAAATCAATAAAAGTCCAAAATCCAAATGCTTCAGATTCCAAACATTTTAAATAACAGATGGTCACTTGGTCTTTGCATTAAACTTTAGAGGCAGTCCCCACTGCTCCACAGGGAAAGTGAGGGCCGCAAAGCTGAGAGAAGAGCAAACACAAACTCCTGGATCACTAACTTCATGCATCGCACTGGGACTCTCAGGGCTTCATTTCCAAAGCTTCCAGAGGCCACACAAGCTTAGGATGCTAAGTTTATGATCCCATCCTTTACTGTAGGTCATGAAAACATAGATCTCCCACCTGCAATCCACTAGTGCTAATGTGTCCCTCTGGGGAGACCCCTTGCTCCTCAGCCTCCCAACAGATGTGCAGATTCCCTCTTCTCATAGCCCATGTCATGTGACCCTGTGGCCTCAGTGGCCTCTCTATGGCTCCATTCATCTAACAGATATGTGAATGGGAGGGGGGTGGCCTCACAAAGGCTGTGCCCAGCCCAGGCAACCCCTCAGCATAGATTTGCCATGATTTCAAGGATACATTCCAAGGGAGCAAGGATACATTTGAGCCTCTTTTACTCATTTTTTAAAATTCCTTTTGTTATTTCTAAATGTATTTGGAAGCTATTAAACACTTTGAAAACATCTAAATAACATAAATGTAAACTCCACCCCTTCTTTCTTTTTCTTTTTTACTTAATTATTTGGGGGGGGGACATGCATGCTGAGGGGTGCACTTGGAGGTCAGAGGTCAACTTACTTTGTGGAATCACCTCTCTCTTTCCACTTTTAAATGTTTCCACCCACGTTGGAATTTCCTGTTCAGTTTCCTCTTTGAATATTTTTCCTTATAGTTGCATGATGTTCAATTGATTTTATATTTAGTAGTGATTCCCAGAAGACCTAGGACAATAGGCACTTTACCAGGAAAAATAAAATAAAACAAGAGATGACTAACCAGATACTTATATGGGGAGTCACGGAAGTGGGACAGATGTGGTCCACTGTGATGTCACTGAAGAACAACATTAAGTGCTTCCAAAGGTGGGGCAAGTGACAAGTTTTGTGGGGACTCTAGAGTGGAAGTGACAAACATGCCTCTAATGGCTGGAGTGAGATAGCTTGTGTTGCCTTTTCTGTGTGTGTGGTGGGGGGAGTACTTGTAGATGGACCTGGGATCACACATGGTCCCAGAGGCTACAGCCTAGCGGTCAGGGTCCTTGGTGCTCACTATCTCAGTGTCCCGGCTTCCTTCTGACTTTGTCTCACTCACCTTGAGTTTCTGTTGCCTTCCTTCAGGAGCCAGAGGTAAAAGGCCCTTAGCTGTTCCTGGACACATGCTCTGAGTTTGCCATTCCAGCAATGAGTATCTCTTTCCTAAAATACAAACGACTCACTTTTTAGAACATCCTGATTGCTTCCTTGGCAACAGCATCCCCTTCCTGTGTGGGAATAGGGTTCCATGACAGGCTAGAAGGGGTCCCAGGGACAGACATGTAATGTAGACAGGAGGTGTGCATTTATAAGAAGGAAAATTGAGGACATATACTGTAGTGGCTACACAAAGAATGCCACGCAGGAACAGCAGTGAATCCCCATGTTCACGTTTCTGGGCTGGCAAGGTGGCTCAGAGGGCGAATGGTGCGTTTGGTGTGTGTATCCCTTACTGCAGAGCCTCAGGTTCAGCCCAGTGACAGGCAGGACACCATTCAAAAGGCTCGCTTGCTTCACTTGGCACGCTCTCCTCCAGGAACAGCTCCCCGATCTTCCTAAATCAAAGTGGACGGAGCATCTCAGCAGAGTTCCTATGAATGACGTAACAAACCACCAACCCAGATGTATTTGCTCGTGACATGAGAGGCCAGAAGTCAAAAGTCAAAGTGTTGCTTGGCTGTGTTCCTCAGAATCCCCGGGAGGAGGATCGATTTCCTCACCTCCCTGCTGGCATCACACAGGGCAGGTAAATCTAGGATTACCACTGATTTTTTTCTTTTTGTCTCTGACCGAAAGCCTTTTGGGAATTGTATGATATATGAAATTTGCTTTGAAATATTCTAATCTAGACTTTTTGGATGAGGTAGCAGATTAGGAGCTGCCTGCGTGAAATATGGTGGATCAGAAGAGTCGGGATAAAAATAAAATTACTCTGAAGAAAGAAAGCATCTGAAATCTGAGCAAGGTGAACCAACGGGAAGAACTGGGCAGCCTGCAGCTCCAGCCTGACAGCTTCCTTGTCCAGGGAGAGGAAGCAGATGTGCCAACAAGAAACATGAAAAAGAAAAGTTACGGGACTTCTCCAAAGAGGCATAATTGTTCAATTACTAAATCCAAAGATGGTGAAATAGGTAAAATATCAGATGAAGAATGCAAAGATTTACTTGAAAAAATGATGAGTTACTTATTAATTATTTGTATCAATTGTTGATACAACAAATCAAGCTGATATAAATAAGCCCATTACTAGGAATACAGAAGTCAATCAGGACCTAGAGAGGAAAGTAAGCAACATGAGAGAGAGAGAGTCAGCAACATGGATAGTACAGTTGGTAACATGAATGAGACCATCGATACCATGGTGAGAGAGTCAGCAACATGGATAGTACAGTCAGTAACATGAATGAGACCATCAGTAACCTGGATGAGACAGTCAGCAGCATGGATGAGAGAATCAGAAACATGGGTCAAAAATTCAGAAACTGTGGTGGTTTGAAGAAAAAAAATGGTCCCGGTCCCCAAAGGCTCATAGGGAGTGGCACAGTTAAGAGGTTTGGCCTTGTTAGAGGAAGTGTGTCACTGGGGGTGGGCTTTGAGGTTTTGGGTGCTCAAGCCAGGCCCTACTGTCTCTCTCTTCCTGTTGTCTGCCAATCCAAATTTAGACTCTTGGCTACCTCTCTAGCACCATGTTTGTCCGACTGCCTCCAAGTTTCCTGCCATGATAACAATGGACTAAACCACTGGACTGTAAGCTAGCCCCAGTTAAATGCTTTCCTTTATAAAGGTTGCTGTGGCCATGGTGACCCTTCATAGCAATAAAACCTTAACTAAGCCAAAAGCAAACATGTTTTTGAACAAATACAAAAAAAGTAGGAATATGGGAAATGAAAAAACTCAGTGAAGCAAACAAACATAGTATAAATAATTACCAACAAGCTAGACTAAGCAGAAGAAAGAATATTGGGTATGAAAGACAAAAATCAAGAAAATACTACATTTGAGACACCAATAGATGGATGACGATAGATATTTAGATAGATAGATACATGAATACATACATACATACATACATACATACATACATACATACATACATACATACATGGATGGATGGATGGTGTCTTAGTCGGGGTTTCTATTCCTGCACAAACATCATGACCAAGAAGCAAGTTGGGGAGGAAAGGGTTTATTCAGCTTACATTTCCACATTGCTGTTCATCACTAAAGGAATTCAGAACTGGAACTCAAGCAGGTCAGAAAGCAGGAGCTGATGCAGAGGCCATGGAGGGATTTTCCTTGCTGGCTTGTTTCCCCTGGCCCTGCTCTCTTATAGAACCAAGATTACCAGCCCAGAAATGGTCCCACCCACAAGGGGCCTTTAACCCTTGATCACTAATTGAGACAATGCCTTACAGCTGGATCTCATGGAGGCATTTCCTCAACTGAAGCTCCTTTTTCTGTGATAACTCCAGCTGTGTCAAGTTGACACAAAACTAGCTAGTACAGATGGATAGATACAAAGATACATAGATACATAGATAATAGACACATAGATAGCCATGTCCACAGCTTTTCTATCATATGATCAAGATACCGTACTTCTCCATAGGGTAAAGTGAGCTGAGATTAAAAACTAAAAGCATAGAAAGTTTATTCTGTGAAACTAAAGCTGAAAATCCCCCCAATTTAGGAAAAGAAACGGATACCCCAGCAATCGAGGCATTTAGAGCCTCAAAATACAAGACTAGAGGAAAACGTGACTTATTATAGTCAAGATGTCAAAGCACAAAACAAACAAGTAAATAATAGGACACTAGGCACGATGGCACACACCTAAATCCCAGCATTTGGGAGGTGGTGGCAGGAGGATAAACAGTTCAGGGTTAGCCTAGGCTACATGAGGCATTGATCAATAAAACAAAACAAAAGCTATGAGAAAAAAATCCATGTTGTTTACAAAAACCAGACACATTAGGATAGCATCCAATCTACCAACAGAAACCCCAAAGCCGAGGAAGCATACAAAGCTACATTTCAATTCCTGAAAGCAAAGATCTGCTAAGACTGTTATATCCAGCAAACTCAGAAACCCAGCACTAATGCAGCAGGGAACATTGAGGAAGAGAGGGCAAAAAGATAGGAAGAGCCAAAGGACTTTCCTGTGAGTTTGTGTCTTCTAGTAATGTCAGAAGTGACACCCACAAAATCTCACCAGCATGACTGGGCAAGCATGAGCTGAGCAAGGATAACCACAGCCGTGCCAATGTGGATGGAAGACCCCAGGCCTCAACCTACACGAAGAACTACAGGTGACAAAGGAATGCTGAGGCTGGAGGAAGTAGACTTCCCCAGGGAAGGCATACCAACCCGATATTCACTACCAAATGCTCAACCCTGAGACATACATACTAGTAACTTTGTATAGACCGTGCAGACTGTACTTATGTATTTAGGAATTTAAAAGAGAGCAAAGAGGGGCATCTGGCAGGGTTTGGAGGGAGGAAAAAAGGGGGGGGGATATTGTATAATTATATTATAAGCTCAAAAATAAAAGAAAATCAAATAAAAACCAGTGCAGGAATAAAGACATTTGAGGTCAAACAGAACCTCAGCAGTCCAAAGGAGCCCAAAAATCCAAAAGGATTCTCTTAGAAACCCAAAGAGAATGCAGACGTACTGACACCTTGATTCTGATCCGAGACTCACTTGGTCATACATACATATTTTAAAAATAAATACACAGTGTAAATGAAACATATAGTATATAAAGTGTACATGAGGTGGATATAAACAGAAATAGAGATATACACATCTGCTTGTCAGAGTTTGCTTCTCTGTTGGGATAAACACTAAAACCAAAACGCAGGGGAAGCCAAGGCAGAAACTCAAGACAGAAACCTGGAGCCGAAACTGAAGAATACTGTTAACTAGCCCTGCGGCTTGCAGATTGTTCCTCTACCCCACTCCACCTGACCCTGGAGCTGAGGATTGAACCCAAAGCCTCGAGCTTGTTAGGCAAATGCTCTACTACTGAGCCAAATCCCCATACCCAAAACTTGCTTTCTTATTCAACTCAGGACCACTGCTTAGAGGTAACACCATTCACACCGAGCTAGACCCTGTCACATCAATTATCAATCAATCAATCAATCTACCTATCTAAATAAATAAATAATTAAATAAAAAAATACCCTATGGGCATGCCCACGGGCCAATCTGATGGAGGAAATTCCTCAATTGAGACTCCTTCTTCCCAGATGTTTCCAGTGTTCGTCCAATTGATGGAAACTAACTAATAGATAAGTTTTTATACTCTGAGAATTTCATACTTGTATACAAGGAAATATGATCATATCCACCCTTCATTTCCCCCTCCAGCTCAAAAATACCTATACACACACATCTACCTCCCAACTTCATATCTTATGTTTTTAATAACCCATTAAGTCCAGCTCCAGCAGCTCCTCAGTAGTGGTTAGGCCTTCTAAGCTCCTCTCACCCTTGCTGCCTGGAGTTTTAGCTGGCTTGATCACTATGGCCACTAAGAATTCATGAATGCAATTTTTGACCTTGAAGGAAACAAAGTTGTATTGCTTTAAGGACTATCTTTGTGATCATTATAGCAACCACAGGAAACTAGTTCAGATGTAGAAGAAGCCTGCAGACAGACACAAAATGTAGAAATCTCAATTGGAGAGCCCTTGTCATGAGCTGGCCTAGCCCACTCCTAGCCACTATGTGATAAGACCAGAGAGGACCGCACCGCCCACTTACCCAGCTCTGTGGAGTCATCGGAGCCTGTATTGGCTAGTATTTTGTCAACTTGTCACAAGCTAGCGTATTCTGGGAGAAGGGGACATTGGCTGAGAGACTGTCTCCATCAGAGGGCCTGTAGGCAAATCTCTGGGGTACTTTCTTGATTAGTGATTGATTGGGAGGGCCCAGCCCACTGTGGGCGGTGCTACCTCTGATTATCACGTGGTCCTTGGAGAAAGGTAGTTGAATGTGAGCATAGAGATGACATCTGTAAGCAGCTTTCCCTCATGGTCCCTATCTCTGCTTCTGAGTACCACCCTGACTTCCCTCCGTGATGGACTGCGTTCAAGACGCGTAAGCCAAAGAGAGAAGAGCAGGAGAAAGCGAATGAGAACAAATCCATCCGGCTTTTGAGGCAGGGCCTTGAACAGGAGCTAGGGGTGGGGTGGGGCACAAATGCTTCAAGAAAAACCGCCTTGGTTACGCAGACTGAGCGTTCTTTTAGGGTACAGTTTCAGTTACTGCTCTGAATTAAATGTCTGGATTTAGATTAGCAAGCAGTTCTCGACCTATATAGGTCGTGACTCCTTTGGCAAACCTCTATCTCCAAAAATATTTTCATTAAAATTTGTAACGGTAGCAAAATGACAGTTATGAGGTAGCAATGAAATAATGTTATGGTTGGGGGTCACCACAACATGAGGAACTGCATTAAAGGGTCGCAGCATTAGGTAAGCTGAGAACCACTGCAATAAATTGTGAGGACCCCTGATGTTTTATGAAGAAACCACATTCCCACTGCAAACACGAGTGTGACGTGAATAAATTATGAGACACCATTGTGTCTCCACCAGAGGTGACATTACAGATTGAGCCTGAAGCAAGGGAAGAAACAAAAATCCAAGGATCTCAGTCTCTCCTCACCCAACTCAGCAGGGCATGTAGGCTACTCACTCTCACAACCACGTCCCTCAGAGCTAAGGCTACAACAACCTAAGCCATCACAGACTATGTTAATCCCACACACGAGGTGAGAAAGAGGACAGATCCAAACCATAGCCAAACTGATTAAAGCCAGCTTTATTCGTATGCATGGGCTGTCTCTTCCTAAGGTCAGCATTGGACATGGGGAAGATCAGGGGTTTTATCACTCAGGAGAAGGGGGCTTCCAAATTGGGGGTGGGGGCGGGTAAGCAGGCAAATAGGCAGGGTTATGAAAGCAGAACATAGCCATAACAAGTTGGTCATAACAACCTCCTGAAACAAAGTCAAAGTGGCAAGGTGGTTGGTCATAACAACGTGGTCACGGCAAAGTGGTCATAACAATGGTTATAACAAGGTAGTCATAACAACGTGGTCATGGCAAGGTGGTCAAAACAACTTCTTAACACAAAGGCATGGTTGTCGATTCCTGGAACAGGCAGTACAGAACCATTCGAAGTTAAGGTTACAGCTGGGACATAGCCCCATCCTCGAGAAACAGAGGTTTAATCATGAACAGGAATGAATCTAGTGCGCTTTTACTACAATATGGCATGCAAGCCTGAGATAGGGGCAGGTTGGTTAACCAGCAGCTAGGAGCCCACTTCACAGTATTCTGGAAAGACTCTGTTGTTAAAAGTTCTCCAAGTATCTGATCTTTCCTCTTCTGGGTTTTTTGTTTTGTTGTTGGTCTATTTGCATGCCCAGCCTGGTCTAGAATTCACAATCTTCCTTCTTTTTCCCCAGCGAGGATTACCGGTGTAGCCTTCAGCATAGTTCTCGATTTAGAAATGTCTTCCCTCCATCCATCCCTCCTTTCTTTATTACCCCAAACCTGTAGTGTGGCAAAAGGATAAGTCAATTTCTACTGTAGAAATGGGGGTTATCTGAAGAGGTAGTGGGAGGTTAAATTACAGTCTAGTCAAAAATATGGTTAAAACTGATTTGGCAAGTTCTTATAAGAAAAGAGACTTCTGTTTTTCTTTTTTCCAAGACAGGGTTTCTCTGTATAGCCCTAGCTGTCCTGGAATTCACCCTGTAGACTGGATTAAAAGCATGTGCCACAGTGCTCCTCGAAAAGAGACTTCTTACCATGTCCATCATTGCATGACTTTTGCAATTGGCTACATTTATGTTGGGTGGGATTGAGGAGCCCTTAATTATAGGCTGAGAACTTTCAGAATAGAGTGTTAGAAGCCATCAGCCATTTTGTCTCGACTCCTGTGGACATTTACAAGTTGCCTGTATCCCCTAAGACAGTTTTGAATTGTAAACTAAACAACTAAGTTCACGTAGGAAGTGTTTCAGTGGGGAACTGTCTACTCTGGGCTGGCCTATGAGCCTGCCTGTGAGAGCCTGTCTTGGGTTAATGAAGGTAGGAAGCTGTGTCCACTGTGGGCAAGCATGGATTCATCTGTTGCTGTTTGTTTCTTGACTATAGATACATTGTGACAAGCTCCCACAAGTTCTGCTGCTGGGAAGCTCCACAATGATGAACTATAACTTGGAGCTGTAAGTTAAAATAAAGCCTTTTTCCTGCTGCCCCCCCCCCCCCGGTTGCTTTTGTCTGGGTATTTTAACCTCCGACGTGACCTATTGCAAATCATTTAAGTTCTGAATGCCTTTAGTTAAATGTACTATTCGCTTCCATTAGAAAGCAAAGCAGAGCCATCCTCTGAGACACTGTGAGGTCACAGGGTTTGATGTATTATTAAAAATCCAATTCAAAGTCCCATCATTCAGGAACCAAATGATCTTCTTACATAGGAGGGCTTTCCACGTTTTAATTATAGGAGGACAAAGCGAGGGCTTGATATTCAGGCTTCTTCATAATGCACAGTGAAAGAGGAGCCTCGAAGCGTGGAAAGCCAGAGCGGCAGGCAGAAGAAAAGAACACTGGGGTGCACACACAAGCTCCCCTGAGAAGTGCTCTTGTGGTAAGTCATACCCCAAGCCATAGGGCATGCAAGAACTTGGGGCTCTACTCTCAGTTTTATGTCTAAGGAACGACAACATATGATTTATAAGAAAGACCCAACAGCACCGTGGGGTCAGTTTCTTCAGGCTAGGCCACCTAGGGTCTCTGGTAGGGGGAGGTCTCCAGAAAATGCTCACATTAATTCTTCACAGTGTGTTCCACTGATTGCTTTAGTAGGACAACCTGAAGTGTATCATATAGTATATTGTTTGAAAATCCACAAAGCTTATGCTGGAAGGGTATGCCCACAACATAAGTATAAGTAGGGGGAAGGCATATGTAAATATATATATGTATATTTCTAATGTTAATTAAAGCTAACACATGTATGTGCTTTATATAATCAGTATGATGTTAGAAGGAAATACACAAAAATCTTAGAGCGTGAAGCTCATGAATAACTTTTTAAAATGTATTTCCATATTCTTTTCTGCACTTCCTAATTTTTCCACAATCCGTGTATGTTGCTTTGATTATCTTAGAAACAAAGATTAAAGCAATATACCATGTATAACTCTTGCAAGGAAGATCAAGGTCAAAATTCCACCTCCTACTTCTTCTGAATGTGATCCTCTCTTCTACTAAGAAAAACCAAATGATGTAGAGAAGAAGAGCACAAGGACTCATGGGTAAATTCTGGGATCATGGTAGCCAAAGTGTAAGGGAAGGTTATCTGTTATGGGCCACCATTTTCTCCCTCTTCCTTCTTTGGGAGTCTGGGCCCTTTGCTGGGCAGAATAGTCATCATTATCAAGGTCTGGATGACCCAGAAGAGTTGACCATTGGCCAAGTAGAGTGTGTGACCATTGGCCAAGTAGAGTGTGTGAGCTATAGACAGGGAAGCTATGGCTTGTGTCTCCCCAGAGTAGCTGATTCTATTTAATGGATGAGCATGGAAGACAGAATGTTCACAGCTACTGAGAACACAGCAAGCTGGGCCAGCCAGGTGGCTCCTCCAACTTTCTCCTTTCCAAAGACAACACTCCACCCAATCTAAAGATGACTGGAACCCCAACCCCCACCTCAGGTACAGTATAACAAGAACACGCTCAAGTCTGATGAGCTAATGTATTTATTGTTCACTGTGATGGATGGAGTGGGGTTGTTCACTAGATTTACCCTCGAGGTTTGGGGGTTTGGGAGTTTTGTTTTTTAGGGTTTTTGTTGTTGTTATTGTTGTTGATTTGGCATAAGCTTAGGTCATTTGGGAGGAGGAAACCTCAACTGAGAAAATGCCTCCATTAAATTAGCCTGTAGACAAACCTGTGGGACATTGTCTTGATTAATGATTGGTGTGAGGTGTATTACAAACTATGGATCATACTACCCCTGGGCACGTGGTCCTGAGTTGTATATGAAAGCCTACTGAGCCATTCATGGTGAGAGAGAAAGCCATTAAGTTTCCTTCATGGCTTCTGCTTCAGTTCCTAGGTTCTGTTCCTGCTTTTGGCTTCCCTCAGTGATGGACGGTGACTGGGGTGTGTAAAGTTGCTTTTAGACATGGTGTTTATCCTTGCAATAGAAAGAAAACTAAGACATTTACCTTCTAGCTGTGTGATCTGAGTTATTGCTGTGGGGCCCACTTACTTCCAACATAACTCAAACACCAGGCCAATGCAGATGACAAACGTTTATTTTAATCAAGCCACTATTGGTCGATCAGGGACACAAAACAGACTTGGGAGTTGAACTGTGACCTTGAGCCAGAATGTTTTTGGAGCTTTTAAGCTTGGAAACCACAAACCTCTATGCCAAGTTACAGTTACATTTTTTTTTCACCAATCAGGATGTAGGCATAGGGTCTTCCCTTATGTGGTTGATTAACTGAAACAGAATGTAGGTCTTACAGTCCATCCAATAAAATTCATTTGCTCTTTTGTAGTTAGAAATAGTTATTATGTCTTGGGGAACAAAAGATGAATGATGGAAGCGGGTTAGCTATTGAGGAGTCCCCAGTGCCCCAGTTCCCCTAGGGCCTGGGAATGAGAATGGAGTCTGGGAACAAAATGGCAGTACTTAGGACAAGAACCTTTGCTTGCTCCCAACATTATGACTCCATTTTCCAGGCCCGTGTTCATGTCTGTAGAACCAGGAATCATAAAGTTATTCCACTGAGTTGTCTTGAGTTTTAAGTCAGGGTCTGTATGTTAAAGATGTTTTGTGATTTGTGGTCATATGCCATTTTTACAGAAGACAGGAGCTTGCCTGTCGTTAAAGCTGGACTTGATTATGCAAGAGTCACTGCTGTGAGTCACCTGTGCAAGGAACTCTCTGGCCACCTTTGCATCCTCTCTGCCACCTCACCATCATCTTGCCATCATCTAGTGACACCCATTCCCAGTCAGCCTTACCAATGATGGTGGCTGACAAGTGTCGGGGAGGGTAAGTGAGATGGCAGGGCATAGACACTGTCTTAGTCACTGTTCTGTTGCTGTGAAGAGATACAGTGACCAAGGCAACTTATAACAGACAGCATTTAATTGGGAGCTTGCTTACAGTTTCAGAGGGTGAGAACTGGACGATCATGGTGAAGAGTATGTTGGCAGACAGTAGCTGAGAGGTCACATCTGATCCACACCTTGGAGGAGGCAAAGATAGAGAAAACATGCAAGACTGAGCCTGGTATGGACTTTTGAAACCTCAACTCCCCCCACCCCCACCCCACCCCCAGGGACATGCCTTCTTCAACAAGACCACACCTCCTAATCCTTCCCAAAACAGTTCCACCAACTAGGGACCAAGCAGTCAAACATGAGCCTAGGGGGCAATTCTCAAACCACCAAACACACTGAGTTCAACCTGGAGACTTGTGTAAGAGTAAGCCACCTAGGACTCTTGGAAGACTTGCATACTGGGAGTTGGAGAGCTGTGGGGGAGAGGTGGCTTGGAATATCACTAGTTTCTGAGTCTCAGTCCTCATTAAAGAGGAAGAACCAAGGATGGGTCTCCCTTTACCTCCAGATAGCAGAGAGAGCTTTAAGACCCCTCGAAGGTGAATGTGAACTCATTACAGTCGGGAGACAGAGCTGGGACAGGCTTGTGCCTATCTTCAGATGGGAAATCTAAAGAGTGGAGAAAGCCTGGCTGGGAGCTGCCAAGCCTGGAAGAGGAACCTGCACTGGGAAAGGCCTGCCCTTCCAGAGCTGGTAAAAGCACCTTGTCAGAAAGGGGTCCAGGAACTGGGAGATAGACAAGAAGCGGTCAATGGGTGGGGGTGGAGGTGGGGGCGGGGTCTCCAGGTGCTCTCCACCAAGCTGGACAAGTGGGCTGCTTGGCCACCAGGATCCTTCAAGGGGAGAGTACACAGGCCTTTTCCAGCTCCAGGGGAAAGCAGGGAGGAGTGCTTCCAGAGGTGAGTGGAGGGAAATTTCTGAAGAACCTACAAGTATCCTCATGACAGCAAGTCAGATCTGGTGTCTGCCAGCACAGAGTACAGGGCTGGCTATAACGATGACAGGTGAGTCTTAAGAACTTTCCACTGTCCCATCCCTCCCTCCCCATACTCCACCCCTAGGAAGAAACAACAACTCAGGAGCACTGAGGAAGGAGAGCAGCAAGGAGAATGCAGGTGGTGGCCTCCCTCCCCTTCCCCAGAAACCTCCTCCCCCTAAGCAGCCTCCCTCCCCTCCCTCCAGCAGCCCCTTCCCCCTGAGTGGTCTCCCTCCCCCAGCAATCTCCCTCCCCTCCCCCCTCCCCAGCCCCATTGGTTGGACATGGCAGACTGAGGTGGTGACTAGTATGTAGGTATGGACCTTCCAATTTCTGACTGTGAACTTGACTTTAGAGTTCTGTGTTTCCTTTCTTACAACGTTGAACTCGGACAACCTTAGGCTGCTAAGCCAGCATCTGAATGTGAGCAGAACTTGGTCACAATAAAAGCAGAGATCAGTCTGTCTTCCAGGGCTCACCCTCCTCCCAGTCTCTCAATGTGGTCCATCTGGATATCTGCCTGGTACAACCACCTCTCCAGCAGATGCAACCCACTTGACTTACACACACACACACACACACACACACATATACACACACACACTAACCCCTACATCCAATATGGTCACTTGTGCAATAACACACCATGGTGTGTTTCCACAAAACTCATGCCTGCCTGTTCCACACACACCCAGCCATTAGAATGCCCACAGAGGCTGGGTAACTCCCTGGTCCCCAGCAAAGGCTTTGACTAACAAGCACCTCTCTCTTTCTGTCCTCCACTCTCTTGCCCCCCACTTGCTGCTTGAGCACGCTTATCCCAGGTGGCTCCTGTCTCATCCCACAGACCCCGAAGGATGCTCTCCCTACCCTCTCTGGCACATCTGTATAAAACATGATGCTTCTGTCATTTGTATAGTTTGTTGTGTCACCGCCTCTGTATCTGCATGACCCACCACCAACCCTGAATTCTTTCCTGGTCAGGGAAGGCCAGCCCAGTAGCAATAAATTGGACACAAGGCATCTGGGAGCCACAAGGGTATCTACTGCCATCAGCTAGCTTTCTAGAGTAGGGGTGATGGGTCAGAGCCTTCAGCCTACTGCAGTGCACAGGATAAAAGAAAGGTCCCATGGGGAGCATGCTTTCAACTCCTATAGGAACCTCCCCAGGAGCTCCAAAAGGGCAGGCTTAGAGCTTAGAGTCCTCCCGTGAGACAGACCTCAAAAGCCAGATTTGAAGAAAATCCAGTATCCTGAGCCTGGAAACTCTGTGACTCCATCCAGATGAATCAGAAGTGAGAGGAAGGCTGGAGAGATGGCTCAGTGGTTAAGAGCACTGACTGCTCTTCCAAAGGTCCCGAGTTCAAATCCCAGCAACCACATGGTGGCTCACAATCATCTGTAATGGGATCTGATGCCCTCTTCTGGAGTGTCTGAAGACAGCTACAGTGTACTTATATATAATAATAAATAAATGAAGGAGGAGAAGGAGGAGAAGGAGGAGAAGGAGGAGAAGGAGGAGAAGGAGGAGAAGGAGAAGGAGGAGAAGAAGGGGCTTAGAAAGGGGACATAGAAAGCAAAGGGGCTTTTAGGAGACCTTCACTTCGGTTCTCTAGCCTGGGCAGGCTCCAGGGTTTTGTGGCAGCTCTCCTCTTGCTGTAGCTTCCTATTCAAATGGCAAACAGTGCTGAAACTTCTGGTTAGACAGTGACCTTTGAAGGACAGAGGATAGATACCCTTGGAGACTTAAGAGTAACACCCTGTAATTCCAGTACTTGGGAGGACGAGACAAAAAGACCCTATGCGTGTTTCTGCCTACAGAGTGAGAGTGTCGGAAAGTGAAAGATGCCTCTCCACCCCGTGCCTATGTCTCCCATAAAAGAGCATCCTCCTTCTCAACTGGCTTGGCCCTGCCCCAACTGTCTCTCCTGGGGTGGGGGTGGGGGGCAGGGAGGGAGGTACAGTCCTGAGACGCGAAGACTGTGAAGAGAGGTGAGGAGATGCTTCAAGAGACAGGGTGGAATTCCACTCAGAGTGTTTATAGTGGTGGTGGCAGTGGTAATCTTTTTTCTTCCAACTAGGCTTCAAGGCTGGCCTGTGTCTTGGCTTCCCAACATGGCTCCATCTATAGCACTAGGTCATACAGCCTGGCTTAGCTATAAGTGTTTGGCTGATAAACATTTGTTGAAATGCACATTTTTTAAAAAAAAAGTGTTATTATATGGGAACACACACTGACCATGGAGGAACATGTGTTAAGGTCAGAGGTCAGGTCTCTCCTTCCACCATATGGGGGTCCCAGCGATTGAACTCAGGGCATCAGCCTTCCCCTGCTGAGCCATCTCACCAGCCCTGTTGAGATGAATTTCAAGTAAATTGCAAAGTACCATGCTACAGGAAGCCCAGTTCCTTGCTTCATGCTAGCGGAGAGGCAAAACAATGTTAGGAGCTGGCACCGAGGGGCAGCCTTTGGGTGCCCTGGTCCCATTAAGAACCTAAGAAAGTGGGCAGTGATGGCACACGCCTTTAATCTCAGCACTTAGGAGGCAGAGGCAGGTGAATTTCTGAGTTCAAGGCCAGCCTGGTCTACAGAGTGAGTTCCAGGATAGTCAGGGCTATATAGAAAAACCCTGTCAAAAAAAGAAAGAAAGAAAGAAAGAAAGAAAGAAAGAAAGAAAGAAAGGAAGGAAGGAAGGAAGGAAGGAAGGAAGGAAGGAAGGAAGGAAGAAAGAAAGAAAGAAAGAAAGAAAGAAAGAAAGAAAGAAAGAAAGAAAGAAAGAAAGAAGAAAGAAAAAGAAAGAAAGAAGAAAAAATGAACCTAAGGAGGAATTGGTGTGTGGTTCCCACTTGGAATGAGGTAAGCCAACTAGGACCTAGGCTCCTGCTCAAAGTCTCAGAGCCTGAGCATTGAGGGTAACTGTAAGGTACCCGTGGACCCCAGCCTAGGGTTCAGGTTGCTCCTTTGGGGTGGCCTGAGTTTAGCCAGGGTGGGAGGTTTGACCTCCCAACAATCCTGGCTTTGTCTTTCACATTCGCATGGTAGGAATGTGTCCCTAGCTTATATTTATTTTTCTCCGCTTTTAGCTGACCTTTGATAGTTCCCACTCCTTCAAATGATCTCTCCACATGTTCTCTTGAGTATTTTACAAAAGAACCTTTCTTCCCACGTGTGCCACCCAGCTGGGTGCCGACCTAGAGGAGCCGACCTCAAAATATCAAGATGACATATAATCAAGGCAAGACCGCTGTTCAATCTTCTCCCACTCCGTGGGAGAGTTCTTCAAACCCTGAAGCACAGAAGAGGACCTAGCAAGGAGATGGTGCCCTTTACCAGGAGTTCAGTCCAAGGTCCTGTCTCTGCCAGACTCCAACATAAGGCCAGGTAGAGTCTCCTAGCTGGCCTGGGACAATTGTACCACCACCAAAGATAAATGTGTTTTAGCCAGAAATCTCTGACAAGGACCACACATTGAATCCTAAGACCATGTGAGGCAGTGTTCAGCACAGCTTTGAAGAAGAATTCCTGAGAGGCTTCAAGCCACCCCGATATCATCAGCTCCAGAATAAGCCCCCTTTTTGAGAGCGATCACTGGCCTAGAGAAGTAAAGCCAGATATGATGATGGAGAGGAAGACATGAGACCTCAGGCTCTTTTTGCCTCTTGGGAACATTTTCTTTTCTCCTGCGTATTCTCAAGGGCCCCAGGACAGTGGCCTCACAGTTACACAAACAAGGGGCTCACTGCAATCCCAGATGTAAGAAAAACATTGTCTCAGAGAGACATTTTGCTGACCTTTGTCAAATGGTTTGCCATGTTTGATAGAGGGTGGTGATAAGGCAGGGGGCTTTGCTCTGTACTTGGCATAAGTCCGACAGGAGGTTTGTGTCTATTTTTCTACTTAATCTGGTTCTTAGCACAACACAGGGTGTTTTGAGAAGAGAATAATATGTTCCTCCTGAGAAAGATACTTCTAAATTAGTTGGCTGGCCCCTGCCTGGGAGGTCTCTGACATGCTTAAAAGGTGTGATCCCTTAAGAACCATACCTAATGTCTCTTAGGAATTAGATAGAGCCCACATAAGTTGTGTAGGGCAAGTTCCATCCAGAGGGAAAGAGACTATGGAACCATGTATGGCCAGTAACACACACAAAGCCCTGAGCACTAAATCTGCCCTGTATGTATGTCAGCGAGCTTTCCGTCACTGTGATAAAGTGCCCAAGATAATCAGCTTATAAAAAGGAAATATTTATGTTGGCTAGTAGTTCTGGAAGTTTCCGTGCATAGTCACTTGGCTCTATTGACTTTGGGCCTGTGGAGAGCCAGAGAATCAGAGCAGGGGTGTGCAATGGAGCATAGGTGTTTGTCACATGGCACACAGGAAGAAAAGAAACAGGAAGGGACTGGGGTCCTGAGACCCCCTTCAAGAATGCTCCCCGGGATATCACTTCCTCCCACTAGACCCTCACCTCTTAAAGGTTTCATCACCTCCCAGAAGAACCACAGGGTAGGCGTCATGCTTTTAACAGATGGTCCTCTGTGGGACATTTCCACACCACAGCATCTCAGTCTTCCCAACAGTTCTCTAGAAACAAATGAACCAGTTCTTATGATGATACATACTATACCAGTAATGGTATAGCTCAAATGGGGCTCAGCAGAAAATCCAGGGGAGGTGATGTGTAGATCGGTGTTCAGTGGGAAGACAGAGAGGTGTGCAGGGCAGGCAGATAGCATCGTGGCGTGTCTGTGGATGTGCATAAGCACAGACAAGGCTAGATAATCCGAGTGAAGCACCTTAGTGGAGCTTGACACTGAATAAGGACTGACCCTGTCATCTGTCACATGCCCACTGACACCTGGACACACATCTGATTGGGTAGTCCTTCAGATAGAGGATCAAATCATATATAACATGTGTCCATGCCTCTGACAGGAACACCAAGTGGCAGCCATGAGTGGCGGCAGGAGGGTCTGATCAGCCGATACAGCAAAACTGAATCCCCCTGCTAAGTAACCTGCATCTATGTGGTGGCCCATCCCAGTTACAGCCAACTCCATCTCACAGTTGCTATGTGACTGACTACATGTGTGAAGGCTCTTATCTGGGTTGACTGGCAGGTTACCTACCGTCTCTAAATTTCTACCCTCCCAGTTAGACCTGGGCTCCCCTCAGACAGCCTCATGTGTAGGGAGCAGGAAGTCTCCATGGGGCAGCTGGAAAAGCACACCTATGCCCACTAGGCTGACAAAGGACCCAGTGTCATCAGGGCCCATCTGACTGCTATATAGCTTCTGCTCATGGTGATAGACAGCTGCAACCTCCCTGCCCCCAACTGCACACTCAGCCCAGCACCCCCTCTTTTCCTTCCCTTATTCTCAGGAGACTTAACAACATTCTCATGCATTTCTCGTGGGATGGAAATTTTATTTCCTGTGAAAAAGGAGCAGGGCACTCACAGGTCCAGGAAAGAACACATGGCTCCAGAAGGTGACAGTCGGGTGAGCATAGTGACATATGTCACATCTCTTTTTCCTGTAAAGTAGGGGGTGGGTAGCATCCAAAAAGAAACTCAGAAGGCTAGGGTAACATCACAAAAGGAAATCCACTTTGAAGTGAGCTGTGAGGAGAAAAGAAGGGAGCCTATCAGAAAGAAATGGGAAAGGATTTGAAGTAATACGGCCCCGCCCCCACCCAGCCTCCCAGTCCAGGCTCGCTGGCTAACCCAGGACTTCCAACTCTGGAGAGAGAATATCTGTGTACTGTATAGAGGCATCACCTGCCAATTAAAAAACCTGTGGCCTATAGGAAAAGGTAGAATAGAAGGCTGGACATGTGTGAGGAAAAAGAATCCTGGATTCATCCTGGTACGGAGCCCCGTGGGGGAGTCACCAGGGAAGTGTGAGGAGAACAGACCTTTGAGCAAAGTCATATAGAAGAATGTAGACCAGTATAAATGAGTTATTTTAAATTATTAGCTAGTCAGGGTATTTGTAAATAGACGTCGAGTCTGAGTCATTATTCTGGAGCTTGATCCTGGAAGGGAAAACAGCCATACACCAGTCATGAAACAGAACAGTCATACCACTCCACTACCTCAGCATGTCCTGCCTTTAATCCAACTGTGCAAAATATTGTTGGTGCAGGTGGTGCAGCTGTCTCAGAACATTATGAATGACTGTCATGCTGTGCCAGTCTCCCGTGTGCCTTCACTTGGACTTCCCGAAAGCCGGTCTGAAACAGAAGCCCGTATGCTTCGACTTGGTAGCCATGAAAGCCAATCAAGAAGGAAGCAGAAGCAGAAGGAAACAGCAGAGGAAGGAGAACTGACCTAAGGATGCCAGTTACTGAGCGAGCAGCTGCTGCTGCTAAGTGCCAACCATGCACTTCAGACACTTGTGCAAGATGTATTTACCAAGCGCTTGTTCTATGCAATAACCGCCAGGCTTTACAAAAGAATCACAGGAACATCATCTGAAAGCTGGGCTCCCGAAAGTAGGAGGAGAGAATTTCTCATCAGCTCTCCCATCTACTGGTCACAGGTTCACCCAAAACACATTAAACCCACACACACCTCCCAACTTGCACACAGGGGGCAATAGCAGCTGTCTTGGTGGAGCACTAAAAGTGACTAGTCCGTACCTGCATATCTAAGCAGCCGTTAGCCAGGTGTGCAAGGTGCCCTAGAGAAACTCGGGTGGGCAGCAGATGGGATTTCAAAGTCTCCTATGGACTGCACTCTGATTCATATGCCACCCACTCATTCAGCCTTGCAAATCTCAACTTTTCTCCCAGAGAGGCAGTCACCACTGAGGTGATACACAATGGTGGTCAGCCTGTGTGTGTCCAAGTCTCAAGGCTGCCACCTACTGGTTTTGTCACCCACTTAGTAAGATTCCTAAACTTACTGAGCCTTGGTGTGCTGTTCTGTAAAATGGGAGCGTGATACCACACGCGAGCACAGATATCATGTTTAACCTGTTGTCTGGAACCTAATGATTCTGACAGGTGGAAGCTATTGTGAGGATTGTGCCAGCCGGCTCCATGTGTCTGCAGGAACCTCATGTCTCCTTGAAGAATGCTAGAATAATACAACACCCCTAAATACAGCATTATGCATGTATTTTAATACTCCCCCCCCACCCCCCTGTGAGCAAGCAGGAAGCTTGGTGGCAGCAAAATGGCCTAAAACAGAAATCAAAGCAGATGGTGAGATCAGCTTCTCAGTCTCCCATCTTCGATCTGGGCACAAGTGAATCAGCTCAGGCAGAAGGGAAGTGAGCTCTGGTGCGCTTTGCACTGCTGCCCCGTCCCCTGGGACCCAGGGAGGATGCCTGGGAGGGAATGCCCCAGCCTGTGCAAGAGCCCTCTTAGACTGGTCCTTCAGCAGCCAGTCCTCACTTGACAGGAAAGAGGCCCTGCTGGTACTCTGATACGGCTGCTGCTGGTTCGGCTTCCTCCTCCTCCTCCTCTTCTTCTTCCTTCTCCTCCTTCTCCTCTTCCTCCTCTATGTATACTACTGTTGTGGTTGTTATTTTAAGACAAGATCCAAGGCTAGTCTGGAACTCACAATCCCCCTACCTCAGCCTCCAGATGTGTCAGGCCCTATACTGACCTTGAGGAATAGTTAAAGAGAAAGCTGCTCAGAAGGGGCACACATCCCTGGGAGAAGGTACAGTGGTTCAGGCATCTGCTCAGCAAACACTGAATACTTCCTAAGGCTAAGCACTGGGCCAAAGTCAAAGGCTTTGTATATATGTGAGATGTCATTACCTCCCCCTTGGTTGACTAAGGAAAGGACTTCCCATTCTTTTGGTAATTTAGGAGATTGATCTACAACTGCTGTCCGCCTCTCCCTTAACTGCCTTCCACATGGCCTCTCACACATGCATGCACACACACACATACATTCACCTAAGCAGACACAAATGCTCACTGAGCTGAGCACACACACACAATCACACACATGTACACACATGTATACTCACACACATACAGCTGAGCACACTCACACACACACACATACACCTGAGTGCGCACACATGTATACTCATGCATACATACAATGTTGTCTTTATAAGAGTTGCCTTGGTCATGGTGTCTGTTCACAGCAGTAAACCCCTAACTAAGACAGCACTGACATGACCTTTTACCACCCTAAAAAAGGATTCAAAGAGCTATAGTTGTACACCGCTTCCCCTCTACAGCCCTGAAAAGAAGGCTGTGTTCTGGTTGATTGGATGTCAGCTTGACACAAGCTAGAGCTATCTGGAAGAGGAACCAGAATTAAAAAAAATGCCTCCATCAGATTGCCAGTAAGCGAGTCTGTAGAACATTTTCCTAATTAATGATTGATGTGGGAGGGCCCGCCCATGGGGATGGAGAGACACCTAGGTGGGTTGTCCCGAGATGGATAAAAAAAAGCAGGCTGAGCAATCCAGCAATCAGTGTTCCCTTCAGCCTCTGTTTCTGGTCCTGCCCTGACCTCCCCAGAAGATGGATTAATCTGTAAGATGAAATAAACCAGGCTGACGAGATGGCTCAGCGAGTAAGAGCACTGACTGCTCTTCCAAAGGTCCTGAGTTCAAATCCCAGCCACCACATAGTGGCTCACAACCACCCATAATGAGATCTGATGCCCTCTCCTGGTGTGTCTGAAGATAGCTACAGTGTACTTGTGTATAAAAATAAATCTTTGGGTTGGAGCAAGCAGTGACTGAGTGGAGTTCACCGGAGCAAGCAGAGGTCCTAAAATTCAATTCCCAACAACCACATGAAGGTTCACAATCTTCATGTACAGCTATAGTGTACTCACATACATAAAACAAATCAAGAAAGAAAGGAGAGAGAGAGAGAGAGAGACCCTTTCCTCCATGTTGCTTAAACAAACTTCTTATCCTTTGCATAATGACCTTGGCCAGGGACTTGGCATTTGTTGGGGGTGGCAGAAAAGCCATTTCATTGTGCTGCTGAGACTACCCATTGTCTCCAGTTCAAGGCCAGTGAAGTCCCAT
Organism: Mus caroli; assembly: GCF_978045245.1. NCBI lineage: Eukaryota > Metazoa > Chordata > Mammalia > Rodentia > Muridae > Mus > Mus caroli. The sequence continues at coordinate 72,325,501 of NW_028227267.1, read as the reverse complement.
CTCTACTAAGCCTTTTGTATGCACTCCAAGGGCTTCACTTTGGTCTTTGTCGTGTATTTTCTCATAGACCACTGCCCTGCCCTGGCCCTCGCACCCTGTGATCATCTAAGATTCAGACAAAATGACTGCACAGATTTCTTCAGTACCAACTTGTTGCCCAAACCCGGGGTTAGGAGATACAGCCATCAGTGATAGCTGGCTATTCGTCAAATGTTCCCTCCCCATTCTTAAAGTTACCAGGAGCCATGTCTCCCAGTCGTCTCCCAGTCTCCCAGTGACTGATACAAAAGACGAAGCAGTGTGACCATTTCTCAACAATAGTGAATAAACATGACTGATGTCCCATAGGAGCCTAAATGTTTAGAAGCTCGAAGTTCTGGCTCTCTTTTCTCTCAACCACAGGCTAATTCAGAGGACTCCATGGTCTTAAAAAAAAAAAAAAGCCACAAAATGAAGAAGTCTGTTTCTGGTGTGGTAAGCTACTAAACATGGCAGATCACTAAGGAGACTAGCATTACTCTTGACTGTTCTAACACTGTCTCAATCACTGGGGAGGAAATGGATAGAAAACAGACTGAAAGGAGACCTCTTCAAAGTGTGTGTGTGTGTGTGTGTTAGTGTTCTATTGCTATGAAAAGATACCATGACCAAGGCAACTTTTAGAAAATAAAGCATTTAACTGGGTGTGGGGGCACACACCTTTAATCACAGCACTGGAGAGGCAGGGGCAGATGCATCCATAAGTGAGTTCCAGGACAGCCAGGGGCTACACAGAGAAATTCTGTCTCAAAAACAAAACAAAACAAACAAATCAAAAACAAAAAAAGCACTCAATTACAGTTTTAAAGGGATATTCCATGATCATCATTTCAGTAAGAGGAAGCAGACAGATATATATAGAGAAAAATGCTGGGCCTGAAACCTCAAAGCCTACCTCCAGTGGTGCAGCCCCTCCAAAAAGACCACACCTCCTAATCCCTCCCAAACAGTTCCACTAACTAGGGACCAAGAGCTTAAACATGTGAGCCTGTGAGGGCCGTTCTCATCCAGACACCCACTGTATATATGCTATTAATTTGCTTTTCTAAGCCCAGGATGTGTTCTGACATCTTGCAAATCTCTTGTTTTTGTGCAGTTTAAGTGGACCAATCATCAGAAGTTCTGAATGAGCATGTACTAGTTCAAGCTACACTGGCTCTCTTTCTGAGAGACTGAAAGAGGGAGACAGTCTCTTTTCTGGGTGAATTACTGAGGGCAGGTGGTGTGACCACAGTTCACGGCAAGCCATCTTGTCTTCCTCAGGGACGACTGATGCTGAAAGAAGAAGGAAGGAGGAACGTTTCTTCATGGCTAGTCTGTGACCCACTCCCTCCTGGCCAGGGACATCCCTGAGGTAGTAGGAGACAAGTGATCTTGTCTGATCTCTTTGTAAATTTGATGTTGACTGACATTCTGACAACTGGCTGACAAACTTACAGAAAGGAAAACCTTAGTCCATGGGATGAACCAGGCAAAATAGCCCAGATTGGAACCAACACATCCAGAATGTATCGGTGTTGAGAGCTATAGCTCCCTTGAGGATGTGACTAGGACTTGGTACACCAACTACTTCTATGTTGTGTATGGTAGCCAACAAAGATACAGAGAAGACAGGCTTGAACTATAAGTGGATAAAACATTTGAAAGCCCACCCCTACAGATAATCTACTTCTACCAGTACAGCCACATCATCTTAAGTCTTCATAGCCTTCCAGATAGCACCACACACTGGGGCTAGACCTTCCAAATAAGGGTTTATTGAGGGAGAGTTTCAGGTTCAAATGGTAAGGCTAGGTAAAAATCTTGCTAGAAAATGGAAGGAGTTCAGAACATAAGCACCCCCTACTGTGCCAGATGACTACAAACATTTCTTAGGGGCTCCTCTTACTACCCTGGGCCAGAAAGCACGATTTGTACACAAAGAAGGACCTGAGGAGCCACAGCAGATGCCCCATAGCCCTCTCTGTACCCTGTTATCTATTACAGCCTAGCAAATTTCTTCATTGGCTTAAGGAACACAGTTTCCTGGACAGCCAGGGCTACATGAAGAAATGCTGTCTCAAAAAACAAAAACAAACAAACAAACAAATAAACAGAGTGGGTGTTTCCGGTGGTAGAAGAGTGTAGACTGTGTGCTTGTAAAGTATGGCATAAGTTTTTCTGTCTTTTATAAGCCTCGACTCTCTCTCTTTCTCTTTCCCTATCTAACACAATTCTGAGACTTACTGTCTCATCTAAGCTGAGGGTGGGGACATTTTCCACCTGGGTACATTTGAACGGCCTGGCTTGTGCCATGCCAAGCCTCTGGGGACCAAGCTTGGGAGCTTCTTTCCTCAGACCCTGTGTGTGTGTTGCAACATGCACAGTGTTCTCACAGAACAATTCTGATCTGAAAATTGGAATCAAAGGTTCCCAAGGTTTCCTGTTTCCAACAGGGCATGTCACCCAGCCAAGCCTGGAACCCAGATCTGGTGAACTTTGACAGGCAACAGAACTCAGATAGAAAACACCCACAGGATGATTGGTGAGGGTGTCTGTCCAGCACTTGTGTCACACAGACAGAACAAAGATCCAGAGACTCTCCAAATACTTCACAGTACATCGCTGGCTGACGGCAGTTCTAGGGTTGGATCCAAAAGTCCACATTCCCAGACATTGAATCCTTACACACAGCCAAGCTGATCTCTCAAACTGAGTCATCTATAAGGCAAGGGTATAAGTAACAAGTCTATAAGTAACTGGGACACACGATTTAAACGATGCTACAGAGGGACCAAGACCAAGGACAGCCAGGTTAGGGGATGGGCACAGATAGGTAAATAAACAACTGACATCTCTATGGCATCCTGACCAACATTTCCCTATGGGCTAAGTTTTGAACCGCCATGCTGTCCATCCTATTTCTGAGACACTTTACACTCATACCCAGCACTCTTTGCCGGATTTACTGCCCACTGACTTCCTTGACGTCTGCCATTTTGCCAGGAACAGAAACAATATCCTTAACAAATGCAAAAACAAACAAAAACAAAAAACTAATAACCTTCAAGTGGTCACTTCCTTCTGTTTGCCTCCCACCTGAAGGCTTAATCCTCTTGTGACAGTATAATTAATCCTTTCCAGTGCCAACTAAGTCTGACTGGATAAACAAAGGATTACCACGGTAGCCAAGGAATAAACAGTGGGGAGTGAGGAAAGACCCTGTTTCCCTGTGAAAGTTTCTAGAAATTTCTTTTTAGGGAAGGCACGAGATAGAAAATGAGGACTGAGAATAGGAAGAATGTCTGATGTCTCCAAGAGATGGTCAAATACCTTGTCACATGTGTGGGTCCAGTTAGTGAGTGTAAGGCCCCTTCAGAAGACGAATTATTCACAAGTTACCAAAATGGAAAAGCCAATTTAGAAAGGTTAAAGAATTTGCCCCCAGTCTTCATAGGCATTTGAGTGACAGAACCAAACGTTCTTATAAGGAAAGTGAAGGACAAAATGAAATAGTCAAACTGTGAGATAAGAACAGGGGACATACATAAGAGACCCCGGAGTTCCAAAAAGAAAAACCACCTGCAAGTGTCAGAGAAAAATCATTGTCAGTGAGGGGCGGGGTTGGGGAGCGGCCTGGTGGCCCAGCTGCACTGCTGTCAGTGGGGTCTGGTGGTGCACAGCTGCATTGCCGCTACCACAGACCCTGAGGAAGGAGAATCAGAAGCTTGGAGCCTGCCGGGGCTATGGAGTGAGCACGAGGCCACCGGAGCAACTTAGTGAGAAGCCGATGCTGATGCCGACTTGATATAAAAAGTGAAAGTAAGGCTTGGGGTGCAGCTCAGTGGTAGGGTGTTGTCTAGCAAGCAGAGGACCTAGCTTCAACCCTAATGCTACAAAAAGAAATGGATGAAGAAAGGAGAGGGGTGTGGGGAGAGAGAAAGAGGGAGAAAGACTAAAGAGGGTCCTCTGGTCCTGCCTAAGTCTCCCGAGGCCCGGGCCTTGGGCACCTGCTCTCTCTTGTTATTGCATGCGAGTATCAGGCCCACCAGGCCCACAGTCCATGCCTAACGCGCCCTTTCTCTTTCACTCATCAAGTCAACCCTGCAGCACGAGGGCTAGCTTCACTTTACAGAGGTGAAAACCGAAGCGCTCAGAAACGAAGCCTTTCTAAGTGTTTTTTCTCGTTCTTCCCCACGTGTTCTATATAGTCTGATTTGATTCCCTTATCTCTACAGGCCAAAAATAAGAAAGGACTTTAATAATAAGTACCACTGTGATGCCGCCTCAACGGGACAACCCCTCCTCAGTATTTCTCTTGGAGCGAGGGATAGGTCCGAGACTTATTTCACGCACTGGTTTAGAATCACGAGGTTTAGTTTTATTATTTGTGTAGGGGTATGGCCTATGTAAGTGTTCCTGTATGTGCATACGGTATGTGCGTATACACAGTTGTGAAAGCCAGAGTCAACGTTGGGTGTCTTTTCCTATCACCCTGCACTTCGGTTTATGAGCCAGGATCCCTCTCGAAGCAAGGAACTTGCTGATAAGCTAGGCCAACTGGCCCCTCTCAAAGTATGGAACTCGCTCATTGGCTAGGCCAACTGGCCAGGGAGCCCCAGGGACCCTCCTGCCTCCACTTGCCAAACCTAGGATTACAGAGTCTTATGTGTGACACGCACCTTGTTTTTTACATAGGTGCTGAGGATTCGAACTCAAGTCCTCACGTTTGTATAGCATCTTTGCTGATCTCCCCAATCCTAGAACTAGGACACTCCCTTTAAAAAGATTTATTTTTATTTAACGTGAGTGGAGGTTTTTGCCTGCATATCTGTGCACCGCATGTGTGTCTGGTACTCAGGGAGGACAGAAGAGGCTATCAGGTCTCCTGGCAACGGATTTACAGACTGTTGTGAGCCACTCTGTGGATGCTGGAAATTGAACCTGGGTCCTCAGAAAGAATAGCAAGTCCTCTTAACCACTAAGCCATCTCAAATATAGCATTCAGAGACCTCTAACTACAACGCAGGAGCATATGAGATGGAGAAGAACAGTGTTTTCATTTAGTCCTACTGCACACTTGCTGTGTGACCTTGAGGAATGATTTTACATCTCTGAGTCTTAGTTTTTCAACTATAAAATTGGGGTCCGGGCTGATAAATGCACAAGGACTCTTAACCATGCAATGAAGGCACTCAGCCTAAAATTAATTCCAGACTATTTTAAAACGCTTTGAAATATTTAGAGTTGGTTTCAAATAAGTGGCAAGTGCTGCTTTGCAGGGAGGTAGCTGGAATAACAGCTCACAGCGGAGTTTGGATGTGTTCCAGGAGGACAGAGCAGGGGGCAGGGCTATGCCACCTGACTCTTGATATACATGTAAATTAAAAATGCATGCCAGGCTGAAGGAGGACACCTGGTGAATTAGTGATAGCCCTCAATGTCTTCATTGCAGAGTAGCCGGGGATCTGGGCAGGGGGAGGGGCCGCGTACCTAGGCCCCAGCGAGGAACAGTGTAACCAGAACCCAGTTAGAAGTCCGAGCACACCTGACCGTGGGTGTCACCATGGCATACCAGCCTGCCACTGATTATTGGGTGAACCTGTTTCATTTAGCAGACGTGGGGGTAGAGGCTGTGGCTCTCACACCACCAGAGCGCAGGGAAGCCAAGCCCTGGCCTTCTAACTCACAGCCTGCCAGATCTCACAGAAAACAGAGACTCAATGGCCAGCAAGGGCAGGCCCAACTCAAATGGTGGGTATCCTGCAGAGACAACATCCAGGGAACCTCTACAGGCAGAGAGGAGAATGGAGAGGCTCTCAATCCCTCTCTCCCTCCTTCCCTCTGTCCACCTCTCCCCACCCCAGAACCACCTGACTGACTGTGTTGTCTCGAGTCCTCTGATGTATCCCCGTGATTGGAGAACTAGAAGTGTAGCCTGGTAGGAGACACCTCAGCTTGATGGTGAAGTGACTGATGAAAACCCACAGGGAGAAGCCCCTTCTTGCCCTTTCCTGTCCCACACCCCCCCCCAACCCCGCTCCTGCTCTTTCTCTGCCTGCCCCTTGTCCACAGACTCCGTGTGCGACTGTAGCGGGTTCCGTCTCTGCTCCTCAGAGTCCTAAAGAAATACCAAAGCTCAGCTGGGTGAGGGCAGGCTTTGGCACCTGTCATAGCGATGGAGACGCAGCCCTGAGTGGTGGAGACACTGAGATGACTTGGCTTGAGGAGGTATGTCCAAAATGGACATGGTGGAGAGAGGGTTGTAGCTTAGCGGCCACGGAGAAGGAGGCTGGCACCAGTTAGTTTTTGCCTACTTAACACAAACTAGAGTCACCTTCAGAGGGGGAGCCTCAGTAGAAGAATTTCCTCCATCAGATTGGCCTATAGGCGGGTATGTGGGAGCATTTTCTTAATTAATGAGTGGTGTAGGAGGGTCCAGGCCACTGTGGGTAGCCCCACCCCCTAGGCAGGTGGCTCTAGGTTGTATAAGCAGGCAAGCTGATCAAGCCATAAAAGGTGAGCGTCAAAGCAGCACACCTCCACAATCTCGGCTTCAGTTTCTGCCTCCAGGTGTCTGCCCTGACCTCCCTCAGCAATAGATTACGACCCCGGAGCTATAACAAAATAAACCCTTTCTCTCCAAGCTGCTATTTGGTTATGGTGTGGTCAGGGACAATGCTGAACTAGAAACTCTGAGAGCCCATGACTAAGAGGAAGTCTAACAAAACCCATCATTTGACAATTTAAAATGGCTCTGCCAGGCCAGCTCCCTTTCAGAACACAGCAACAATGAGCAACCGTGACTGTCACATATAAAAATCCCCAGCATTTAAAGCTCTTCCAAGGGCTGGAGAGATGGCTCAGTGGTTAAGAGCACTGACTGTTCTTCCAGAGGTCCTGAGTTCAATTCCCAGCAATCACATGGTGGCTCACAACCATCTATAATGTGATCTGATTCCCTCCTATGGTGTGTCTGAAGACAGCTACAAGGTACTCACATTTCGAGACAGGGTTTCTCTGTGTAGACCCTGGCTGTCCTGGAACTCACTCTGTAGACCAGGCTGGCCTCGAACTCAGAAATCCACCTGCCTCTGCCTCCCGAGTGTTGGGATTAAAGGCGTGCACCACCACCGCCCAGCACATCTTTTCTTTTCTTTTCTTTTCTTTTCTTTTCTTTTCTTTTCTTTTCTTTTTTAAATTAGGTATTTTCCTCATTTACATTTCCAATGCTATCCCAAAAGTCCCCCATACCCACCCCCCCACTCCCCTACCCACCCACTCCCCCTTTTTGGCCCTGGCGTTCCCCTGTACTGGGACATATAAAGTTTGCAAGTCCAATGGGCCTCTCTTTCCAATGATGGCCAACTAGGCCATCTTTTGATACATATGCAGCTAGAGACAAGAGCTCCGGGGTACTGGTTAGTTCATAATGTTGTTCCACCTATAGGGTTGCAGATCCCTTTAGCTCCTTGGGTTCTTTCTCTAGCTCCTCCATTGGGGGCCCTGAGATCCATTCAATAGCTGACATCTTTTCTTTTAAAAAGAAAAAAAAAAATGATTTCCAGGACTGGAAAGATGGCTCAGCAGTTAAGAACACTGGCTGCTCTTTCAGAGTTTCTGAGTTCAATTTCCAGAAATCACACAGTGGCTCACAGCCTTCTGGAATGGGATCCAATGGCCTATTCTGATGTGTCTGAAGAGAGTGACCATGTTCTCACATACATAAAATAAATAAATAAATCTTAAAAAAAAAAAAAAAAAAAAAAAGATTTCCAGAGCAGGTGAGAAGGCTCCGCAGGTAAAAGTGCTTGCTGCCACAGCCGATGAGCTGAGTTGGGTTCCAGGGTTCGCGGGGTGGAAAAGAGAACTGACTCCTGAAAGTTGTCCTCTAACCTCCAAATATGCACCATTGCAGGCCCAAGCGCGCATGTGCACACGCACGCGCACACAAATAAAACAAAATTAAGAGATGGGTTGCCCTAGCTGCAGCTCGCCACTTACCTAATCTTAAAAAGAACTTATTTCCCCCTCCCCGCCCACCGCATGGTAGGAAGGCTTGTTGAGCAAAGCAAACAAATCCCACGGAGCTGCAGGCTGTGTTTGCTCCAGAGATCGCCACCCCCAGCCCCCTGCACCCGCTCCCACCTCCCAGTCCTTGCCTGAAACCTAAATGAATTTCTCAGTTGTTCTCTTGACAAGCAATACATTTTTCTTCTTTCCCTTCCCAAATTGTGGGTACAAATCCTTTGTTGTGGCCAAAGATCAAGCCAGGCAAGTGTACAGGTCCAGCCCTCTCCAGCAGCACAAAAATAAACAAGGGAAGGAGGAAAGCTAGGGCTTAAGGAAAGAGAAAATGTCTACCTCTTCAAGCCAAGCAGAGGAACTTATTTTGTAAGAAGCAGAGGATTTATAGGATCATAAAAGAGTGTTTCCAGACCTCCCAGCTCCCTGTTCATCCCTAGGGAGGACATGGCTGGCAGGAGTGATGACCATGATGGCCACCACATCTGCATAATAAACATAATTGGTATCATTAGGGTGACAGGGACACTGTCATTTCAAACGCTGCATAAGCTTACTCTCCCATATTTGCCTGTGGTAAATTAAGGTCCTTTCTACATCTCCATGAAGTTTTGACCTCCGTATCTATGATAGAGTGAATTTCTATTGTTTTAAGTCACCTACATTGTGATAGTTGTAGCTTTAAGGAGTGAATACAAACTGTAAATGTAAGTTTATCACTGCTTTAATCTTAAAACAGTTGATTTGTGTATGAGAGAACTCAGATGTTCAGCTTCCAGCAACCCCCCTCCCATTCTCTGTCTCTCTGTCTCTCTCTCTGTCTCTCAACCTCTGGCCCCCATATGTATGCACATGCATATGTATACAAATGTGTGTAAACATACACACACACAAAATAAATAAATACGCAAGTAATTGAAGAAGACACCAATTTCAATTTCTGACCTCCACAAACACACACATAAATGTGTATACACACACACACACACATATACACACACACACGAAAACAGTCCTCCACAGCCAGGGAGACTCTCTCCAGAGACACTATTCTGTGTCTCCGGACACAGAACAGTGTGTCCGGAGACACAGAGACACAGAGAGAGACACACACAGTCTCTCTCTCTCTCTCTCTCTCTCTCTCTCTCTCTCTCTCTCTCTCTCTCTCCTCTCCTCCCTCCACCCCCCTGCCCTCCCTTCCTTTCCACCTCCATTTGTAATCTCAACACCCAAGAGACTGAGGCAGAAGCATTGCCTCAAGTTCAAAGCCAGCTCTGGCTCCAAGCCAGCCTGGACAATAGTGTAAGACCTTGTCTCAAATTAAGCAAGCAAAATACATACATATTAAGTACATATGTATAATTTATTATTGTTGACCCTTGATACTTCTTCTAACAAAGTTTCCAATTTTTTTGACTTAATCCAACTAGCTCCTCCACAGAGACTTGACAGTTAGCTCTCTCTGCCTCTGGGCTTTTGCTCCCCCAGGGTTCACAGAAGAGCTGCCACTAATTTTTTTTCAGTCTTTGCTGTAATTTCCTCCAGTCTGTTGAAGAGGTACTGTTCTACTCTGTTCTCTGTTGCTATGATAAACACCATGACCAAAAGCAACTTGGGGGAGGAAAGGGTTTATTTTGGCTTACAGATTACACTGCATCATCAAGGGAAGCCAAGGCAGGAGCTGAAGGCAAAACTTGGAGGCAGACACAGTGAAAGGTGCTGAGTAGTGGCTTGATCTCTGGCTTGCTCGGCTACTTTTTTTATACAGCCCAAGTCCACCTGCCCAGTGGCGCACGCCTTTAATCCCAGCACTCGGGAGGCAGAGGCAGGCGGATTTCTGAGTTCGAGGCCAGCCTGGTCTACAGAGTGAGTTCCAGGACAGCCAGGGCTACACAGAGAAACCCTGTCTCGAAAAAACAAAAAAGAAAGAAAAAAAAGAAAGAAAGAAAGAAAGAAAGAAAATGGTCCGACAGTGGTGGCACATGCCTTTAATCCATGCACTTCAGAGGCAGAGACAGGCCCATCTCTGAGTTGGAGGCCAGCCTGGTCTATAGAGCAAGTTCCAGGACAGCCATGGCTACAGAGAGAAACCCTGTCTCAAAAACCAAAATAATAAAAGTAATTAAGAAAATGCCTTGTAGATGTGGCCACAGGCCAACCTGGTCTTCAGTTGAGGTTTCTTCTTCCCAGGTGACTGTAGGTTTGTAGCAAGTTGATGAAGCTAACTGTGACAGGAGCTGTCTCCTGGTACATCCTTTCCCCGTCTTAGTTCTATGGTTGTAGAATTTGAGCCAATTAAGGGCTACATCACCCAGATGCCTTTACAACTTAGGTGTGACCACCAGACAAAGTTCAGGATAACAGCAGGAAATGAACCAAAGTTATATTTTCTTCTTCCCAAGAATGAGCTTGAACAACGGCAACTCTTTCCTTTTAAACTCTCAAGAGCCCACCCTGCAGACTGTCCAACAATGACAAAAGCAGAAGGCATCTGGGCAACATTGGCATAGCTGCCATGCACTCAGAGGAGGCACAAGATGGCTCCACCTCCTCCCATCTTTTCCATTTCCACGCTGTCAAACTGAGGTTTCAAAAGAAGGAGTACATCCTCCCTACTCTGTCCCCAGGAATATGGAGGCTGAGCCAATACCTCTTGGGGCCATTTCTCCTGCCTCTTCTGCCAGCCAAGTTTCTTTGTATCCACCAGCCCTATGTCTTCTCTCCAGTGCAACCTTGACCCAGTGTTGGATGCCAATCAGGCAACAAGATCGCCTGAGTAATAGCTATTTTGTAGCAATAGCTATATCAGAGGCTGTGCACAGGCTTATCTGGCTCCAGTAGCGCCTTTTCACATTCCCAGAGGGAACTTACCCTGCTTCTTTTTCTCAACTTTCCCTGGGGTGTTTTTTACCGCACCAAGATGGAAGCCTGACTTTAGAGATGTCTCCAGAACATGTGATCTGGGCTGCTCACCGACTTGTTTTCAGGTCGCTAGCGTCCTCCTGAAACATTAATACTCTTTGCTGATATCAAAGCCCTTTGAAGTCATCTCAGTTTGCCCGCAACTGGTCCCCATTTGTTGTAAATCGATGCTTTTCATGTCCCTGAGTAGCCTGAGCCAAAGCAGTCAAAAAAGTAAGGTAGCAGTCACCATGCTCAAGCAAGAGATGCTCAGAGCCTGCTCAAGCTCTCCAAGGCATGGGGATTACACGGGACGCTGACAGAGAAGGACTTGGAGATCCTACTTGTACTGGTTGGTTTTGTGTGTCAACTTGACACAGGCCAGAGTTATCACAGAGAAAGGAGCTTCAGTTGGGGAAATGCCTCCATGAGATCCAGCTATGGGGCATTTTCTCAGTTGGTGATCAAGGGTGGAGGGCATATTGTGGGTGGCTATCCCTGGGCTGGTAGTTTTGGGTTCTATAAGAGAGCAAGCTGAGCAAGCCAGGGGAAGCAAGCCAGTAAGTAACATCCCTCCATGGCCTCTGCATCCATTCCTGCTTCCTGACCTGCTTGAATGGTGTGAGAGAATACAATCCTCGGGACTGGGGAGACAGCTCCAATGGAAGAGTAGCTGCCACACAAGTGTGAGGGCCTGAGTTTGCTTCCCAGAACCCATGTAGAAGACTGGATCAGTGATGCACATGTATGCTCCCCAGCACTGGGGAAGAAGAATGACCACTGGGGCTTGCTGGCTAACAAGTCTAGACGGATCAATGAGTTCCGGGTTTAGGGGAAGACTTTAGGTCAAAAAATAAGCTGGCTACCGTGCACTTGCTGCACGATAGAAAAGACGAGGGCTCAGATTCCTAGAACCTGTGTAAACCCTGGGCAGGTAGAACAGCCCTTCACTCCACGGAATCCCAGCACTCCACAGCAGAGACCAAGGACTGCCAGACAAATAGCTGATCGAGCTTGCTGAATCAGCAGTCTCTGGCTTCAAGTGAGAAAGCTTGCCTCAATGTGTAGTGTGGAGAGCAATCCTGAAAAACATCTGATGTCAGCCTCTGGCCCCCATATGTATGCACATGCATATGTATACAAATGTGTATAAACATATACACACACACTAAATAAATGAATAAATAGGTGAGTAATTGAAGAAGACACCAATTTCAATTTCTGACCTCCACAAACACACACATAATTGTGTATTCACACACACACACAAACATAGTCCTCCACAGCCAGGGAGACTCTCTCCAGAGACACTCACAGATCTGTACGGAGGCTCCAGTAACACAAGGCCAGTCCTGGGGGTGATGGCCTGGGTCAGTGAGCAGATGTCAGTGTCCTGAGTAGTACTGAGGGACAAATGGGCAACACAAGACTGCAGTGAAGCAACGGTAAGGAAAGAGCATGAGGCAGGTTTCACTTCTGCTCTTTGCATACAGAAATGAGAAGGCTGCCTGGGACTTCCCAACCAGAAGAGAGGAACTGAAGAGCCTTCAGGAAATCGAGGTTCATGCCCACATCCCCACATCATCTTAGAGTCCTCAACCAGTACTCTCCCAACAGTACTCAGGCAAACACACAGTGAGTCCTGACTGGCCGCCATACTGAACAGCACAGAGTTGAATGTGTGTTTCTCCATTGCTAGGGTATATTCTCCCCCAGAGCACCCGCAGTGTAAAACTGCTCGTAAGATGCCCATATGTTTAATGTGACAACTTACCCAAGAAGCAGGCCTGGGGATTGGAAAGGCGCATCGTCTCCTGTCAGCTTCTTCTGGGCTTTCAACATGGCCTAGAAAGTCCAACAGTTTCTGCCATGGGTTGTGGGGTTCACTTTGCACCTCTGGACTTCAGGGTAACCTCTGAAATAACCACAAATACCTCCGGGACTAATGCCAGCCAGATGGCACGTGGAGTCTAGAATCTACCTTCTGTCTTTGTGTGCTAAGTCAGGATAACTTCACTGTCTCTTGTGGCATCGCTTCCGGTTCACAGCGGTGATTGCTGGCACACTCCTGTTCAGCCTGTGCTGCGGGTGGGGTTTCCGTGAAGTAGGAACCATGGCTCCTCCATCCAAGAAACTTAAGGCTAGTGAGTAACAGAGACACCAAGCCAGTAATGTCTGGATTGATAGAGCTGTGGAAGTCGTAGAGGAAGAAATAGACATCTATGCCAAGCCTTGGATGTCTCAAGGTGCGCAAAAGACTTGCTGAGGAGGGGTAGGGGGGTGGGGGATGGGGGTGTGGGGCTGGAAAGATGGCTCTGTGGTTAAGAGCACTGGCCTCTCTTCTAGAGAATCCAGGTTTGATTCCCAGCACCCATATGACATCTCACAACTGTCTAATGCCAGGAGATCTTATGCCCCCTGGAGGCCCCCATGGGTACTGCATGCACATGGTACACAGATAATGTTGGGGCAAATACTCATACACATAAAATAAAAATAAATAAAATCTAAAAAAATAATTTTTTAAAGACACACCCCAGAGACATTTGTTCTGTGCTTTGAGGATAGGGAGAGTCTAACATGTGGACAGAGATGATCTCCAATCCCAGCTTTGCCACTGGGAAGTCCCTACAAGCTCAGAGGGTGATGACTCCCATCCCCACTCCCAGGGTCATTGCGAGGATGCACAGGACCATTTCCTTGAAGACGTTTCTCAGACTCTGCGGCTTTATTCTCCCCTCAGCTGCTGTTTCTCAAGGCTTTGCGCGTTCTGGACTTGAGTGGTTCCTGACACTGGCATAGATTTCTGCTTCTTGGATCCTTCACGATCCACTGTGCCCATCCTTCATCTCTTGCCCATGTTCATTTAAGGTCGGTCTCTAGTCTTGCCCCGGCACCGCACTGCTTCCTTCACTGTTCCCCCTTGCCCCCCGCCCCCCCATTGCTCTTTGACTGGGATTCAAGGAGGCCACAGGACAGGTTAGGGCGTCACCGGAAGCTTCACTATGCAAATCAGCTTAAAACCCAAACCTCAGACTCTCCTGTTTTTACAAAGAAAGTTCATTTAAGCCAGAGGAAAGCTGTCTCTGTGCGGCTGAGGCCGGAAAGGATCTGTCTAGCCCTTAGTTTTTCCATGGAGTTGCTCTCATTTGGTAGTGGCCCTGGGAAAACTATCTGGAAGCTATGACAGTCAAAATTCAGAATTGAGGGTCAGATATAAACTTGAAAGTCTTAACAGGGACTAGCCTACTCATCTCCTCCCTCCAAAGCCACCTTAGTGCTCTCAGACCCACCTCTAAACAAGCCTGGCCAAGGTAAGAGATCCCCTTCAGCACGGCTTCGCTGGCAGCCATCTGTCTATCGGCTGTCCCCCACGAAGCAGCACGAGCTAGGCCCCCAAGGCATTTGCACCTTGATGTGGCAACTTTGTTGACTTCTACCTGGTCTGGGTGGTGGCTCATTTCTCCCAGACTACCAGATGCAGCACAGTTATGACTGTCCGATGACCGGGATGGAGGAGGGTGGGGGTAGGGGTGATGTGTCAGTAGGTGCTGTCCCCATCCACTCTGTTCTAAACCGCACAGAAGGCTTTGTGTGGGAGCATTTGGAGCAGGACAAGTGTGTCTTACAGGCTATGTGGATGCTCCAATGATTGGCAGGTGATGTAATGGTGGAGACGGGGGAGGAGTCTTGAGGCTGGCGAGCAAGCAGAGGCTGAGAACTAATCTGGCGTCTACATACAACCGTGTGAAAACTCAGGCGTGCAAAAGCAAATTAGCATCAGCTTTTTCCCCACTCCAGTTCAGAAGGTCCCTGGGTGACTGCAGTTCCTGACAGCATCAGGGAACTGGAAGGCATAGATAAATGACAAGGGCTAGGTGGTGAAGGGAAAGGAGACACTATGAAAATGTCTTCCAAGATGAGGGGAGATGCATGGGATCCAGCCTGCCTGCTGTCTTCACACCAGAAACCTCCGAGTTCCTCCCAGCCAAGGCAGCGTGGTCTTCCGAAACGCGCTGCAAAGAGCAGTCCACTAAATAATGTGTTTCTTGATCAAAGCTCCAAAACATGTAAGAGTTATGCCTGCTGCATTCAGATTCTCAGCCTGTGACCTCGGCTTCACCAAGCCACAGTCCCCTCCTCTAAAGTGACTTACCAGCCACCCAAAGAGTGCCCAGGTCATCAAAGACACGTGAGATGTTTGGTTACAATGCAGAACCAAGTAATTTCCCTTTCTTTCCTCTTCAGACCTTCTTAATTCAATCTGTCCATCTTCCAGCCCCATAATCAAATGTCACTGAGCCCCCAGAGGCAGAAACACCGCTGCTAGCTTGGAACACAGGTCATGGATTAACTGGAATAGGACATAAACCAATGGTGGATTAGGAACATTCTGGGAAATAAGCAATGGCAAGAAAAAAAAATGTAACTTTTTATTGTCCAAAACGCTCAAGGGGGCAGAATACAATCATGTCTACTTCTGCCATTAGAACCATTAATAGAACTTGTCTTTCCAATCTTGAACATGGATCCCTTTAGGGTCTGGCCACCAAAGTTTGGGGATTCTACTGGTATTCTGGCTGGCTATTAATTTGGAACTGTTTAAGGATTTTCTTCGAATTATTTAAGAAAATGTATCTTTTTCTCTCTGTTCTTTCTCTCTCTCTTTCTTTCTCTCTCTCTCTCTCTTTCTTTCTTTCTCTCTCTCTTTCTTTCTTTCTTTCTTTCTTTCTCTTTCTTTCTCTTTCTTTCTTTCTTTCTTTCTTTCTTTCTTTCTTTCTTTCTTTCTCTCTCTCTCTCTTTCTTTCTTTCCAGTAATATGGAAATGTTGACCCATCAGGATTTACTTAAATCCTCCTCACTTGTGGGCCTCCAAAGACAAAGCTGTATCCATGGCAACCACAGGGCAACCCAGCAGAAGAGAGCTGCACCCAGACACTAAGCATTATAGCTGTTTACTGATGACTAAGGACTTAAAAGCGTTGGGAATGGGCCAGACTCCAGGCTGTCCCCACCCTTCCAGGACCAGCAGCTATAATCACAGACAAAAATAAATAAATACATACATACATACATACATATACATAAAGGACTTTTCCCAGCCCAGGGTTAAGAAGTGTGTGCCACTTGCTCCATGGCTTGGAACAGTCCTGCAGGAAATAGTGGGCCACACTGCGAGGGAAACTGGATTAAAGAAAGTCATGGGGGACCCTGGAGCCCTAGAGCTTTTCCTGCTCAGCTCCAGCTAAGGGACAAGGCCCTTGGGGGCAGGATCTTCTACAGACATGATCCCCTTGGACCTGAGAGGTGCAGACAGCCAGAGCAAGCTCAGCTAGAGTTTATAACCAAGCAGTTTGTGATCTTCCCAAGACTTCATGAGACAGGAGCCTTAATAAGTTAAGTAAGTCTTTTCCACAGGCCAATAGAAACCTGGTAATGGCTCCCTGGGCACTGGGACCCTGTCTGGCTCTGGATAATTCATCTAAACATCCCACTTGAAGTTCCTTAATTTCTAAACCCTCGTAACCAGCCTTACAGAAACCCCCAGGCTAACAAGCCACATAGTTCATTCAAAATTAAGCTCAATACATGTCTGAGAATCTTGGTCCTGGTGTCTGCTACCCAAATCAGGGTCTTTCCACTCATCTGCAAGTCCTGGGAAGGCTCTTATTGCCATGGCGTGGGATGTTAGACGGAAAAGAACCAATGCGTGGGTGGTCTCTATAAACTATAAATGGAATTGGGGGCTTTGGTTTTTTGGTTTGTTTTGGTTTTTGATAGCCTCTTCCACTTTTCAGGCTAGCCTAGAATTCACAGTATAGCCAAACATGTTTGGCTTGAACTCCCAGGTACTGGGATTACAGTTACGAGCCACCATGCTTGGCTTGGTTTTTCTCTTAGTAGAGAAGGTAGAATACAAGAAAGGGCCCAGGGCAAATGGAAGTCCCTTTGGATACTTCTCAGCTTCCAAAGATGGCTCCTAAGGAGAACTATAGAGACTGGACTTGGTGCTACACACCTTTTATCCCAGCACCCAGGAGGCAGAGACAGGTGCTGTGAGTTTGAGGCCAGCTGGGTCTACATAGTGAGTTCCTGGACAGCCAAAGATACACAGTGAGACCCTGTCACAAAAACAGAAAACAGAAAAAAAAAAAAAAAAAAAAAAGAGGACTGTGGGTCTGTGCTGAGGCTTCCACAGGCTCTGTCATTGCTGAAATCTACACCTGAGAATGACTCCGGTTCTGAAGGGACAGCCTCTCAACAGGCCCTAGCCGGTAACTTAAGGTTGTCATAACTATCAAGGAACTCCTGGTGATGGTTCCCTTTGGCTGTGGCGGTAGGAGGCAGGAACCATGATAAACACACAAACCCAAGCCAATTGCTGCACACGCTAAGTACTCAGTCAATAAGAAACAGGAACACACGAGCAGCTCTCAGCAAATAGCCTCCACATGCTGAGCTCACGTGGCTGTTTATAGCCCAGAAACAGTGCTATCCATTTCCTCTTACTGCAGATATCAGGACAATTTCCTAGTAATTAATATGATGTTTTCACCTCTAAGTTTAGCACTGATAACCAGGGGCAAATCCACTGAACGTGTATTATCGACAAATTGCCATTGATCCAGCTTTCTTTTGCTGAGCTAAATCCATACATGAAGTCTGAGGGATGCCAAGGTCCCACCCGTGCTCTCAGCCCTGAGCAAGCACAAGGGTGCACATATGCACACATCAAACCCTGTTGGCCTTAGTCTGTTGCTCTTGCCTTTAGACTTGGGTGGCCAGGCAAGCCCCTAGCACTGGCTGAGAAGGAGTAAGGCTGCAGGCCAGTTAGCCCACACTACCTTTCCTGCACCCAAGAGCAGGCAGGTGGTCCATCGTGGTATCCTGAAGTAAAACCTGGCTGTTTGGCCTGGCACAGGACATGCCCATTTTGTGGTATGTAACCTTTTGTTCTTAATTAGTCAACGTTATCAAGCATTCAGTCAAGGCTCCATATTCAGAAGGCTTTCAGTGCATTACCTGGTCGCCTGGAATCTTTTTATCTAAGTAACTAATTCCTTGTCAAAGTGTAGCCTTTTTTTTTCCCTGTTCTTTAATAAATGAAACCAGGTGGAGTGCCGTTGTTCCTCTTTAAATCTTATACGAGGATAGACAGCAAGATAAGCAACAATCTCAGTTTGATTCAGGGATCCACATGGTTAGGGAGCTGACGCCCACAAATTGTCCTCTGACTTTCACATATGTGTCATGACATACACACATGTGCATACACACACACACACACTCACAAACACAAGAATATACATGAACAATAAAAATAATTGCTGGGGGCTGGCGAGATGGCTCAGTGGTTAAGCGCGTTGACTGTTCTTCTGAAGGTCCTGAGTTCAAATCCCAACAACTACATGGTGGCTCACAACCATCCATAATGAAATCTGATGCCCTCTTCTGAAGTCTCTGAAGGCAGCTACAGTGTACTTACATATAATAAATTAAAAAAAATGTTGCTGGGCAGTGGTTGTGCACACCTTTAATCCCAGCACTTGGAGGCAGAGGCAGGCAGATCTCTGAATTTGAAGCCAGCCTAGTCTCCTGAGTATGTTCAAGGACAGCCAGGGCTACACAGACAGACAGACAGACACACACACACACACACACCTGTCTCCAAAAATCAAATAGTAGTAGTAGTAGTAACTTAATAATAAACTAAGTGTTATAAAAAGGAACTGTTGATATAATTCTTCTTAGGTTTGGAAAGCCTTGGGAGAATTCATGAAAAGGAATTTCTATGTAGAAAATCAAGACAGTTTTACCTCTTACTTAAGGTTTGGCAGAAACAGTGGCATCTTTTATAAGCTGAAAAGAGACGGATGTCAGCTAAGACAAGTAAAATACTAAAGAGGGAGTGAAATTCTGCCCATCTTGGCTCAGCTGTCATAAAAGCATGGCAAAAAGCTTGTCTTCTTAGAGGCGGCTCTTAGCCTCCTAAATACGCTCTTCTGGAGACACGATAACAGAGGCACGTGTAACCCTTCTGCCGCCAGGATTTCAGACCTAAGAAGTCCATGTCTGGCCTACTACCGGATTTTATCCCTCTTTCCTCAAGTGTCTCCTCATTAAGCAAAAGAGCCTACTGGAAAATGCACAGCAAGGCTGCAGCTCTCTCAAGGAAATTGTTGTCAAGACGTGTGTCTGCAGGCCCTGGAGAGATGGCTCAGTGGTTGGTCAGGAGCACTTGCTGTTCTTCTAGAGGACCCGAGCTCAGTGGCCATCACCCATAGGTGACTCTTCAATCATCTGGAACTCCAGTTCCAAAGGATCCCTCTTCTGGCTCCGCAGACACCAAGCATATACACGGTACAGATACATGCACACAGGCAAAACACGCATACATGTAACATAAAAAGAAATAATATGTCAAGTGTTTACAGCCAGGCACCATGGCACCCCCTTTAATCCCAGCACTTGGGAGGCAGAGGTAGGCAGATCTCTGTGAGAAGCAGGCCAGCCGGGGCTACATAGTGAGTCTTTGTCTCAAAAAAAGAATTTTTTTTTTGGTCTACTTCTTTTTAAGTCTATAATTATTTCATAATAGAAAATCGAGAATAATAAATATAATGGGAGTGGTTGTGGTTCTGTGTTTCCACTTCGTTGCTGGGGTGTCTGAACGATGCTCAACAGGGGGCGAATCACAGTCTAAGATAGGGGTTCCAACCCATGTTTCTCTGAGAAATGGCAGGGGCTGGGACTGAGGCTATGGTTCTCAGACTCCTGAGCACTCAGACACCGCTGGGAACCATGTGGAGTTTAGAATGGGGACTCCCATCCTCCTGCATACCCAGACACCACTGGTGACCTTGAAGAGTTGGGAGGGGGGCGAGGGCCTGCTATGAGCCCAAGGGAGGTGGGTGGAGATCCTGCTTCGCTCCAAGTGACTGTCAAAAGTGTGGAGGGTCCTTCCAGAGAGACTTAAAGGTGGCTCTGTATGACAAAGGCCTCTTCTCCACTCCCCACAGAGGTCCTTGATGAAGGAGACAGTCCTTGCTGGTCCAGATTGCTTTATTCTTGGTGGATGAAGGTGCATACGATTTTCTCAGGGTGAACCAGAGATTAAATACCCTTTGCAGGAAGGGATGCTCAGGAAGGGAAACTCCAGGGCCCCTAGATACCTCATTACCATGGAGAACTCTAGACTCTAGGCTTCCAGACCAGTTGCCATGGTCCTCTTAAAGGAACATGATCCAGGACAGGAATCTGGTTGGGAGCTAGTCCGAACTCCTCTGTTCTCAGTTATGAGTTTCATCGGGGTTCTGAAATTTGCTACTGTTATCAGTTCTTCTGTCTGGTGGCACAGTCCACTGCCCCACGAGTGGTCATGGTCGGGGTCAGGCCCAGTATTTCCACATCCTCGGCCTCTTAGTCAAGAAATTGAAATAAAGGCTCACCCCATTTGCAAAGTACCATGGAAACTTATTCAAAAGCAAAGCGCTAGTACAGATCAAAGGGTAATGCGCCATCAAGAGCGAGGACGGGTCCTGTGGGTGAGGGCACTCAGAAGCCCTGATTATTGTTTGGAGAGCTTCCTTCTGTGGGTTTCACAAGAAGCTGTGTTGCTAGCAGGCTTGGATTGCATAAGCCTTTGTTCACTGCACCTCCCTCCACGCGACGACGACTTACGATTTTAACCATAAGAAAGCCCAGCTGTGCATGGGCATAAGATGATAGGTAGGGAATTCTCCCTAAACATTCACTCAAAGGACAGTATTTGCCTTACTGAGCATGTCCAGCCAGATCAGCCCATCCCTCTTGGTTTCTGGGACATGCTTAATAGACATGAGGCATTGTCAAGGGCTTACTAGAGGCAGTAACTTATTCCCATTGTTTAAAGCAGGTCTACAGAGGCTGGGGAGGTGGCTCAGCAGTCCAGAGCACACTGGCTGCTCTTCCAGAGACCCTGGATTCAATTCTAGCACCCAAAGAGCAGCTCACAACTGTCTCAGTTCTATGGAACTTGATGCCCTCTTCTGGCTTGAGAGGAAACCAGACACACACATGGTGCACAGACATAGACACAGGCAAAGAGTCCATATACATAAGATAAGTAAATAGATGCTTTAATGAAAGAAAAAAAAAAAAAGGATCCAAGCAGCCTGGTGCAGGGGTCCTAGTTGCCAATAAGTTTCTAAGTGCATTGTTCAGAGAGGGGAATGTATACACAGTGCATGCAGGTGAGGGTCCTAAGTTCTAAGTTGTGTTATTAGAAAAAGGGGGATGCAGTGTGTAGCTCAAGCCAAGCTTTGGTTGCTGAGACACTCCTGATGCTGCTTGTGTGCCTCAGAAGAAGACCACAGTCTGCATGTAACATACTGACCACAACAATTTACCAGTGTCCCTGAATGCACGATAGACAGCCCACATTAGCCTCCCTGCCAGCAGAGAGCAATTGGCTTAGTAGTAGGGAGCAACGGGGCTGAAGAGGGGCCCACACTCCATGGTTCCCTTGACATACAGAGGAAAAACACAGTTGTCTAGGTTGAACACCCAGATGTAGACCCATGCCTCTGCATCCCGGGTGGATCCCAGCATGAGCTGCCTGGCTGTCTGTCCGTCCCTTTCTTTGCCTTGGGTATTTGTTTCTTTCTCCCTAGTTCAAGTTTAACAGCCTCTGGAGAGATTCTGAGGATCCAGAGTACGCTCAACATGGGATGCCTTTGCAGGTTCCTGTCTTCAATTTGTTCTCTGGCTTTTGCTTGGGCCATAAGCTACTGGCTCGACAAAGCTCGGTGACCAGAGGCTGAGCAGAAGGCAGGACCCTGGGGGGGCGGGGGGGATGACTGTGATGGTCCCGATTCTCTCACCCTGAACAGCCAACTCAATACAACATCCCTGGCAAGAGCCCCAAACTGCTGAATTATTTTTAAAGCAATTAGATCTAGTCCAAGACTCTTGGCTACTTCCACTAGGCTGTTAGTAGCACAAAAGCTGGTCCTCATTGTAAGTGGTTGCCCGGTGCTGGGCTCTGGGCTCAGAATCCAGCCTTCTGCACTTGGCCTTCTAACCTGAGCTCACACTCCCTTTCTGGCAAGGAAACTGTGGAAAATTCCCTGTCTTCCGAGAGCTGGCTGGATTTCCTAGCAGTTCTACGAAGTTCTCTCCCTGTAACCATTTTAAAAAGACTAACCATCTTCAGCTCTGATATCTAACCCAGAGAACCCCGGGGCAGAAAGGACAAGGCCTACATCCCAGCCAGGAGCTTGACTGGGAATTTACAATAAACCTGACTAAGTTAAAGTGAGTGTTGCAACTTGGAGCCTGGGCAGACATTAGCAAACCCCAAATATTGTGGATTTCTTGGGGAAAACTGTGAAGCCCATGTCACCTTTCTTTGTGCCACCATTATAATTATCTGTAATTATTGCAATTCATAGAGACAATTTCATAAAGAAATCAGCTGGAGGAAGGAGATGACCTGGACCCTTGGAGCAGCCTCATCTTACATAGATTTTTGAGTGTATCAGTGTGTGATGGTAGCTTTGGGAGAATTCTACACTTTCTTCCAATACTTGTTTTCCTCTTCTGTTCTCCCCTCCCCTCCCCTCCCCTCCCCTCCCCTCCCCTCCCCTCCCCTCCCCTCCCCTCCCCTCCCCTCCCCTCCCCTCCCCTCCCCTCCCCTCCCCTCCCCTCTCTTCTCTTCTCCTCTCTTCTCTTCTCCTCTTGTCTCTGCCTACTTAGCCCTGGCTAACCTCAAACTCACTATGTAGACCAGCAAACTGACCTTGAAATCGCATAGACCCTCTGCCTCTGCCTCCAGGGTGCTGAGATCAAAGGGGTGCACCACCATGCCCAATTCAATCCCTGTTTCTTCAGGTTAAAAGAAGAGAGAGAAGAGAAAGATGAGGAGGGAGGAGGTGAAAAGGAAGGGGGAGGGACAAAGAGAAAAATAGAGAGAAAGAGAAGAGGTGGGACAGGAGAAAGAGGAACCCAGTAGCAGTCGTGGCGTCTCCTTGATAGTCACTGTGAAGATGCTGATGCAGGCCTACAGAGATGGCTCAGTGGTTATGAGCACTGCTGCTCTTCCTAAAGGACCTAGGTGCAAATCCTAGCACCCCTCATGGTGCCTCATAGCCATCTGTAGCTCCAGTTCCAGGGGACCCATTGCCTTCTTTTGGCTTCTGCAGGCCCTAGGCATGCACATGGTTCACAGATATGTGCGCACGCAGAGCACACATATACAAAGTAATAAAATAATGAACTGGAAAAAACTAAACCAGTCCATATTCCAGGGTTATTGCAATGGGCACACTGGGGTTCCTGCCTTCCCATTCACCCGCCCATCCTCTTAGTGCTAGCTCCTCTTCAAACTAACCTTTGGAATTCTAAAAAAATTCAAATAAATATGTATATAAAAGCCAGATCCAACAATAGGTAAAAACCTAACTGGTTACAAAAGACATACTGGATTCAGCTCTTTTCCGCCTCTTGGTGGCTTCCCTAAACTCAGGTACTACAGAGAGAGCCTTCCTTTCTCATTCACTGGAAAACCTTTGGAGATTAAGGCATGTAGGCTCCACCCCACCTTCCATAGGTCTGCCTTCTATATGGTCTATAGGGCTGCTGAAATCTGGACAGGGTGCTGGTGTGCTCAGGGTTTGAACCCAGGCTCCAGGAGCAGGGTTCTTTCCCGTCTTCTGGTTTCTTTGATAAACTCACTTTCCAAGACTTGATTGCTCTCATCAACACCGAATCAAGTGAAGGATTTATGTCTCTTATGTTCAGTTGAAAATTGACCTCTGGATCCTTGAACTGAAGCACAATGATTATGAACATAATTATCTATTTATTTTCCCAAAGTTTGAAAAGTAAAATGAGTGTAAGGGAAAAATGATAACTCCTGTAATTCTGTCAATTTCAAATAGCTATTCGTAGCATTTGGGTGGGTTTTCCTTCCTGCTTTTATCCTGTGATGCTTACTTATAAACATATATTAATAAGTAACACGAATCTCGATCCTGATTATGCAGTTTCACATCCTGGTTTTTCCCATGTAATTAAGTGATTGACTATAAATAGCCCCGGCCATAAAATAATTCTGTCACCTAGAAGTGCCAGTTGTTCATTCATTACAGGTCCTGCTATCATTTTTTTATATTTTTAATTAAAGTGCTGCTGTATAGAAAAAACTTATCATTGCTAACATTAGCTGACAGCTTGACAGGACCTAGAGTCACCTAGAAGACAAACCTCTAGGCATGCCTGTGAGGGACTTTCTAAACTGTGTAATGAGGTGGGAAAATCCACTCTAAAGGTAGGCAGTAGCATTCTGTAGGTTTATGTCCTACTGGCTAAACAGGAGAAAGGGAGGTCGGCTGCACTCATCTCTCTCTCCTCCTAACTGCGAGTGCATCCTTTCCCACTGCGATGAGCGACACCAGCAGTTCTCAACCTGTGGGTGGAAACCCCTTTGGGGTTGGCACATAAGATAACCTGCATGTGAGATATTTTACATTACAATCCATAACAGTAGCAAAAATTACAACAAGAAAGTAACAGCAAAATGGGCTGGAGAGATGGCTCAGTGGTTAAGAGTACTGTCTGCTCTTCCAGAGGTCCTGAGTTCAATTCCCAGCTACCACATGGTGGCTCACAACCATCTGTAATGAGATCTGATGCCCTCTTCTGGTGTGTCTGAAGATAGTGACAATATACTCACATACATAAAATAAAGGACTCTTTAAAAAAAAAAGGTAGCAGCAAAATAATTTTTTGGTTGGGGGTCACCACAACTTAAAGAACTATATTAATGGATCACAGTGTTGGGAAGGTTGGGACCCACTGGACTACACCCTGGAGCTGAGAGCTAGGGAACCTTCTCCTTCCTTAAGTCTCATTTGTCAATATTTTCTTATAGTAGCTAGAAAGGCCATAGTGTCCCTTTGCAAAGCTGTGTCTTTGCCCCTGGATACTTGTGTATCAAAGATGTCAATTCTAGACATAGAAGTAGAATTTGAGATGTAGGTGCAGCGAGATATATGTGACGGCTCTTGGCGGGTACAATATGTTCAGCGAAGGTGAAATAATGAATATGCAAGGGCCTGTGTCCCAGCATCAAAGCGCCTGGCTTACAAAACTATCACTGGGGCTTTAGTGAGTCAAACGTATAGTATAGCAAGATCAGAATGGACTGGAAAATGTGGTGTCTTTATTGCCCAAGGCGTGTTCAAAACAAACAAAACAAAACCAAGCAGCTCAGAGGTTCTAGTGGCTCATGACAGTTTCACACAAATTTTTTTTCCCTGTATTGGATATTTTCTTTATTTACATTTCAAATGTTATCTCCTTTCCAGGTCTCCCTCTGGACACCACCTATTCCATCCCCCTCATCCTGACTCTATGAGGGTGCTCCCCAACCCACCCACCCACTCCCACCTTCCTACCCTGGCATTTCCCTACACTGGGACATTGAACACTCTCAGGCCCAAGGGCCACTCCTCCCACTGATGTCCAACAAAGCCATCCTCTGCTGCTTATGTGGCTAGAACCATGGGTCCCTCCATGTGTACTCTTTGGTTGGTGGTCCAGACCCCAGGAGCTCCGGGGGATCTGGCCTGTTGACACTGTTGCTCCCTCTATGGGGCTGCAAACCACCCTCAGCTCCTTCAGTCCCTTCTCCAACTCCTCCATTGGGGGCCCCTGCACTCAGTCAAATGGTTGGCTGCGAACTTCCTCCTCTGTATTTGTGAAGCTCTGGAAGAGCCTCTCAGGAGACAGCTATATCAGACTTCAGCAAGCACTTCCAGGCATCCGCAATAGTGTCCAGGTTTGGTGACTGTATGTGGGATGGATCCCCAGGTTGGGCAGTCTCTGGATGGCCTTTCCTTCAGTCTCCATATTTCCTCCTGTGAGTATTTTGTTCCCCCTTCTAAGAAGCACTGAAGCATCCACACTTTGGTCTTCCTTCTTCTTGAGCTTCATATGGTCTGTGAGTTGTATCTTGGGTATTCCAAACTTTTAGGCTAATGTCCACTTATCAGTGAGTGCATACCATGTGTGTTCTTTTGTGATTGGGTTACCTCACTCAGGATATTTTCTAGTTCCATCCATTTGCCTAAGAATTTCATGAATTCATTGTTTTTAATAGCTGAGTAGTACTCCATTGTGTAAATGTATCACATTTTCTGTATCCATTCCTCTGCTGAGGGATATCTGGGTTGTTTCCAGCTTCTGGCTATTATAAATAATGCTGCTATGAACATAGTGGAGCATATGTCCTCATTACCAGTTGGAACATCTTCTGGATATATGTCCAGGAGTAGTATAGCTGGGTCCTCAGGTAGTACTAGGGCCAATTTTCTGAGGAACCGCCAGACTGATTTCCAGAGTGGGTGTACCAGCTTGCAATCCCACCAGCAATGGAGGAGTGTTCATCTTTCTCCACATCCAAAAACAAAACAAAACAAAACAAAACAAAACAAAAAAAAAACCCCAAGCAGCCCAGAAGTCCTGGTGGCTCATGACACTTTCACACAAATTATAACAAACTCACACCTTCCCCAGGATCCTCTCCTGCCTCTACACAGTCACAATCAAGGTCAAATCTACAGCAGGGTGACGGAACCGGAGGCTATCCTAGCTCTGCGTGTCCATTAAGTGCCCTCTTAGGTGTCTGCCACTGAGAGTCTCCACGTACAAGACCCCATGGACAAGAGATTGCGTCTGCTCCTGTAGGCCAGATCCGACTCTGAACTTCACACTTGCCACTGCGCAGATTCTGCCCGCCTCTGCCCACCACCGCCCACGGCTCAAACAGCCAACGCTGTTCAGTTAGAAAACCCCCCTAAGCTTCCGAAGCGCCTGGCAATTAGGACGCCAGTAGGTGTCGGCTTTCACAGGTGTCCCAGCCTGTATTTCCTGTTCTCTAGCTTGTTCCATTTACACAGCCCAGCAGCGCCTGCCTCTGATGTGTCAGAGGGAGCAGAGCTCATCCTCTCCGTCCCACTTCTCCCCCTCTCTGGGGATGCGTATCATTTTGGGACTGTCAACAACCATGCCTTCCCTCACACCCCGCCGCCCAGCTGTTGCCAAATTCTGATTATCCCTCCTGCACCTCCCACCCCGCGCTGCTCCCTCTGCCTCCCATGAATCTATTAACCTCAATCAGGATGTTAATGGAAAATTACCCCTGCTTCTGATCACTGTCTGGTTTGCTATCCTACACGGTCAGGAATGAGCCGATGCGTTTGATGCGTTCACCGTCGACTGTCCGGTTCTATGCACCCACCTCCCCTTCTTAGACCTCAGACTGACAAACAGCACCGAGGCCCACAGAAGCCAGACAGGAGACAGGAGAGGGTGTGGGCCCATTGTCTTTGCCAGGTAGACTTGCTAAGCTAAAGCACAAGGGGTCTCAGGGGCAATGGTGGTGACTCAGGATTGGCTGGGGGAGACTAGCAGAACTGGTAAGCCCGCTGATGACAAGGCAGGGTCCTCAGGTGTGCTGCCCAATGCTGCAAAATTCTGACAAGAGCTGGGCATTTGCCACTTGCAACAGCGTTCCAGCTCTGGGACTCTGCTTTTGTGCCTCTAGTGGAAGTGGCCCTTCACACTGACCTGTGCTCCGAGGGATTAGAAGTTCCTACAAGTTCGTCACCACTGTCTCCACAGTAAGACTCAGAGGATGTCACTGTGAAAAAGCCGGACACAGGACACACAGCAACTGCCTTGGGGCGGGTGGGGGTGTGTGTGTGTGTGAAAAATCTGTGATTCTTTCCCTTCTCACTCCCTTCAGAGACATCCCCTTAGAATGCCTAGGGAATAGATGAGACACGGAGTGGGCATGTCTAAGACCTCCACTGGGCTACTGTTCTGAGCACTTGCTTCTCTTTTAGCAAGCCTCTCTCCTCCGTGTCCCTGAAGAAATCTAGGGCCTGCCGGGCAGTGGTGGCACACACCTTTAATTCCAACACTTGGGAGGCAGAGGTAGGCAGATTTCTGAGTTTGAGGCCAGCCTGGTCTACAGAGTGAGTTTCAGGACAGCCAGGGCTACACAGAGAAACCCTGTGTCGGAAAACGAAACAAAACAAACAAACAAACAAAAAGCAAACAAAAAACAAAAAAAAAAAAAAAAAGAAAAGAAAGGAAGGAAAGAAGGAAGGAAGGAAGGAAGAAAGAGAAAGTGAAAGAAATCTAGGGGCCAGTGAGATGGCTCAGTGGGTAAAGGTGCTTGCCACCAAGTTTGATGATCTGAGTTCAATCCCTAGGACTCCTGCAAGTTGTCCTAGGACAGGGCCTTCAATGTGTATACAGCTACACAGAAATGCATCTACTCCCTAAAATAGTACAGCTTCCAGTAGATCCTGAAACATCAGCAAACTGGGAGGTGGTTCTGGTTCTAGGATCCTCTTAAAACAGCAATTGATGCTGGGGGTGTTGGCACCCCACCCCAAATCCCCTGTGATCCCAGACTTCAGGAGGCAGAGGCAGGCAGATCACCTTTATGAGACCGAGGCCAGCCTGGTATATACATGATGAGTTCCAGGCCAGACTGATCTAGAGTGAGTTCCAGGGCTCTGTTACACAGAGAAACCCTGTCTTGAAAAACATAACAAACACAATCTTCCCACCAAAGGGTGACTTGGGCTGACCACAGAAGGCAAGCCAGCAGATGCAAGAATGCTGGTGCTCAGGGGATGTCGTCCTGGGCCTGGAACTGTCCCCACAATACTGCTCCAGGGGTTTCTTCCACCTCTGTCCCTGCAGTTTCCCACTGGTGTCACTTCAGATCGGTACCAGCATGTGATACCTTCACTGCAATGTTGGCTGACTAAATGACTCACCCAAAAATAAAGAATATACAAATGTACATCTTTCCCTGCACAAATTATCTCCGGCTTATTTTTTCCCAAATTATTTTTATTGTGATATAAGTCACACCCATAAAATCCGTTCTTAATTCAGAGGTGTGTGTGTGTGTGTGTGTGTGTGTGTCTTTAAATCACCACTATATACTTTCTCTGGCTTACATTAATTCCTGTTCCCCCACACGCACCATGGGTTTTGATGGGAACTTCCAGTCACAATATCTAGCATGAAACAGACAGTTTTTTCTTTTTTTTTTTTTTTTTTTTTTTTTTTGGTTTTTCGAGACAGGGTTTCTCTGTATAGCCCGGGCTGTCCTGGAACTCACTTTGTAGACCAGGCTGACCTCGAACTCAGAAATCCGCCTGCCTCTGCCTCCCGAGTGCTGGGATTAAAGGCGTGCGCCACCACGCCCGGCGACAGTTTTTTCTTAACAAAAACTGAGAAAAATAAAACCTCCTGGGAAGGAAGCCTGTGAGTCCTGAGACAGTGATGCTCGGAGCTCTTGATGTTAGAAACTGGTCCATAGTGGGTGAAGGACTCTCTGAGAGGGAGACTGGCTGTCTCTGGTTGTTCCCAAGACTAGCCACACCCTTTCCTACCCTCAGTTTATTTATGTAAACTAATGATCAATCTAGTCCCCTGGCTTTCTCTAACCTGGAACTGTGAATAAACAAACAAACAAACAAACAAACAAAAATCCTGTCTTCCTCCTCCACTGCTTAGTGCATGGTTATTAGGACATGACCTTTGATTTCAAACCTAGGCTCAGAAGAGATGAGCACCAGAAGAGAGGTACCGGAGACTCTAAAGGCATCAGAGGATCTGGCCTTTGACTGCAGGGTGAAGGAAGCATCAGGAAAGAGATTATGGTTATCTTAGGATGGATATGCTACAGAGGGACAAGAGTATTCTAGACACTGGAAAACTGAGCCATGGCCAAGTACAGGAAACAGTGTGAAGTCAAGCAGAACCTGGGTGCAAGGAGGGAAGAGGTAGGAATCGGGCTCTGGAGGTAAGATTCAAAGCACTTGGGAAAGTGACCGTCTCACAGATCAGGGAAGGAGGAACTGCAGGTGGGTACATGGAGCTAAGGAAACCATGCCGCAGCTCTTGCAGCTGTGCAGGGCATAAGGGCACAATTGCTGGGGAAATTGAGGTGTGAAAGCTATCAGAGGTGACAATGAAAGCGTCTTGAGTGGCAGATCAGTATGATGGTGGTGGTCACAGCAATGGCTGCCAGCGCTCTTTGGCCTTCAACCAAGCCAAACACATGTGTTATCTCTTTTAATCCTTAAAACCCATTGCGTGGATCCTACTAGATCCCCACTTTAGAGATGGGGAAAATAGAGGGCAGAAATTGAAGGAGAACCCAGACAACCTCTTGAACAATAAGGAGAGGGACAGAGGACACTGAGGAGGAAGGTGACTTTTCAGCACATTGACTTTCAGTTACCCAATTGGTTGGAGCTGAACTTCTTGCCTGCCACACAGGAAGGATCTTTCCTACTTTCGCTGAGGGATAAAACACAACACCCCAAGCTTTCTTAAGTCCGGGTAAGGACCTTGCCTGCTCCCCCACATCCACCATGCCTGTCCCTCTGTGACAAAAGGAAATTATATTCATCCAATAACTTTGTTTTCTCATGAAGTCATTGGGGTGATTACCCTGTGGTCTTGTAGGTGTTTGCAAATTGATTTTTTGATTATTTGTTCCAGTGATTTTCCAAGTGTTCGGTGTTTTTCCTAGTCAGAGTCCCAGGGTGAGGGAGCTAATTTTCATGTCCACCTTCCCTTTCCTGTGCCAGCATGAAGTGTTAATGCTGTGATTATTTAGGATGCTTATGTGAGGCACCAGGCATACTCTAAGGGAACACACATAGGAAAACTTGAAGTCTACTTATTGAGGGGTATAAAGTCCTTCGGAGTTTTCGACGATGTGCAAAAAAAGCAAATGTATTGAGAAATACAGTTTGCTCAGATGTCCCATATCAATTTGGTTCATTAATTTAAAAAAATCTTGATTGGGGATCTCAGAGTCCACTGATAAATCCATGACTATTATCTTTGCTAAATGGCCATAGCATCAATCTGCTGTCTTCATTCTTATCTGTATACGGATGGATTAGCTCAGACAGACCTCATCAGAGAAGCCTCTTTGTATAGTAGACAGTGTTTATGCAGAAACCCACAACTGGTCAAATACAGAAGGTATTTGTGGAGTGTACCGCCACAGGTGGGACATGGGTAGAACGCCCTCTCCCAGAAAGGCTCAGGGAACATTTTAGAAGAGGATGCAAAAGGATTGTAACAGCCAGAGATCTGGGAGAACCAGAGCCACACAGTGTCTTCTAGACCACACCACCTCCATGAACTCTCAGCAATGCAGCTGCCTGCACAAGACCTGTGCAAGGTCAAGCCAGCCAAGCCAGTCAGCATCCCAGCATGGACAGGGGAGGGGGTCTGAGTCCTTGCTCCTCCCCGAGGAACTACTGACAATTAGTGGTGTCTGGGAAAGGGAGAGTCTGTTTTCTTTCTTTCTTTTTTTCCTTTTTTTTTTGTGGGGGGGTGGTTCGAGACAGGGTTTCTCTGTGTAGCCCTGGCTGTCCTGGAACTCACTTTGTAGACCAGGCTGGCCTCGAACTCAGAAATCTGACTGCCTCTGCCTCCCAAGTGCTGGGATTAAAGGTGTGCACCACCACCACCTGGCGAGAGTCTGTTTTTTTTTAAGCATGTTGCCCCTGGTAGGCTGATCATGTTCCAGTAGGTGTCCCCATACCATGAGTATATGGAAACCACACAAAAAAGGACCCAAAGTTTAGAAGGGGTGACAGGGTGGGAGTGGATCTGGGAGGAACTGAGTGTATGAGTGGTGGGTGAATATGATCAAAATATAATGAATACATGTATAAAATTCTCAAGGAACTAATAAAATCTTGTTTTTGAAAATAAAATAAATTTTTTAGAGAATTTCTTGTATGTCTTTTCTGCTGCTGTTTTTCTTTCTTTTTTTTTTTTAAAGATTTATTTATTTATTTCATGTATGTGAGTATACAGTAGCTGTCTTCAGACACACCAGAAGAGGGCATCAGATCCCATTACAGGTGGTTGTGAGCCACTATGTGGTTGCTGGGAATTGAACTTAGTACTTCTGGAAGAGCAGCCAGTGCTCTTAACTGCTGAGCCATCTCTCTAGCCCATAAAATAAAAAGTTAAAGGCCAAACAAAAATAAAATTATCATGTTCCCGTAGTTATTATTGTGTTCATGTAATTACAGTGTGAATGTGGACTGAATGAAAAATTCAAATGACTTCAAAATTCATCTTCTGTGGTACTCAGCCATGTAGGAATTCAAATTTGGTGGCTAGAGTCTGCCATATTTTGAGAAGGTTCTCTTGGGCTCATATATAATCCAATACCTACTGTTACGTGTTAACTTAAAACAACCACCTTGATTAAAGGTGGGACCTTTGGGAGGAGATTACAGCTGCAGAACATCATCAGAGTAGCACCCCCTGAATGGCACTGGTCCAATCTGATCTTGGAAACCAAGTAGATCTGGGCCTGGCTAACACTTGGATGGCAGAGGCAGAGCCCATTATTGAAACGTTGAGTGAAAAGGAGGAGGGGGAAGAAGAAGAAGAAGAAGAAGAAGAAGAAGAAGAAGAAGAAGAAGAAGAAGAAGAAGAAGAAGAAGAAGAAGAAGAAGAAGAAGAAGAAGAAGCAAGCATGCCTCTTGGCGTGTGATAGTTTACATCTCTGGGACTCAGCTAGCAAGAAAGCTCACTTAAGGAAGTTGCTCCACCTCAAACTTCCAGGCCCCCAAACCGTGAACTGCATAAATCGCCTTCTTACTTGTGTTCCACTAACAAAGAACAGAGCAATGCATGATCTACAATCTAGAACTGGCTGCATGTGGTGGCACAAACCTTTAACCCCAGCACTGGGGAGGCAGAGTCAGGAAGACCTGAGTTCAAGGACAGCCTGGTCTACAGAGTTCCATTACACATATGGCTACACAGAGAAACCCTGTCTCAAGAGAGAGTTGTAGGGACCAAAAAAACAAAAATAAGGCTAGTGTCTTAGTCAAGGTTTCTATTCCTACACAAACATCACAACCAAGAAGCAAGTTGGGGAGGAAAGGGTTTATTCAGCTTACACTTCCATGTTGCTGTTCATCACCAAAAGAAGTCAGGACTGAAACTCAAACAGGTCAGGAAGCAGGAGCTGATGCAGAGGCCATGGAGGGATGTTTCTTACTGGCTTGCTTCCCCTGGCTTGCTCAGCCTGCTTTCTTATAGAACCCAAGAATACCAGCCAGAGATGGCACCACCCACAACGGGCCTTTCCCCCTTGATCACTAATTGAGAAAATGCCTTACAGCTGGACCTCATGGAGGCATTTCCTCAACTGAAGCTCCTTTCTCTGTGATAACTCCAGTTGTGTCAAGTTGACACAAAACCAGACAGTACAGCTAGTACTAGAGAATCTTAGGAACAAAGCCCCAGATTTCACCAATCATGAGTCAAATGTAGGGCCTGATTAAAGAAAGCAAAAGGCCCATCCACTTCAAAAAATTAATGAATTCAAAGATTGGCTCGAGGATGACTCATGGAAATTATAGCAAAGCTCCTGCAAAGCAGGAACCCATAAAGATGCCAAACAGGACTTACCCATCTCCCTGCAGGGGAAGCTCCTTTGTTCTAGTCAGTGCTGTGGCAAGTGTCACCTGTGCTCTGGGTCCTTTAAACGTTACAAGCATCCAGAGGAAGTTTTCTCCCCCTAACTCCCTGAGGCCAAGGTTGTATTTTATAGAAATGAATGGTGAACACAAGGAGCAAATCTAACGGCTTCGTCGGAACAAAACTCACCACCTTCTGATAGCAAGGTTTAAAACAAAGATACACAGTTTCTGACCACAAGCTCTTGCCATTAACTACTGCTGTCCCCTCCCTCTGTGTCCGGGAACACTGATAACTGTTGTATCAGGCAGGACTCTCTGGAGGAGCAGAACTAATTGGTGTGTGTGTGGGTGTGGGTGTGGGTGTGTCTGCTGTCTGTCTTTATATCTGTGTGTATGTGTGTGTATGTATGTATCTGGGTGTGTTTGTGTGTTGTATGTGTCTATGTGTATATGTATAGGTGTGTGTCTCTGTATGAGTTTATGTCTGTATATGTATCTGTGTCTGAGTATGTGTGTGTGTGTGTGTATATGTGTCTATGTATATTATGTGACTGTCTGTGTATGTGTAGGTGTGTGACTCTGCACATAAGTTCATATCTGTATGTGTGTG
This sequence comes from Mus caroli, assembly GCF_978045245.1. Lineage (NCBI taxonomy): Eukaryota > Metazoa > Chordata > Mammalia > Rodentia > Muridae > Mus > Mus caroli. The sequence continues at coordinate 72,291,403 of NW_028227267.1, read as the reverse complement.
TGTGTGTGAGTGTGTGTGTCTGAGTGTATGTGTGTGTCTGTCTGTATATGTCTATGTGTTTGTTTGTGTAGGTGTGTGTCTCTGTACATAAGTTTATATCTGTATGTGTGTGTGTCTCTGTGTGTGTTGGCATGTCTGTGTAACTCTGTGTGTATGTCTAGTGAAAAGAGACATAAACCGCCCCACTCACTGGAGGCTGGACCGTTTGCAGTGACCATACGCACAATGGAGAGACTGAGACCATGGTAGCGGCTCAGTCCATAAAGTTGGATGCTTCACAGTCCCAGTCCAGCAGCAGAAGCCTGAAGCCCCCTGGAAAGTTGAGTCTATGTTGGAAGGCCAAGGGCTTAGTGTCAGACGTCACTGGGAGAGGCGCAGGAAGAAAGGCGCTCACTGTCTTTTCCTCTGACCTCTGCTCTGGGCCACCCATTGAAAGGTGCCACACACTCTAAGGGTGAGTGTTACTATCTCAGTTAACCCTTCCTGGAAATGTCCTCACAGACCTTCCCAGAGCTCTGTCTTCCAGGTAATTTTAACCTTGTTAGGTTGACAATCAGGGCCCACCATGACAAGTTCACTTGACACCCAACCACAGCTTACATGTTGTTTACTTTACAAATAGAGACAATAACAAAGACTCTAATTCCATCTAACATGGTAGGTCTATCCATCCCGTGTACAACTCTAAGCATGCGTGTTCTTCCCCAGAATAGATAGCAGAGTGCCTGGGGGCATACCTGCTTCTTAAATGCTCTGTATTAATTACTTTCCTGGTGCTAAAATTACTATGACCAATAGCAGCTTTAGGCAGACTATTTTGGTCTGTTTCCAGTGAGCTAGAGTCCATAAGGCAAGGGCCTGGGAGGAGGGGCAGGAAGCTGGCTGATCACATTTCTGTGCACATACAGGAAGCAGAAAGCAACGAGGAAGTGGAGCGAGGCTCTAAACCCTCCAAGCTCACCCTCAGCGGAGAAGCGACTAGCTTTCCCGATTGGATCAGTCATCCCTGCTAATACTGTAACTCCCTTCTTAGCTGATTGAGTCAAGGGTATATCATAGCTCAAAGTGGCCAGAGGGAAGGCTTAGCTTTAGTGGAATGTTTGCTGTATTTCCTGACAGGACACTCCCTTCTCTACAATCAAGATTTCTAGGCCAGCAGAACACAAGTTCACAGTAATGGGAAACAGAAGTGGGTGATGGTGAGTGGGACCATTCCTATTCTCACTTCTTGATTCCTGGACCCTTGGATGGATCCTGGCTGTTGGGGAAACGGTCCACACATTGTACACTAATTATGAGCATGCACACCCTTCTAATGGCCCTTAGACCATTTCTACAAGCTATTGCTACCAAGCTGGTACTGTAACTGTCTTCAAAGGCTATTCCACAATTCTAGCAAGCCAGCTGCTTCAGGGTCATGGAGAATACAGTAAGACCAGCTAATTCTGTGACCACGAGTGCCCTGCCATACCTCTTTGGCTGTGGAGTGAGTTCTTGGATCAGGAAGAAGGCGTTGTGGAATTCCTTAACGATGGCATCATGTAAGTCCAGGGATGGTCGTTTTGGCAGAAGCATTGTGTGCAAGTGATACATCCACACCCAGAATAAGTATCTGTCCCGCGAAGGACAAAGTGCTGCCCTTCCCATGATGAAAGGGACTTCATGTAATCAACCTGACATGGTGCTCCTCTCTGCCACTGAGAGGTTAGACACACAGGTAAATGGAAGGTCGTGTAGCTGACCCCATACATAACCTCCAGTCCTGATCTTTGTTGTGAGCCCATTGCCTAATGACAGGCATGGCTGGAAAAAAAGATTGACCACTACCCACAGAATGGACTGTCCTGTCTACTCAACTGTCCTCCTCTGCCGAAGTCACCTTCTGATGGACGTTTACATGTGACATCTTCACGCCCTTAGCCCATGTGGAGAGGTCTACCCACATACCTCTTCACAGAATACCTTTCCCACCAGTTTTCCAGTCATGCTCTTTCCGAGCCCTGGACCGTCCAATCAACCCAGCTACCCCCAGTGAGGTAGTGTATAATAAGCCATGTTTCCTTCCAAGTAAAATGTATGATGTTGGATGCTATTGAGAGTTCTGCCCACTACAGTTTTTTTCCTTTAAGACTGTCTCTCAGAGGTGTGCCCAGAAGAGGCTCCAATGTTGCCACTCCCCTTTTCCACGTGGTACCTAAGTAGCTAGTGTGCAGCACCATCTGTGACTAAGGCTGCGGACTCCTCTTCCTCAGTCACCGGGCTGAGGATCCACCGTATGAAGCAAAGGACATGCTTGGGGGTGAAAGACTCCTTATCAGCAGTATGGACTGTAGGCGTTTGGGCCACTTCTTTTGTTACTTACCCACACCTTCACAAATTGCTCAAGGCCAATCACATATATATCACTTCAATGTAATGGTGGATTACCACGCGTCCAATTTTACAACTTGGTGGATCAAATAACGGCCAGTTCATAATGTCAGGTGAGGCTGCGTGGTAACTTGGGGTCCCCTTGTCAGGTGCTGAATTTCTACCAAGACCCTGCAGCAGGCCAGAAGTTGTTTCTCAAAGGGAGGATATGTGTTTGCAGATGACAGCAGGGCCCTGTGAAGATATTTTTGTCACATGTAAATGCCCATCAGAAGGTGACCTCGGCAGAGGAGGACAGTCGAGTAGACAGGACTGTCCATTCTGTGGGTAGTGGTCAGTCTTTTTCTCCAGCCATGCCTGTTGTTGGGCAATGGGCTCATGACAAAGTGTCAGGGCCCTGCGTTCATCATGATTCACCTATAAGGCCTTGCCAAAAGCTGCAGACAGCGTTGCCACCTGCCTCTAACAAGTGACAAAACAGCTGTCACTTGTTGCAGAACCTTCACCCCTGTTCTGGGTCCCAGTCAAAACTAACAGCTTTTTGGGCAGAAGGGACCCGGTACAGTGACTTATTCCTCAAACAGAATATATTTGCATGACCCACATGACAGGACCCATGGACATTTTCATCACAGTTATTTATTTATCACACATATTTATTTGCACACACCATGGCATGCATGTGAGGGTGAGAATATGCTCTTAGGAGTCATCCTGGGAATGGAACTCAGGTCTCCAGGCTTAGCAGGAACCCCCTCCATCAGCAGAGTCGTCCCCCACCAGCCTGACTCCCGGAAAGTTTACTAAGGTCGAAGGTTCTTGCATCTTGTTTGAATTTGCTTCTCATCCCCTGACAGGAAAATTCTTTATCACCAAGTCCTGTTCACTCAGCCCAATAAGCATTACGTCATCCGTGTAATGGGCTGGCATGCTTGTTTATCCAAAACTGTATGTGACACTTGTAAGTCCCTATATTGGAGCTGAGGAGAAGACTCTGTTGGTAAAGTACTTGCCTGCTGGCACAAGGATCCGAGTTCAACCCTCAGAACCCACAAAAGCCAGGAGGACGAAGCCTGAAGAACTACACCCAAGGTTGCCCTCTAGCCCCCACAGACAGACACCCAAGGTTGCCCTCTAGCCCCCACAGACACACAGGCTGTGCCTCTTTATTAAACACTCTACTATGAGTGTGCCACCAAATCTCCTAAGCGAGCCCTGGCAGAAGTAATGCCATAGTAATAACATAAAGTGTGTAAGATCATCCTTGCTCATAGTAGGTGCTCAGTGAATATCACCTGCTATTATTAGGATCTGCATTTTCCAATCAGCCCTGTTCTATCCAGTTCAATAAAGGCTGTATTGGCTAATCGATCATTTTCTCCTCCGAAGTCCTGGTAGCGATTTTGGTTTTGTTTTGTTTTGTTTTGTTTTGTTTTGTTTTGTTTTGTTTTGTTTTGTTTTGGGGGGGGGGTTATTTTTTGTTTTGTGTGTGTGTGTGTGTGTGTGTGTGTGTGTGTGTTTCGAGAAAAGGCCTCACTGTGTAGTCCAGGCTGACTGAGAACTGGTGCCAGTCCTCATAGCCTCCCTGATTCTGGGTTTACAGGTATGAGCCACCACATATATTGTGCCTTAGGTCCTCATGAAGGATGACTGAGATCTGTTTCCCTTAAAATCTGAAAGAATTTATTTATTTATTTATCTTATTATTATTATTATTTTTTTTTGGTTTTTTTTGAGACAGGTTTTCTCTGTGTAGCCCTGGCTGTCCTGGAACTCACTCTGTAGACCAGGCTGGTCTCGAACTCAAAAATCCACCTGCCTCTGCCTCCCGAGTGCTGGGATTAAAGGCGTGCGCCACCACACCCGGCCTGAAAGAATTTTTGATGGAGTGGATTTCACAGTCCTGGGGAGGCCAAGTCGTTTCTACAGACATTTCTCAGTGTTGTTGGTAGTCTAGAACAAACTGGGGGCACAGGGGTGGTGAGGGTGAGGGGTCAGAAAATTCAACCCTAGTGGAGAGAAATGGGGCCTCTAACCTTTGTAGAGTCTCTTATCTGCATGTCAGGACACGTGAAGGGGTGAAGGACTAGAGAGGAGGTGGGGTGGGGACGTGAGACATCTCAGCGCTGGCCACACCGAAATACTGAAATTTCCAATTCTAGTCAAACATGGACGTTGGAAGGTATCATTCATTCATTCATTCATTCAGTCAAATATATTAGAGAAGAAAGTGTGCTTTTATTGTTGGTATCTCCTTGCTACTAAATATTTCTGAAAACCTATTTTTTCTTCCCTCTCTCAGACCTTTTCTTTTTCATTAATTATTTATTCACTTTGCCTCCCAATACCTGACCCCCCTCTCCTCCCAGTTCCCCCTTCTACAGCTCCCCCACCCGGCCCATTCCCCCATCCCCTTCTCCTCTGGGAATGGGGACGTCTCCTTGGGTTCCTCCCCTCCCCGCCCTCCTACCCCACATCAAATCTCTGCGGGACTAGCGCATCCTTTCCCACGGAGGCCAGACAAGGCCGCCCACACACTGTCATGTTGCAGACAGGAGCTTAGCATAGCTGTCCACGGAGAGGCTCCACCCAGCAGCCCATGGAAACAGATGCAGAGACCCACAGTCAAACATCAGATGCAGCCCCGGGAGTCTTGTGGAAGATTTAGGGGAAGGATCGAGGGCTCGGAAGGGGATGGGAACTCCACAGGAAGACCAACAAAGTTAACTAGCGTGGATCCTTGAGCCTCGCAGAAACTGAACCACTAACCAAAGAGCTAGCATAGGCTAGACCTAGGCTCCTCACACATATGTAGGAGATGTGCAGCTTGGTCGTCATGCGGGTCTCCCAGCAACAAGAGCGAGGGGCCGTCCCTGAATCTATTTCCTGTCTGTAGATCTTGTTTTCCTCTTTACTTTTAACCCCAGTTAAGTGAGACGTCTGAACCGCAAGTCTGAAAGAAGGTTCATGCAGCCTCCGAGTCTATAATCCCCTGAAGTTGCATCCTTTCTGTCAATTTATGTACGATTTCTTTGGTCGGGTCCAAATGCCAGGGGTGGGGTGTGCGATCTCTCCTTTTCTTTCTTCACAACCATCACTTTGGCCCTGTATGCCGTTTCTCTTAGGTCTCTTTCTGTGGCGTTGCGGCTCAGCGAATGGGATATAAACTCTAAAAACTTTCTTCTCAAGTCAGGGCACTGTGAATCCAGTGTCTTCTGTGAACCTAGTGTCTTTATTCTAAAAGATATTAGCGTTCCCACACCGGGAGTCGAACCCGGGCCGCCTGGGTGAAAACCAGGAATCCTAACCGCTAGACCATGTGGGAGACGACAAGTGTGTCGCAGAGCTCAGACAAATTGAGTCTCTTCGCTCCGCTCCTCCCATAATCTACAGACTCCACCCATGACTGTAAATTTGGTTCTGCGCATGCGTGAACCACTTTCCCCACACTGCGCTCTGCACTGTTTTCTGGTCCCGGTCTTTTGTGGCGCCATCGGATCCGCAATGACAAAGCATCGGTTCTCCCCTGATGCTGCTGGTCTCCGTGGGACCAGAGCTCTGCATAGGAGCGGCTGTGGCGCGCAGGCTATCTCTACTGCTGCAGTCACGCCGAGCCAGAAGGCTGGCTGCCGCTCTCACCCAGGTGCCCAGCCACCAATCCTCTTTAGGACGCCGGGAACCCGGTGGCCAGGAGGCCGCCTTCCTTCTCTGGCACTTCTCGTTGGATCGGAGCCGCGCATAGAGACGATGCTCAGTCACACAGTTTTTTCTGTTGATGTTGGATCCCCTTAAATGTCCTGCCTGCCTCCGGTCCTGACCCCGGGGACTTGGAAGAGCCTGGGGCTGGTCTTCTACGGCTTCCGAGTGACACCCAGAGGCAGGCGCGCAACAGTTCCGAAATAGAAAATGTTGGCCGTGTTCGCCCTACAATGATAAAAAGATCCTTGGCTAGGAGAGCGCGGGATCTGAGCAGCCAACAAAGAGGCTAGCAGCTACAACCGCAGTATCTACTATGCACAGGAAAAACCTCTTCCCGTTCGCCCGTCCACCCACCGCGGGCAACTTCTATACTAGCTTTGATGTTTCCTTTTTTTTTTTTTTTTTCAACCCATGAGGTGTCATTTTGAGGGACACTTGTTTGGGAACGTCCAGAATATTCTCCAAAGCTAACCTTACTACCTATAGAAAGCCCTGCATCCTATTTCTGAATTTAGGGAGTGGAGCAGGCAGAGATTTCATGTTTCGCTTCCAATTTTTAGTCTCAGGATAATAATTTTAGGTATATTACAGTTTCAAGGATCTAAATCACCAGTGCTACCTATTCGTTGGGTGGCTGCCATCCATGGGATATAACCAAATACAAGTTTACTTTTTCTTTTAAAAAATAAAAACAAGAGTTTCCCTATATAGACTGAGCTAGCCCGTAGCTCATGCCAATCTGCCTCCGGAGTGCTGCGACGAACAGCGCGCATCACCTCGCCCTACTGAAAGTTTACGTTTTAAAAGTTTTCGTTATTATATATTTAAATGGACAGTGACTGGTTTCATTGTAACGTTTTCACACGTGCATAATGTAAAATTTTGATCATATTCACCCAATACCCTCCTGAGAAACCGGATCCGGCTGGTTCTCTTCCTCTGTTGAGGGTGTGTGTGTGCGTGTGTGTGTGTGTGTGTGTGTGTGTGTGTGCGTGTGTGTGCGTGTGCGTGTGCGCGTGCGCGTGCGCGTGCGCGTGCGCGTGTGCGTGTGCGTGTGCGTGTGCGTGTGTGTGTGTGTACCAACATACTCAGGGATAGTTACCTGAACACTGGGGAAAGGTTTACAGGTTCATGGGCACCTGGCCAGTGGCTATACCATTGAGGAAAATATCTTCCCCCTCCCCCAGCAGCCATTAACCCAATATTTCCTCAGGAATGGGTGGAGACTCCTAAATTCAGCAAAGCCCCCCTCCTCAATCTTAACTGTAAATCACATGATAGAGGTACTCCACCCCCAATCCCTCCGGAACAAGTTTGCTTTTGTCTCACTACTTCCTAAAACTGAAACTCCCGGGGTTGTTTGTTTGTTTGTTTTAACCTCTGGACCGTAACTACCAGAAACCTTCTAGGTTCTTTAAGTAAAAAGAACAGACAGCAATTCAATCGATTATAGACAAGTCTCTGACCTCTATCCCATTCTAGGTATGGGAGTAATTGCTGGCTTCTGGCTCTCCGTGTTTACTGTGGGCTTCTCTTCCTGACTCTGTTTCAGGACAGCCCTTTGGTAGTTGGAGACAGCCACACTGAGACCATGGAAATGAGTAAGCATCATAAACCCCTTTCCTTAGAGAGCAAACAAACTAAGAGCTAGTGATATACTAGTTAAATACCACACCAGAGGCAGGCAGCCTGCTTCTCACTTCTTCCTGCGGCCTTCCTCCTTTGGAGGATCCGGAGCATGAGGGCCAGATGGAGAAAAGAAAGGAATCAGAGGCAGCCCAGACTCACTGCTCTCAGGCCTGTGCTTGCTTTAGGGCTGGCTCTCACAAGATGTGGGATGCAACGTGGGTTCCTAGAAGGCAGCCCTGCTTGGGCCCCAGAGACAGTGCCTCACAGGGAGTCCAGAAGACTTTTCCAGTGACTTTGTTAATCCAGAGTCCCAGCTTCATCTACCGGGGACTTCCAAAAGAGCACTTCAGGGAGCAAGGGTGGAAGTATGGGGGCTGGAGAGATGGCTCAGAGGTTAAGAACACTGACTGCTCGGTGGGTCACAAATTTGAAGACAGCTATAGAGTCTTTTTTAAAAAGGGGGTATGGGTGGGTGGAAGTGTGACCATTAGCAAACACCTGCCCTTGCGATGTCCTTCGATTTTTGAGTCTCACCAATGCATAGGATTAAACTGTCTTTGGCTCTAAAAGTAGGGTGCCATTGAAGCCCAGAAACTTGGTTCCGTCTCCATTTCTAGTTGTCTGTAAACTCCAAATACCCCAGCCAAGCCTCTGGGCTTTCCATACTGTGCCCTGGCACAGCCTGCTCGCAGTTCCAGAACAGCCTACATGCTCCGCCCTCCTTGTCCCTCTGCCAGGCCAGCCTCTCCACTCTGAGCCAACCTTGAGGCCGGTTCAGCTCCAGGAAACCTTCCCAGGGCTCCCGATCACAAGCCACGCCCATTTTCTCGGAATCCCAAAACACACGCTTTCAAAAGAATCACATCAAGGCAGATCTCTCACCACCCTGGAATTACTCAACAAGGTTCATGAGTTTAAGTCAGATTCCATAAAACCCCTGGGAACCTAATCCCGTAGTCAATCATTTGGCCGAGTAGTCTCGGTTTTTTATCTAACTTAAATACTTCCTGCTGTACTTCTATCTAAAAGTCGCCACCTTTTAACCAGCAGCAAGAACAAAATGTTCCCCGGGAGAAGGAAACGTACACACAGACAAAGGTTTCTTGTTGACACAGGAACAGTTATTTCTGGCCGGGTGAATACATGGTTGATTCTCTCCCATTTTATCTACTGTTTGACACTGGGGGAAAGCCCCAAACATAGTGTACTTGCCAGACACTACGGTAGCCAAGGGATGTGGCTGTGATTCAGGCCTGCTTGCCAGTCACCCAGGGCTGGAGGTGCTTTTCAAATCCGTAGCTGTTAATTCTGATCTACAAGTCCCTGCCAGTGGACTCCGGCTGGACCCTGGGCTAAGGCTGAACCCCGAACTAACCTTGGAGCTCTTTGGGGTAGCAGCCCCTCCCCTGGTGAGCACCAGGGCAAATTAATCTCTATAGCCTGACATCATCAGGTCCAGCTTCTAAGACCAGATCTGACCTCAAAAGGCTGTTGGGGTGCCAAAGCTTCCCCCAACAATTTATTCAGATCATTGTAATTCTGGGTTGAACTCAAGTTGACAACCAAGATTAGCCATCACAAGCCCACTCCTTGGTGTCTGAGTGATAGTCCCTTCATTTATTCAACACTCAGTCTCAGAGAAACAGTCTTGGCTGCTGTACATCCACGATGAACATCTAGAGCAGGGATGTCCAATTCTTTTTGTTTGTTTGGGTTTCTCTGTATAGCTCTGGCTGTCCTGGAACTCACTCTGTAGATCAGGCTGGCCTCAAACTCAGAAATCTGCCTGCCTCTGCCTCCCTAGTGCTGGGATTAAAGATGTGCGCCACCACGCCCGGCTGGGATGTCCAATTCTTAAAGTGCATGACTCCATAGCTTTGAATGAGATCCAGAGGAAACCAATAAACTCATGTTTTTTAACATAAGCATGAGCACATTTTTTAAGGGTTTTTTTTTGGGGGGGCAGTTCAATTGTGGAGTTCTCTAGCATTGGCTTATAGGTGATGTCGTGAAAAATAAGTATACATGTACTGTTGCTGTTTACACAGAATGGTTCCAGTCTCGTGGCGTGAGTGGCTTCCGCTGTTCTCCTCGAGGGCAGCTGAACTGGCACCGTCGGATGCTCTAGGTGACTTGGCGAGTGATACATCCATCAATCCTTAGTAATGTCTTAATGTCCCAGTGCAAACGACAGGCAACTAATGTTGTTTGGTAGACTTGGCACCAGTCTTACTTGATTGGTAAGGGAGTTTCCACACCTCAGGCAGGCCTCTCGAATTCTGCACTGCATGTTGTCATCAGCCCTCTGATTTGCATTCCACCAGCAACCGAGATGTGAAAGGGTCTAAACTTCACTTTCCGTTTCCCTAAAATTAATTTTTATGGTAAAATGCATACAGTCCCTTTTCTATTCTTATATTTTTAATCCCAGTATGGCTTCTTCAAGGAAAGGAAAACAGAACCCCAAAAAAGAATCATGAGTAAAGACAGATTGCTTTCTTCTCAAGGCAAAGGATGAGATTCTGTTTAATCTGTGGGAATGTGTGTGATTGTAGCAGACTGACTGAAAAGGCATATATACAAGACAACAGAGCAGAGCTGAGAAACAATCTGTCTTTGCAACAAAACATTGTGTTTGTTTCCTAAAGGTTTATATGTATCTGTATCTATGTGTGACTTTGTGTCACATGAGCAGGGAGGCCAGGTACTCTGGAGTGGGAGTTATGGTGAACTGCCTGGCCTAGCCTGCATACTGGGAACTAAACTTGAACCCTCTGGAAGACCAGCAAATGTTCATTCTTGACCTCTAAGCTCAACCCTCTTCCCCAATTTTTAAAAAATTAAAACTGAGATGGGTTCCACTGTAAACACTATTTATGTAGGGGCATATCTGATGGCAAAAAAATCCATTTACTGATAGCAAATTAAGCAATATACAGACAGAAGGGTAGACAGGTATAATATGCCTTGGGGAGGGAAGGGGTATGTTTCTAGAATGGGTTTGTCTCACCAGACAACAGTCAAACGAATGAAAGAATCTGGGAAAATCTATCCAAAGAAGTTTGGAGAACAGAACCATTAGTTTTCAGTGGAATCTTTGGTGATGGATGGCAGCGTGAATACTACAAACACTGGCTTCATCTGCCGTCTCCACTGGTGGTATTGCTGATGACCACGATGCCACTGGAGATGGCTCCAAGCGATCTATAGAAAGCAGCACGTATACAAGCTCAGGTGCTTGTCATTGTCTGTTGTCTGTTGTCTACGTATTTGGTCCAGTTACTGTTGGTGCTCTGCTGATGGTAGGTAAAAGAGGGGGGACTCAGAAACCTAATAGAAGATGGTGCAATTGATGCCCCAAACTCAAGCTGAATGAAGTATCATTGTATAGAACATGAGTAACATCTAAGCACCATAGAGTTCAAAATGGTTAATATCATGCAAATCACCATCACGACCATGACTACTTCAGGGACCAAGAGAATAAACCTTGCCAAGCCAGGGATGTCCTAAAAGGGCTTGTGCTGAGTTGAGGTCACATGTTGAAATTTGATACTACTTAGTATAAAATTTATGGTAGCAACAAAAATCCACGCCAGAACTTGATGATGAACGCTGCCTCAGGGGCTTAGCATTTTGGTGGCTTTAACCACTTACTTAAGGAGCTAAACACGAGTCTTCAACGTGAAAGCCAACTGAGCAATACAGTGATTCAAATCATAACAATATTCCGAATGAAAGTGAGATCACGGCAAGCTTTGGCTGGGGCAAACAGTAGCCTGCGTCAAACACAGCCCCGCAAACAGAGAAAACACATAGGCTTGCTTGTCAATTTGACACAAGAATTTGAAAACATTTCACCATCTCTGGGAAAAATGATAGCTTAGCATGTTTGCCACTCCATTTTCAGTTGATATAAATAACCTCCCAGTTTTTAAACTTAATTTAAAAAGGTTGACAACATCATACTTGTATACAATGTACTTTGTTCCATTCTCACAGCAACACCCCCTTACCCCCCTACCCCTCCCAACCTTCTCTTACCAACTAGGCCTCCTCTTTCTCCCATCTTCCTTCCTTTAGATATGTTTTTCTCAGATTTATGTGTGTTTTGCTCACATGTATATATGTATACCACGTGTGTGCCGGTGCCCAAGAGGTTAGAAGAGGGTATCAGTTCCCGGAAATTAGAGTTACAAGGGGCATCACATGGGTGCTGGGAACTGAACCCTTTGGAAGAGCAACCATCCATCTCTCCAGTCTTTTTCTCTCCCTCCCTCCATCCCTCCCTCCCTTCCCATGCAGGCAGTTATGACCACTGTGTGTTCACCACTGCAACCTCACTGTTGCATCCAGAAGACTGCACCCCACTGCATTCTCCTCCCTCAACCTTTACTTCCCACAACTCTTTAATCTCCTTCCCAAAAGTTCCCTGGGCCTCGCAGTGGGTGAGGTTGATGCCCTGTTGGGGCAGAGCATTTAGCAGTTTCCTGTCTTCAGCACTTTAAGCGGTCCTGAGTCCCACTGTGACCTGCCCACTGTGACAAGAGGCGTCTCTGACTAAGGCTGAAGCTACATTAGTCTCTGGGCACAAACATAAATATCTAAAAGGAACTTTAACAACGTGTCCATCTGGCTTGCTAATTTTATAAGGAATTCGCAGAGCTACACCCTGATGTTCATCTTGAAGATGACGTCTTACCCGAGTTTCCGTCCTATCTTTGTAAAGACAGAGATCCCTCACTCCACTCACGCCTTACCTCATCGCCTTTTGGCAGTACTTACTATTATGAGCAATTTTTTTTTTTTTTTCAAGAACAAAGGTCACTAAGACTGAACTCTGAGCTAGAACATCCGCCGATGAGCGTGAGAAATCACTGGACTGAGAACACGGTTAAGCCAGCTATTGATGCATTTGTATCTCTGGTGCAATGTGAAATGTGCAGCTCGTAAATCCATCTCTCAATCCCATGAACACTCGGCCACAGATTCCAATGGCTCTTCGGAACTCTGCACTCCTGCTTTGATGAGAAAAGGAATTATAAGTTGATTAGGAACATGGGGGCAATGGGGGTAGAGATCTGGGAATCAGAAGGACCAGGAATGTCCTTGGTTCTCCAGCAAAATCCCAGAAGGGAGTTCTGGTTTCTCATCTTCTAAATGAACACCCTTGCCCAGAGGGTGCTACTCAAGGGTGTGACCAAAATTCCAGTCATACCTTACCTCATTGCTTCTAGCCCTTCCAGTGGCCAAAACTGAATCTCTAGGTCCTTGGTAACAGTGCACTGTATCTATTTCTCAATTTCAGTGCAGTTCCCATTTTCTCCTGTGACTGTTGCACCTCTTCAGAGAGAAGAAGGTTATAGAAACCCTGATTGGGGGTCTGTAGAGGCCAGTTAAGGGAAGCTAGCTCTCTAGCTTGGGTATACCCTAACATTACAAGCAACCCTATTTGTAAGTATTTATCCAGTTGAGTAGGCCACTCAGCAGGCTAAGATACCATACTGCAGGGAGCCAGTTTCATCTTTAGCCATGGTAAAGGCATGGAAGGAATAATTATTCCTTTAATGATTTAATGTATTTCTCCTTCCCAGAAAACTCACCCTGGTGAAGTTAGCTATGAAGACTTAAATAATTGTAACTTTTCCTTTTTCTTCTTTTTGTTTCTTCTGTCTGCTGGCCAGAGTCTAAGTGTGTTTTTGACTCTTCCTCTGACCGTCTCCTCGTCCCTTTCCTGCTAAGTGGTTGCTTACAAATGGTATGGTTCTGTCTTCCCTCTTCTCTGGACAGCTGTTGAGATTCACAGCTTGCCTGCCATGGTACCAGTTGTCAGATTCTTGATGCCTTTTTTCTCATTTCTTTCTTTCTTTCTTTTTTTGTTTGTTTGTTTGTTTGTTTTGTTTTGTTTTGTTTTGTTGTTGTTGTTGTTGTTTTTCCGAGACAGGGTTTCTCTGTATAGCTCTGGCTGTCCTGGAACTCACTTTGTAGACCAGGCTGGCCTCGAACTCAGAAATCCGACTGCCTCTGCCTCCCTAGTGCTGGGATTAAAGGCATGTGCCACCACACCCGGCTTTTTTTCTCATTTCTTAAGGTTATTTCTGATTCTGCACTGGCAGAATGTGCTGGCTGTAAACATCTGGGTGCTGAGAGCAGCCCTAGGGACTGAAGTAGATTTGAAAAACAAAGGAGAAAACAAAGAGAAAAGCACGATACATAGAAAATACAGAACAATGTGATAGGAGATAATTTGAACATTTCAAGAATTTCAATTAATGCTAGCAGATGGAATTCCTCAGGCTGTTTCAAGGCAGAAGTAATGGCTCAGGAGCTCAGAGTATTTCTCAAGGACCCAAGTTCCAGTCCCAGCACCAACTTCCCGTAATTCCAACTCCAAGGACCTGACAGCTTCTGTCCTCCACACAAGTGGCATATACTCACATACACTTCAAATAAGTAAGTAAGTAAGTAAATAAATAAATATATAGAACTTTTATTACATTAATTGGAAAAAAGGGTTAAAAAATATCAAAGAGACTAGTGACAAGAGTATTTCAATTATAAAAGGTTCAATTTGCCAAGTCATACAGTGCTCTCAGAAATCAATGAGCAAAACCATAGAAATAACAGGTTTGAGTAATTAGCAAGCAAAATATCCAAACCCTTGTATCCCCAAACTGGCAAAGCTCAAATATTTACAAATATTTAACATTTATTCCACAAGAGAAAAATATACATGATATATTCTACTTATTTGTAAATGTCAAACAAAGTTATTGTTAAAAATAAAGATAGGGGCTGGAGAGATGGCTCAGTGGTTAAGAGCACTGACAGCTCTTCTAGAGGTCCTGAGTTCAATTCCCAGCAACCACATGGTGCACATAACCACCTGAAATGGGATCCGATGTCCTCTTCTGGTGTGTCTGACAGCTACAGTGTACTCATATGAATAAAATAAATATATCTTAAAAAAAAAAAAAAAAAGCTGGGCAGTGGTGGTGCACGCCTTCTTTAATCCCAACACTTGGGAGGCAAAGGTAGGCAGATTTCTGAGTTCGAGGCCAATCTGGTCTACAGAGTGAGTTCCAGGACAGCCAGGGCTACACAGAGAAACCCTGTCTCGAAAAAAACCAAATAAAATAAAATAAAATAAAATAAAAATAACTGGGCAGGGAGATGGGTCAGAGTGCTTTCTATACAAGCATTAAGACCCAAGTTCGAATTCCCATGAACTATATCACAAGCTGGGTGTGGCCACACTCATGCCTGTTAACACCAGTGCAGCACTGGAACAGACAGGAGGATCTGGGATTACTGGCTACCAGGCTAGCTCTGGCCTCAGTATGAGACCCTGCCTCAAGGGAGTAACAATAGCAGGACAGACAGAGGACTCCTCTATCCTCCAAGTGCTTATGATCACACACACACACACACACACACACACACACACACACACACACACACACGACAACCAGTCTGTAATCCTCACTGGAAAGACAACAGATTCTAGATCAAAAGCCTGTCAGATGCAGCCAAGTCAGAACTCAGAAGTGCGGTTTTAGTCTTAAATACATCTATTACAAGACCACACAAATGAGCTGCTGAGGTGGCTCACACACACCTTTTATTCCAGCACTTGGGAGGCAGAGACAGGTCAATTTCTGTGAGTTATAGGCTAGCCATGGCTACACAGTGAGACCCTGTTTCAAAGAAAAAGAAGGTAGAAAAAGAAATAAATGGTGAAAGTAAAATGATTCATATCCAGATATACTTAATTGTTATTATTCTCTGAAATGTTGAAATGTAGTGCAGGCGTCGGTGATCCATTTATAAACTCTAAGCTCGTGGAATTCTTGTGCTATGGTGAACCGCTGACTCACTGTATGTTACAGATCAGCTAGGCTGTTGAGGTCCTTCTTCCTAGAGGAACTGGGTTGAGAATCACAGCAGGGAATTTACAAAAGGTAAGCAGTTTCTAAAACTCAAGGAAGGCCTACTCAATTTTCCACCTATACCACAAACAACATGTACCCCACAGCTAAGCACACAACAGAATGACACGAGGTAACGGGGCACAGTAGCTTTCCCAAGTAAGGTAAAGTTAACTGGGAAAATGGGATGAACTAGTACAATGGTCTGGGAATTGACTGATCCTGAATCTTTATCTGGGATCAGTGAAGCCGGGCATTCTAGGGTCCTGGAGAGGCCAGGGCTAACACAAAGCAGTTTTCCCTTTTGTCTTGCAAATAAGATCTACAAACTTTAATAATCTAATGTCAGATAAAATTGATTTTTCAACTAGAGTAACAAACTGGCTTTTCAGAATCCTAGCCTCTTTTAGCTACCTGTCAAAAGGTAGAAGTGGGGGCTGGAGAAGTGGCTCAGTAGTTAAGAGCACCGGCTGCTCTTCTAGGGGATATGGGGTCAATTCCCAGTACCCACATGGCAGCTCCCATCTCTCTGAAACTCATCTCAGGATACCTGAGGGCCTTGTCTGATCTCCAGACACTAGGCACACACATGGTACATAGACATAGATGCAGGTAGAATTCATGTACATGAAATAAAATAATAATTTTAAAGTGGAATGCTAATGTAATGGTGGACGACCTGACCTTATGGCATCACAGGAGGCAAGGTCTCAATAACCCGTCAGTTGGGCGACGGTTTGGGGTAGGGGGAGGTTTGGGGTGGGGACATATGAAAACAGGGGACTGTTTGGGGGGCAGGCAGGACTGGGAAAGTCAGTATGATAAAGTGTCATAGCAGAAACCAAATCTTCTTAATTTGATGTTTATTTTTGAGTTCTTATTTATCATTGTCTTAGGGTTTTACAGCTGTGAACAGACACCATGACCAAGGCAACTCTTATAAGGACACCATTTAATTGGGGCTGGCTTACAGGTTCAGAAGTTCAGTCCAGTATCATAAAGTGTCCTGGCCCGAGGGACAGTCTAACAGGGTCTGAGGAACCACCTGTGGAGAGAATGAGAGGCGAGAAACACAAGGACGGACAGCAAGTCTGATATTGATCAAGCTGTTAAATTTTTATTATTCCCAGGCAGGTTTTATGCCCACAGAAGCAGGGTATGGGGATGGGGATGACGCAGAATCGCTTTGTTTCTGGGGGAACGCACCTGTTCCCAAAAGCAGGATATTGGCTAGGCAAAAAGTTCAGCTGGGAAAACAGAACAGAGTGGGTTGCTAGGTACCTGTCCACAAGATCTATAGCTATTTGTTCTTAACTGGGGGTAGTACTTTCCCATAGAGCCCTCAACTTTTTCCCACAGAAATCTCAACTAAGCTAGTACTTTTCCACTAAGGCCAAAACTTTGTAAGTAAGCACTTATGACTGACAAGGCAGTTAACATTCAAACAGGGTCGCTCCCAAAAATAAAGGTGGGAGCATGGCAGCATCCAGGCAGGCATGGTGCAGGAATTGCTGAAGTTCTACATCTTCATCTGTAGGTCTCTAAGAGAAGACTCCCTTCCAGGCAGCTAGGGTGAGTGTCTAAAGCCCAGCCCACAGTGACACACCTACTCTAAAAGGGCTATACCTCCTAACAGTGCCATTCCCTGGGCCAAGCATATACAAGCCATCACAATCATTATAGGTGTGTATACGTGTTTTATGTTGTGTAGATGTGTGTATATATGTATTTGTGTATGAGTGTGTACACGTGTGTGTGCAAGCACATATGTTTGTGTGAGAGACACAGACAGGCACACACAGAGACAGAACAATCATGGAAGTCAAGGGTACAACTCCGTGGAGTTGGCTCTCTCCATTTATATGTAGGGTTTTTGAGACAGAACTCAGGGTGTCAGGCTTGTGTGTAAAATGCTCTACCCACCAAGCCTCTTTAAAATACTACCCTTGGTCACTGCTAAATAACAACTCTTTTGAATTGAAACAAAATATATCTCCCTTATATATATCTGGCTAAATCAGGCATTTTAAAAAGTTTTCCCTGCTATTATCCAGTATCTTCAATTCTTAATTAACTCAACCAGAGTCTTCCTTCCTTACATGACAGCAATATGGAAAATAAATAAAAATAAGGTATTCCCAGCAAATGCTATACAGCCAGCTTCTTCAACTGTGGATGTGTGTGACTGTGTGGCAACAGTAAAAGGCAGAAATGCACAATGACCACAAATCAATTCAAAACCCAATGTGCAATGAGTCTAAAGTGATTCTGGCTGCACACGCTGGGGCTGTGTCCTGTGACTTTGCCATGGCTGTAAGCCAGAGCACACACTCTGCACTGCGCCTACCATCACACTACAAATGGCACCTCAAACCTAAGCTCAGACTCCAGACAGCTGTAGGTCTGTGAACTGCACCTTTCTTACGATGTAGTCTTCTGCTCTCACGGTTTGGCTATAGAAAACCAAGACTTGTAATAGTTGCCTCTTGCTATGCTTCACACATTCATATCAAATCAGTGTATGATTAGGTTCCATGGTGTTTGATTTTAAAAACTGCTGTTTGCACTGCTGACTTGAGCATCAAAAAAAAAAAAAAAAAAAAAAAATCCGTATGATTTTGGCTTGAGATTAGAATTTCCATCAATTTCTAAAATGGCATCCTACATTATTCTGCCATTTTGCAATACATACTTATACAAAAGCAGTGTTTCAACATTAACAATTACAAAATCAAAATATCAGTCAACTCTGGAAAATGCTGAAGATGCTCTACATCCTGCAACAACAAATACTCAGCCAAGATGTAATTCTTAAATGAAAAAAAAACAAAACAGGATCATCTACCTGATTGGTATGCAAATATGCTTCTCTTTAATAAATGAAATTATATGCACACCAAAGAATTATATTAAAGTCATTTCCTTTACGGCTTTCTATCAGTAATGTTTGATTTGTATACCTGTCTCGTTACTTATCTAAGCCTGGGGTCATAGATTCCTTGGATAAAAGGAGGTCACTAGTGGAAAGCTTAAGAACCTCATTCATCGGGGCCTGCAGAGATGGCTCAGCGCTTAAGAGCACTGGCTATCCTTCCAGAGGCCCTGAGTTCAAATCCCTGTAACCACATGGTGGCTTACAACCATCTATAAGATCTGATGCGCTCTTCAGGCACACAAGTGTACATGCAGAGAAAGTACTCATACATAAAATAAACAAATAAATCTTAAAAAAAAAAAAAGCCTACTCAGTTACTTCCCACCCCCCAATGACACAGACACACTCTGTAAAAAAAGACCAGCTATGCATTTATTTGCATAAAGCCTAAGGACAGACTTAAAATCCAGCATGACAGCCATGAGGCTTCCAGTTCAATTACTGATCCCGGCTGCAGAAGTTGCTGATTTTCTCTCCTTCCTCAAGGACGGTGTTCTCTCAGGTGCTTTACAGGTGAGAGTGGAAACGGGAGACAGCTACCCTTCTTCAGTTTTCACAGAATCAGTATTAAGTCCAAAAAAGTCTTTTTTGATGATATATCGAACACACTGCAAAATCACATTTCTTTCATGTCGAATATCTGGAGCTAGAAGCTAAAATGTAAATTAAAAAGATTAGCTATTTAAAAGCTGAGACCAAGAAACACAACCTAAAATGCTAAGTATCCCTTCCTTCGAGACGGAGCACAGGCTAGTAAGACAGACTTATCAGAAGACAATAGTAAATGCACGTCCCTTCCTTCTGACTTACAGCTGAGATAGATACCTGCTCCCTAAGCAGCACACGTGTTCACATTGGCTCCTCTTTAGGAACACACAGCAGAGTAGCAAAGCAGATTTACAGTCACGATGGTTCCTCTCAAAGTCCCACCATGCCCTCAATGGTGTGGCTCTCCCTGCACTTGGCTCCTTCGGACAAGGGCCCCACTTCAGCACAGGATTTCCCCGGCAGCCTGACTGAGTCTTTAAAAGTCAGTAAGAAATAATACAGAGGATCCCCCAAAGTCTATCCAAGTCTATAAATGATAAAAACGAAGTGTGGCAAATGCAGTGAGAGCTGAAACTAGCTCTAGAAACACCTACTTTCATATCTCCCCATTTTTGAAATCACAACTGAAAGAAAGCTAAGATTCATTCCCCTGGTAGCCACAAAGGTACACGACCAGGGAATAGTGTTATTTGCCAAAAGGGACTTTATCTCATCTAGATGTTTTTCTGGTATCTAACATACAGATTAGAAACATCACCTTTAACTTGGAATTAGATAAACAACTGAAAACTGCATCTGGCTATATCTAGTAAGCATCACACCACGGCGTATATTCTAGGTCCCATTTAATACGAAGCAGCTGTGTGCAGGTGATCCTGTCAGGACAGACAGGACACCCCAGCGGCTGCATAAGCACTGATGAGGTTAGGGGTTCCCTTACACATGGGAGGATCCTTCCCTCTCAACAGCATCATCATTCCTATTACTCAGAAGGGAGACAAACTCCCCCTTCCTTACAGCTTCAAGTGTGCAGTTAAGTGTTTGGATATGCAACGCTGATGAAACTGTTAAAGCAGAAGTCAGATACAAACAAAGGCAGGGCGAGGAAGGGCAAGGAAATGAGACTTACAGTAGGCCACTTCAGGACCTGTCTTGACATTTAACAATTCATTCATTCATTCATTCATTTTATCTTATCTGTACGGGTGTTTTGCCTGCATGTATGCATGTGCACCTGAGGCCTGTGAAGCCAGAAGAGGGTATCAGGTCCCCTACAATGGGAGTCACACACAGTTGCGAACGAGCATGTGGTGCTGGGAACTGAACCAGGGCCCTTTGGAAGGGCAGTCAGTGCTCTAAATGGCTGAGCCAGTTCTCTGCAGCTCTCAACAGGCATTGGTATTCTAAAACAGAAAATGATTTATTTCCATTTGCTTCACCTTGCCACTGTATTTAGCTGTGCTTCCAATGAAAATTTTAACCTCAACACATCAGTTAAATCTATACTTAATATACTGGTGTTAGGCAGTGATGAAAACTTGTTGTCCTGCATGTACTCAACACCAGATATATGCCAAATGCAGCCTTAGGTGCAAGACGTGCACATGGACGAGTCTCCAAAGAACACACGTAGCCTGAAAACACACACACACACACACACACACACACACACACACACACACACACACAGAGCACTCCAGTGACCCCATTTTTAGGACACAACATGAACAAAAACCTCTCACCATTTCCAGGAGATACGGGTGATGTGTTCTTGGTTCAAATAATGGGTGGCAGTGGCTCTTTTTCCGCTTAAGGCTTATCTTTCTGAGTCCGTTCCTCTGGTTCTCCCACTTGGATGTTGAGACAGTTCTACTAGTTGTTTGAACATTTTGTTTTGGACTCTTGGGAGGACTGCTATGAAGAACATGGTTTTCTGCCAGAACTTCTGCTTCAGTCTTGATGGGAGTTTCTAATGTAAAAACCAGGTAAACAATTTAAAAACAACCAAAAGGTACACTCACTCTCCCAGCCACAATACTGGCTACCCAGTAGCTATTCTTTTTGTTTTGTTTTTCAAGACAGAGTTTTTGTTGTGGACCTCGCTTGGTAGACCAGGCTGGCCTCTAATTCAGAGAGATCAGCCTGCCTTTGCTCACTGGAGTACAGCTGCGCCACTACCGCTCAGACTACTCTTTTCTTTTCTGGATTACTCAGTAATTTATTTTACAACGGAAGCTCACACCCCTCACACCAAAACAAAGAAATAAAAAACAGAACAAGATTAAGGAGACTGCCTCAGAGAGTGCAGAAAGCACTCACTTAAGACAGAAGGTCGGAGCTACTCAAAAGAGCAGTGAGTACCAGGGGACAAGACATGAGCGCATAAACGTAAAGATGGTCTTAGAAAAAAAAAGAAAGACAATGACCATTTAAACAAATAGCAGCGAGGCAGGGCGGGTGGAATTTTTAATAAGAGAGAAAATGTAAGCACACCTGCACACATCTCAAGCTTTATCAACAGACAGCTATTTCTGAATGGCCCAAACACCTGAAATAGTAAGAACAAGGCTCAACTGCCTGACTCTAAGAAATGCAGGCACTGTAGGGAAGCCCACAACTGATGGATTGTATGCAGCAGGTCCAACAGTACAGGTGCAGGATGGACGGAGACGCAGCACACGTGTTCTACCAATCTGAGAAACAGACTTCAGGGCAAGGGCTGTTGCCAGGGGATGACAGACAGCTTACAATGCTAATGGGCTAAATTTATAATGAACATGAAGCGGAGCAGGCGCCTCGCCCCACATCTGTCCACCCAGTTCTGGAGAAGGCAGGTGGGAAGCTGCTGGTTCCAGCCTGACCTGCAGGGTGAGGTGTTGCCTCACAACAGTTTTCAAAACTTCAGGAAACGGAAAGAAGGCAAGGGCCAGCGGCTCAGTGTCTCCAAGCCTGAGGACCTGAGGTTAGGCCCTATGTGTGACATGGCACACAAAGGGAGCTGACCTTTATAAACTGTCTTCTGTACACATACATGTGTACATAAACATATACATGTGTACATACACATACACACACTCATGCACACCTGCAAACACACACAATAAAAAAATAAAGGAATACTGTCCATATTCAAGTTTTATACAGGACCAAATGTGGAAATTATCTCTCAGAGGAATTCTAGGGTCTGTATTTCGAGCACAGTCTTGTGTGTTGGATTGCTGCACTCAAATCAACATCACTCAAGGGTCTGCTGGCAAGCAGCTGCTCTCTGCCTTCAGGTTCTCACTTACACACTGAGAGCACAGCGGCACTGAGGTTTCGAGGTACTGATACCCGAGTGTAGCAGTAGAACAGGGCCTGGCAGAGTGAGCACCGGATGAGCGTTTGCCATGACCACGTGACGGATGCTTTCTCAGTGATGAGGAAAAGAGGAAAGAGACCAAGAACCATCAAACAGACCGGCTAGAATTCTGGGAGCACTCGGCAGAGCTCAGCACAGTGGGCACAGTGTTACTATCACTCTGTTAGTAACTTAACCTTCAAGTACTGATCACTCAGCCAAGGAACACATAGGTCAGATGACTCAGAGCTTAGACAGTCAATTTTCTGCTAAGGAATGAGGACATTGAACCATTTAGATTTTTTTTTCCCTGAGGGTTCTAACATCTTTAGCTAACTGTCATATATTAACAAAATGTTCACTATATCAAATCAGTTTTAGCTATAGCTATGCTATCCTCTTAAATTAAGACCACTCCTTGGTTTGTGGCATTTTGTATCAGTTCTCAGCTTGGGGTTGTAATCACAGCTGAGCCAGTTTGAAGGCACAAAACAAAACAAACAAAGAACCCAACTGAAGGGATCTGTATAAAGCCAGGAAAAGCAGCAGAGCAAAGCACCTGGAACACTCCTTATTCTTAATTCTGGCAGCCCCAGATCAAGCATAACCCTTCCACGGCTTTAGCCTTGCTTGAGAGCCCTTCTTTACACATCCTAAGAAGAATTAACACTAGACAGCTGGTAGTGAATGGACAGCTTGATGAAGCTAAATTCAAACTACATAAAATACTTCTTGATATCTAAGAAAATAAACAAAGGTATCCTCCTTAAAGCAGGGACCTCTAGTCAAAACAAACCCACATAAAAATCTGATACATACACTTGCTGCTACTATAAAAGAAGCTAAGCCTCTCTCTGTTCAGAAAGACAGCACGTGACAGGCAGACAGGGGCTACAGGGGATGTGACATAGTTGGTTTCTTTCACCTATTAAGTCTCCAAACCTAGATTTTTTTACATAGGTTCTACTACACACGAATGTTAACAAACTTATCCTCTCTAACCCTGATGACACATACAACAGAGGTGTGAGATTTTCAAAGCCTCTTGTTTTCTTCCTTCCAATTTAAAAACAGTGGCAGCTTCAAATGGAAGACCTGAGTTTGCTGAGTATTAAATGTCTCATCTTCAGAGGGAAAGAAGGAAACATTAGCTCAGCTTGTTTTTATGGGACTCAGTAACCTGTTAACAGTTTCCCTCCTTATCACGTTATTAATACAGCTGGTAGGGAGGGAATGTAATACGTGCGTACAGAATAACTTCATTTACCTATCAGTATATTAGAAACAAGAGTAAGAAATAAATACTGTTTTTCTTAAAATTTAAAAAGGCCACCACCTGTTAAGGAACACTCTGATAAAGCCAAAGTAGCTTATATTCCAAAATTCAAGTGAGCGCCAGCAACTATTTGAATAGCCCATAGGCCATTTACATGAAAAAGCCCCCGTGTTATGGACAGATATTCAAGCGCCAACTTTGTGACGGGAGCGCCACGCTTCCTCGCTTACACCCTTCGCACGAACACCTGATCTCTTCTCCTAGCCCAGCTCCGATTTTGAGCCCACAACCTCTCCATAACAAACACATAGTAGGAAAACATAACACATAGTAGGAAAAGCCTAAAGTCAATGACCCCACAGGTCCAGGTTTTGCCAATAACAGAACACTGGCGTATTCACTAAGCACATACTACGTTATTGATGCAAATCCTGGATTAAATCAATACTGTCTCAGATCAATAGCCTATCACAGCTTGAGTATGTGGCCCTAAAAGAGATGCATCACTAACTTCTCAGGTTCATGAAAGGATTCCACTTCTTTAACCCTTTACAGCAAACTGGTGAGGGCTGGGAGCCTCAGAAGGTAAACGGCCTGCCACACAAGCCTGACCATGACCTTCAGGGAAAAGGTGGGTGTGGTAGCATGTGCTTCAGAGTAGAGACATTCCTAAAGCTACCTGCCCAGCCAGCCTGGATGAACTGATAAGGTCTGGGTTCAGTGAGAGACCCTATCTCAAAAAGAAAGGGACAGAGGAATTTAGAAAGACACTGAACATGGACCTTGGGCCTCTGCACACTTTGTCTATTTAAAGCTAAGGCAAGCACAAGATCAGGGTCACTGTGCATTCCAAGTGAGATAGCTTAATAAATGTATGCTATAAACAGCACTGACCCACACAGACTTAAATTTCATTTCATTATTTTTAGAGACCGGGTTTTATGTAGCCCAGGCTGGCCTCAAGCTCACTATATATAGCTGAGGATGACCAAACTTTCTAATCTTCCTGAGTGTTGGGAATGCTATTCATTTACCAAAGCCACTAAAAACATAACAAGGGACCTAAAAACAGGGTATACTGCATGCTGATACAGCACTGCCCAGCATGAACCAAAGGCAAAATCCCAGGAGTCGCCTCCACCTTACCTTCTGGCTCACTGTCTGACCCCGAGACATCGCCGTAGCTGCTCATCAGTGAACACAAGGCTGGTGTCACTTCCTTGGGCACTACAGTCCTTTGCACTTTCTCTTCCTTATCAGACTCTGCAACAGAAGGGGAGAGAACAGTGACTCACAGAGGGGAGCCCAGAGTGCCTGCCACCATCAAAAAGAAAGCTGGCGTCTTCTCATCTGTAAGTGAAATAAGAAAAAGTCATCTCTGAGGATTCCTTTAACCTTTCCCAAAAAATAATGTTGGGAGGGCTGACAGCTGTCCTTGTTTTAAATCTTACGCTAAGGCGCTCTTTACTCCAATGGAGACAGGGAGAAATTTAACCATACACAGCCTAGCTAACTTACCATGCTTTGCAGGTCATGGAATTTGGGCCTTTCCTCAATTAACTTAATTACATAGTTTCTGCTATTAACTTACAGGTAGTGGGACAGTCAAAACATGCATTCACATTATTCTGCCAAGATCATTAACTCTGGAAAACTAGATTTAGGAATAAATATAATATAAAAATTTTACTTTCAATATTGAAATAAATCAATTTACTCAAAGCATTCCATGATTTAGTCAATGAGTTAGTTGAAATAAATGTGCTGAAAACTTCTAAGAACGTAGTTCAACAAGACAGCACGATGATTTGGCAAGTAAGCGCCTGTCAAAGGTAAAGCGTTTACTGATAACCGAGAAATACTCTTTGTACGGACCCCAGGTCACCACCTGTTACCTTCATTTTTGGCAGTTCTAAAACATTAGCTCTGATCTAGACAAGCCATAAAAACAAAGCTGGACTGAAGACAATAAGCAACTTGTCTACTTAATGAACAAATTCAGCCCCTAACCAATAGGAAGTGTTTCAAGACTGAACAGTCAATGCTCATGAAGCCAGTCTAGGGAATCCAAACTTGTTACTGGGAAATGCAGGAATGTCATCATGTGAATGTTGGTTGGCCTTGCACCTGCACATAAGGCACACAGGAAGGGTGAAGACAGAGCCACCACCAACACTACCAAATACCAAATATTGATGTGCTATCAATATTTTAAGATTCCTCACTGATTTCAAGCCAGATGACCAACTTGTCTTGTATACTAATGAGAAAGGGAACACAGTTTCTATACGCACATTATGAGCAAATCAAGCAAGTCTACCACAATGTGAGCAGCCTGTTCCTCCACTGTTTGAATGAGACCAGACAACAGTAACTCTTCCAGAGCCTAAAGACAGACAACAAACACAGAACAGCCAATGTTGTATTCTTTAACAGCAAGACCTCACTGAGGTCTTATCAACCCTGAGATAGCATATGGCTATTCAATTTTCCTGCCTCAATTTCATAAGTGCTAGGATTCTAGAGACAGACCCCCACACACCCACAGCAGTTTGGTTTTGTTTGGTTTTTGACAGATAACACAAAGGATAAGCTCTTTGGAGCTCATCAGAGGTCCACTACGTCACGGACTTATTATTTAATTTCTGAGTGACTGATCTAGTTTCTCTATTTTTATAAAGTTATGATTTCCTTCTCCATTATTCCATTCCTTGAAATGAGTTACCAGTCTACATTAAAATTTGAGTATCTACTCAAGTAAAAAGTAACAAAGAACGTTAGACATATGTTAAAAACACAGTAATTAATAAGTATTTGAAGAACAGGTGCCCTCAAGCAATATAATTATCTTTAAACAATTATCACTAAGGTGTTCTAATGGTTATTTATATTTCTCTCATTTTGTGTTCTACTTGTAGCACTAATGCCTTGGGCTGGAAATATGGCTCAGTGGTTAAGGACACTTGCTGTTCTTGCAGAGAACAGGTTTGGTTCCCAATACCCACATAAGGTAGCCCACAACTGTCTATAATTTCAGCCCAGAGGACCCAACAACCTTTTCTGGCCCTGTAGGTACTGCATGCGCGCACGTGCTTGCATGCACGCGCACACACACACACACACAATTAAAAAAAAATCTGTCTCTTTCCTTCATATTTATTTATTCAAATACTTATTTAAGTCAGTACAGATTCACGGCTATTTACTTTTGGGAGGGATGGCCATAATTTACTACTATTTTGTGACTTCAGCCACTGAGAATCCTTTACAGCACCCTTCTGAGCATGTCTTAGCCCATTCTGTCCTACACTGTCTATTTACTGAAGACAAACTCTCACTGGACAGCCCAGGCCCTCAGCCTCCCAGTGTTGGGATCACGGAATGTGCTACACTTGTGACCTTTGTATGTTCTCATGCTCCATGAGCTGCTCGAGGCTGACCTCGTGCTTTTCTGACCTGGTTTCTATTTCTCTAGAAGAGTCTAGTTTCAGGAGAAAAGTATTTGAAATTCACAGCGTGAGTGTTAACTGTTCTAGGAGGGTCACAAACCTGACCTTTCACCTCCCCAAAAGACAGGGGTGAAAACTAATGTACACACACGACTCTTATCTCTCTTACATATTTAAAAGGCATGTCACAAGTAATAACGTTTGAAAGTACACCAGGCATGGTGGTGCATATGTGTAATTTACACACTCAGAAGGCAGAAGCAGAACTGGGAAGTTCAAGGCCCTAGACTATACAGAGTAAGAAACCCTATTTCAAAAAACAAGCCCCCTCCTCCTAATCTACAGTAACTATCTCGAAAATAAGACAGTGAGAAGTTGAAAGGAGTTATTCCCGATGTCTGTGGGGTCTGCCTACCAGTTCTCATCTAAACACTTTAGCACCCAATCTGAAGACCGTCAAAGGCACTACTCCAACAAATAAAACAACTCAGGAAAAATAAAACAATACAAAACCAGTTAAACCCAGTCTCTGAAATAAAAATACCAGTATAAACAGATTACCAAAGAAGATCATGAAATCAAATTTCAGAGAACAAAATACTGCCTCTAGGCCCAGGATTTATAAGTTGACTAAAGAAACTGCAGCCTACAGATGTGTACAAAGTGCAGCTTAGTAGTACATTACCCACCTACCACACTTAAGGCCCTGAGTTGGTTACTGTTGGTGGGAAAAAAGCATTATACTTAAAAAAGTAAATTCACAGCTGGGCGGTGGTGGCGCACACCTTTAATCCCAGCACTTGGGAGGCAGAGGCAGGCAGATTTCTGAGTTTGAGGCCAGCCTGGTCCACAGAGTGAGTTCCAGAACAGCCAGAGATCCACAGAGAAAGTAAATTCACACAGATAGCGCCTCACATAGGAACTTTGCTTTCCACTCTCAGATTCTAAGAAAGAGATTTAAGGATGAGCACTCTTCTGTTGCTGTAATGAAACATCATGACCAAACCAACTTAGGAAAGAAAGCCGTGAGTTGGGCTCAGAGTCCATGATGGTGAAATGAAGGCATGCAGGAAACACTGAGAGCTTACTTACATCACAAACAAGTGAGAGGCAGAGAGAACTGGGGGTGGGGGAGGGGAGGAGAAGGAGTTTGAAACCTAAAAGCCTACCCAAAAGGGCACACCTTCTTTAACAAGGCCACACCTCCTAATCCTTCCCAAATTGTCCCATCAACTGGGACCAAGTATTCAAACTATGAGTCAGAGGGGCCATTCTCATTCAAACCACCACCTGCATTAATGATTCTCGTGACTTTAACACCTACCTTTTACACACAGAGTCAACTTAAGTTATTATATATGCCAGCAGCAGGACTGCTGTCCAGGGAGGTAGAGCTCCACTCTGCTTGCTGCCCTCACATCACCTCTCTCTTAGTCTAAGAATTATATGAAAACTCTAAGGGGCTTCCACCCCTCAGTTGGCACTCACAGTAATAGTACTCAACTTTTATCAAGCATTGCTGCTGCAGCAGATTAATAATTCAATAGCCTCCCTAGGAAAGAAGGTAGAAATGGAGCTCAGCAATGACATCACCCTTAGAGAGAGTCTGCAGAAGCAGACGGTTAAGGAAAGCTAAGATGTTTCCTTAGTGGCTCTGATGTAGAAAATCTTGGGGAGCAAAAGAAAAATCCTTTTTTTTTAATGGTTTTTCGAGACAGGGTTTCTCTGTATAGCCCTGGCTGTCCTGGAATTCACTTTGTAGACCAGGCTGGCCTCGAACTCAGAAATCCGCCTGCCTCTGCCTCCCAAGTGCTGTGCCAGGCGGATTAAAGGCATGCGCCACCACGGCCCGGCTTGTTTTATTTTTATTTGGAGTGGATCTCTGTGCAGGCCAAACAAGAGTTCCTCCACTGAACTACAGGAGTAGCCAGAAAGGATCTGTCTAAACTCCTTTCCACATCTTCAGCTCCTATATTCACAATATTTTCCAGACAAACTCAGACCTTATGAGAGAACATGTATAGTACTAGTGCTGAACTAGGAGTCAGATCCCTCCGTTCAAGTTCTGGCTCTGCAGCAGCTAACAGTGTGAGTAAAGTGAACTGCTTGGTCCTGAGGTCTTCTCTCTAATGGAAATCAGAATACCACCTGCTTAAAAGGCCCTTCCATGGGAAAGAGGTAACACACCCAAAGCACACGGAGCACGGCAAGTACCTTACTATTAGTTGTGCTTACTTTTTTATTTCCATTCCTCCTAATCTTATCCCACTGTACTTAACCCAACACTCCACTCTGCCAAGACCCCTCCCCATCCAATCTACCTCAATGCACACACGTGTGTATTCATGTTATCTCCCATTCAGCTTACCAGAGTCGCTGTGGATCAAAGCACCTAGAGGGTCTACATTAGCCTTGGACGGAACTTCAGGCTCCGAATCTCTGGCATGATTTCCTAGTCCAACGACAGCTCTCTGTCTAGCCCCACCTCTTCTCCATTTATGATGTTTACCAGGACTTCTGATCTTTGCCATCTGTGAATGTCTGGACATGCCCTTCATTTTGCTGAAGTAAGAAAAAAAATGGAGCAAAAGAAATATGGATGTTAAATTGACCACTTATTCCCTAAGACATAAAGAACCCAAATGAAAGAAAGACCCAGACTTTAAGGTCCACACCCCACAACGTAAGTCTCATTCACTTCTAGCTACAAGTTTCTACAAGTATTTCCTAAAATAGGGCTCTGTTGTGTCATCACTGGCAGATTTTCTTAGCGTGTGGCATTCTCAGATTGTATGTAAGCATGTCTTAAGAGTTTATAAAACACACCCATTCTTATTTCATTAAAAAATTACTCGTTTTTAAGGGCTTCAAGGTTTGCAAAGCATTTATAAGTATGTCACGTTCAGCAGATCTTCTCTTTAAGGAACACTCAAGTAGGTCCTCTGAGTAGAAGGACAATGATGCCTGATAGCTCTGTATAACGAAGAACACCTAACAAGTAAGCAGCTAGGGTTAAGAGCCACTAGCTGCCAAGTCCTCAACTGTGTCTGACCTGTGTCACCACCAGCAGATGTGTCTGACACCATCCTGACCCCAATACCAGTGACAAGCACTTCCTGTTACAAGAAAAGTTAAAAGCACACCCCTAATGTACACAAGCCACTCCACGTCAACATGTATGCAACCGAATGTATAACTCCTGAAAATTAAGGACAGCAAGCCCTCTGACGCTGGAGAGGCGGCTTGGTGATTAAGAACACATCAGTCCCTTCCAGAACTGGAGTTCAGTTCCCAGGATCAACACTGGGTGGTTCACAATTGCCTTTAACTCTAATTCCTGAGATCTTACACCCCCTTATAGCCTCTATAGGCATTGCAATTATGTGCACAATTCAGAGCCCCCTCAACACACATAATTAGAAAAGAAAATTTAAAAACAAATACCTGAAGTGGTATTTCGCCAAACGAATAAGATGCTGGATATTGTTAGTAACATTACCAAGCCCTGAAAGACAGACAGATCGTGTGTGTGTGTGTGTGTGTGTGTGTGTGTGTGAGAGAGAGAGAGAGAGAGAGAGAGAGTGCGCTAGCATCAAGTAGTGCATATAGGATTTGTATATGTAAATTGTAAGGCCAGTAGAATAAAATGGAAAAATTCTGAACAAGAAAGTGAGAGTGGGGGGCTGGTGAGATGGCTCAGTGGGTAAGAGCACCCGACTGCTCTTCCGAAGGTCAGGAGTTCAAATCCCAGCAACCACATGGTGGCTCACAACCATCCGTAACAAGATCTGACTCCCTCTTCTGGAGTGTCTGAAGACAGCTACAGTGTACTTACATATAATAAATAAATAAATCTTTAAAAAAAAAAAAAAAAAAGTGAGAGTGGAGGGAAAGGAGACCTCACATTTTACTGACAGGAGAGCATGCCTGGCTGTATGACAGATCTACTTTTTATTAATAAGCAACTGGCTAACTGCTTGAATGACAACAGGGGATTGACTGAAACAATCCTGTGGGGCATCCTTGGTTACACTTCCTACAAACATCCAAATAAGAGTTTGCTTGTCTGAAGGAGCACAGGGCAGTGTGCCCACAGTACAGACAGTCCTATCATACCTGTGCTGACTAGCAGCGCACACATGCTTTTGAAGGAGCACGGAGGATGCACACAGACAGCGTCCAGGAACTCACCCATACTGTGTGGTTGTCAACACTTCTCCTCTCTTTGCCTTTTCCAGTTGTAACTTTTTCTTCCTTTCAATATTGGCCAGAGTTGGGTAGTTTCTAGGGGAAAAAAATGTTAAAACATCACAAACTTCCAATTGCTTCTAAAATTTAAGAGAGAAAATGCAGTTCATGTGTCAGTGTCTCTCTCAGCTGTCCACACAACTCTGCGCCCAGGGAAGGAGTGTGTGCTAGAATTACAACTGCCTAACTCACGCAGCACTTGCGAACTGCTCTAACGTCTCTGCTTAGCATGCACCCACACACAGAGAAAGTACCTGCCTAGCCAATTACTTTTGCAGAGATACACCATGACCACACCAAGTCACCACCATAAGAGACATTCTCAAACAACAGTCTACTAAGGAGGACAGGAAAAGCCTAAGAGTAGCTGCACCCAGGAGAGTACACTTTTCTTTTGGGTGGGGTGAAATATTTCAAAATGAAATCCACAAAGAAATGCACATGAAAGCAACTGGTCTGAAACAGTGCCAACAGAGAGCACTCGGTGGAAAGGTTTCGAGTTTGTTCTCAGTAAGCTAAGTAATACAAACAACTCAAGATCACAGAAAGAGTGGCCACTACCACCAGGGAATTATTTTATATAAAACATAAATTACCTACAGGGAACTGAGTTGCCAAAGGAGGATCAACCTACAATGTTGTACTCAATCCAACAGGTGATAGCAAACCACAGAAAAGTTCTAAAGAGCTAGGGAGATGGCTTAGTGGTTGAGAGCACTGACTGTTATTCAAAGGACCCAGGTTCAATTCCTAGCACCCACCTAGTGGCTTACAACATCTGTAACTCCATTTTCAGGGAACCCAACATCCTCTTCTGACCTCCCTGGGTAACAGGTACACACATGGTGCAGAGACATACATGCAGGCAAAACATTCATACACACGAAATAAACCACTTTGTTGGACAAAGTAGCACACACCTTTAATCCTATCACTCAGGAGGCAGAGGCAGACAGATCTCTGATTTTGAGGCCAGCTTGGTCTACAGAGTGAGTTCCAAGACAGTCAGAGCTATAGAGATATAGAGAGAAACCCTGTCTAAAAAAGAAAGAAGAACCGGGCGTGGTGGCGCACGCCTTTAATCCCAGCACTCGGGAGGTAGAGGCAGGCGGATTTCTGAGTTCGAGGCCAGCCTGGTCTACAGAGTGAGTTCCAGGACAGCCAGGGCTACACAGAAAAACTCTGTCTCGAAAAACCAAAAACCAAAAAAAAAAAATAAAAAATAAAAAATAAAAAAGAAAGAAAGAAAGAAAGGAAGGAAGGAAGAAAGAAAGAAAGAAAAGTAGAGAGAGAGAGAGAATGAATGAGAATCCTAGGCAATGCACACCACTGATTCTATTTCTTAGCACAGGATGTATGTAGATGCTAGCCCTGAAATCTGGCAATGAAACAAATCTTCATAGTATAGGAAACATGAAGGAGGGAAACACAGCCCTCACCACTCAGGCTGATGATCATCAGAAACACCAACTAAAGTTCTGCCACTTCTTCCATCTATCATTGGACTGGGGACATAGCTCAGAGGGAGAATGCTTAGCATGCACATGCCCTTGGTCTGACCGTCACTAGCACTAAACTAACATACACACCCACATTATCAGTTCGTGGAGCACACACAGTGACAACTATTTGTCAGTTATCCTGTAGTCTGGAGACAAGACTGGAAATGGCTTTGGGGAGTGGTGAGAGAATGGGGAAAGGCAGTGAATTTCAGTTAAGGACAATGCAAAGCATGCACCCAGCTATAAATAGTAGCCGTCCATAAAGAAGAGATGATGACTGCACGGGCTATGAATAAGCACAACAGGCAAAGAGCAAGGTCATACAAGATGAGGACCTGACAACAACAGATACTCGTGAAAAGCAAGCATGACCTAAGGTTTCACAAAGTGGACTCTTGGCACTTGGATGAGTGTGACCTCTTCCCTGACATTCAGGACAATGCTGAGGAAAAATAAAATTTGGAGGGGCTCAGAAGAAACTCCAAGCTGATGAGGAGGGGGGGAAAGTAAAGCCTTTGTAGGAAGACAGGCACTGTGGCAGTGGAGCTGGCCTTAGCTACTTTGTGGGCTCTTTGTATTTTTTAAAGAAACCAAAATCCCTGCCATGCCCTGCATGGCAGCCTGTAAAAGATGTGAGAAATGCTTAGAGAACAGCCTTCAGGGAGAATGGGCGACAGCCGTTCTCCATCTGTACACAGGATGTAGAGAAGCCAGACACCACAGGCCCTGTGGTGGCTCAGCACCAAGTTCAAGGCTACTCAATGCCCTCCACGCAAAGGGGGCAGTTGAGCGTCCTACTGTACATGTGACAAACATGCAAACGTCCCTGGGGGAATAACAGTCATGTCTTAGAGTATGCAGCTCTGTGCATTAGTGCAGTGTCTTCTGCTGTAGGACAGCACTGGGAAGCCACACACTGTGAAAGGTGAGACTTTCCATGTCCTACTGTTTTCTTTAACCCTATAATCACCCTTTCTCCCTGCCTGTCCTTGTTTCCTCCTCCTGTCTCCTATCCTTGGGTTCCCTGCCTCTGACATGTCTCTGCCTACCCTGGGTCTCCACTGATGTCTTTACAGAATGGAGTCCACTAGTGGGTGAAACTGCTACCTCTGCACAGTAAGCCAACGCTTTCCTTGCACTCAAACTGCTGCTACTCTTACTGCTTCTCCTGGGCCTATTCCAGACAGAGCACAGTTCCTCTCTCTCTCTCTCTATTAAAAACCGCTCTAACACAAGCTTATGCCACTGTAGTTTAATTTCAAAGTCTTTCTGAACGTCAGAAACACACACCCATTATTAAGAGGTAGACAGGGAACTCAGCCTGAGCTGGGAACAGCAGACTGGGGCGAGGATGGGAAGAGAAAAGCTCCACCTAGTGGACACTGCCCTGGGAGACAGGCTCTCCTACTTTGTAAGCACAGAGGGCCCTCCAACTTTGGTTAGTCTGAAAAATAACATAAAGACGTAACTTTTTTTCCTGGCTTTAAATCCATAGTCCAGGGTCTCTTTCACTTTTCTAGCAGAATGGCTACACAGATGTTAGCACTCTATTATGCCAAAACACACACTGGCTTCCTCCAGAAGAGCACCTTTCACAAGAACAGTAACCTTCAAAATAAAAAGCATTTTGT
Organism: Mus caroli; assembly: GCF_978045245.1. Taxonomy (NCBI): domain Eukaryota; kingdom Metazoa; phylum Chordata; class Mammalia; order Rodentia; family Muridae; genus Mus; species Mus caroli. The sequence continues at coordinate 72,256,847 of NW_028227267.1, read as the reverse complement.
TGTACCAATGTGGAATTCACTCATTTTAGGGTACACTCTTCAAAATCTGAGACTGATGCAATGTAAAATACATACTTGTCATGGAAATGTCTGAATATAACACAATATGATGTTATATGGATATATACAATGAAAATTTAAAGATAAAGTAAATTGGGGCTGAAGAGATAGCACAGCCGTTACTGGTTGCTCTTCCAGAAGACCCAGGTTTAATTCCTCATGGCTCACAACCCACTGTAACTCCAGCTGCAGGGGACCCAGCATCCTCATCTGGCCTCCTTGGGCACTAGGGAAGCAAGCGGTAACAACAAGCACACAGGCAAACACCCAGTCACACATAAAACAAATCTAAGAATCTTTCAGTTCTTTAAAAATACACATTGAGAAATAAAGATAAAATAAGCTGAGAATAGATAGCTAGAAATAAAATTTAATATTTTAAACTGCTTAATATTAGAGTACATGTCTTATAAATCTATCAAATGAACCAAAGTAAAGAAAATATTTCCCATGTCTTTTTTTTCCTGCCAACTTACCCCATTTCTCCCTTTCTAAAAATGCCTCGCTTTCTATATTTTACAGGCAGAGCAGCACAAGGTCAGACACTCCACCCCAGCCTCCTGGACACCAGGACTACCGACATATATCCCACACCTAGTTCCCTATCCTGCTAATGAGTATGTCACTAACACTCCTGAGTACGTGAAGGGGCAAGACCCAAGAAGTAAGATGTGAAAGAACCTCAGATGAATTAAAAGGTGCACAGAACACTTAACATCGCAGGTAGAATAAATGTCACCCCAAACCGCCACTCCTGTGTCCTCTCTGGCACCCCTCATGCTCACAAGTCCCTAGTTCCACTTCATCATTCAGTATCTTGCACCCATTTCTCTTCCAGCACTTCCAACGATGGTCACTGAATACCTGCAATCTACACTGAAAGTTCTACGTGAGAGAAGTCACGGAAAGCATGGAAAATTTTGTCCCAGCCCTCCTTTATTCTAGAGAGTAGGGGCTGCCCATGAATTTCACTCATAGTTCTGAAACACAACCAACTTAAAACTGTGTCACCACGCACAGTAAGACACAGCTGTATATTCTCCCTCTTGGCAATTCTGTTTGGGGGACATTCCAAGTTCACGCCCACTAACACAGTCTACTTCTAGATAATGAGGTCTGCATGGAAATCTACTTAAAGCTGACGCACACCTATTGCTTCCCTAATGAGAAGCTGAAAACTAGGCTCTGTTTCCTTTGTTATTTGTCTAGAGTGTGGGAGTAATATGAGAACAGATGTGAACCTTCTGTCAGGCAAAATCAGGACAGGCAGTGAAGAGCAGTGCCGTCTCCCCAGTGCCAGCAGCAGCAACAGTGCCTTGAGCTTGTTTTATCCTAGGAAGAAGGATGGGCCACTTTCAAGTAAGACGTGGACGCAAGGCTCCTGGAGGACACGGTTAACTGATGCAGACCTTCAGGCAGACTCTTCCTCTGAATGCTTCCCTAGGTCAACCAGCAACGCTAGAGTTCAAACCTCTCCCCAACCAAGTTTGGCAGCTTCCTTTGAAGTGAAGTATATAATCACTGCATGACCACCCAACATCACTTCTGGGTACTTATCCAATACAAACATAAGCCTATATTCAAAGCACAAACTCACACACAAATGTTTATGGAAGCTTTAGCAATGCCAAAATACTCTCACCCCCTCTCAAGTGGGAGATGAAGAAATCATTGTGATTGATAGAGCGATACAACGGGACAGAAAAATACTCTGAAATGAGAATGAACTAGTACTACACCCAACATGCATGACTTCTGAGCCTCAGAAGTCTACATGCTGCATGGTGCCACGTACATGACTTGACAGTACAGATCCACAATTGCTAAGTGGTAGGGGAGGCCTGATTTAACCGGGCGAGGCAGGATGGCACACTCTCCATGGCTACTTGTGACAGTGTCCATACAACGGTGTTTAAATAGTTACTTGCTATGCGTATGATAGCCTAGGTGTGGAGTGCAGGGTGGGTAGCTCACTTTTCACAGCAAGCCCTCCCAAACAAATCTACTTTCCAAAGCCTCCTCTTGCCTAATGAAAGAACCGTTTGGCTAAGCAGTATTATCCCCACCTGTTACTGTTAGTGTTTCAATCGCATGTACCTTTCTAGGCACCTCATATATTTGTTCACTATTTCCCATCAGAGTGAAAGTCTCTGGCTTTGGGAATCTTAGCTATAAACAGCAAAATGTTTCACTTCTCAATTATAAAATGCCTGCTTATGAGAAGACTCAGCTGATAACAGTACCTGTGGCTGGGTCTCATGACCTGACTCAATTCCTGCAACATACTCGGTGGAAAAACAAAATCAACTTCTAAGTTGTCCTTTGACCTGGATTCACACATTCACACACTTGCCTTGGCATGCACATACCCACGCACATACACATATATAGACACAGATGTACAATAAGTTAAAAATCTTTACCTCTAACCTTCAAGATAAATATTACCAAGAAACTAGTAAAAGACACGGTTTCCATTAACAAATGGTCTAAGATTTCGTGTCAGCACTTGACAATCACTGCTTCCACCAGAGACTGTTTTTCCTTGAATCACTTGCTGTATTGTCCACAAGGGGGCAAAGTTCACCTTCATAGAGAGAAAAGCCACTTAAGAATGCAGGCTTTTAAATTGATTGTCTAGTGATAAGAATCTGTTATTAAAAACCACAGCAGTGAGCCAACTGGATGGCTCAGAGGATAAAAGCAATTGCCACCAAGACTGACAACCTGAATTCCACCCCAGGAACACACACACACACACACACGCCTTTAATCAGAGACAGGCAGATCTCCGAGTTGGAGGCTAGCTACAGAGTGAGTTCCAGGACAACCAAGGATATATAGAGAAACCCTATCTCAAAAGACCAAAATAAATAAATAGATAATTTCAAGCCCCATTTACATACATCACATGCACCACTTCTACCTATGGCACTGGGTGACATAAACAACCATGTAAAAGATGTACTTACTGGTCCAATACTTAACTTATTCAAGAACACAAAATGCAAAATAGCTCTCCAAAATGGGACAATACTGGACACAGCACAGTATTTAAAGACGGCCAAGGTGTTTTTGTAAAAACCCCAAAAGCAGCAGAAGTCTGGTCGCTGAGCCTGTATGAAGGGCTTCAGAAGGTCCCCCTCTGAGACAGAAGCAGCATCACAACAAAAGGAACAAGTGAGGAAGGAGTTCAGCCCTGATGGGTGACATAAGCTTGTGATCCCAATACCTGGGACACTGAGGCAGGAGGGTTGTCATAAGTTGGAGACTAGTCTAGTCTACATAGTGAGTTCCAGCAGCCAGGGTATATTTAGTATATTTAGTAAGAGTCTGTCTTAAAATAGAAAAACAGAAAGAAAAACCTGCAAAATAAATAAAATAAAAAACCAACAACAAAAAACAAACCCACAAAAGTCATCAAACGGTCTAAAAGGCCATGTGACATAGACAAAAAGTCTACCCGATACCAAAATCTCTGAAATAATGTAGAAATGTTTTACCTGAAGGACAGCCCACATTTAGAATCGTGATTACCAGTATTCTAAGAGTTTCAACACTTTAGCTAAGAGAAAATGAGCTTGGCAAATGTTGCAATTGTACAGCCGGTCATTTGTGTAACAGAATAACAACTACAAAATGAACATCTCATTTTCTACCACAGGAGAACCAAGAAAACACTGAGGTCCTCACTAGTCTAGTCAGTCCCTCAAGTGGGCGAGCACCACCAGTTCACCTGCAGAGTATATCACAATTGTGTGGCTTTCTGAACAGAGCTTAGAAAGCAGGTCAGGGCTGAGATTCTGCAGGTGAGGGAAGAAAAATGGAACAGTGGAGCTCAGATGCTGATGAGGCTCCTGTGAAGACCAGAAGGGCTCACTGCAACCATCAGAGCTATGGATGGAAAGCCATTTCACATCCCTCAAAGGAATCAACATTTATAAAGAAAGCCAGCACCACTGAACTAGACCAGCAGCCTCCAAGTCATCCAACTACCACAGAGAAAAGCTAGTGTCCAACAGGTCATTTCTATCCCGGCTACCAGGGAACTACCTTCACTATCCGTGCTGTGAGCTTTCCAAACCCTGAGTGTCAGACAGAAGGTGGAGTTACTACTTGTTTATCCTTCTATACAAAATAATACGGGAAAGATCTAATCAACACATAACAAAGACAAGCAAAGACAGAACAGCCCCAGTACTTGTGGGGAGGTGGTGTCATAAGAAGTAAAAATAAAGAAGCCACATAGTGGCTGTATTTACAAGCTATGCTCTGTGGTTAAGAGTTTCAGGTAGCTTCCTCAAACTCTGAGACTGACTTCATGTCAGGCTGGAGGGCAAGGACCTGCAACCCTAGCTACTCAGAGGACCACGGACGAAGGACCAGGACTTCAAACACCCTGGCCACTGCCCGAGTTAACAGAGCCTGAGCACTGGAGCCAGTCCCCGATTTTAAAACTAACGAGTTGGTGGAGATTAAAAGCACTGGCTGCTCTTCCAGAGGACCCAGGTTTAATTCCCAACAAATACATAGTGGCTCACAACCATTGATAACTCCAAGTTCCAGGGGATCCAATGCCGCCTCTGGCCTCCTCAGACACTAAGCACACATGTAGTGCAGACATACATACCAGCAAAACTGTCAGACACATAAAATAATAATTAACACAGCTAGGGACTGTGGCATGGTGGCAGAATGTTTGTCTAGTAAGAGCAAGGCCTTAAGTGCAATCCCAATGCTACAAATGAACACATTTAAAGCAAGTGAATGAGCTCTTGTTGTGTCTGACTTCCCTTAGCTTGGTTCTAGAGAACAGTACTACGGTGGCTTAACTGAGAATGCCCCCCAAGACTCATGTATGGAAACACTGAGTCCTAACTGTGGCACTGCTTGACGAGGTTATGAAGCCTTGATGGACAAAGTATGTCACCGGCAGCTCACTTTCAGGGGTGATAGCCTTACCCCCACTTCTAGCTCACATTGTTTCCTGGTTTACCAACACAATGTGATCAGCCAGCTCCCCGAGGCAGTTGCCTGCTGCCTGCCACACCATTTCTGCTATTATAGACTCTAAATCTCTGGAACCATAAGCCAAACTAAACTTCCTTAAGTTGCTTATGGGTATTTTATCAAAGCAACAGAAAACAAACCAACACAGTAATAACTGCTTCTCAAAGTGCACCATCAATCTAACAGTTCTAGCCCAGTCTTCTGTTACAGAATCAAACACGTGAGAGGAAGTCAAATGGAGTTCCAGGCAGACTGTTCCCAAGCACACTGCAGCCAGACATCAACTATGCCATCTCTGCTAATATAATGCAAAGCCGTAAGTTACACAGTAAGGCTCACACCTCTTAAACATTATCACAGGAATGAGCCCTGCACTTTCTACAGGTAAGGACAAGCACGTGTCCATCTTGTTCACTGTACCCATTCTGCGTAGCAGAGAACATCATTCAGCTATGTGGTCAGACAAAAAAGTAAACATAGCAATGTACTGTGCACTTTAAATATCAGAAGCCCATTATTTCCCCAGCCACTGAACGTTTAGTAGGTGGCATGGACTCTTTTCAGAGTCCCTTTGTAGTATATCCGTTATTTAACTGGAAAGCTCCTATAAATCTCTCCAAACTATACTCAATAGCCTCATACAATATAACTTGCAGTTCTCTTTCTTAGTATCACCATTGTAAAATAATTCAATGAACTTCACTATCTAATAAAGATGTTTATTTTTAAACCATCAACTAACACCATTCTCTGTCACAACGAACCACTATTGAAGAACACAAAACGAGACTCAGTCCCTTTCAGTGGAATGCAGTGTTATAAAGATCACACTTCTCTTTTCAGATTCATCATGACCAGCCTGGCCATTATGTTGCAACACCCAAGTCTTGCCCAGTAAAACAAAGTTATTTATTGGTTCACAATTCTTTACTCACTTTCGTCTTTCTTCCCTCCATCTTGCAATCTCCTCTGGAGTGTCTAGCTTGATCTTCTTCATACCAGGAGCATGCATCTAGGGGCAGAAAGCCTGCTGAACATCAGGAAGCATGCTTGGGAGCTTAACTAACCGTGACATTGTTTTCAACATTGAACTTACAAGCAGAACATATCTTAAGCTAGCCACCATTCTCATTCTAACTCATTCTCATCTCTAAAGGAAGAGCACCATTTCTCATGTAGCTAGAGCAGTGCTATCGATGGACGGCAGCAGCTTAATTTTTATTACAGATACATAACACATTTAATTACACACCCAAGTGACCAACTTACCAAGAAAAACTGAAGGTGACAGCTGAAGCAAGTTTTTCCTTTTATTCTAATGTGTGCTCATGTGTGTGCCCTCAAGACACCAGGACACTGGATCCCCAAAGCAGGATCCTGTACAGACAGCTGTCTACTGTCCAATGTGGGTGATAGGAAATGAACTTGAGTCTTTTGAAAGGACAGTACAAGCTCTCGACTGCCCAGCCACCTTGTCAGCGTCCACAGACAGGGTCATTTTAAGAAGCATGGTACAGGAAAAGCCAGCACACAACTTGCAAGTGCAAGAATCAGTTCTGAGCAGGCAACTCATTCTTTCCAATCTTGTCAGGAGAAGTCCATATTTATCTATTTTGCATGGTTTGAGACTAAAATAGTGTAAGAGATATAAAACTTCCTTACAAAGTAGAAAACCCTGCATGGATATTACTAATTGTTAGCATACACAGAGAAACATTTTAAAAGGGTGAAAAAGGCCATAAGAACTTACATTTCTCCAATGGAACTGGACAATCTTCTCGTGTGCACTAAAGGAGCAATCTACTTCAGGGCACTGAAAAGTTTAACAGCAAAAGGACAGTTAAATGATCCACACCACCAGGGCTCTCCAGAGTCTGGTCTAACAATTACTCCACCTGTGCTACACCCTTCCTTCATTCAGGCCACTAGCAAACAAGATCACTCTGACACAGAGCTGCACTTAGAAAGGACTGGCATCCCCGTCGTGAGCAGCGCAGCCACCAGTCTCACTTCCTCCTCTGTTTGAGTGAAGTTAAATGTTCCTAATTCCGAACAGTGACAAGCACTCCTCAGAATGAATCTATCCAAACCAAGAAACTCCTTTGAAAAACAAACACAAAACCTTTTCAAGCATTCTAAGTGGCTTACATTTTAAAATCATTTAGCGTCTGGTCTGTATTTAGAGGACAGCAAGTAATGACACATCACAAGGTACAGCTGCAGGTCAAGACAGCTACAGAGGGCAGGCACTCAGAGTCTCCCAGGGCGACCACATGGGAGGCACAGCTCTCTTCCCTCCCAGGTAGCCATGGAGGGGCACATATGCAAATGCTGCCACAGCTCCTCCTCTCCATGAAGCAGTGGGCTCCCCACCCCAAACCCCAAACCCAGGTACTGTCCCCATGCAGCAAGCCAGCAAACAGTTCTTTAAAATCTAACTTATGAGGAAAGTAAGTTTGGCTATTTCACCAAAAATACAAACTAAAGGCCATCTCTGTATCAGTTCAGAACAACCATGAAAACCTACTTTTGTATGTTCAGACATGTGTATGTCATACTTTTCTTGATTTTTAAAGCCACGATCACAGGTATCACAGAAAAAATGGAAAACCGGTTCCTTTCTTTTCTGCAAAGCAAAAGAAGCAGTAAGACTATGGTGGGAAATCTCCGTTTAATCAAACACAATGACTCCAGGAATACATATTCGACTTGTTTTAAAACATACCCCTGGGGTGGGGAGGCTTCCTTAAAAAAAAGAAAAAAAATCAATATAGCAAAATTCAAGCACAATAGGCAAAATTTAAATCTAAAAAGAGCTATTGCAAACTATAAATAGATTTCAAGTTGGAGACCTAATGAAGATTCGATACAGCACCTGTCACGTTCTAGAAGTACTTATATCTCATAGAGGATATTACCAGGCTAGAAACTGACATAGGAAGTACTCTCCGTTTTTTAAATGTTATGCTACTGTTAACATTAAATGGACTGTTATTGGTAAGTTGTACTCCTGTAATACTTACAGTATGAGTTACACAGCTTTCACAGTAAAAGGACACACTAATTTCATGTTCTAGACACTAGTCAACTTACTCTAAACTAATTGTGTGACTTAAACAAAGAAGAGGAAACCTGGCCTGTAAGTTAGGTTCAGGAAATAATAAAGAAAACCCGTGTTAATGTAGCATTTGCTTGTGAGGCATAACCAGGCACCATTCCTCATTTGAAAAAAAAAAAAAAAAAGGTTGCCCAGCCAGAGAGAGAGACGCCTCAGCAGGCAAAAGCACCTGCTGCCAAGCCTTAGGACCTGAGTTCAATTCCCGGGACCCACATGGTAGGATAACTGACACCTGCAAGGTATTTTCTTAACTCCATACATACACACCCATTCCCAACAGAAATAAATGTAAAATAAGAAAAAGGCTTTCATAACAATGACAAATACCCAGTATTGAAAAGATGGAAACCTTACAACCAGAACGAAAACATTAATAACACAATATATCCTGTCTGAATTTAAGACATGCACACAACTTGGGTAAATATACTCTCCTAAATTAGAAACATTAGATTATAGCTTGAATTTAACAAGAAAAATAAAAGGAGGGGGGGGGCACTCTGCTTTTATTTAACAGATTCTTCTACACTAAAAAGCAGCCAAGATTGCTGGGCATGGGGGTTCACACCTTTAATCCCAGCACTAGAAGGGAGGTAGAAGCAGGCTGAACCTGATCTACTAATTGAATCTTAAGACAGCCAGGGATCTGTTAAACAGAGAAACCCTGTCTCAAAAAACAAAAACAAAAAACAGCAAGATTATGAAAAATAAAAGATTTGTCATTACAATTTGGCTTGGCTTCCAACTCAGTTAAGAAAAACTTGGGATTTCCAGTCTTCTCCTAGAATTCCAGCTGACAGTCCCAATCTTCATAGTTTTTTGAACAGTGGTTCTCAAACTTCCTAATGCTGTGACCCTTTAATACATTCCTCATGTTGTGGTGACCCCCAATCCTAAAATTACTTTCACTGCTACTTTATAACTGTAATTTTGCTGCTGTCATGAACTGTGACGTAAACACCTGATATGCAGCATATCTGATCCACAATCCCTGTGAAAGGGTTCTTCAACCCCTAGGTTTTAAATAAACTTCACTGGTTTTAACATTCACATTTATTTGTAAGCATAATCCTCTACTATGTCTGTATACTAAGACAGGTTTTTATTTTTTTTTTTGGTTTTTTGAGACAAGGTTTCTCTGTATAGCCCTGGCTGTCCTGGAACTCAGAAATTCATCTGCCTCTGCCTCCCAAGTGCTGGGATTAAAGGTGTGCGCCACCACTGCCCGGCAGTAAGATGGTTTTAATGTTCTTTCTTTTCCTATAATTTCATCATTTATTTTTCAATACTATTTTGTTTCAACATTTTACTTATATAAGTTCCTTAAACATACTACCCAAGTAAAGCTCGCCATGTCCACCACAGATGTGAAACACTGACAGTTACAACTTAATATATAGAGCAGTAACATTCAAGTTCAAAAGGCCACATTTATCATCTTGGAATTACCTTCGTTTTCTGTTTTCTGTTTTGAGGCAAATTGAATTTTGCATCATGTGACCGTGGAAAATAGGAATGTGTAACTAAAAAAGAAAAGAGAGTTTCATTTAAGATTGCAAAGGTGCAATTGTTTATTAATCATTTTTTTCTTAGATAAAAACAAAAAATGTGTAGGTAGCATGGATTACAGGTACCCTTGGAGGCCAGAAGAAAGCTATCGGCTCCTCTGAAGCTGGAGTTACAGGCAGTTGAGAGCCCAGTGTGGATGTTGAGAACCGAGCTTTGGTCCTCTGCAAGAGCAATAGAGTCTCATCGCCAACCCATTTCTTCACCCCCCATCAATCCTTTTCTAATGCATACATACAATCATTACTTTCTAATACCTAGTTTTATCTCCTGTATCGCGTCTTCCTACACTGAGGGGATAGGAAGCTCTCAAAAGGTAAGGAATTTTGTATGTTTTGTTTACTGCTATGCAAGTAGTTTTATAGTTGGGTTAAATTAATAAATTTTGGATAAGCAGGTGGCAGGAAACCTAGTGAGACACATTTTGAATACTCATTACCAGCCTCCAAAACTACAGCGCAAAGCTGAGAGATAAAAAGAAAAAGCTGGGAGAGGAAAAAAAGAGAAAGTAAAGTAGGGCCACTAGGAACAGCAGCTTACCCGGAGATTGGTAGGTCGTGTGGTACGTGGGAAAACCATTAGGAGGCAATCCCCAGTACCAAGGCGTGGAGGCTTGCAAAGTCCAGGCCTGCTGGCCGCTGAACTGAGATTGAGCATCGGGCGGGGCCTGGGCATCGAAAGGAGGCTGCGCCGCGGGAAGAATCTGAGCATCGAACGGTGGAAGCGCTCCGGAGGGAGGCTGGGGCAGCACGTGAGGCTGTCCCTTCCGACTCTGCTCCGAGCCCGCCACTGGGGACGACAGAGGAGGTGGTGGCGGCGGCAGCATGGCCCAGTACACCCAGTTGTCCCGCGGCGGCGCAGCTTCGCTCGGAGTCCCGGGCGCGGGAGTCAGCTCCGGGGCTGAAGGCCACACGGCGGGTGCCGGTTCAGCCATGCCACCTAGCAAGCAGCGAGCCCAAAGTGTAACAGTGGAACTAACATTAAGCGTCACTTCCGTTACAGTAATCTGGCCAATGAGCACATCGTGGGCTTACGTCATCAGACGAAGCCGGAAAAACCTTCGGGCCTTGCAGCAAATCCTGGTCTACACCGTCCAGGCTGGGTTTAGCTAAACTGAGTGTGCAGGTTGGCTTGGGCTTTGAGCGACTGTGCGTTGCAGCGAATGGCTAGGGACCTGATCGGGCCGGCACTGCCGCCAGGCTTCAAGGAGCACGCGACAGTTGAGGACGAGGAACGGGACCCGAGCCCGGGTAAGCAGCAGCGGGCGTCTGCACTCGCGGGAAGGGCTGGCGACCACCGTGGAGTGGGCGCTGTCCGCCCTGGGGTGGGGGTGGGGGGGGGAAGCTGGGCACGCCGGAGTGTTTGGGACCTGATCACCGTTAAAATGACTATACAGTCCCAATTTGCTATTATTACGAATAGGACTGTGCTAACTGATCAATCTTCGTCCGGTCGTCTGTTTAACCCTTCCATCAACTGTATAAGAAAAGATGATGGATGGTGCATGTGTTACAAATGATGACAGCGGCTGATGAATCGGTGCCTAAGACACGCAGCTAGTCGGTGATGAAGCCCAAGTTAGAACCTAGTATCTCTATATCTTCAGATTTACAAGACTCTTGCCAAAGATCCTGTACCTCTCTCGTCTCTCTCCCGACCTCATTCTATTAGTCCATCTTACACAGCAGCCCAATGCCCACACAGTTCGAGTTTATGCTTTGGCGATAGACTTTTGGGGGTGCTCTGGTTGTACTTAAATGCCTGACAGAACGTCCTTCAAATACCAGTTTAAGCGTCACCTTCCTGAGCATTGTCACGTCTTCCTCCGGGGTTTTCTCTCCCCAGTTACGCTAATATTTAACACATTCTGTTCAACTAATTTGTGGATATCTCAGTCTCCACCATTTCACTGTGTCTTGTAACCTTAACATGCATCTATGCCACATCAATACCTCGCACACTCTTTCATGCTTTTCCGGCTTTAGCGTTTGTTCCAGTTTGAAGGCCGTTGAAAGCCGGGGCTGATTCTACTTGGGAAAGAACAAAACTGACAGAATGTTGATCTGATTTTGTTTTTCTGGCTACCCAGAGACTATGTCTCCGGCAGATTCTTCCTTCCAGATCTTATTTCTAGTGCCGCTATTTTAAAAAATTCCCTTTATTCTTTGTTTTAGGAAGGAAATTTCTACCCAGTTAGGTTGAAGGAGTATGAGTGAATTCCATTTGGTAAATCCCCTGCAATTTCTTTACCTATTGTACAGGTAACAGACATTTGCGTAGATTCTGGTTTTGTTTTTGTTTTTAACTCTTACAAAGAGTGCCACTATGCACTGTGTGTGTGTGTGTGTGTATCTTTCTGTCTGTCTGTCTGTCTGTCTATCTCTTCTGTTATATACCCTCAGTTTCAGAATCCTCCCAGTTTACCAAAGCCCTCAGTGAGTATAGGAAATTCTGATTGTTCCATGTTCTCCCTAATCATTTTTCTCTGTCTTTTCAATCTGGTGCTTTGAAGCCATATTTTATAGTCATTTAAACTTGTATTTCCTTGTGAGAAATTAAATTGAACACTTTTCTAATTTTTTATTATCTTTTTACCACTGTGCTCTGATAGTCTTTTGCTCATTATTGAAATTTCTTTTGTCTTATTGATCTGTAGTTTGTAAAATTAGCATACACAGCATTAGGTTCCATTATTTATATTCATGTGTTTGTGTGTGGGTATGTGCGTGTGAATGCAAGTACCCGGGGAGAACAGGAGTTGTGTGAACCCTTGAAACTGGAGTTACGGGCAGTTGGGAGCCTCCAGATGTGGGTGCTGAGATCTGAACTTGGGGCCTCTGTAGTGTACACTCTTAACTGCTGCCTGAGCCATCCTTAAGACCTCATTATGTCATTTTTTTAAACAAAACTTTTTGTTGATTCTTCTTCCCATCCCCTCTTATCTCTTTTAGCCTTCAGCCATCTCCCATAACCTCCTTTCCCCTTCTGTGTCTCATGTGTGTCCCCTGTTCTTCAACACCTCTTTTAACCCCCTCATGGTCTCTTTTCTAGTTTCATAGCTTATATCCGTACTCAGCCCACTTAATATGCACTTGTATGAACATCAGAGAGGACTGTGTATTTGCCTTTCTGAAACTGGGTCACCTCACTATAGAACACTTTCCAGTTATATCCACTTTTTTAGAACTTTTGTGACTTCATTTTTCTTTACAGCTGAGTAAAAATCCCACTGTGTATTTTATACCATATTTCTGCTTTCCATTTATCTGTTGATGGACATTTAGGCTGGCTTCATTTCCTTCCTCTGTGTTGTGACTAGGGCATCAGTAAACACGGATATGCAGGTGTTGCTATTGCCTGTGAGTGGTCTTTTTGTCAGCTTGACATACGCTTTTGGTCATGATGTTTCATCACAGCAATAGTAACCCTAACTAAGGCACTAGGTTTTTTCTTTCATGTTATCATAAGATATTTATTACATCTATTACATTAGCTATTTTAAAGTATATTTTTCAGTGGCATTAGTTATATTCATACTGTTTGTATAGCTGCCACTACCACTTCATCTCTGGAATTGAAATTTGAGCAACAACTCCCTCTACCTCCCTGCCCTCAGGTCTTAGTAGTTGCTGTTCTGTGTTGTGAATATGCTGAATTAAGTACCTTGGAGGTGTGGGGCTCAAACAGTCTGTCTGTTTAACCCTTCCATCAACTGTATAAGAAAAGATGGTGTGTTACAAATGGTGTCAGCTACTATAAGTAGCACTTTTCATAAATGCCCTCAGGGTTCATCTCTGTAACATTCTTCAGTGTTTCCTTCTAGTGAGGACTCCTGGTCTGAGATTTAAACTTTATCGGCCACATTTTACAGAGCAACAAAGTAACACAAGCAGGTTAACTTACACAATCATATAGTTAGTAAGTGGCAAAGTCCAGATTCAAAGCCAAAGACTCCAGCTCCAAAGCTTGCAGCCTTTCCCTCCTTTGCATTAGAAGTACAGCTTCTTCAGCCTCCAGCATTGGTGACGAGTACATAACGTATTCTCTCCTGCTGACTCTTCCTGTCTAGAATGTTCTTTTGGATCGCTGTATGACCACTGTTTTCTTGTCACTTAGTCTACCAAATGCCTTGTCAGAATGACCTGCCCTGGCCACTGTCTTCCAAATTGCCCCCCTCCACAAAGACACATGTTTTTACTGTTTCAATATAAGCACTTTGTCTGGACTGACCTTTTTCCATTGGTTTCTTTGTATTTACTGTCACACATCCCCAGTGGGTGGATGGGTTGGTAGGTAGATAGATAGTTAGAAGACATAAGTCCATAGTAAATGCTAGCCAACTGTGGCTATGAAAAGACCCATTTCCATCAGGAGGATTTGGTGAAAGGGCTATAACACATCCATCTAAACTTGCACAGTTGCAGGGCCAGCTCTGCCCCCTAATTACAGAAGCTGCAGTTCAGACTCCTCAGACAGCGACGAGGACAGTAGTTCTTTATCTGAAGAAGGAAATCAAGAGTCTGAAGAAGAGGACACTGGTCCAAATGCAAAGTAAGTCACTAAATTATATAATAAAACCAAGCTTTACACTGTTGTTTTAAAAACAAAAATCCCTGCTGTTCGAATTACCAAGTAAAGATTCCGAAGTCAGACACTGTGGTGAAAGCCCACTCGCTCAAAGAGGAAGAGAAAGCACCCAGATGACCTTCCTCCTCAACCAGAAGGAAAAGACCCTTTTCCATGCTGTCTTAAATACACTCCAACTCAAGGACCCCCCTTTCTGTTCACTCCCATATCAGCTGGTTGCTTGCTCAGCCTCCTGACCTAGGGTTGACTGTATTAGCTCTTGGAGTAAAGGTGTGTGCTAGGGCTGGAGCATAGCATAAGTGCTTGTTTGCAGCAAACAAAAAGCTCCAAGATCAAAGGCTGAGCCGCAGTTAGAAACAGATTCTTCCAGTTCACAATGTGATCACATGTCCTGCACCATCGCACCTCCTGTAGTGGCTGGAACCACTGGCTACTATTTTTGGATTTGTGTGGACAGGGAAGATGTAATTTCAGATGGCATTTCACACAATCTACATCTCTTATAAAGAATCTTATTCTAATTCGGCATGGTGGTGCCCACCTTTAATACCAGCACTCCAGAGGCAGGTGATCTGTGAGTTGGTGACCAGCCAAGGCCACATAGTGAGACGCCGTCTCCAAAAAAATGAAAAGCAGTTTATTCTAGTAATATGTGGCAATGGATGTTCTGTTTAAATAAATGATTCCTTTCTAATCTTCCTGACCCTGGGGCAGATTATTAAATTGAACGTTCATTTTCAGATGACTAAGGTTTTTGATACCCTTTCAAGATTATGAAGCAGAAAAGGAAACTTACAGTGCTTCTGAGAGGGAGAATAAGCTGAACTCATGCGTTTCAGGAAGAAGGGCCAGAAAGACTTGAGATTTCTCACTTAGTGGGATCTTGAATGCCCTGCAAGATAAAGAATGCTGGTCCAGTACTGACAAATAAGTAACTGAAGATAAATTCCAGAAAAGATTAAGAACTGTTATAGTATGCTGTTGTTTTGTTTGTTTCTTTGTTTTGTGTGGGGAACAGGGTTGATTTATTGTTTCAGTGTCTAAATACATCTACTGAATCTTTTCTATCAAAATTAAAGCTTTTGTTTTTGCAAAAATTTTAGGTATGTTTAACGTAAGTTACTCTATTTTTGTTTTCAGAAAGCAGAGGCGAAATCAAGACAGAGACGACGATGATGATGATGACGATGATGGGTTTTTTGGACCAGCCCTTCCTCCTGGGTTTAAGAAGCAGGATGACTCTCCTCCCAGGTGATAAATTAGAATGTGTCAGCCATTCTTTTAAAGTTCATAACACTATATTGTTTTATACAAAGACTAGCCCATGAGAGCCATCCTCTTAGTTTTGAATGAGTTAAGTTTTTTAAGTGTATAGCAAGTGAGACTAGAAGGCTAAAACAGCAGCTTGGAGGCGAGCATCAAGTCCCACTCACTTCACCCTGCAGAGAGGACTGGAGAAGCACTGGGAAAACATTCAGCTAGAGCCTCTTATGGGCAAGAGAAAGCAGGCAGGAGGTCCCCTCCTGGCTCAGACTTCAGTTCGCCATTCCCACATCAGGGTAAAGGGCAGCAGAGTTCTCTCTGGGAAGAGGCTGGGGATGACTCGCCCTGCAGCTGTGTGCAGCGCAGTGCTTCCACCAGTCTACTCTCCTTCTGAACTTCAAGGCCCTGAGTTTTGGGGGAGGGACATGTTTTCTGTTCTTCTGTTCCCATCTCTCAGGGCCAGGGACCACCTGTCCTTGGACAAGGGGCCCTGGAGGACACTGTGAGACAAAGTGCTTGGTTCTGAAGTGGGACCCATCTCCAAAACCACTTCTCAGGGAGTACATGACAGTTTTCTAGTATAATGCATGCCACATGCCTGACTGTATGGAAGAGGTGGCTGTTTCTTTTTATATTCGGAGTTTAAGATCTCAGATGCCAATTCCTGATGTCCATGTAACTCTGTCTCTTTTAAGTGTAGCGGGACTACCAGTCTACTGCTGTTTGTTTTGTGTCATCCCCAAACAAATAATGCTTTTTACATATTTTAAGAAAAGTACAAATGATCCAGTTTCATAGATGTGGTTCTCAAAGCCTACAAGTTAGGCTCTGTTTCTACCTTTCATAGGTAATTTACTGGCCCTGCGATGTAACATACCTTCTAGAAGAACCCGTTATAGATGGGCAGTTCTCAGTTGAAAAATCTGTAACCCAGCGTGCTTCCAGATCCCAGACGTTGAGCACAGCCAGCATGTACTGCCTTGTTTTAGGTATATAATTATCACCTAGCATATTATATACAGTTGCCTTTGGGCTATGTGTAGAAGGTATATATATGAAACACAAATGAATTTTCATGTTTATACTTGAGGCCCTTTCACCACTGCATCTGTGGAGGTCACAGCACTTGTGGGAGTCAGTTCCTCCTTCTTCTCTGTGAATCCCAGGCTTAAACTCAGGTCCTCAGCCTGGCAGCAAGAGCCTTACCCACCGAGCCTTCTCACTGACCCAATAGATTTACTGTCTTCTAAGATCTTACTATGGATTTTATCTCCACAAATTCTAAAGTCATAAAATTGAACAATTAATGTCTGTGTGGCTCTGTTATACTTAGGGGGGGAAAAAGCAACTCAAGCATTTCCTTGTATCTTGTAAATGACAACTAATTGGGTCTTTCTGATAATCTGAAACTGCACCCACTCATATACAAAACTATTCTATACTTGGTTCATGAACCAAGGCAAGATTATTAAGAGGTCAGAACGGATAACTCTCATTACTGTTTCATTTCTGCCAAGAAGCCTGTCAGGGAGGCTCCAAGTAACATGCACACCCTGGAAGTGCAGCCATAGGCATAGGCACCACTAACCAGCAAGAGCCACAAGGACAAATTGGATAAAGGGACTGACAGTATGAACTGAGAAGAAAGTAGGTTTTCCTTTTTAGCAAAGGCTCAGGATCGATGCCATTCCTCTTGTGTTGACGATAGCTCCCTAAGAGTAGGGCAGTAATGCAACTCAAAAAATGGTGAAATTTGATATCAGAAAGCCCAGGGCTTAGACTACAGCTCAGCCCCTCACTGCTTGTGTTAATCTTGGCTATTACTGTTTCCCAAACTGCTGTGGCTTACATGGACAAGGGTTGTTGAAAGAACAAGATGCATACAACTAGGTGAAATGTGATTGGCACGGGACCTTCTCCCTCCTCTGTGGGGCACGGTGGACCAGCTGCATTCTTCTATGCTTCTGGGTCATTACTGGATTATTAGCAAGGACTGTGTAGGTGTGTCCTGCTGTGGTGCATTGTCACGGACTGCTGGTATCTATTGTGTGTACCTACTGTAGGTGTCCTTAAGAAAAACACTTTCTACTTAAGTAGTAAAAAAAAAAAAACCAAGAATATTATTTCACAGTTTTATTTTAAGAATCAACTGTGGCATTGAATGCAATTATAAGACCCAATGGAATTTTTCAGTGGATAACAAATATCAAAACAGAGTGGAAGTCAAAGCACAATGGAAAATACCCTCATGAGGACAGTTGTACCAAGAAGGTTGGAAATGTATGCTTTAGTGTCTAGTTGATAACTCAACAGATAAAGATGCTTGTCCTACAGCCTGAGAACTTGAGTTCCATCCCCAGCTCTACAGTACAAAGAGAATCCATTCCCTAAACTTGCCCTCTGACCTCCACATTTGTACTGTGACACACACATACCCATAGATAAAAATATTTTTTCTAAAAATTAAGTAGAAAATAACAGGTGCAAAAATTAGGTTTTTAAATACCTACTAGAGAATTATTACTACGGCTGAAAGTAATGTTACAAAAAAATTCTTTTTTTTTTTTTTTGGTTTTTCAAGATAGGGTTTCTCTGTATAGCCCTGGCTGTCCTGGAACTCACTTTGTAGACCAGGCTGGCCTCGAACTCAGAAATCCGCCTGCCTCTGCCTCCCGAGTGCTGGGCTTAAAGGCGTGCACCACCACACCTGGCTACAAAAAATTCTTATTTTCAACATTTGTTATTATCTGGCTTTCTTTTAACTGTGAACTATTTTCTGAAAATAGCTTTTTAATGTCAAGAGAGGATGATAATGGTATATTTTATTTTCAGGCCTATAATAGGTCCCGCATTGCCACCTGGTTTCATTAAGTCTCCACAGAAAAATGACAAAGGCAGAGAGGATCCAGGGCAAGTGTCATCATTCTTCAACTCAGAGGTTTGGAATTTTTTTGTTTAAAAAATAAAATGTATAACAAACTCAGAGCTTGAATGGTATCTGTAATCATATGGCTCACATGTGATAGGAGACTCCAAATATGAATCTCTTAACACACTGTCAGTTTCCTGTGAGAGTAGAACACCCAGAGATGAAGTAAAAGCTGCTCCTGGAAGTCTGAACAAAACAGGAGAGTCGGGTGCTGTGGCTTATGCCCCTTATCTTTGAAGGGTAGTATTTTTATTACTTTTCATTTCCTCTTTTAAGGTGGAAGGTTTTAACTTTGGAGGAAATCGCTACCCATTAAAATCCTCTGCCTAGGGAATGGTACCACCAGTGGGAAGCTCTTCCCACCTTAATGCAATATAGATACCTCACCCACCCATTAGCACCCCTCACTTGTTTGTTTTGAGGCAGGGTATCTTCATAGCCCTGGCTAACCTAGAACTCACTATGTAAACCAGCCTGGAACTCATGGAGATCCACCTGCCTCTGCCTCTCAAGTGTTGGGATTAAACTCATTTGCCACCATGCCTGGCCCCAGATGCTAATGGTTTCTAAAACTTTAAAAGCTCATCATAGAGAAATAGTTCTACAGTTAGGGCATTTGCAGAGAACCCAAGTTCAGTTTCCAGCACCGACCCTGGGTATAAATAACTCTACCTGTGGAGGATCAGTGTCGGCTGTTGACCTCAGTGTGCATGTATGCATATGTGGAATACACACACACACACATACACACATACACACACACACATAAATAAAAATACATCTCTTTTAAAGGTTCATCGTATGCTTTATATTTGCATACTTTATGCCACAAAGGTGTCTATCTATAGAAAATTCCAAATACACTTAAGATAATGTTTGTTGGCTGATGAACTGGCACAGTGTGTAATGGTGCCTGCTACATAAGCCTGGCAACCTGAGTTCCATCCCTGAAATGCATGTGAGATTGGAAGAAGAGAAAGACTCCATGGTGTTGTTCTCTACTTAGACACACGCTTTATCATCATCATTATTATTAAAAAGTCTGAAGGTGTTTGTGGCAGCACAGTTAACCACTGCAGAGGTAAGCAGCAGACACTTAAGGCTAATGCATGAGCAGATGGGGTCAAGAAGAGAGCGGACGGAGCCGGGCGTGGTGGCGCACGCCTTTAATCCCAGCACTCGGGAGGCAGAGGCAGGCGGATTTCTGAGTTCGAGGCCAGCCTGGTCTACAAAGTGAGTTCCAGGACAGCCAGAGCTATACAGAGAAACCCTGTCTTGAAAAACCAAAAAAAAAAAAAAAGAAGAGAGCGGACGGACGCTCTTGTGAGAGCGCAGAGCATCCTGGCCCTGGAAGGCTTATTCTTAGGTACTAATTTTAAGACTTGACGTAAGTTCTCTAGTCCTCTTAACAGACTGATTTAAAGCTCCATTTCTTCACTACAAAAAAAAAAAAAATCAAGAATATTATTTCATAGTTTTATTGTAAGAACCAACTGTGGCATTGAATGACAGAGCCCACCACAGTTACTCATGTGAGTGTGTGTGTGTGTGTGTGTGCACTTCAAAGTAAGCCACAAGAGCAGGGATGAAACTATTTAATTATACTTGTATGAGTTTAAAGAGAACAGCCCCAGGTAGAAAGCTATTGTTAGGTTAAAGAGGAAATGAAAAGACTATGAATGAACGCCTTATCCTGTGAGCTCAAAAAAATTAAATAAGGCACAGAAGCTGTCAGAACCAAAGGGCATGCATGTTGTTATTTGATGTAATAAATCTGCTGAGGGCAAGGAGAAACTATAAGCCTTGAGATATCACAGCATCTGTCAGAGTCATACCTGGGAACTGTTTATCACTGTGACTAAAGAACAGGATGCAGTTCTAGCCCATTCACTCCTTTGTGTCAGTGAATGGGCTAGAACTGCATCCTGTTCTACTGGGGGCCTCCCTGGCTACACTGGGCTGGGATTCAGGGGGTGGCGATTTTCACTGTCCTTTCTGTCCTCTATAAGGACCTGTCCAGACCTGTTCTTAGTCCCATAGCAGCCTGCTTGCAGGAGCCCCTCTGATCACCCACCTACATTCTCTGAGGACTCGCCTCTTCATGTGGGCCCTAGTACCCCTAGCTCTTTACCTTAGTCCCTCTTAGCCTTTCCTCCTAGCCCATCTACAGTCCTTTCTTCACCCATTACCCTACAGAAGCACTGTCTACCAGAGGCCCACCCCTGCTCAATATCCAGAGAGGGTAACAGCAACCAGAGAACAGAAAACCCACCCGACAAAGACAAGACCTGATATGGACACCAACACAGTGTAACTCCAGATGCATAGGTCCTGGTACAAAACAGAAACATAAATAGCCAAGATACTGTGCCTCTGCCAGAAGCCAGTGACAGACCCTGTTACAGTAGGCCCTGAGAAATGCAATATAGCCGAAACCTAAGGCAAGGCCCTTAAAATAGCAATTATGGATATAGTCAAGGATCTTAAGGAAAGGATGAATAAATCCCTCAACGAAGTCTGTGAAAATAGAAACAGTTGAATGAAATAATGAAAACAATTCAAGATTTAAATGGAGAATTTAACAAAGAATCACTAAAGAAAACCCAAACTGAAATGAAACGTTTAGCAAGACAAAGAACCTTAGACTTAAGCCTCACCATCAAAGTTCAGGACATGAGAAAGAATCTTGGGTGTCAAAGACAAGGTAGCAGAAAGGGATAGCTCAGTCAAAGAAATGCCAAATCTAAACCTCAAGCAAGAAGTCTGCGGTTAACACAGAGCTATTGTGACTTTGTAGTAAGTTGGCTGTGCTGGGAACTGAGCAGATATGTCTGTGTCAGTGTTTTGGAAGCTGTTACATAGTTCTAGTTTCGCAATAGCTGATAATATCATGATTCACTTGCCATACCCCAAAGAGCATTTGATGTACAGAGAATAAAATAGTTTTGAAATGTGTCATTTCTGACCAATTGGCAATAAATATCAGGAACGCTACATGTAAAGGATTCTAAAGCCAGCTCTTTGTCCATCAATCAGAGGGCTGAACGCCTGGAAGTGTAACTCAGAGGTAGCACCCTTGCCTAACACATGCAAAGCTTGGGTTCCTACCAGCAACACAGCTCACACACACACACACACACACACACGTGTGCACATACAGATAGAGAACAAGAATGACTAGGAATAATATAATAAGGTCCCTGATGACATAGGAAGAGACATGGGACACAGTCTACATGCTATGGCACTGTCATCAAGGAAGCCACAGGAAAGCTCATTGTTCAGTGATGGGCTAGCACTGTGGGCTTATGGGGTTTTTGGTTGTTGGTTTTTGGTTGTTGTTTTGTTTTATTTTTGCCTTATTGCTTATGTGTAATCCAGTCAGCTAAAATCCAGGTAGTTTAAGATCATTATAACCTATTGGTCTCTTCCTAGATTAATACTATCTTGTTTTAAAGGAAGCAGAGAGCGGTGAAGATGAGGATATTGTTGGACCAATGCCTGCAAAAGGACCAGTTAACTATAGCGTTACGACAGAGTTTGAAAAAAGGGCCCAGAGGATGAAGGAAAAATTGACCAAAGGAGATGATGTAAGTTTTCAAAGGTTTTTTATTGATTTATTTTATGCAAATGAGTGTTTTGCCTGCATGCATACCAAGTGCATGCTGGTGTCTGAGGAGGTTGAAAGAGGGAATCAGAGCCCCTGGAACTGAATCAAATGGTTTTCAGCCACCATGTGAGTGCTAGGAACTGAACCCGTATCCTTTACAAGAGCAGCAAGCAGCCGCTGAATCAACTTTCTACCCTCCAAGTGGTAGCAGAGAACGTGTATGTGTGCATGCATTATTGTTTTGTTTATGTAGTTTTGGGTTTTCGTTTTGAGACAGGGTCTCACTCTGTAGTCCTGGCTAGCCTAGAACTCACCATGTAGCCAGCACTGACTTTGAACACATAGAAATCTGCTAGCCTGTCTCCCCAGAGCTGTACCCCATGGCCCAGACCACCATGCACAGCTATTACCTTGTTTCTCACTTTCTCATGCAGGATTCATCTAAACCAATTACAAGAGAGTCCTGGATGACTGAGCTTCCACCAGAAATGAAAGAATTCGGTCTGGGGCCAAGAACCTTTAAGAGAAGAGCAGATGACAAATCCGGAGACCGATCCGTCTGGACAGACACCCCAGCTGACCGGGAGAGGAAAGCTAAGGTAACAGGGTGGTTTTGTTTTTCTTGATTTTTGTTCGTGTGCTCTGTCTGGTTTGGCTTGAACTTGCAAAGACACCATACAAGATTAGTTAGGGGTACCACTGGTGCAGGGTGTTGAGGGCAGCAGGACAGTTGTACATGACCCAAGGACTTGGGATGGTGGCTCTGGGTTCATTGTCTCACACAGATGAAGACTGAAAACACGGGTACCAGTGGCATTATGCAAAGTGGAAGCAAGCTTTATTCAGGAGAGTTACAGAGCTGTGAGAAATCGAGGAAAAGTGAGAAATTAAGAGAAATTGGAACTCTTGAGAGGGGTAGGGGTTTCCAAGACCTCCCTTGTCTCAGGTTATTGCAGTTCGGAAGCTAAGCCGAGACAAGAATCCAGTAATTGCTACCAAGTTGATTAGTTCTCTGGGCTGTCGTAAAGTTAATGGATAGCCCGCATGCTCCATGGTCCAGTAGGAGAGATGCGCTGTTACGTGCTGGTGGCCCAGCTAGGGATGGTCAAAGCCTCTCGTTGTTCCTCTCTGGCTTAAGCTCTGTTAGCCATTGCCCTTGACTGTCTGCTAGCTGTCAGCCACCACCATTGTTTCTCACTGTGTTTCAGTGCTTTTAGTTAATTATTCCAAATGCTGTCTGTTCTCACGGCCACCTCGAAGTGCTGCACAAAGTTACTTCACATCGAAGCACTTGTCTGTGGTCTAGAGGGAAGTTTCTGTTTTCTTTTTTTTTGTTTTTTTTTTTTTTTGTTTTTTTTGAGACAGGGTTTCTCTGTGTAGCCCTGAATGTCCTGGAACTCACTCTGTAGACCAGGCTGGCCTCGAACTCAGAGATCCTCTTGCCTCTGCCTCCCAAGTGCTGAGATTAAAGGCGTGTGCCACCACTGCCCGGTTAGGGGGAAGTTTCTTGTTAGAAGCTATCCTTACTTCCAGTCTGTACAATTATGGTTAACTAAAGAATAAAAGAGCGACAGTCCTCAGCAGTTTTGATGGGGGACAGCAGTCTGCAGACAGAGCCCCGCTTTCACCCGTATCTGGTCTGCTTGGCTCCCTCGTGTCTGCTGCAACTTCTCCGTTCTTCATCCTGTGCCCTTCCTCGTTATTGTCACCCTGGTATTTCATTGAACCCTTAATGCTCCCCGTTGTCACACCACCCACCCTCTTGACGTTTTCACCCTGGGCCCATTCCCTTCCTGACCATAGCGTCGTGCCAGCCCCTGCATTACTTCCTTCTGAGATTATGTTCTGAAGCAAAGACATGGATCACCCTCTGCAGAATAGAAGAAAAGTCCCACTCCTTGTTCCCATTCTCCAGTCTGCTGCCATTTTTAAAACCTAAGGGAGGCTCCAGATCTGGGTTCAGTGCCTTTGTTTTTTGGACAGGAAGCCACCCTTCATGGCTTGTCACGGAGCTAGTAAGTAACCGCTGAAAAACATTCATTTTCAAGTTTCTAACTTCAAATTCCCTGGACTTTGTGCCCCATTATACTATACATGGAATGATAACTTAATTGTCTTTAAAAGTAAATGAACCTAGTGAATGAAATGATACCTAGGGATCTCTCAGAGTGCTTGCATCAGCTGCGTAAGCTCGGTCACTGCCCGTGTAGCCAAAGAGCACCTCCACTGCTGTGTCCAACAAAGGACACAAACATAAGAGCCTGTATACATAAAGTATCTTAGTTATTAAACTTTTGTTATTAAGAAGTACTCTATTGAGTGTTAGGATCTGAACCAAGGTCCCCAGCGGTACTCATTAAACTTACTCCCTTGAAATGTTTTCATTTCTATCAAGTGTTCCACGTAAGTCTTAAATGTCTGTCACCTGTGATGATCGCTCTGTCAGTTCTGATCTAACAGGTCTATATTTGACTTATTTTATCTTGTTTATCATCCCCCGCATCTAAGGATTTCTGTTTAGCACATGTAGCTGGGAGTTGAATTCTTGTGTTTGGTTGTAAGTGATAGAAAGAAAAGGATAAGGTGAAAGCCGTCTGTGGGGCTTTATTCTGTGGAGAGTTGCTTAGGAGTTAGAAGTGCTAAGGTCTCGGGCAGTGGCATTGCCAGTGGGCACAGGTGCTTACTCCCAAGCAGGATGGCCTAAGCTCAATCGCCAGGACCCACGGGGTGGAGAGACAGAAATGACTCCTAGGTTGTCCTCTGCCGTCCGAGTGCCCGCCTGCCCGCCATGGCATGGGTCCCCCCCGCCCTGAATTAAAATGGAAAAGATTTTTATTTGTAAAAGTGGTCAGGTGTGGGTGTGGTGATGCGCTCTCCACACTCTAGCAAACTGCTGTGCACTGTGCAGCATCGTCACTACTCTTTGGTCCCGAAGACGAGAAGACATTTGAGTAGAGTAACAGGTGAGGTAGCTCAGTGTGCACAGGAGAAGGAAAAACAACACGTGATGTCAACTCTAAGTAATCCGAGGCTAGTGGCTCTGAGTGCCTGTTTTGGTTTTGTCAGGGCGAGGTTTTACTCTGGCTTGGGCTAGTCTCTCACTCAGCAGTCTTCCTGCCTTTTTCCCAGCGCTGGGGTTACAGACTTAAGCTGCCCACTGCTCTTAGCTGATTATTTTTAAAGTTCTTATTTTATTGTTTTTTAATGTGTACAAGTATTTTGCTTGTTTGTATGTCTGTGTATCATATGCATGCATGATGCTCACAGAGGCCAGAAGAGGCTGTTAGATCCCTGAGACTGGAGTTGCGAGTCTCCATGAGGATGCCAGAAATTATATGAGGTTTTCATAAGCAGAAAGCAGTTTTGAAATATAACTTCAGAATGGTGTCCACTCGTGTTGTGTAGCTGTCTCGTTCTGGTATCTCTAGAGTACCACTGTAGCCCTTTACAGGGTAATCCAAGTGTGTGTGTGCATGTGTTTGCAAATGGGGTGTTTAGTTTCTCTCTGCCGTGGTTTATTCTCTCTCTGACTTTGTGTCACGAACCTCTGCTCTCCTTGCTTCTGTTGCAGTCTGTTAGCAGGTTTCTTGGGTATTCTATAGACACTCAGACCACCCCTGAATGGTGATGGTGTCCTCTGTTTCTTTCTTCTTTCCCTCCTCCTTTGTCGGGATGCATATAGCTTGTGTTTTTCCTTTTACTATTTTTGAAAACAGCAGTGGAAGAGCTCTTGTGTGCTGTTTCCCTAGATTTTGCCATTTCTAGTCCAGCCTCATCCCGAGTCCCCCAGCTGGGTGATTGTTTGCTTTGATCTTATTGTTCCCCTTTTCTGGACACCCCAGGCTCTTGCACTGACTGACTCCTTCTCAAGGAGGAGTGTTGCTATTTCTGACTTCGAGGCATTCAGCAGGCCTGGCTTTAGTTCAGTTTCTTGTCATTTAATCTAAGTAAAATTAATTGTATTTCTTTTTAATTTTATTTTAAGTGATGTTATTATGTTCATTCTTCAGGAAATACAAGAAGCAAGGAAGTCATTCAGTAAGAAAGATGAAGAAAACATATTGTCAGGAAGGGATAAGAGACTGGCCGAGCAAGTATCCTCATACAATGTAAGTAAGAAAATAAAATACATAAAGATATAGTCTCTTCTTCCCTTCTCTCTCTTCCTCTTGTTTCCATTTCCTTTGTTTTGTGCTGAGATTTTACTACATAGCCCAGGCTACCCTCTGACTTGTCCTTCAGTTTGCCGGTCTCATATTTTTCTGTTTTTATTCTATTGTTTTTATTTTTCTTAGTTTTTCTCTGTCTCTCTCTCTCTCACTGATTATTTAAAATCAGCTTTACTTAGATTATAAAGGAAAAGAATGAAAATAGCAATACCAGCATCTCACCTCTGAACACTGTGATGTGAGGCATCAGTCTTATCTTTAAAATTCAGGAAGGAAACAACTATGTTCCAAACAGCTAAGTATGCAAGTCCAAAAAAAAAAAAAAAAAAAAAAAAAAAGGCATGTTTAAACTGCCACATTCATCTCCTTTTACTTCAGACATATCTGTCTCCGACCTGAAAAAGACTTGATTCTGTTATCTATGAACATTTGCGTAAGAACCTTTCATATATTTGATAAGATGTCTTCAACTTTTAATTCTTACCTACCAAATCTTGTATTAAAAGTTTAATTCCTGCTGGGTATGGTGGCTCATGCATTTAATCACAGCACTCAGCAGGCAGCGGTAGGAGCATCTTTGTGAGTTCAAGACCAGCCTGGTCTACACACCGAGTTCCAGGTCAACCAAGGCTTTATAGTAAGACCTTGTCTCAAACACACACACACACACACACACACACAAAATGTAATTACCAAGGGCACTTGATCAGAAAGCAAGAGCTCTGTTTACTCATAGAGATCCTTAGTGTATAACTTTTTAAATTATATGCAAATTTGATGGGAAGATGTATATATTGGAGAAAAAACTTTAAAACTTAATTGAATCTAAGTTTATAAATTAAGGTCCCTATTAATATATCATTTTTCATATTTTGTTCTAGTTTCTCTTTCAAAACCTGGGGAGTAACCTAGCTCAAACAATAAGTGTTGTTTGAAGCCATTGGCCGCCCAAAGGCTTTAGGCGTTTAGGAGAAGTATCTTTGTTCTGGGTGTCTGAGTTCATGAAAACTGTGTAAAAACTGATTTCTTGACCATGTGTGACTGCAACCAGTTTACTGATTACAGAAAAACACGCATGAAATGTGTTTGAAAAACTGAAACACTTGCTTAAGCCAACAAGCTCAGGAGTCAAGTCCCAGTATAGCTGGAAGAGCTATAGTCATGTAGACCACATTGCCTGGGTTCAGGATAACCTAAAAGACATCCATAACTGGGAAACATAAAAATCCAGAGAGAAGGGGCTGGAGAGATGGCTCAGTGGGTAAGAGCACCCGACTGCTCTTCCGAAGGTCCGGAGTTCAAATCCCAGCAACCACATGGTGGATCACAACCATCTGTAACGAGATTTGACTCCCTCTTCTGGAGTGTCTGAAGACAGCTACAGTGTACTTACATATAATCAATAAATAAATCTTAAAAAAAAAAAAAAATCCAGAGAGAATGGTGTTAGAAAGATGACTCAGCAGTTAAGAGCACTGACTGCTCTGCTCTTCCAGAGGTCCTGAGTTCAATTCCCAGCAACCACATGGTGGCTCTCGACCATCTGTAATGGGATCTGATACCCTCTTCTGGTGTGTCTGAAGACAGCTACAGTGTACTCACATACATAAAATAAATAAATCTTAAAAAAAAAAATCTAAAGAGGAAATGAAAATGAAAGTCAGGATATGTAGACATGAAAAAGAACATAACTTTTTGAAACATGTGGGACATATGTTTATAACCATAATGGGTTATCTTAGAAAGAATGGCTAAAAATTCATTAGCCGGATCTTTTCCAAACCAACATTCTTATAAAACCAGACACCTGCAGTGTGACACTGGAAACATGGCTCCCAAAAAATAGAACACTATTTGCAGTAGCCCCAAGAAGATGCAAAAATATCAACAGGAGGTGATTCATAGTAGCTATCGCTCTAACAGCCTAGGTGTCCACCAGAGAGCATAAAGTGGAATACTCATAATAAAATGTAGTAGATTATGAGTGACTGCACCAGAACCCGTGAGCCGGAGTAATTACCCCAAGTGGTAGAGTCTGACTAGCCAGGAGCACTCACTGGGTGGACTCGCCATGTGCAGGGTGGATTTTTTTTGTCCAGTGGTGGCTGTTGGAACAGGAGGATTTATCAAGGAGTGACATTGAGAGCTTACTGGAATGATATAGAAATGGCCAAGATCTCATGAGGGGTTGAATTAGAAAATATCAGTGAATGTACACCTACTAGCTGTATGTTCAATTTCACTGTTAGGAGGAAATATAAATGAATATTGAGTCTGGCCATGAATGTGCCGAAGTGTTTAGGGAGCATATAGTGATTTCTGCAATTTACTTTTAATGTATCCAAGAAATGAACATTTTAATCTTATATGAAATTCCAAATACTATGACATTTACTGTTCAAAGCAGTAATATAGTCTTACTATGAAACTGCTGTGTAACCCTCTCCTTTTGATGAACTGGACACTCTTTAAAGTAGTGCCATGCAACTACAAACCAGTCAACCAGAAAGTAAGCATGAGCATTCAGAAGCCAGGCTAAAGCTGCCCTAGGGCCATGAGACAGCTCAGTGGGTCAAGACACCTGGCACCAAGCCTGATAACCTGATTCAGTCCCTGGGATCCACATGGGACAAAGAATCAGTTCCCACTAGTTGTTCTCTGACCTCCACACCCAACCCCACAACCCCAGCCACACACACAAAATAAATTAAAGAATCTGAAAGCCATTGTATTCAAGGTAAGTTGCTCTCAATTTCCTAAAGTTTTGGAAATTACAAGCATTGTTTTGGTTCGGGTGCTGGGAATTGAACAGTCTGTATATTCCCTACCACTAAGCTACACCCTCTACTTGACAGACAGTTGCCGTTTGATTTTTTTCAAGACAGAGGCTCACGACTGAGCAGATGTCAGGCTGACCTAGAACTTTCTTTGTAGTCCAGGCTGACCTCAAACTCTGGATCCTCCCACCTCTGCCAGGATTGCAGATTCACCCCCAATACCCAACCCCACTCCACATCACTTACCGTTCGCTTGCTCTGTGTTCGCTGAGCTGTCTTTACTATGTTGTTTTCATGGGTATTCTTTGACATAGTCAGGGCCTTAACAGTTACAGTTTTTAAACAAAATATATCCTTTCTGCCATTCCCCCTCTTTTTAAAGCATTCCAACAAAAGCACTATGCTCTTAGAGGAAATATGTATAATAGAACCCAATATTTTATATCTGTCTTTAAAAAAAATTAAAAGAACTGTGTTTGAGAATTAGAAAAAGAGTCAGGTGTGGTGGAGCATTGGGGCAGTGGAAGCAGGAGGGGTCAGGAATTGACGGCCAGCCTTGGCTACACAGCAAGCAAGTTGGAGGCCAGGCCAGCCTGGGTTACCTGAGGCCCTGTCCCTTCATCGCCTTGAAGGAAGGTCCCTTACAGATGCTTTGTTTTAAGGAAGACTAAATGAGGGCTGCAGAGCTGGCTCAGCAGTTAACAGTGCTTACTGATCTTGCAGAGAACCTGAGTTCAGTTTTCAGCACCCCCGGATGTCTCACAACCGCCTATGACTCCAGTTCCAGGGACTCCAATCCCTTTTTGGCCGCTGTGGACTCTTGCATACATGTGGTGCACAGAAACCCATGCACGATCACATGAACACACTTTTTTTTTTTTTAAATCTTTGAAAAGAAACTAACTAACTAGCAATCATTGTGAATGACCTTAAAATGACTCCCACTTTCCCTGGTCCTGAATGCCCGTTCTATGCAGTCCTGGGTGTGTGTACATGTACACCCAGCTTGGAGGAATCCCTGGTCCTTCTGTCCCAGGCTAGTCTACTCAGAGGTCTACAGCAAATCCCTAAACTTCTTAAACCAATTGCTTAGCACAGACCTTGTCTGCAAATGCTGTCTAGATAGACCTGAAAGTGTGAGCATCAGCAGGAACTAAGAGGAATGGGGTTGGGGGGAGTACAAGCAAAGTAGTGGGTGAGGCCCCTTGAGCTCTGGCCATGTACTCTGTGTGCAGGCCTACAATTAGGCTGCATCTGTGCTCTGCATTTTCATACTCACGTCTGGTTTGGCTCCCAGCTGTCAGTGCCTCTTTTGTGTCTGACATGAGAATAAGAGTGTCCTTCTTTCACACCCTTGTTGTTGGTTTACATTCCTGTTAGGACTTAAGTAACCATGTGACCCTGCTGCCTTCCTTTTTTAACTCTTGCTACATGTAGCTGGTAGATGTCTTCATTCCATCTGAGTCATATTTGCCACAGGTATACATTTTCTGCATGCATGCTGTCTTGGATCGAGAAGACCCCATCAGGGCTTGCAAACATCTCTTATTCACATGCACTGGTCTTCTCTGCTCCATGGTTGTAGACTGTCTGTAACACACCTGGGCTAAGGTGTTTACTTCTGTTCTACTTTCCCTAGGAGTCAAAAAGATCAGAATCCCTCATGGACATTCATCATAAGAAGTTAAAGAGTAAAGCTGCTGAAGATAAAAACAAGCACCAGGAGAGAATACCATTTGACCGTGATAAAGATCTCAAGGTTAATCGGTTTGATGAGGCTCAGAAAAAAGCCCTAATAAAGAAATCCAGAGAACTAAACACCCGGTTTTCACACGGCAAAGGCAACATGTTTTTATAAGTGTACTTCAGTGAGGTACACGTATACTGATCAGCCCGAACCCCTCAGAATATACCTTTGTCAATAGTAATTATGTGCACAAATATGTCTCCTTTTGTATAAAGTAGATTCAGGGTCTACATTTTTATAAATTGTGACTTTTGAAAAGTTGGGGGAGGGGAGATATTGGGGAAAAAAGCTTTGTCTTCACAATAGCCCAACAGGACATTGCTACTAGAAAAGGGTTTCAATGAAGAGAAAGGGCTCCTCACAGAGTGTGGTGTGCAGCTTGAGGGGTCGTGTGGTCCATTAGAGAAAAAGGAAAGGGACTGGGGGCATTTGTGTGTGTTTAATTGTTCACTTGCTTGTTGATTTTTAAGACGGGGTCTCACTGTGTAACCTTGGCTGGCCCAGAACTATGTATACTACTAGCAAGCTGGCCTCAAACTCACAGAGATCCACCTGCCTCTGTCCCCAAGTGCTGGGATTATAGGTGAGTGCCACCATACCGTTCTTTGAACAACATTACAGTTAGAAAAAAATGCATTGCTTCAGAGGCCTCTGTAAGTTGAGTGTCAGCTGGTATGCCTTAAATATCCATAATCCCATGTATCCATCTGACGAGAGTCTGTGATGTTGGTTAAGGAATTGTGTAAGAGCTGAGGATGCTTCTTAAGCTCCTCGTGATTTGTAGTATTATGAAATAGATATTGATATTCGGGTGTGATTTTAAAGGATAATATAAACTTTAAAATGTTTTTCAGCTTACTGCATTGTTACGTCAGAGAGATTTCCCCGTGTGATGTTTGTCTGACCACCATAATTTGTTAGAGAATGATCTTTAAAAACATATAAATTTGCCATGGTCTGTTTCTCCTTTAAAGTACTATGGGAACAGACAATCAGTGTTCTTATATAGAATGGAATGTTTTTGGGTGTTCTTGGCTTTTCTTCATATAATTATTTTAAGAGTCCATCCCACAATACTACAGCCCCTAATTTTTTATGGTGTCTTACATGTTTCCTTAGTTCTGGGTGAGACTGTATACTCTCTACCACAGTCTGGACATTTTTCTTCAAATATATTTAACCTGCCCTAGAATCATTGTGTCAGGCTGTCTTAGTTAGGGTTTTACCTCTGTGAACAGACACCATGACCGAGACAACTCTTGTGAGGACATTTAATTAGGGCTGGCTTACAGGTTCAGAGGTTCAGTCCATTATCATCAGGGTGGGAGCATGGCAGCATCCAGGCAGGCATGGTGCAGGAGGAACTGAGAGTTCAACATCTTCATCTGAAGGCTGCTAGCAGAATCCTGGCTTTCAGGCAGCTAGGATGAGGTCTTAAAGCCCACACCCACAGTGACACACCTACTCCAACAGGCCACACCTTCTAATAGTGCCACTCTCTGGGCTAAGCACATACAAACCATCACACAGGCCCTTGCAAATCCATCAACTTTAAATTTCTTGGCTTGTCTTCCAAACTGAACCTAGTGTACACAGAGCATAGGGTTTTGCCCTTCCTGCTGTTGTATTTATTTAGTGCCTGTCAGGTTGTTAATTGTTTTTATTGGTTTTAAGGTAAAGAAGCTGTTTGGATTATCTCAGGTTAAGGAAATATTGTGATTTTAATCGTAAATATTTGTAGGGGAGGCAATCTGAAGGACATTATACTCACCTATTGTCATCCATGTGAAGTCTAGGACGCTGTCTTTATGGTCTCGACAAAGCTGCCTGCATCTTGGAACATCACATGGGATCATCTGATTCATATATGTATATAGCACTTTGTATCTGGTTTACTGGAATATTAATTCTGAATGGCTTTTAAAAAATAACCAAATAATCACTGGAAATGGGGAGTCTGCACTGGCAACCACCCAGTGGGCGCGTTATGTGCTTTAGTGCTGTAAGCACTGCCTCTTGGGCTGTTAAACAGACGCTCCTAAAGAGGGAGAGAAAAGCTAAATGCGAATTCTGGGCATTTCTAGCAGGCTTTTTGTTCTGCTGACTCTGTATTCTAGTTTTTACAAAGCATAGAGTTGTAATGGGAAAATGTTTTGATTCCCAATACGTGTGAACTTTATAAAAATTGGGCA
Organism: Mus caroli; assembly: GCF_978045245.1. Classification (NCBI taxonomy): domain Eukaryota; kingdom Metazoa; phylum Chordata; class Mammalia; order Rodentia; family Muridae; genus Mus; species Mus caroli. Next base: position 72,223,819 of record NW_028227267.1, on the reverse strand, counting down.
AACTGTTCAAATTACAATATAAAGTATTTCTTAATAGTGGCACAATTTTTATACTAGTATAAACAGCCTATTCAAGGACTGCTGCTTCTTAAAACCTGAATTATTTTGAGTAAATTAAAGAGACTTCTTGTCCCCATAGATTTGGACAGACCTACCCTTTGGCTAAAGTGAATGGGTTTCCGCATATAAAACTTTATACAAGAGTATTAATTCTGACTAGCATGGTGATGAGTGCCTTTAATCCCAGCACTTGGAAGGCAGAGGCAGGCACATCTCTGTGAGCTCAAGGCCAGCCTGCTCTACAGAGTGAATTCCAGGACAGCCAGGGCTGTGTAGAGAGACCCTGTCTCAAAAATCCAAGAAAAAGGAGTATTTATTCTGTCCTTTTCATATTGTGATTATTCCCCACCCCCCAATGAGAGGAAAATGTTTTTTTAGCTATTAGAAAACCTAACATATTTTGTGAAATGTGTTACTTTTAAAAGTTATTATATGTAAGTACACTGTAGCTGTCTTCAGACACTCTAGAAGAGGGCATCAGATTTCGTTAGGGATGGTTGTGAGCCACAATGTGGTTGCTGGGATTTGAACTCAGGACCTTTGGAAGAGCAGTCGGTGCTCTTAACCACTGAGCCATTTCTCCAGCCTCTTTTTAAAGTTAAAATAATAAGAAAGCAATCTTTTTAAAGGAGGTAACCGTCGGCAGAGAGGCTCCTACGTAAAGAGCATGTACAGCTCTTGCAGATCACCTGACTCAGTTCCCAGCACCTACATCTGGTGTCCACACTCCCTGTAACTCCAGCTGCAGGGGGTCTGACCCCTCTTCTGGCCTCCATGGTCATCTGTGCCCATGAACAAAATGACACTCAGACTCATAACTTTAAAAATAAATAAATCTTAAAAGTAAAAATACCACTTCTGGACACTCGTTGGCCTTGCTTTCTCAGTGGAAGGGGCTAGGAGTATCTGTACTATGCTTACTATTTCCTGTGACCTCAGATGAAGGACAGCCCACCAGATGTATGATTACCTCGCTGGCACCCTGGAGCCAGTGCTATTTTCTGTCACCCAGATGACAGTTGCAGTAAAGTAGATGCCATTTCCAGGGAGGTTTGGCCACATGGAGACATAAATCTCAATTAATATTGACCATAAAAAAATGAAGCAGCTCTGTGTGCATTACAGAAAGATGTTCCTCGTATCATCCCATCTTTCAGAGAGCAGAGGCCTGCTGGAGTCCACTGCCCTGACAGTCAGCATTTCCTAATAAAAGCAGCCCTGCAACCCCTGGCCATGTTTTACAGGGAGGGAAGAAGAAAGGAGTTATTAGCACCAGGTCAAACCCTGGTGTCTCACCACTAACGTTGGCCATCAATTCCCTGGACGGCCTTGTCCAGGTCCGACTCTCAGCCTCAAACAGTATCCATACCACTGGTGAGCAGACGGTTGGTTTTAGTAGTAGGGGAAGATGAGGGACTAAAACAAGAGAGGACCTGGCCAACCCAGGATAAGACTTTCAGATTGGCCTCCACAGGGAAAACTGAGCCCTGCTTGTGGGGTGGGGGACATAGTCTACGTGAGTTTTTTCATTTATTTAGCTTTAAGAATACATTCACTTATTCATTTATCCTTTGTTAGGTGTGAGATTGCTATGTGTATATATCTGAGAGCCTTCCATGTTTCAGAGTCACATAAATCATTCGCCGTTACATGATACTTCTGGTTCTTATGCAGACTAATCATGTTGATACCATCCTGAAATACACGACAGTGGGGCAGAGCTCGTAAACTCAAGGCCTCGTCCGCTTCCACTTCTCCATGGTGTTATAGGTGTTTCTAGAAAAGCCTCTCCAGGGCGTTTTACCTGAGAGGAGGAGTCTACATGGAGGAAAGTGGCTCCAGATGAGAGCCCACGGAGCATCACCTACCTGACTTCTGCTGCCCTCCTGAGGCTCCGTCCGGGCTGCAGTTACAGAGCCTTGTGCTGCTGTGGAAGAGCCTTTTGTTTGGTTGTGGTTGTTGTTTTGTTTTGTTCACAGCTTTAAAAACCCACTCTAACGGGGCCCAGGCATGTGGGTGAGTGTGAAGTCCTGGCTCCAACCCCAGTTCTCAGCACCACCCAGAAATTGTTTAACTGTGACCATGGTGTGTACAAGGTGAAAAGGTTGTATACTCCTTGTAGCCGTTTCATTTACGAAAGGCTGCTTAGAAAAGGATCGTTTTGAAGTATAGTTTTATATATACATATATGAATAAAATGTCCTCTATATCTGAGAAGTTGGAATCTTCCTCTTTTGTTTTTCTTTGTTTTGATATTCTTAGCTTTCCTGAAGCAAGCAGTACTGGCAGCAAGGATATCCTGGACAGGTTTCTTCTGGTTAGCCAGTCATTGTGGGCTATTATGCAGGGGATGGGAAGGAGAAAAAGAATTCAGGGGGTGGGAGGGAGGAGTGAAGATGCTGGTGGCACAGACCTGCAACCCCACTATTGAGCCTAAGGCAGGAGAATCACAGGCTAAAGGCCTGCATGGGCTGCACCATGTTTTCCAGTCCAGCTGCGATGAGCGAGAAGCACTATCATGGAACTGACTACAGGGTCAAAAGCCTGTGCTGGGACCATGGAGTCCATCTTACCTTTGATTCCCGCCAGGGTTCTAATGAAAATTCCAGTGTTTCTTATGGTAGGTATGTCATCAGTCCTGAGTTCACCCCAGATTTGTCAGTGTCCACGTCTGCCCATTGTGAATCTCCTTTACAGTAGGTAACTGCTAATCCACGTCTCAGAATCTTTGTGAAGAACAGCAGTGGGAGGGGGCAGTCACACAGGGCGCACATTAGCTTTGTGGCTGGTGTTTGGTGCTGTCCAGGAGATGGACTGTGTCTAAAATGCGTGCTCGTCCCCTCCTCGTTCACCGCCCTCAAACCCCTAACTAACATCTACCACAAACAGGGACGATGGAGAGTAAGGCCATCGCAGTTAGCTCACCACAGCCTGCTGTCATTTATAAGTCACACCGCAATTCAAAAGGATATATTTAGACTTTCCCCTCCACAAATAAGAAAATAATGAAAAAATAGGATTTCCAACTCCAACCCAGTCAGCAGCTAGAAAGCCCCAACCCCGCAATCAATCACATCTCTTACATAGAAGAGCAGTGGCTACTGTGGCCCTGGATACAGGTTAGTCAGGGTAGCACACAGACTGGACTTCACTCCTTCAAGCCCAAGACAGGATGTAGTGTTAGCAACCCGAAGTTAGCTGTCAATCAGGGGTCAGGGTGACTTGGACTGGGTGTCCTTGGGTTCTCTCAGTGCTGTGTGTATTTCTTGATTCTGAACCATAGGATCACTCAGAGGAAGGGAAGGCATAGTTCTCAGAACAATGGCATATATTCATGGCAAGCAAAATCTAGAGGAGGGCAAAGAGAAACCTACCATTGGCAAAAGCCTAGCATGGAGTAGTTAGGCATGGCTTTTCGGTGGATTTGAGTAGAGGTCATTTTTAATTTATAGTTGTATTATCATTAGCAATTAAATAAGTTGCTATGGTGCTTCCAGCCTCTCAGACACAGCAATTAGATAATTCGTAAATGTATGCTTTCAGAGACAAGAAGGCGAGGGATTGTTCTTGCACAGGAAGCTGTTCCAAAGTGGATTTTGCTTATGTTCCTAGCAAACTACCAATCTCCAACGTAGGCAGTAACCGCAGTGATTTAAGTGTTAACGACTCAAATTGTGCTTGTTCCAGAATGAGCTCTGGGGTTTCTGTTAGAATTCGGGAGAAGGTTCTGGGGTCATTTAAACCAACTCAGTAATTAACTACAGCCAAAAATCTAGCAGCATACTGAGAGGAAGAGGAAAAACACAAGGAAAGAATGGCCTGTTGAAGCCTCCCCCCGAAACTGTTTCCACTCTAGACAAATGTCTAGGAAAGAACACTAAGTCAGCTCCTGTTGCCATGTATTTATCGAGCCTATACAATATGTAAGGTGCTGATCTGAGAATACAAAAATAAATAAGACATGACCTTCAACTCCCCAGCCTAGTGGGGCAGACAATTTGCAGAACCAACTAGTGCTATCTGTTGAGCACATGCCAGAGGCGTGTACATGTACTGATTGTGATCATAGGGCAAGCCTGGGCATGAGCTGAGAAGAAAGGGCTACAGTGAATCTCAGTGGATGCTGTTGCTGGTGTGTGGGCATTGAAGAGTGAAAGAGACCAGCTAGAAAGGAAGAGCCAATGCAGGGGGTTCAGCTGCAGAGCTGAGGGTCAGCAGTCAACCTCTGCAGTCAGCAATGTTGCAAAGAAGACAGCCTGGATAGGAGGAGGGACAAGGGAAGCTGGCTCTGTGAGTTAAGTGCTTGAGGGTTAAGCATTTGAACCTGAATTTGAAGTACAGCGATACAAATCTGTAACCCTGCCCCTGGGAGCAGATGGAGACTGGCAGACCTAGAGCAATGGTTCTCAACTTGGGAGTCACACAGGTTAGATATTTGCATTGCAGTTTATAACAGTAGCAAAATCACAACTATGGAGTAGCAAAGAAATAATTGTATGGCTGGTGGTCATCACAGCACGAGGAACTGTATTAAAGGGGTGCAGCATTGTTAAGGCTGAGAACTACTGTCCCAGAGGATTATGAAGGCTGAGAACTCCGTGAGAGAACCTGGGGCTGGATAGATTGCTCAGCAGAGGATTTAGGTTTGGTTCCCAGCACCAAAATCAGACAGCTCATAGCCCAGGCAGCTCATAACACAGGCACTGACACTTACACATAAAATAAGGCATGGTAGTGGAGGAAGGCACCCAGCATTAGCTCTGACACACACAACATCTGATACTAGAAACCAGGAGTCAAAAATGGTTAGTTACTAGCCTTGGTAAGTCTGTGAATATAGAGTCACAAAGTTAGGGGAAGTATGCCTGACATATAAGTAGAAATTCTGTTAACTGGACTGTTGGGGGAACTCTCATCAAATACATAGATGAATCCTTCTCAAAAAGACACATTAGCCAGGGCTGGTGAAAAAACTCAGTGGGTACAGATACTTGTCCTCAAGCCTGAAAACCTGAGTTCAGTCCCTGGAACCCACATAGTAGAAGGAGAGAACAGATTATTCCTATAGGTTGTTCCCAGGCGCATGCACGCACACACCCACACACCCACACCCACACACACACACACACACACACACACACACACACACAGAGGAGGGGAGGGGAGGGGAGGAGAGAGAGAGGAGAGGGAGAGCTCAAATTTTACATGTCTATTTTTCTAATCTACAGAATCTTAACCACAAACACCAGATAACCTTCATTCTACCTAGATGAGCATCAGAGTGCACTTGCTGAGAGTATAAGCTGAGGCTTCAAGGTCCAGGATAAGCACCGAAGGCCAGAGAGAGAAAACTGCACGAAGACAAGCAGAAAGCTAAGTTAGTGGTCCTGGAATGGCTTAGATGCCATGACAGAGGATGTCTGTTGCTGATGCAACCATGCCAAGGCAAGAATCTACAGATGCTGGTTAGGGAGCCAGAAGAAGAATAGCGATTCAGACTAGACAGGGAAGAGCCCGACAGGAGACTAACAAACTGGGAGAGACACTACATATGAGACTAGTCTATTTAATCATTAATTACTGTACATTAATCCTATACAATGACAGATTTCATTTTGGCATTGCCATCCGTGTATTTGATGCAGTTTGATTAAATTCACCCAGTCATCCCTCCTACTGCTGCTGATCCATTCCCTCTCAAGCCTCCACTGTTTCTTTCTTTTTGGTGACCCAATGAATTTAATTAAGGTTGCTTCCGTGAGCATGGGTGAGGAGTTAGGTGCAGAAACATAAGCAACTTCCCATTGGCCACACCATTGAAATGTCTCCCCTTTCCTCAGCAAACATTAACTGCCACTAACTCTCAAGAAATAGGACCCCAGATGGTAACCTTGTTAACTTGACTGGATCGAGGCGCACCTAGGAGATTAGTAAAGCACCTCTACATATGTTTGGGGTTGGGGGTGGATTTCAGGAGACAGGCAGATCCTGTGGGTTCTGATCTAATGGGTAGATTAGCATATTGAGTCATAATAAGATCATTAGTAGGAGGTGGTGTAAGATACGAAGTAGAACCTAGTTGGGGAAGCAGGTCGCTGAACTGGTATCACTGGGAGATGGCTGCTAAATGGGACCCTGACCTCTTCCTGTATTCTTCCATCTCAGCTTCCTGTCCTTCATGAGGTGAGAAATGTCTCTGTCACATGGCAGCACCATGATGCTTGGGCTAAAGGCACAGAGCAACTGACCAAGGACTGAGGCCTTGAAACCACGGGTCAAAATAAATCTTTTAGATTAAATTCTTCCTTTAGATTGTTGCTGTGGGGGATTTTGTGACAATGACACAAGAGTAATTGTACCTCACATTATCCAGGAGGGAAAGCCTTGAAGAACTCAGAGCACATACTGCCTTGCTGAGGTAGACAAGCAGATTTGCTCCTTAGGTCTGTCGTCCTTTGTGATCCCATTTCATCCGCATCTGCCCTTCTGCCAGTTCCTGTTCTCTCTCTGCATCTACGCATGCTCAAGATCCTCTCATTTAAAAACAAAATGACAGCAAAAGTGAACGTCCTTCAAGGATGAGGTCAAGACAAAATTAAAGCTCGGCAATAATGGGAAGTTCCCAAGCAGATGCAAATTCGAGAACAGCATTTCAAATCTGTGAAAGTCATCAGCCACTCAATCATGGGTGTTTGGCACTGTAAGACGCCGGGAAGCCTTAGCTTACCAGGGACCCCGAGTGAACCATGTGGAGCCGGGATCCATGCAAAAAGAAAGAGGAATTTATTGTTCCCGCTAGCGCACTGGAGTTGTCCCAGACCCAAAGGAGAAGCAGCGACCCCTGGCGCCTGTTCGGCGAGTTTTTATATGGTTTCCAGGGGCAGAATAGAGCATCAGCAACTAGCCACAATATGATTGGCGGAACAGTGAACCCTTTAAACTGATTGGTCTTTAGGGAATGAGGTAACAAGGGAAGTCCTTGTCTGAAGGTGGACAGAAAGTGTCCCCACCCGCAGGTCAGTTCCCACCCCGTGGTCTGAGGAATGTTAATTATCCTCTCCCTTCCGGAGGGGCAAGGGTTTCATGACCTTCCCAAAATTCCTGAGCTGACCTTTTCAACACTGCTGGATAGACATGTGGGAAATGGGCTGGTTTCTGTTTTGCAAAGTATATAGAAATAAATACCAGGTAGATTAGATATTCTTAAGGTTAAAAAAAAATTCTAGAAGAACTGCAAACAACCTAGACACCAACCAAGGGTGGTTTGATATTCTAAGACTTCCCTCTATAATTAAGGGGAAATTTGGGGGGAGACTCAGAACATTCAATGTCAAAAAAAAAAAAAAAAAAAAAAGTCTGCTCTCTGGCCATCAAAATGACTCTGACTAGGCAGGTAAAAGGCACCTGCTGCCCAAGTCCAAAGGACTCAATTTGATACCCAGAATCCATAAGATGGGAGGAGAAGACCAACTCCAAAATTTGTCATCTGACCTCCATATGCACATTGGCACAGGCAGCCCCCACACACTACTTAATTTTCAATATGTGTGAAAAAAATCTGATAAGCATCATGTTGAAAAACATAGCCAGACAGTTGTAGCACACTCTGTTAATCTTAATCACTCAGGAGGCAGAGGCAGGTAGATCTCTGAGTTCAAAACCAGCCTGGTCTACAGAGTGAATTCCAGAACAGCCAGGGTGACACAGAGAAACCCTGTCTCAACAACTTCCCCCATATGTGTATATATATATATATATATATATATATATATATATATATATACACATGTGTGTGTATTTATACATGTGCACACACTCTCAAGAGGATGAATATCTCATGCTCAAAGGGAGCAATAGAATGAAGAGCAGTGTTGCCTCTAGCCCAGCACGTAGCAATGTAAAAATGGCTCCCAATGTTAGCTGCGCTGCTCTGCAGGTAGCTGTGGAGGTTAGACGAGCATACACAGATGCAGCCAGTCATTGCATTAACACAGTCCTCATTACACAAGCAGTTTGAGTGGATTCCAAGACACACCAGCTTGCTTCTGGGATCCCATCCCTGTCCCTAAAGTGCTGGGGTTACAGATGGGCCACCATGAACACCCAGTTCAGGTCCTAGCACCTACATAAACCCTGGGTGCACATAGGTGATCCAGTTGTAACCCCAGCACTCTAGAGGCAGCACCCTAAAGCAATCCAGCTACCTAGACTAGATAAATCGGTGAACTCTCCATTCAAGTGAAAGATCTTGCCTCAATATACAAGGTAGACTATAATTAAGGAACACACGTGCGCACGCACACACACATCCACCTGTATCCACCTTCATGTGAGCATGCATAACTTGCATACACATTACACACAAACACACATGCACACACGTGTGCATCTACCTGTATCCACAAACGTGAACATGCATAAACACACACATACAAATCCTTCACAAAAGAAATCCCTTAAAAGTTAGTTGATAAAGACTTATGAACATGTAGTTTTATAATGTTAAAACCAAACCTGCTTCCATGTGTGCCCCTGGTCCGTCCACTGTCCACTAAAATAGCTGTCATTAACCATTTCAGTGAGGCTAAATTTCTGGAGGCTAAATCAGCCTTGCTCAGCTCGCTACAGTGTGCTTGGAACATTAGTCTCTTCTTGAAGCTCCCGTTCTCTCTGTTTGCCTCCCTCTTTTCTAGCTTGTGTCCATAAGACAATGCTTTCTGTAGCAAGGAGTAGGATGCCAAAGTTAAATGAGAGAAGGCTGTTGGAGAACTCTGGTTTGGGTCAGAGGCTGCAGAACGGATGTGAGCCCAGCTAGAGCTGAGGAGGGCAAGAGTGTTTCTGGGTGTCTGGAGCCCCCTTTACCCTAAGTCTGCGTCCCTCTGAGTGGTCATTGGTTTCACTCCCTGTCAGCTGACCTCCTCTGCTTCTTAGGAAACTGAGCCATTAACTCTGAGCTTTGCATCTTTCTGTCAGTCACTGAGAAGACCAACCACTCCCGCTCTCAGTCTGGGAATTCCTAAGGCTACACCTGGGCCTCAGTTTTCCCTCCCCTCTGGCTCCTTCTGTTAGAAGACCACATCAGAACCTCAAAACCTGCCCTGCAGTTCTGACTCATCGCACCCTCTCCTTAATCAGAGGGCTCAGATGAAGACCAGGTTCCTGAAGGAGTCCTTGGAAATCATGGCAGATCCGTGTCCGGCAGTGAGCTCCACCTGCACACACCTCCCATTCTAGCCTCCCAAGGTCTTTGAGCTGCACGCCTAGGGCCTGGTTGGCAGTAACAAAGCCTATAGAAGCAGACCCCGAGGGCATTTCAAAACTGGGTTTAAGAGGGTTAGATGGCAGCCATAGGAGACCCAAATACATCTCCTGGGGTTGACCTGACACATATTTTTTAAGAGTAAACAGAAGACAAGAAACAAAGGTGTGCCTTTCTGAGAGCAAGTAATGTGAGATTCTACAAGTAAGCCAGGACAGACGCATAGGTCCTGAGATGTTTGGCTCTACCGTATCCCTTCAGAATGTCTAGGGAAAATGTCTTTCTTAAAGACAGAGCAAAAAAAGAAAAGAAAAAATAATCCCCGCCCCCGCCCCCCCGGCCAGATTTTTTTACTTTTCTCAACTCTGTGCTGAAATAAAAAGGTCTAATCTCCTCATAATATTAATACTGATTCCCAAGGAAGACTCACACCCTGCTTGGATCAGCTGCCCACCCATCCCTGGACAACCTAACTGCCCGGTGTAGAGGGGGCATTTTAGTTCTGGCTGGTGTCTGGATCCCACCACGCTGGTTTGAGGGAAGTTGCCACTCTTACTAGGGACCGAATGATGCATTAAAAAAAAAAAAATCAGTAAAGCTGTAGGACGGAAGAAGGCAGGGACGCACACTGGAGAAACACTCTTCCCCAGTGAATCCTGCAGTGTTTCCGTCCTTTTTCCAGACGAAGAAAAGCTGCAAGTGTTAGTCACCACAAGGGGGCTCTTGGATTCCACGCAGTCTGTTCTGAGAGAAGCCCAGCCCAACTTTGAATCCTCACTCGGGCTGATGCCTCCAAACAGATGCTCGCTTGAGCGAGCCCAGAGAGGTGATTAGAAACGGAAGATGATGGGAGAAATGAGTGCAAGCAGGCAGCCACACTGCTCGACACAGAGATGGAGGGTGACGCTGAAGGCGATCTAATCTGAGTCCAGCGCTGGACAACATCCCAGCCGGGTCCCAGAACCACACATCCAAACAATAACTGGTCCCTCACCCCAGACAGCTTTCGCCTCTAGTTCAGCAAAATACCCAGGTTCATAATATTGAGTTATCAATCCACCTGCAGTATTGCTCCCCATTGAGTCTGCTCCTCATTCTAGGTAGATTCGGCTGTCACAAACATTATTACCATCTTCCCCTTTCCTCCCGAGAGGTCACTAAAACTTTCATCCTAGACCTTTGGACCTCACATATCTGTGTAGGCAGGAGAGAAAGAAAAAAAAAAAAAAACTCCTTTTAAATTTCAAATATATATCTAACTCCGGAGAGAAACCAGGAAATGTAACCATGGAAACGGGAGCATGAGTGTAACCATGGAGACCCATTTAAACCAGCTGGTCCATTACCATGTAGAATCTGGTGGACTCTGGCTGCTTTAAGGACAGATAACCCTGCTTAAGATGGTCAAGTGATACCAATTGTTCACATCAGTGCTGTGTAGGCACATATCATAAGTACTGTCTGTTGCCAATATTTTAAAATGTTAGGGAAACAAAGCCTTTCACAGAACTTCCTCTGTTATCCTAATTTCTTTCTTTTATTCTTTCTTTCAGTTTTTTGAGATTCTCTTGTACCTAGCCTGGCTTTGAACTTGCTAAGTAGCCAAGGAGCTTCCCGAACTCCTGATCCTATGGCTAATGCCTCCTGAGGCTGAATTGCTAATGTATGCCACCACACCCACCTTTGCTATAGGAATTATTTTATTTTATTATTTTTGTTTTGTTTTGTTTGAAGCAAGGGTCTCATTATGTATCTTTGACTGGCTTGGAACTCGAGATGTAGACCAGGCTGGCCTGGAACTCCCAGATATCTCCCTGCCTCTGCTTCCCAAGTACTAGAATTATATGTGTACATCACCATGCCTAGCTGGTTTTTTTGTTTTTGTGTTAGGCAGGGTGTCCTGCATCCCACCCAGCCTGGCCTGCAAATCACTATCTCACTACACAGCCAAGGATGACCTTTAACTCCGGATTCCCCTGCTTCCAGCTCCTAAGTGCTGGGGTTTCAGTCGTAGGCAGCCACACCCAATTTATACAGTCCTGGGGATCAAACTCAGGACTTTGTCCATGCTAGACAGGCCATTTACTAACGGATACCATCCCCAGCCAATTTCTAGACGATCCTTCTGTCTGTCTGCCCTGCCTTCTTACCATAATGTTAACCAGCACTTGGCCACTCATTATTATTTCAGCAGAAACAAGATAATGACTTCGTTGTGCTAAGCTCTCCATACTTTGTTCAGCAGATGGTAAAGACTGTCTCACCAGGGTCAATGTTGAGCTGAGTCTTTCAGAAAGCTATCTGCTTAGCAAAAGGGTTTGTTTCCGGAATGACAGCATTTGGATTTGTTCTTCCAGTGAGTGAGCTATGCTTGAGACAAGGCCTTCCTTGGGTTTTGGAGATCTGTTTCTGTTGATGCTTGGCAGTGTATGTGAACAGGTTGAACCCTGGGATTTGCACATGGTAGGACTCATACCATGGAGCCACACCTGCAGATGTCTTCCCCCCACCCCATTTTGTGGAGGAAGCTTCACTCTTCCTCCTGTCAGCACAGCGTGTTGCAAAGTTCTTCCCTTTTCCTTGGGCATCACAATGCCTGTATCCCTGCTGCAGCTTCAAAGGCCAGGGGGACATTCTGGGTGAGTCTTGTTTCTCAGTGGGGTAAAGAGCACAGAGTCAAAACACTTGTGACCACCACTTATCGGTGTGCTACCTGAGGCAGGTTCCCCTCAAAGTTTTGACCAAAGTTAAGCATTCCTTCCTTAAGTTGCTCTCATCAGGCATTTGTTTCAGCGTTGGAAGAAACAGAGAATGGGAACGGGGAGGGAGCGCCAACCTCACTTGTTCTATGGGGCTTGTTCTATACCACACCCTAAGAATTCTCACAACAACCCAGTGAGGATTATCTTTGTCTCCAGTATGTCCATGAGGAAATGAAAGGTGAAAGGTCGTCACCTTTGGGTAAACCTTCCAAATCCACAAACTACACAATGAAAGGGAGAGAACTTAAGCCCCAGCCATGTCTTCCAAGTACTTTCTACCACTGTGCACTTCTTTCGAGTGACAATTTCCCTGGCTCACAAATACCGCCCAATAGGATGAACTACTTCAGTGTCTCCCGCTCAGCTACTACATCTGGGTGACACAACTCAGAGTCACCTTAGAAGAGAGTTTCAAGTGAGCATTTGCAGAGATAAGATTGGCTTGTGTAGATCATGTAGGAGACAGGAGCTCACTGTGGGCAGTATCATTCCCTAAGCAGGCTCACTGTGGGCAGTATCATTCCCTAAGCAGGCTCACTGTGGGCAGTATCATTCCCTAAGCAGGCTCACTATGGGCAGTATCATTCCCTAAGCAGGCTCACTATGGGCAGTATCATTCCCTAAGCAGGCTCACTGTGGGCAGTATCATTCCCTAAGCAGGCTCACTGTGGGCAGTATCATTCCCTAAGCAGGCTCACTGTGGGCAGTATCATTCCCTAAGCAGGCTCACTATGGGCAGTATCATTCCCTAAGCAGGCTCACTATGGGCAGTATCATTCCCTAAGCAGGCTCACTGTGGGCAGTATCATTCCCTAAGCAGGCTCACTGTGGGCAGTATCATTCCCTAAGCAGGCTCACTGTGGGCAGTATCATTCCCTAAGCAGGCTCACTGTGGGCAGTATCATTCCCTAAGCAGGCTCACTGTGGGCAGTATCATTCCCTAAGCAGGCTCACTGTGGGCAGTATCATTCCCTAAGCAGGCTCACTGTGGGCAGTATCATTCCCTAAGCAGGCTCACTATGGGCAGTATCATTCCCTAAGCAAGCTCACTATGGGCAGTATCATTCCCTAAGCAGGCTCACTATGGGCAGTATCATTCCCTACGCAGTTGGTCCTGAGCTATGTAAGGAAGCTAGCTGAGCATGAGCTGGAGTGTGTGAGGTAGGAAGCAGCATCCCTCTATGATTCTGCTTCTAGTTGCTGCTTGACCTGGAAGTATAAGGCAAATAAATTGATTTTATTGAGATTTGATTTTGTGGTTTATCACTGCAACAAGAGGAAACTAGAACAGCCTTTTTGCCCAGAGAAGCAGAGAGGTCAAACACCAATACACAAAGGTGAGGGAAAGAATCTGAGACGGCCCTGTCAGTGAAGCATAAAGACCTGAGTTCAATCCTCAAAACCCATATAAAAATCTGAGCGCAGTGTCTCTGGCTCTGGCATATAGCCTGGGTGTAGAGACAGGCAGATTCCTGGGGCTCTCCAGCCAGCTGGTCTAACCTACTTGACAAACTCCAGGCCAACAAAAGACCTTGTCTGAAAGGTTATGTGGATTGCGTGACTGAAGAACAACACCTCTGGCCTCCACACACAATCACCCACCTCCTAGCACAGAAGTACATTCCAAAAGGTCAAGGGGAGAAGGTGAGTGCTTTCTGCCTAGAGCCAGTGAATAGAAGGGAGGATTTTCAGCTTCTCAGTAGATTTCTCCGTGGCAATGTTTGGTCTAGCTTTTGAGAGGACTAATGGGCTCTTCAAGTGCAGAGGAGAGAGTCCCACATAAACAGAAGTACACAGGCTTGAAGTGGAAGTACCTAGAAACCATTGCTTTCCCGCTCCCTCACCCCAGGTCACAAACATCACAGCTGCAGCTCAGCGCTCCGCCTGTGACTAAGGAATCCTGCTTCTGGCTAGAGATGAGTGGCCCTGAGTGGCTGGGGCTCATTTGAGATGAGGGTTGGAAAGAGAAGAAGACAGGTGGCAGACATTGACTCATACGGCTACGAGAGAGAGAGAGAGAGAGAGAGAGAGAGAGAGAGAGAGAGAGAGAGAGAGGCGAGAGAGAGCTTAGTCTAGCATGCTTTGCCCTCTCCGCCCTGCCCATGCCTCTATCAGCTGCAGAAGTAACTGTTGACTGTCACAGTGATTTATGACGGTCCATGTAGGTGACAGACATCTACAGGCCTTGCTCAGGCAGCCTACCATGTGCTCTGCTTTTCTCCTAGGTTAGGGGTGAGGGTTCCAATTTCCAGAAGTTTTTTTTTCCTCAGTGCAGGAGATCAAATCCAAGGCCCACCCAGTTAGGAAGAGCCCTATTGAAGAGCTATACCAGGTGAAGATGTCGAGTTGTATAACGCCATGATGACCATGAAGTACTGGGGTCCTTGTGAACCTGTTCAGTTCCTTTCCTTCTTCTCCTACGTGTTCTCTGACATCATTAGACACTGATGATGTACAACTCCCTGTCCTTACTAGGCTGACGCAGCCCAGTGTCACTCTCTGGACTATGAACCTTCACTGGGTCCTGCGGTTGTTTGAATATGCTTGGCCCAGGGAGTGGCACTATTAGGAGGTGTGGCCTTGTTGGAGGAAGTGTGTCACTGTGGGGTTTAGGAGGAGACTCTCCTCCTAACCACATGAGAACCAGTCTTCTCCTAGCTGCCTTTGGAACAAGAGGTAGAACTCCTAGCTTCCCCAGCGCCATGCCTGCCTGGATGCTGCCACACTTTCTGCCATAATGATAATGGACTGAACCTCTGAATCTGTAAGCCAGCCCCAATGAAATATTGTCCTTTATAAGAGTTGCCATGGTTATGGTGTGTCTTCACAGCAATGAAACCTAAACTAAGGCAGGTCCCGTGAGACTGGGACTCTGGATGAGCGGGCCTGAGGGCAGAGGTTATCCACCTCTCTGTCTGTCTCTCTTTATCTAAGGACTAGGTTTTCTTTGTACCTCTCTGGAGCCAGGGAAGGCTTTGGACTGCTAAGCCTCAGAGACTCCCTCTGCCCAATCAAGATGAGATGATACAAACCTGAAGTCTAGGAGAACACAGGCACCAATTAACACAGAGAGAAACCTTTGGTCCTTGTGGAGCCTGGCTGGCAGCCAAGGGTGGCTGTGATAGCCCAGAGTGACACTAAGCGCAGCCTGATCCAGTTCCTCTCACATGTTTATATACTGCCAGACACAGCTCGATAGCTGGTTTCATTCTCCTCTCCACAGTTCCACACTTGAGAGCATTTCCATTTTTCACTCATGGGTTCTAAACACAAAAAAAGTGACTTGCTCTGTCAGAATTAAAGAGCAAAGAAATTCATCAGAAGCGATGACTCTGGTGCTGGCTCCGGTTGGTAGCGGGACATAGTGGGGCCTGGGAACCCAATCAAACACTGAGGCCCTGGAGCCTCATGACAGGATCTTAGGAACACTGCTGTTGCTATGGGTTCTGGACCCAGGTTCTATCATCACTACACAGTCAGTGCCATTCCAAACCCAGGGATAGGCTTGGCATGGCTCTTGATTCTTTCCTGCACATGCTTGCTGTTTACAGTCACGATGCCTGTGAGCATCTTCCTGTGAGCATCTTCCTGTGAGCATCCTCCTGGGTACCCTTGCTTCCGTGAAAAGGTGTCTGTGAAAGCAAGGATCTGGTACTTTCTGCCTCTGTGGTGGGAACAGACCGTACTGACATAGAGAAAGTTCAAAGGTTGGATGGCTTTTGTGATGAGTATGCTCTTCCTTGTCCCAAGCTCAGATTGCTATCTTACTACAATTCTCTCTTGGTGTCAAATAGGTATCCTTGGTCCTAGCATCCTGTGGGGTTTCCTAAATCTGCGAGTGTTTATGTTACTTATATAAAATGGTGAGTTACTTATGTATAACCAGCATAGAGCCTGCCATGATGCTGCCTTCAATCATCTCTCTATTACTCATAATATCTAGTACAATGTTAAGGCCATGTAAATACATGTCATTCCATACTGAATACAGAGTAGTGACACCATAATTAAAGTGTTTGGTACAGATGTGATTTTTTTTGAGCAATTTCTGTCTGAGATAGAGTGAATCTGTAGATATGAAACTCCTATGTATATAGTAGGTAGGTGGTGGCTCACACCTTTGATCCCTGCATTCAGGAGGCAGAGGCAGGTGGATCTCTGAGTTTTAGGTCAGGCTGGTCTACAGAGTGAATTCTAGGACAGCCAGGGATATACAGAGAAACCCTGTCTCAAACAAACAAACAAACAAACAACCCTCCCCAGGAAAGAAGGAATGAAGGAAGGAAAGAAGGAAGGAAGAGGGACAGAGGGAAAGAAGGAGGGAGGGAGGGAAGGAGGGAGGGAGGGAGGGAAAGAAGGAGGGAGGGAGAGAGAAAAAATAAAGAAAAGAAAAGAAACTCCTATGTGTTGGGTCTCAGAAATCAGGACAAATAGAGGTGCCCATGACTATATCAAAGCAGAAGCTGCCCTGGGCTCTCACGACACTGCAAGTATCTGCTCCAGAGTCCTGGCTCCTCTCAGCTTCTCCTTCACCCCAGACCTCTCCAGCCCCAGCTGCTCTTTCCTGTATAGCCTTTTGGCCTTTGGTAAATCACTCTCTTGGTCCTCTTTTGCTTCTGCTCTTGGTTCTCAGCTCTCTCTTGCCCCCCCCCCAATCTCTCTTCTCTTCTCTCTGTCCTTGAATGGCCCAGGCTATTCTGCTGGCCATGTTCAATCTGGACTCTTTCAGATGCCTCTGCCTGTTCTCTATCTGATGTCTACGGTAAAAACCTTCTCCTCAACCATTCCCAGGAGTGGTCATGTCCTCACTGTCATTCATTATGCATAAAGGGCCAACTGTCTACAGTAACACTTGTATACCTTAGTGGTAAGAGCACCAAGAAAAAATTTAAATATACAGAACACCAGGTTACATTGAATTTCAGAGAAACCATGATTTTTAAATATATATATATAACATGCAATATTATGTCATTGATCTAAAATTCAAATGTAATTATTTGGTTATGCATCTTACCCAAAAGACTCCATAAGGGACTTTTTCTAAGCTTTTGTATGCATGTGTGTGTGTGTGTTTATTTTTATTTATTTTATTTAGTTTGTCTCCTTTAGCTCAGGCCAGCCTTGAACTCACTATGTAGCAGAGAATGGTCTCAAACTGGTCTTTCTGGCTCCACTTGGTAACAAGAGTGGAGGGGCTACAAGGGAGCACAGCCACACCCAGCTTTTGTGTTACTGGGTGTCAAAGGTAGGGCTTGGTGCATGTCAGGCAAGCACTCTACCAACTGGGCTGCATCCCAATCCCTTTAAGGAAGTGTTTCTCAACATGTAGGGCTTGGCTCCTCAAGGGTTGAAGGACCCTTTCACAGGGGTTGCCTATCAGATATCCTTCCTATCGGCAGATGACCTACATTACGGTTCATAACAGTAACAGAATTATAGTTATGAAGTAAGAACAAAAGTAATTTTGTGGTTGGGGGTCACCACATCATGAGGAACTGTACTAAAGGGCTGCAGCATTAGGAAGGTGGAGAACCACTGCTTTTGGACATTTTTCCACTTTTCACTGGCATACATCATCCCCGGTCCTGTTTTCTGAGTGTGTTAGAAATGCTCACCTGCAAGCCCTGCATCCCTGACAGCAACGTGGCTGCCTGATCCCGGGTTTGAATGTCCCGACTTGGAGCCATCCAACCTTTCCCTCTGCTTTCTCCCACACCAAATTTTCACCTCCACCAGTCAGGCGCATGCCTAGAGCCATCCAAGGGGAAAGATGGTGTCCTTGAAAATGCAGAAGAGAGAAGCTCATTAAAATTTAAAGACCGATTGCCCAGGTGCAATTGAAAAGGAGAAGAGTAAGCAATGCCAAAAGATGTGATGAATTTTTTAGACTGGGCTCTCCACATTCTAGGACCTCAAGTTTGCTATGACTCACACTTACTGGGGCTCTCCCATGAGGTGAACCAATGAAGTAATGAGAATGATTTTCACGTGTGTTATATGGAAATGAGGCTCTGTGACTCAACAGTCCCCGCTGCTCTCAGTGTCCCCATCCCAGGTTGGGTCCATTACCCAATTGATTGATTTCAATGCAAAACAGTGAGCAATTTTCAAGTGTCCATCTCAATATGTGCAAAATAGAAAGCAATTTTCAAAGTCTCGGGATGTTATAGGCAAAAAGTGACAGGGCTATTTCCTCAAATTTTCTTATGATCCAAAGTGACACAAAGGATTTTAATGTGCTTCTCTTTTGCCAAACTCTCATTCCGTGACAGGCACAGAGACTTATTCACCCAAGTCTTAGGCAAAGAATAATTAGGCCTTCCCAGACCAGGCTCAGCTTTCTCTGGGCTGCCAGATAAACCACAGTGGGATTTCCAAGCCATAAAAAATAATTGGTGTTTTTTAGCGTTGGTGCACATGCTGGAATGGATTTCATTAGTCAGCCCTAAGTCTTTGGAGAGATTATTGATTCGAATTTCTAACTTTAAAAAAAATTCCCCAATTCTGTCTTTGTCCCTCAGGTCTTGGATATTTTATGCACTGTTTATCTCCCTTTTAGAATGCTCATCTTTGCTGTCTGTTCTTTCTGCTCAAAACTGTTCCTTCAAGAAAGAGTTAATTCCGTGGACCTTGACTGAACACCCTCTTGTGAACCCTGACTGCCCATCCTCCATGAGGTTTAGTGACTAAAGTCTACCACTCTCTGTCTCTTGTCTTTTCTAACAATGAAACGTTGAGCTGGGTATATGACCAATCACAGCTCACATTTCCCAGCTTTCCTTGCAGCTATATGATCCAGGTGAGCTCCCCCAACCCCCACAGAAAGGAAGGGAGGATCACCTTCCTCAAAATGCTCTCTTACATTCTATGACACTTTCTGTAACCTGTAGTAATAGACAAGAGGCTCACTGCATTGAAAAGCCATGGTTGTGGTTGTGGTTCAGGCAGGGCTGGGTAGTGAAGAGATCCTCGGGTCCATTCTGCATTCTTCTATAGTGCCATCTTGGCTCAGTACAGACTCAGCACAATGGCCTAAACAGAAATAGTATAATTCATTTTGAAATTCACAATCTGAGTAATGAATGAGGTCTACTTTGATGGCTGGATGGTGTTGGATACCTCAGCTCCCCTCCCCTTCCCTCCCCCAATCCCCCGTTAGCCCCGCCCCTTCCTCTTGTGCATGCACACTCTGCCATATCTTTGGGAGTTTCAGGACTCTAATCCCTCTCCAGGATGCTGTCGGAGGATATAAAAGGAGAAAATGTTGTCCTTTTGTTTTAATGGCTACGCTCAGGAGTTAAACGTTTCCCATTGGCCAGATTCCGGCCATATGGCATCATTTCACTGCTAGGAAGGCTGGAAAATATGGTCTCTGACTGTCATGTACCTGTCTAAAAGGAAAGACTGGTTGGGCAATGGAGCTGCATATCTGAAACCCCAGAACTCCAGAGACAGAGGAAGGTGGATCGCTATGATTTTGAACTACAGAGCAAGCTCCAGGATAGCACAAACTACCTAGAGAAACCTGTCTCAAAAAACAAAACAAAAAGAAATGAGTCGGAAGGAAGGAAGGAAGGAAGGAAAGGAAGGAAGGAAGGAAGACAAGACAAGACAAATATTGATAGACCAAGGGCCTTTATGGGTTTTGGAGATCAGTGTTGCTTAGACTTTCTGACCCTTTCCTCCGCCAGGAATATGTTTGTGTGCAAAGAACAGAGCTTTTGAAAAAATTTTATTTTTATGTTAAATTGTGTGTGTATGTGTGTGTTTATACACATGGTGTGAAATGTCTATGCCAATGGAGACCAGGCAAGGACATTGAACACTGAACACTCTGGAGCTAATGTTACCTGGCACAGGTACAAAGAGCCAAACTTGGCTCCTCTGCAAGAGCAGCAGGCACTGTTAACTGCAGAGCCATCTCTCTAGCCATTGGTTTTGTTTTGAACATAATCTTTCAGCATTGTTTTCAGGGCTGTGTAGTAGTCCATGAGTAGACTCATGTTTTTATGCAATGATGAGAATGGAATACAGGGTTTCAGGCGTGCTAGGCAAGCACTGCTGGCTTCGCGCTAGCCCAGCCCTCTTCTTCCTCCTGCCAAAAGAAGCCATCTCCCCTCTAATCCCAGTGAGTGGCACCAACCAAAGGCTCTTTCTCTCAAGGTTTTCTCCATGCTCATAAGGTGTGTGTATAGAGACTTGAAAGGTTGTTTAGTGATCCTGGTTTTTTGTGCCTTTTATATCGTCACAACGGTGTGAATATACACTTTTTTATGTCTTGCTTTCCCCGCTTAACAATACCTCGTGGAATTCTGTCCAAGTCACTTGGTTTTGATTTAATCTGTTCTTTTTTTAATGGCTGGGTAATGATTCATGGTGTTGATATATCATAAAGTATTTGGCCAGGGGCTTTGTTTCAAAATGAATACTGCCTTAATAACATCTATGTTCATGTGTCTTTGTGAATTAATGGCTTTATTTCCTTGGGACAAATTCCCAGGAGAGAGCTTGCTGGGGCAAAAGTCACATGAATTTTTAATTTTAATAAATATTACCCTTGGAGCCATTCTTTTTTTTTATCTCTTTCTCACATCTTTTCCTAATTCCAGCTTCTATAATTAAAAGGCTAAAATGTTTTAGATCAAATTTTATAAGCTTGTGTTGATTTATAAGAGTATAATAAATTATAACAAAGAGATGTCGACATTATTTTCAAAGACTCAACTAGAAAAAAAAAAAAACCCTTTCTGCAGGTGGTCAAATGAAGGCTGTGCCTGCAGACATGACCTTTCCTGTTCCTGTATTTAATCACAATGTGTGTTCAAAAACACCCTAGCACTATGGCAACTGAAGATTATCAGCAGCAAATTACGTAACCCTCTGCCAATGTTTCCCAGGCAATTTATTACAGGAGATCTGCATTCTCCAGGCATACTCTGTCCCAAAATCCTATGCTGAGGACCCTCCGTTCATTGCACACTGTCTATAAAGCTGCCACCAGTGGAAGATGCTGGACTAGAGAGTGAGCAGAATGGCAGTGTATAAGACCTACAAGGCCCCACTCACAGAGCTGACCTCCTGGATGAAGAAAAATATTAAACAGCAAGTTACATGTGTGTTTGCATGATATTTGTTTGTTTGTTTGTTGTGCTAGAAATTGAACTCAAGGCCTTGTATACATGTTCTTTCATTAAGGTCCACATTCGTCCCCATAATCACATATTTTTGTTGTGCTAAACTATGCATAGCAGTTGCTCTCCTTGCCATTTTATGAGAGAGATGCTGATGAACCCTGTGGGTATTGTGCTAAGCAAAACAAGCTAGTTACAACAGCAAATACTGTAAGATCCCATTTATATGTTACCCAGAGGGGTTGAGGTCACAGAGACAAGAAGCAAAATGGTGGTTGCCAAGAGGCAATAGCGGAGAGCGAGGGAGAGTTATGTTAATGGGTACAGAGGTTCAGTTTTGTAGATCTGAAAAGTTTACAGAGAAATAGATGGTGGTGGTAAATTTACAATGTTCTGGATAGTTTTATGTTAACTTGACACAAACTAAAGTCATCAATTGAGAAAATGCCTTGTATTAGTTAGGGTTTTACTGCTGTGAACAGACACTATGACCAAGGCAAGTCTTATAAAAAAACAACATTTAATTGGGACTGGCTTACAGGTTCAGAGGTTCAGTCCATTATCATCAAGGTGGGAGCATGGCAGTATCCAGGCAGGCATGGTGCAGGAGGAGCCGAGAGTTCTATGTCTTCATCCAAAGGCTGCTAGTGGAAGACTGACTTCCAGGCAACTAGGGTGAGGATCTTATACCCACACCCACAGTGACACACCCATTCCAACCAGGTCACACCTATTCCAACAAGGCCACACCTTCAGATGGTGCCACTCCCTGGTCCAAGGATATACAAACCATCACATGCCTCCATAAGATCAGGCTATAGGCAAGCTTGTATGGCATTTTCTTAACCAGTGACTAATGTGGGAGGGCCCAGCCCATTGTGGGTGGTGCCATCCCTGTATTGGTGCTCCCAGGCTCTATAAGAAAGCAGGCTGAGCAAGCCAGTAAGCAGCACCCCTCACCTCCATGGCCTTTGCATCACCTCCTGCCTCCAAGTTCTTGCCAGGTTTGAGTTCCTGTCCTAACTTTTGTCCACGATGAACAGTGATGTGGAATTGAAAGGCAAATAAACCCTTTCCTCCCTCAGTTGCTTTTGATCATGGTGTTTCATCACAGCAGTAGTAACCCTAAGACACACAATAAAAGGAATGTGCTGAATGCTACTGAACATATTAAAATGGTGCAGAAGTGGCTGGAGAGATGGCTCAGAGTTTAGGAGCACTTACCGCTCTTTCAGGGGCTCTGGGTTCAATTCTCAGCACCCAAATGGCAGCTCACAACCCTCTGTAACTCCAGTTTCAGGATGTCTGATGACCTCTTCTGGCCTCCATGGAAACTATACAGACATACATGCATGCAAAACAATCATACATACACATAAAATAAAAATAAATAGATTTTTTAAAAAAAAATCTTATAAAAAACTCAAAGGAGCAAAACAGTCATGTCTCATCTCTAATACTTCTAGCCCCTGGATAATTCCATGTCTTCTCCTCTTGAAAATGTACTCACCATTGCCTTACCAGTTGAAGAACTGCCGTAACCAATCCCCTTGCAGGAACCTTAGCCTCCCGGTTATTAAAACTGCTGAGATGCCCAGGGGCTCTCGTGGACAGCATTTTTTTCTTGGTATGTGCATTGAGAATTCTCGGAGTGATTTAAGCTCTCACCCTGACATCTGCAGCGTGTCTGCTAACCCGCTGAACATTTTTCAAAGGCGTGTCAACTCACAAACCTTTATCTTTGATCATAATCAGCCCTCACACTCTATCTTTCTCCATAAAAATCCATCACGTTTCCAAGAAAATAAAGGGAAAATGTTTTCCCACCTCACTGGCTGCCCCCATTTTTACTTTTCCTAATTTTTCTTTGGACCAGCAACTCTGGCTTCCAGATGGGACTCCTGGGGGTTTTAAGAGCATCTGTCATCAGAATAGACTTTGTTCTTTCACAAGAAAAATAAATCTCAACTAAAGGCACAAATTTCCCCTGGTTATAACAGGCAAGAAATTTAATGATTAATTTTTCAATTCCGACTGATTTCAGTTGTTGTAAACATAGTAAATTTTTATTGAAGTACGAGTAAATTCTAATTTAACTCTTTATTTGGCATCTAGTTTCTGAGCCTCAGACTCATATATCTGATTACTTACTGATCTTTATCTGAAAACACAGCTTGTTACGAGTGTCTCAAAGTTGCCCCAAACCAAATATTTGGTGTGTATATTCCTGGGAACTTAATCTCCCAGACTTGAAAATTCTAGACCCAAACTGAATTCTATAATTGTTGCTGTTTGAGACAGCGCCTCACTCTGTATCCCACAATAGCCTCAAACGCATGATCATCCTCTTGGCTCAGCCTCCCAAGTACTGGATTATAGGTGTGAGACATTTTACCTGACTCCAAAATGGAATTCATAAACTTTCTCTTCAAATCTACTTTACCACTTCCCATAGACATAAATACACACCCGAACACATACACCACACATGAACACACACACACACACACACACACACAGAGAGAGAGAGAGAGAGAGAGAGAGAGAGAGAGAGAGAGGGAGAGGGAGAGAGAGAGAGAGAGAGAGAGAGAGAGAGAGAGAGAGAGAGAGAGAGAGGAGACAGAGAGACAGAGAGACAGAGACAGAGACAGAGAGGGGAGAGAGGGAGAGAGAGAGAGAGAGAGAGAGAGAGAGAGAGAGAGAGAGAGAGAGGAGGCCATCCTTGACTCTCTCTCTCTCATCTTCTCATCATTACATTTATTGTATTGCCATTTGCAGATGGTTTGCTCTCACCATCTTTCTTGTCCTCACAGACAGAAGATAAACAATTATTTACCATTGTTAAATACTCAGTGTTCAGATTTTTATCAACAGAATCCTAGAAGTTTAAACTTTAAAACCTTTAAAAAGATAGTCTCAATCACTCTCCTTATTACTCAATACTATTTATTTAGTAAAAAAACTGAATCATTTATCCTTTAATATTTCCCACATTATGCATTTGGGTGATTGTATCCCTTCCTTAAAAATATGGCTTACCCTGTTGAATTCTACAACAGGATCCTCAGATTTATGGTTATTTACGAGCTATCTCAGGACCTTGTGTCTGCAAATAACAAGAGCAAACTTAAACCAGCTCTCTTAGTTTGGGTCTCTATGAAGACAAATTACTATAGTCTGGGTGGTTCAACTAAGACATACAGTTTAAGACTCTCAGTTTTAGAGTCTTGGAAGTGCCAGAACCAGAGCTGGCAGATCCCTACCTAGGGAAGACACTTTCTGGTTTGTAGAAAAGAAAAAGCAAGCTCTGCCTTTCCTCTTTTCAGGAGGGGATTAATCCCATCACAAGAGGTCTGCCCTCTCGATCCCACCCCAAAGGATCCCACAAATACCGTCACCTCTACAAGTGCCTTCAACACATGAATTTAAGGCCTAGGAGTGTTCAGTGCATAGGAAGGTGGCCTCAGGGAGTGGACTCACATTAATCTACATGTAGAGTAACTCCCTGTGGTCTCTCCATACAAACAGTGTGTAAAATTGGGATGTGTTAAGCTGCAGCTGGCTGAATTATTTTACAGTAAACATTTTTATATGTAAATAAAATTGTGAACTCTGAAGCCGGGCATGGTGGCTCACGCCTTTAATCCCAGCACTCGGGAGGCAGAGGCAGGTGGATTTCTGAGTTTGAGTCCAGCCTGGTCTACAAAGTGAGTGCCAGGACAGCCAGGGCTACACAGAGAAACCCCGTCTCGAAAAACCAAAAAAAAAAAAAAAAAAAAAATTGTGAACTCTGAAATAAAGTGTAACGGGTTGGGCAGTGGTGGTGCACACCTTTAATCCCAGCACTTGGGAGGCAGAGGCAGGCAGATTTCTGAGTTTGAGGCCAGCCTGATCTACAGAGTGAGTTCCAGGATAGCCAGGGCTATACAGAGAAACCCTGTCTCGAAAAACAAAAAACAAAAACAAAAACCCCACAGGGGATGTTTGGGGGTGACAAAAATGTTCTAAATATGATCAAAGTTGGACTGCCCCACTCCTTTGCTGAAATTAATGTATAAATTAATGAGGTTAATAAGAAACAACCATTAAGTAAAATGCATGCTGTATTTAATGTCAATAAATAATGTTATGGAGAAGACAAATCAGGGTGGAGACAGCGTGGCAGGTTGTAGGGGAGCAGACAAGGAAAGCTGGGCTGAGTGGGTGTCATTTAAAGGACATCGGAAGCAGCAAAGTGCGCTTTGTGGAGCTGTCTTGGGGAGAATGTTCTGAGCAGAAAAATCAAACAAACAAACAGGCTAAAGCCAAGCACCGAAAACAAATGAGCTTAGGAAATCACAAAACAAATAGGCCATGCTCAGAGGACCCAGGAGAAAAAATGCCAATAAAAAATAAAGGCAGAAATGGAACCGAGCACTAACAACAATTACACATTAGGGACTATCAATGAAACCACACCTTTTTTTTTTTTTTTTTTAAATTTAAAGATTTTAAAATCTGGCAAAACAAATCAAGAACACAATAGACCAAAAGGGACAGGGGGCAAGAAGCAAGGGAACTGCAGAACACAAGAGCAGAGGGACACCCCCAGCAACGATTAGACAACCTATACAAACACACACACAGTCACACAGTTACACAGTCACACACACACACACACAAACACACACATACATGCAAGTGCTTTTCTGGGAAAGTATAAAAACCAAAAGACAAAAAGTCCAAAGTTACTACAAGTAAGAAAGGACATTTGAAACTGACAATCTTTTTGTAATTGACAGGATTAGACATTTTGACCCCACCAAAAATGTCTACAGTGGTTTTATTGTTGGGATTGACTTTTTTTTTTTTAAGATTTATTTATTTATTATATGTAAGTACACTGTAGCTGTCTTCAGACACTCCAGAAGAGGGCGCCAGGTCTCGTTGCGGATGGTTGTGAGCCACCATGTGGTTGCTGGGATTTGAACTCTGGACCTTTGGAGGAGCAGTCGGGTGCTCTTACCCACTGAGCCATCTCACCAGCCCCGGGATTGACTATTTTTTTAAAGAGAATAACAAATAAGCATCATCCCAGTTAAAAAGAAAGAGGAGGAGGAGGGGGCAGGGAGGAGGAGGAGGAAGAGGAGGAGGAAGGGGGAGGGAGGAGGAGGAGGAAGAGGAGGAGGAGGGGGAGAGGAGGAGGAGGAGAAAGAGAAGGAGAAACTGTAGAATAACCTCACTTGTTTTCATTATTAATATTTATTTTATATGCATGTGTGTTTTACCTGCTTGTATGTCTGTGCACAGCATGAATGCTGTGCCTGCAGAGGGCAGAAGGGGGTGTTGGATTCCCCTGGAACTGGTGTTACAGATGGTTGTGAACCACTGTGAAGGTGTGGGGAATTGATCTCTGGAAGAGCAGTCAGGGCTTTTAACCACTGAGCCATCTCTACAGCTCATCACCTTATTTTTTTTGAAGCTGGTACAACTTTGTTTTCAAATCTACTGTAAGGATGTGGGAAGAAAGTCAGACCCTTTGCACTTACGAGTACAGATGCATAAACCTAAATAAAATATCAACCATCTATTGGGCTGTCAGGGAGAGAATGGAACTTAAGGCTTAACAAACAGATTAATCTCTGGATGGATTCATAATGTGAAGCTCTTACTAGGAGAGAGTGAGAAGTCGCAGCAGGGCGGAGTTGAAGAAGTAGGGTGCTGGGGAGCATCCCCGGGAACTGTATCTTGTCTTGGTTCCTTCTTGTACTATCTTTACTCCGTTTCACCACCATCATGACGTAATGTGTGCCACACGCTCCTGCCACACGATGTTCTTCTGCCTCAGTGAATGCTCAGAATAAACCAATAGAGCCATGGACTATGGACAGAGACCTCTGAAGTCCTGAGCTCATTTACACATGGCCTTCCTCAGGTCTTTAACTTGGTTTTCTCAGATTATTTTTCTCACATCAGACTAACACACATCTGAATCCAAAAAAAAAAAAAAAAAAAAAACACATTACAAATAAAGAGCTTTGTAATCAAGCACCCTAGAAGTCCAAGGTGCTGCCAACACTTAAGGCTATCAATGGTGACCGCCTGGCATGTGGTAAATACTGGTTATTATTATTGATTACTAATGGTGACAGTAGTAAAACCCCAATAACTTTTACAAATAATTTTCTGATGAGTTGACGTTATCTCATTGAGTGGCCCCTTGTATGACCTCCAAACCATCTCTGCTTCTACAGATATGCTCTAAAATTATTCACTGATAAGTAATAACTGTAGATATGTAATAACTGTAGACATGGACAAAGATGTTCTCAGCGGCTTTCTTTGAAAGACTAAAACAAAGGAAAAAGTCCAAACACCCATCTACAAGAATATGGGCAAATGATTTGCATTAGATCTGCACGGCCAAATGCTGAACAGTGGGGTTGCAGGTAAGAAAACTAGGGTTTAAGAGAAAAGGAAAAAAAAAATCTTTAAAACCAAGAGGTAATTTGTATGAGCATATGAGCACCATGCTGTGTAGACTGCAAATAAGTTAAAAGCAAAGACTCTCAGAAGGGCTCATGTTCTGTAGACTCCAAGGATAGACATGTAACAAGGGACTGAAATGAGGACCTGGCAGCCCCACCTCTCAGCTCCGTTCTGCAGGGCTTCGTTCCTGTATCCTCTCTCCACACGCATATTTTCTCTGTATCCTCTAAAGTTTCACAATGAAGATGGATGCTTCACAGTTGTTAAGTTTATAAGTTGGAGTTCTAGCCATATAATGACCATGACCTCATATTTGCCTAAGTCCTGAGATGAAATACTCAAAAGGGGACAATCTCACCATGTGATAACCTCTCGGAGTGTACATTATACCATAGAAATACAGAAGGGAAATGGCCAACCCTGTGGCCTGTGGATCTGATGGGAATCTCTCACAGAAAGGACATCCCTGTGGCTGGGTAGGTATCCATCAAGCTGTATGCTACCAATCCAATCAGGCTGACATTCAAGGAGAGCTGGCATAATTCTCTCCAAATCTGTTTCCAAGTTCAGTCATTTTGTTACACACCCAACAAACTAATATAAAGAAATTCTTCAAAGATTCATGCATGGGGCTGGGAGGATAGCTGCTCAGAAAAGTACTTCCTACAAAAGCACGAGGACCTGAGTTCTGTCTTACATAAACACACACACATACACAAATATGTGTGTGTTTATGTGTGTGTATATATATATATGTATATATATATATAATATTCATACACACACATATGTATGAACATGCACACATGCACAGAGACTCCTGGGTTATCTTGGTGCACTGACAGGGAAGTCGAGATAAGAAAAGCTGTCAGCAGAGAAGAAAAACGGAATAAAAATGAGCTTCGTAAAAAAGGAGGCTGCAAGCCTGGTGTAGCTACTGCACTGGGTGTGCAAGTGAGGTCCCAAACAGTGGAGAGAAAAGCGTACGAGGTTGACAGAGTCAGACTGGGAAAGGTTTTGTATGCCAGACATCTGAGGATCATTTTTAAAATAAGGTTTGAAAGCTGAGCATCCCGGAGCCAGGAAATGTCACATAATCACATACGGTTTAGAAAACTCAACTGTATAGCAATGCAGAGAAAACTGTCTGTCGTCATGTCAAACACCCAAACCAGTAGCAGTTATAGAAACTCCTCTTGAATTCATTCTGGTTTCCAGCTTCATTTGGATTTTTTGGCAAAGGTCTCGTGAAGAAATGAGAGAGGTTGTTGTGTAGCCACTGCCCTTGGCTAGTAAATGTGCTGATTAGTCAGTCCTCCTCACCACCAGCAGTGCAGGGGCCAAACACTGCCCTTGTACCCCCCAGCACATAAACAGAGTACACAGAGAAAGCTCCTTTCACCTCCTGGGGGAGTCGGCACATTGCGAGACCAATGCCATTGGCGCCTGAGTTGTCAATGAGAGTGAACAAGCCAAGCCATGCTCTAAGCAAGAAGCTCTAAGTAAGCTTCAACCACAAGTGCCAGGATTGCATGCTGACCGTCTATTGAAGTCTCTCACTTGCTCATCTCTATGCTCTTTCATCACCCAGAACACTGCTTTCAGGAATTGACTTTTGATCAGCCAATAATACACTCTAGGGATGAGAGCACTTACTTGGCTCGTATGAACACCTCTCATATCTTAATTATACTTCAGCTAATGCAATAAGTCACCACAGACCTCTGTTGGATCAGAATTTTATTCAAGTGAGTTTATTTCATTTATTTATTTATTTATTTATTTATTCCTCGTGAAAGGAAAAATCGCCTGAGCAAGAACAGCACCTTCATGATTCATGATAGGTATTAAGAATTAAGTAATTCGGGGCTGGGGAGATGGCTCAGTGGGTAAGAGTACCCGACTGCTCTTCCGAAGGTCCGAAGTTCAAATCCCAGCAACCACATGGTGGCTCACAACCACCTGTAATGAGATCTGATGCCCTCTTCTGGTGCTGTCTGAAGACAGCTACAGTGTACTTACATTAAATAAACAAACAAACAAACAAATAAATCTTTAAAAAAAAAAAAGAATTAAGTAATTCACCTTTAATCCCAGCACTTGGGAGGCAGAGGCAGGCAGATATCTGAGTTCGAGGCCAGCCTGGTCTACAAAGTGAGTTCCAGGACAGCCAGGGCTACACCAAGAAACCCTGTCTCAAAAAACAAACAAAAAAAACCCCAAACAAACAAACAAACAAACAAAAAACAGAAGAATTAAGTAATTTGGGGAAAGTGCACAAGGCTCAGCCCTAGACGCAGAACTGCAGGCAACAGTGCTGAGAACAGGAGAAATGGCCCTCCCCAGGGAGGCGTGCACCGACTTGGTTATCCACCACCAAATGGTTAGCCCCCAAAGCGCACATACAAGTAGCATTACAAAGGCTGAGCAAGGTGTATTTAAGATGATATATGCTTATATGTATGTGCATGTAACTATAATTAATGAAAAAAGAAGCCGTGAATTTGAAGGGAGGGAGGTACATGGGGAGGTCTGGAGGGAGGAAAGAGAAGGGGGAAACAGTGTAATTATAGTCTGAAAAACTAAAAGACATTACTTTTAAACAGAACTGGGGAATTCTCTGGCTGTGTGTGTAGTTCATGTACACTGTGTCTTAATGGGCAAGTTTTCAATCTCCAGTATTACCCTCCTCCCTAAATGAGCCAGGGAGTTAGGATCTTTTAGGTCTGGCTTTGTTCTTCCTGCACAGGGAAGACCAAAGCACAGCTCTTGTTTTCTGATCTCTGCTGTTTCCTCCTGCCATCGGCAGAAGGACAGTTTATGTCCCTTTGTGTACGAGGAAAGTAGAAGGTTGGACAACATGATAAATTGAGACTTCTCTGCTTTCCTGGGCGTTGAAGATCCAATGAGAAGCATTTGGAACCTGTTTCTGAACTGTGAAGAGAAGCCCGCGTCTACTCCATCCGTGCCTAAAGCCCTTTGCTTTCCCTAGGGTCTCAGGGTGGAGCCCAGAGTTTGTGTGTGCCTTAGAGATACTTCCAGATGTGACCTACCCTGAAGCTGTCTGTCTCTCAGCCAGTTCTCCTTGGCCTTCAGCTCCCCATGTTCTGGAGTACCCACAACTGCCAGCTTTCAGTTATGCCTGTCCCTCTGCCTTGTCCCTGACTTCCCTGTTCTTCCTGTCACCCTCAGCTGACACCTCCTCCTTGAGGCTGTCTAGGCAACTCATATTCCGTGTAGAACAGTATCTCTGGGCTACCACCTCATGGATATTTTGGAAAGGATAGCCTCACTGTGATGAGTTGTTGTATAGTAACATTTGCATCACTGATCAAAAAATAACTTCTGAGGGATGTATTCATGCTGAGAGAATGGGGGGGGGGTCTGCAGTCCAACTTGTCAGGAAAGTCAGGCAGAGAAACTCCACCCAAGGCAGCAGAAGCATAATCTAGACACTCTTCACAGGACTGAGACAGAACCAGGGCTTGAGTAACCTTCAACACTTGCTCCTAGTGGTCCAGTGCCTTTAACCAGACCCCACCTGCTGTAAGGGCTTCTCAGCCTTCAAAATAGTATTATGAGCTGGGCACTCAACTTAAAACAAGCCTGTGGGATGTTTTAAAATATAACCATTGACAGTTGCCCTGTACATTGTATAGAATCTACTGGCGTTAGTGGCCACTCCCCACTAAACACCAATAGCAGGACCCTCCACTCAACAGTTAAAAATGTCCCCTCCAGTCATTACCCTCTTTGTTCCCAGGAAGCCAAACTGCACTATTTGAGAACCACGATTGTTGTAAGGTACCACTTATATTGGAGTTGGCTGCATTCCACCTGCAGTCAGGTGCTCACAAACCACGGAATAAGGTAAAACACAGCTTTATTTGCTAATATTGGGGCTGATCTTGCTTTCACCCTTCCAGTCTCATCACAAGAGAAGGCACTTCCTCTGGCTCTTGAGGAATAGCCCACTCTCTTGTTTTCAAAATTTTCATTGCACAAAATCTGAAGAATTCCTTCTGAAATACAGTGTCATGTTCCTTCCTGACTTGCATCTGCTCTCGAAAGCTGTTCCCTTTTGAGTAAACATGGGTTTGCTTCTGAGCACATACATATCCACAGGGGCTATTTTGGTTTGTGTCTCAGGCGAAGTAGGGACAAATAAGCTGGATATTTGTAAGGTTACAGATTCAAATCCAGGGCAGTGGGCCAGGAGGGGGACATATTTCTGGCTGTCTCAATTCTTTTGCAGCTCACTGTCTGTCTTAGTTAGGGTTTTACTGCTGTGAAGAGACACCATGACCAACTCATAAAGACAAACATTTAATTAAAGCTGGCTTATAGTTTTAGAGATCTAGTCCATTATCGTCATAGAAGGAAACATGGCAGCATCCAGGCAAACATGGTGCTGAAGAAGGAGTCATGGAGACAAGACCAGGTGGTTTTCCCTCCACTTCCTCTCTGCGTCTTGTTGGACCTTTATGGGCTTGGTTTTCCTTTTCTTGCTTTCCTGGAAGGGACTTCCTAGTCTCTGATCTCTAAACTGCCTGGAGTGAAGTGTCTGTTCCCTTCCTGGCAGCCATCGGAGCAAGGAAGCTTCAGGGGAGAATCTAGGCTTGCTGCTGTAATGCCATTTTTATCTGATAACATTTAATCACCCCTTTCTTGTTTGAGTCCCTAGGACAGGGCTGTGCTTGCCCCTGGGGTCCTCACATCCCCAGCACTTGCGTGGTAGGGCATTCCAAATTCCCAGGAACACAGCAGCTTTGGAATAGCAGGCATTTGCTATTTACCATTTTTGCCTGGAGTCTAGGCATGGCAACACAGGTTCCTCTGCTCAGGCCTCACAAATCTGTAATCAATGTGACATCTACCATGGAATAGGGTCTCACTTGAGGCCCAAGTTACTTCTATGGCTGTTGACAGATTTCTTTTTATTTTTTAAAAGATTTATTTATTTATTATATGTAAATACACTGTAGCTGTCTTCAGACTTTTTCTTCTCACTCTGGCTCCACTCACTCGCTCACTCGCTCGCTGTAGCTGTCTTCAGACACTCCAGAAGAGAGCGTCAGATCTCATTATGGATGGTTGTGAGCCATCATGTGGTTGCTGGGATTTGAACTCACAACCTTTGGAAGAGCAGTTGGCACTCTTAATGGCTGAACCATCTCTCTAGCCCTCTTTTTCCTTATTATTATTATTTTTTTACTCCAGATAAAAGAGCTTGCTTCAAGGCCAGCAGGAGAATTTATGTTTTGAAAACATTCATTGGTGGGGCAGGAAATGTCTACTCTGCATTCCAGGATAGCTGTGATAACTAACACATCTGTAGACCACAACAACATTCCATAATGTCAAAAGGTTGGACTCTCAGAATTTCAACCGAGTGTGATTTCTCTCTGATTAACTCAAATTCAACTCGTTAAAGCAGTTGGACCTTTGCTGTAATATTCAACCTAATCGCAGAAATGGTGCCCACCACTCAATAAATCCTGTCCACATCCAAAGGGTAATAAGTGGGCATACAAAGATCAGAGCCACTTCGGGTCGTCTTAGAGTTTTGACTACTCGTAGGATGGCACATTCAGTCAACACACACACACACACACACACACACACAACCTTTTGTTCAGAGTGTTTGTGAGCTGCGACATCTGTATTATATCCTCTACCCCCTAGGCTCAGGGAACATTACAGACGTTGGTGTCAAAAAATTGTAAGAGCCTGAGGTCAAGGAGGACTGGGGTGAAGCAGCATCTCCTAGACATAACAGGACATTGCCCTCATGAATCCACAGCAGCTGTGCAAGACCAAGACAACCAACCTTCCAGCATGGGTTTGGAAGGAGCACATATGATCCATTCACCGCTAAGGAGCTACTTACCATTGATGGCTGCCAGAGGAAGGAGCATAGACTTTTTTCAAGGGATATGTTTTCTGGTAGGTTGGCTATGCCCCACACCCATGAGTATATGGCTATATGGGTATATGGATATATGAGTATACAGGTATATGGGTATATTAGCATGTGGGTATATGGGTATATGAGTATATGGGTATATGATTAGAGCTAATTAGACTTGGTGGGTTATACAAAAAAAGGACATGAAGTTGAGAAGGGCTGGGGTAGAACCCAGGAGAAATTGGAGGGGAGAAATGAGGAATTAAACAGATCAAAATAATATATTGTATGCATGTATAAATCTATAAAATTATATCTATATATATCTATATATCTATATCTATCTATACCAAAAAACCTAAGTAATGTTTGTTCAGTGACTGCATGAGAACCTGTGTGAAGGTATGCATCTCCTCTGTCTCCACCAGGTCTCTAGGACAATAGTGGCATCACTTGAATTAACAGAGGAAGACAGTCAATCTCAGAACAGAAAGTAATTCATCTTTGTTCAAGGCGGTAGAGATTGCAGGATATGTTCCAGATGAAGTCCTCGGCCCTTTATCCAGGAAGAGACTCCTTCTAAAAACTTCGTCTGCCATCCTGCATGTGAGTGCCCTGATACACAGCTTCTGCTACCCTGCTTCCCAGCCAAGCTGCAAGATAGAGGTGGAGCCCACAGGACTTTCAAGTCTTCCCTGGTGGAACTCCTGGGCTCTGGGCTGTCCCACAGGACTCTAGGTCCTATCCTGGGTACATATCCCAGGCTTCCGAGCCCTGAGCACTAAGGGAGAGCACGGACCTGTGTCCTCCTGGCAAGTGGTCTTGCCTGAAGAGCTGCTCTCTCCAGGCATGGAGAACTGGAAACCAATCATGCATTCCTTTCCTATCTAAGTAAGCTGAGCCCCTGCTATGGTTGGGCTGCATGGGAGACAGTGACTAACTCACAGCCATTGAAAAGTTAAAAACCCTGGTAATTCTTACGTGAGGTCTCAGAGCCTGTTTAAACAGCAGCTTTACACATGTGAAGAAAAGATCTCGTGGGAGAAAAGCAACTGACTTCTATTTTTCCATCTGCTTTTCCCCATGTCCCAGAAGTTATTCTCTATCCTCAATGTGTCTGGCACACAATGGCCACTTTGGCCTCTCTGCTTCTTAATCTCTCCTAGTTACTCCTAATCTTTAAAGGCCAATATTGTTCTCATCTTCCTTTGTGTTGACACTTCGATTTCTATCACTCTGAATTACCTATTAACGTTCCCCCAACTATAGCGTAATATGCAGGATGCCAGTCATCTTCACAGCATGCTAGGCATGAATCCGAGGTGGGAGATATTTGTTTGTATGTTCATAATCCACTTAGGCCTTAATTACAATGAGTCAATAAGAGAGAAATATGAATACATTAGTCTTGTGGCTGGCGTCTTCGCCATCTGTTCCATGTCGACTTGCCCGTTGAAATGGAGACATTATTCTCATTCATTGCCGCTCCCCTGCCTTCTGAGAGAATCCAAAACAAGTTATCTGGAACCTTATGAATAAATATCCGGCTCATTCCATCCCAATTCCTTCTCCTGAGCCACAAAACAACAAAATCATTGGGCTGTTTTTTTGTTTTGTTTTGTTTTTGCCAAGAGACACAATTTATCATTTGCTCAGATGTGAGCAAGCTTTAAGCTCAACAGCATTTCAAAGGAGTGAGTAAAGATGACATGAGCTTTTCAGAGGGATCTTTGATACATCCTACAAAGAAACCTAAACTAACTTCTGCTTCTAACAGAAAACCAGGTAGAGTAACAGAGGTCTCCAGGGTTTATCTAAATTACCCTAAGGAAGCTTTTAGTGACTAGCTGAACATTGGCCTCCCCACAGCAATTGCTGCATCCTGCAGACCTCTCTTCCAGGACTAACTTGATGGATGCTGAAGCAGGAAGATCCAGGGAAATGGCTCAGTGGTTAAAAGTGCTTGGTGCCTGGCGACTCTAAGTTTGGTTCCCGGGACTTACAAGGTTGAAAGAGAGAACCAATGCCCACAAGTTCTCCTCTGTCCTCTATGCTTGTATGTGTGTGCTCACTCTCTCAATATGAATAAATAGATTATGATAAAAAGTATGACTAAAATCATAGAATTGACCTTCATGTTCGAATCTCCCTCCACTCCCTGACACTTGCTTACACGGTTGTGATTTGAGATTAAAAACAGATTCAGACAAGGCAGCCCAGTTTGGGGGGGGGGGAGAGAAGGGGATGGGGGTGAGGGAGGGACTGTGTGACGGGGAACTGGGGGCTTCAATGTAAAAGATGTAAAACAAACAAACAATCAAACAAACAAACAAACAAACAGGAAAAACAGATTCAGGTTGCTCCCTTCCCAGGACCCAGAGCAGTACTTTCAAACTGCTTCATCAGTGGCAACCCCTTCCCTGATCCTGGCTTCCCTTGGCTTATCCTCACCCTGTTGAAACAACTCATGGGAGGAAAGCCAGCATCCATCCAGTCTCCCTGAATCTCTAATAGCAGGTTAAGTTAAATACACATGTGAGGCATAGAGGACACAAAGAGAGTGGGGTTCAACAAGCTGAGGAAAGTGCTGCTCTCCCTTCCGGATCCTTTTCTTCCACAGTAACTGGGCTCCCTCAGTGGCATCAGCTTCTGGAATGTTCCTTCCACAGTCCCCAGGCCACCTTTCAACTCCTACTCTCCTACCCACTTCTGTCATTCTGTCCCAGGACTTACTCTGAAATGTAAGCTCAGCAAAACAAGAACCCTATCCTTCCTTGGGTACTCTGCTTTGGGTCATCAGTGATCTCTCAAAGCCCGTGTGTTGAAGACTTTCCCAACTTTTGCACTATGAAGAGATGTTGGAATCTTTGGGAAGTAAGGACTGCTGGGTGGGAAGTTGTTATATCATTGGGCGGCATGTTCTTGAGGGGAAGGGTAAAACTCTGACCTCTCCTTCTTCTCTTTGCTTCCCAGCTATTATGAAGTGAGCAACTTTCTCCACCACATGTCAATCTCTTCCACCAGGAACAGGACAGTGCAGCTTCACTAAAGGCCCCAAAGCAACAGACCAAACTGACCAAGCTCTGAAACTTCTCAAACTGGAACAGCCCCCCCACCCCCACTCCCCACCCCCCGATCCTAGCACGACTGACTCCACGATAGAACTACCGTTCAGGCCATAGAACTCAACATGTAATAGCACCGCCAGCCACCACAAAAACAAAGACCTAATCCATCAAAGTCCAGAGTTCTGGGAGAGTCCCTCAATGGACTAAACTTGCTTTTTTTGGCTTCTGTAGTTCCTCTTCTGCCTAACTGTTCTTGTTAACTGAAGTATGTCGACCCAGAATAAGGTCTTTGTGCTCAAAAGTTCATCCCAAGAAAGGCATGGGGCTACACTGGAATCTTGAACATCCAGTGTAGTTGAAACCTGGCTAGTAGGACATTCTATTGGCTTCAAGCCATGTCTGAGTAGTCTCCTCTGGTGAATACGCCACAACAAAACTGAAAGTCAAAAGAAACTTTTACTGTTTTTAAGTTGGTTGGTTCCCAAGTATTTGTTCCAGTAATGAAAGGCTAACATGTCCAACCCTTTCCAGATGGTACTCACCCCTTAGCCCAAGGAGCCCACTCATGCATTGCACTGAAACATGACTCTTGCCTTGATAAGCCAAGGGAAAGCACTTCTGTCCAACACCTGAAATAAAATTTTAAAAACTTAATTTTTAAAAAAAAAATTGTTTTTTATTTTTTTGAGATAGGGTCTTTTTATATAGCTCTGGCCAGTCTGGAATTCAGACCAGCCTGTCCTGTAACTCACAGAGATCTGCCTGCCTCTAGCTCCCAAGTGCTAGCACTAAAGATATATGCCACTCTGTCCCAATATAACCTTTTAAAAAATCAAATAGAAATAAATGAGGCTGAGATATTGCCTGTTGATAGACATATGTATCAGAACGATCTTTTAGGAAGTTGGTTTATGAGGCTCTGCCAAGTACTCACAGATGTACTTCCAAGGTAGTGAAATGGTGGGGAAATACCAGGTGGTGACTGGCAATAAATCAGCAAATGAGCTGGGCAGTACACCTTTAATCCCAGCACTCAGGAGGCAGAGACAGGTGGACTTCTGATTTCAAGGCCAGACTAGTCTATCAAGAGAGTTCCAGGACAGCCAGGACTACGCAGAGAAACCCTGTCTTTAGGAAAATAATCAACAAATGGTTAGATTGTGACAGACAAGGAGCCTTGCAGACATTGCAAGGCATGCTCAGAAATGCACCTTCTGGCCAGAAAAATGCTTACGATAGGCTCTTGAGTGTCACCTGTATCCGTGTATAAATCTTATCACCCTACATCTAAACATATAAGCCACATAATATTCTACTAGAAGCCAAGGTAGACCTGATCTGATGAACTCCCATACCTGAGATGGTAAGGACAAAACTTTATCCCCAAACCACAGTCTTGACAGAATCCAACGACCTTAGTAACTATTTTAGTTACCGAAGTAGAATACGGTAGAGAAGACTAATTACTGATCTGTTGGTCTGCTCAGTGATTTGCTTAAAGGCCCGATTGTTCCGCTTGTTGTTAAGCATGACTTCACCTTACTACCTGGAACAGACTGACCCAGAGAAATAGCTAAAACAATAAGTCGTTGCCCATAGCAACCCAACCACAAAGCTTACCCCCTATTAACTGTAGCACATACCTTTGAAAAACAAGAGCCCCCAGGATAGCTGTCATGTATGCTTCTGGAAAAAGTCCCATTTGCTTGCTTGTTCATCCCACTTTGTAGTTTTAGAATATAAAATGAGATCAAAACTGGGCCAAAATCTTTCAGGAGCTGTCCTGGCTCTGGTCCACCAGTGACATTTCCTCTCCTCCACTCTTATTGGTGTCCAGACAGATTCCCACAATATTACACTCATCTTGGTATCTTGAACAGATATTCTTATTTCTCTCCAAAGAGGGTGGACCTTGTGTGCAGTCTGGGACGTTCTGGAGTATGGGGTATACAGTCCGAATCTCTGAGCCTCTGCGGTTACTAAGACTCATACATGCTGTGATCTGAGTGCAGCCCAAGAGATCTTCCCAAAAATGCAAATCTAATCATCTTTTCCTATTGTCTCATAAACATCCTGGAGGCATTGTGTTTGCGTCCCCTGACTTTCTCTCTTGTCACATTCGGCACTGTAGCCAGCCCATGGTCCTTCCCTGAGTTCTTTGAGTGTGTACAGCTTTTAGATTGGACACACACTCGTGTGCTCTTCCTTTTATTAATCTCTATCATCTCTTCAACCCCCAGGGTTCCCTTGTTTTATCTCTTTGATATTCTCAGTTCTCCCCATTGTGTACCACAATACATGTCTCTGCAAAGCTCTTACTCAGGATTGGCAAGATGGCTCAGTCGCTAAAGATACTTGATACCAAGTCTGATAACCTCAATATGATCCTTGGGACCTGCCTGGTAGAAGGAGAAAGCCTATTCCCATGTGTTATCCTTAAACAGCATATGTGGTTCATGGCATATACATAGGTAAACACACACACACATACATACACACCCCACACTGTCTTAGTTATGGTTTTACAGCTGTGAACAGACACCATAACCAAGGCAACTCTTACAAGGACAATATTTAATTGGGCCTGGCTTACAGGTTCAGAGGTTCAGTCCATTATCATCAAGGTGGGAGCATGGCAGCATCCAGGCAGACATGGAACTAGAGGAGCTGAGAGTT
Source organism: Mus caroli (assembly GCF_978045245.1). Taxonomy (NCBI): domain Eukaryota; kingdom Metazoa; phylum Chordata; class Mammalia; order Rodentia; family Muridae; genus Mus; species Mus caroli. The sequence continues at coordinate 72,184,484 of NW_028227267.1, read as the reverse complement.
CTACATCTACATCCAAGGCAGACAGGATAAGACTATCTCACACATGGCTAAGAGGAGGGTCTCAAGCCCACCCCCACAATGGCACACTTCATCCAAGCCCACACCTACTCCAAAAGGCCACACCTCCAAATAGTGCCACTCCCTGGGCCAAGAATATTCAAAACACTACACACACACAATAAATAAATAAATAAATACATAAATAAATACATAAATAAATAAATGTTAAAAATAAAGTCATTGGAGCTGGAAATTGGAACTCAGTAATTAAAAACACTTACTGCAATTGCAGAGTACCCAAGTTCCATTCCCAGCACCTACAGGGCAGCTCACAGGCACCTGTAACTCCATTCCAGGAGATCCACTGCCCTCTTCTGACCTTCATGGGCTCCTGCATGCATGTAATGCACATACCTACATGCTGTCACACACACACACACATAAATTAAGTAAATTATTTAAAGATAAAGCTCTTTTCCAATTTAGGTTTAAGTGTCTTTCTGACAGGCATGGTATGAGATAGATGCTTGGACGATATTAGTGTCTGTTCTCCATTTTGGCTCTCATTTAGGTCTGTATCAAGCTAGCGCTTCCTGAGGGAATGCTTGTAATCTTGCCAGCTATTTCCCACAATGCAACAATAATTTAAAATTCAAGTTGATAAAGCAGTTGGAAAATGTTAGCTAAAATGAGTCAGTTGCCCAAAGCCCAGTTGCATAAGGTTGCATTGTTGTATTGGTTTCCGGGTCTGCCAGAACAAATTCCCATAAACCTAGATGGCCAAAATAAATTATTCTCTTATAGTTCCAGAGGCCAGAAACCCAGTCCGTGTCCCACTGTGTCAGCAGGGCACACATCCTCTGAAGTCTATAAGAGAGGGTCCTTTTTTTTTATCTCTTTCTAACATCTGGAGACCGCTGACAGTGTTTAGTGTTCTTCAGCTTGAAGACAGGGTACTACAATCTACTCAATATCTATGTTTAAATTTATCTCTTCTAACGATACCAGTCTTGGGACTGGAGAGATGGCTCAGCAGTTAAAAGTACTGGCTCTCTTCCAGAGGACTTAGGTTCAATTCCAAACACTGACATAGTAACTCATCACTATCTGTAACCCCGGTTCCAGGGGATCCAATGCCCTCTTCTGGCCTCCTCAGGCACCAGGCACACACATATGATACACAGACATACATGAAGGCAAAACATTAATAGACATAAAATAACAATGATGATAATGATAGCAACAATAATAAAAGACACTAATCTTAGGCTGAGGGTTCATCCTATCTAGCCTGACACTATTTTACCCTAATTATGTAAAGTTTTTATTTCCAAAATATGGTAATGTTTTGAAGTTCACAGTCATAGCAATTCTGGAGGGATGCTATGCCACAAAGCACAACTGTCCATTGCTCACCGTGGAATGTGCTTAATGTCTAGGCTTTTAAAGAAGCACACGCATGTAAACATGTGAGCACACACACAGAGTCCAATGCCAAGCAGGAAGAGCAACACTGAAAGCATCTCACGCAGTACCTGGCCTCAAATTATACTGTAGAGCTGTAGTAACATGTGTAACCAGCATCGAACTCACACAAAAACAGACATGTAGACCAAAGGAATAGAACAGAAGTCCCCGGGCTGGAGAGATGACTCAGCAGTTAAGAGCACTGACTGTTCTTCCAGAGGTCCTGAGTTCAATTCCCAGCAACTGCATGGTGGTTCATAACCATCTGTAATGTGATCTGATGCCCTCTTCTGATGTGTCTGAAGAGAGCAATGGTGTACCCATGTACATTAAATAAATAAATAAATAAATAAATAAATAAATAAATAAATAAATAAATCATTAAAAAAAAATAAAGAAGCCCCAGATATAAACCCACAGAGCCACAGTTACCTAATTTTTGACAAAGGTCAAAATATACATTAGAGAACAAATAGCCTTTCAGTTGATGGTACTGAGGACTTTGGTGATCCAACTGTGAAAGAATGAAGCTGGATCCCTATCTTTTACCAAATAGTAATCCAAAATGGATCAATGACCTTAAAGTAAGACCTGAAATTCTGAAAGTGTTTGAGGAAAGAAACCCTTTCAAGATATAAAAGACATTCTGGAAAGGACTCCAAAGCCTAAGAAAATAATGCAAAGGATCAATCAATGGATTATATGATATTAACACGCTTCTGCACAGCAAAAGAAATAATTCCGTATGCTGCACATGCACACACATGAATGATAAGAACACAGAAGGGGAACGTGTTAGGAACAGGAACCAGGAGCAGGGGAAGGAGGAGAGAGGAGAGGGGACGAAGGAGGATGGTGGAGAGTGAATATGGACCAAGGACATTCTATACTGAGAAAAAATTTACTATGTAGCCCATCACTTTGTACACTGAGTATAAATTAAAAAAAAATAACATGTTCAAACTAAAACCTTTCTCTTCTGTGACTAGAATACCCATTATCACATCTGTACTTCAATATTTTTTTCTTGCAGCTTTGAATGTAATATTTTTAACATTTATATCCAATAGTTTATATCTCAACGGTGAAGAAGTTTTACTTTTAACAAATTCCAGTGGTTAAGAGCCATCTATTTGCAGCACAAAAGAAAGAGTTCTGGCTAGAGGTGGTGCTGAGGTTGTGACACAAACAAATCCCCAGAGACTTACTCAAGCAGCCTGATTGTGAGTCACCTGCAATTCTGCCCTGTGCTGAGGGCTCTGGATCCTGCCATGCCTCTGACCCATTGGAACCTCCAGCAAATGTTTCTTCTTGGCAGAATTTCAATGTTGGACTGGTGGTACTAATGGGTGAATATACTGTTTCTTTCTATTCATCAAAGTGATTCTTTGGGATAAACAAGGTTTAGGCACACAATGGTCAGTTGCAAATTTCAGATTCTACGTAAAGCCCTGGTTTGGAAAAAAATTAATTGCAAAAGAAAACATCTGGAACAATTAGGAGAAGTGACTGTGAACTGAATTTGGGTCTGAAACGTCCTCTGAGGCCCGTGTGTTAAAGGCTTGGTCCCCGTGATGGATATTCTTGGTTGTCAAGTTGACTACATCTGTTAACTAAAATCATTTGTCGTGGGAAGACACACATTTAATCTGGGCCATACCTTGTGATGACGGAGCACATACAGGGCATGGAAGAAGGAAGCTTGCTCTCTTTGCCTGCTTGTTCTCGTGCTTGCTGGCAAGACCATTTCTTCTCTGGCATTAGAGCTTACTTCTTTGGGATTCTGGTGTATACTGATGACCAGCTGGGAACATTCAAGCTCATGAACCGAGCAACTACTGGATTCTTGGACTTCCCATTGGTAGACAGCCACTGTTGGATTAGCTGGACCATAGCCTACAAGCCATTCTAATAAGTGTCCTTTTTATATCTGTAGATAGATCCATTGTATCAGGTGTGTTCCTCTAGAGACCTTGACTGCTACAGTCCCTAAGGGTTGATACTACTGTGAGTTGGAGAACCCTGGGTGATGTTCAGGTCCCTGGGGATGCGCCCTTGAAAGAGTCATGAAACACTAATCCTCTCCCCTCTGTGTTTCCTGGTCGATTGGAGAGTGACTTTGCTCTAAGATGTGGTTCCACCACAGGCTCAAAGCAACACAGCCAGCAACCTCAGGCTGAAATTTCTAGAACAATATACCTAAATAAACCTTTTCTTTTCATAAACAGACTATCTCAGGTTGTTTGTTATAGTAACAGAAAACTAATGAATACAGCATTACTAACTTTAAGGTGATTATTTTGTAGGAAAAGTTTCAAAATTTTACCAGGGCAACCTGAAATAAAAATATTATTTTTGAACAGAGTTTTGTAGTCCTAAAACTTAAAATTGTTGATAATTGTTTATGGTGAAGGGATTAGAAGACACAGTTGTTTACCTTTCAGTATGCCCTCTTCTCTATTGTTTAGATTCTTTGCACACACACACACACACACACACACACACACACAAATCGAAAGACATGTACTTCTGTTTTTAACTTATCTTGTTTTCATTTATGTGTACATGTGCATACAGGCACCAGTGGAGGCTGGAAAAAGGTGTCATATCTCCAGGAGCTGGAGAAATAGGCAGTAGTAAGTCACATGACATGGCTACTGGGAATGAAACCTGGGTCCTTTGCAAGAGCAGGAAGTGCTCTTAAGCCCAGTACGATCCCCAGCCTGAAGCATGCTTCTTTTGTAGAACTTGATCACTATTTATAAAAGTGGCTTCCTCAATCCGCAAAACAGAAATAAATAAAATGCCTGTCTCCGGGCCCTGTTGTAATTAAACCAGATAATGGAGGTAAAGGACTCACCATGTTACAAGATTAAAAAATCTATACTGGTCAGGTTGTAAATTATTGAACGTAGAATCCGCTAGCTAGTTTAAGTAGGAAGACATCTATTAAAGATCATAAAGAACTCAGAGACGTTCAGAGAGTGGCAAAGGCATGCAGCAAAATCTATGCTCACAAACAAAAGCAAGCTGTGCCAACTAAAGAAGAGGTTTGCAAAGTAGCGGCTGTCTATCTCTGCTTGGCTACTGTGGCTAGGCGGTCCCTCCCCTCCCCTCCCCTCCCCTCCCCTCCCCTCCCCTCCCCTCCCCTCCCCTCCCCTCCCCTCCCCTCCCCTCCCCTCCCCTCCCCTGCAGCCTCCTTCCAGAGTCCTCAATGTCAAAAGCAAAGCTCCACATGAGTTCATCTCAGAAGGGAAGCTTATAGTGGCCCTCATCCCCAGGCAGAGGATAGACTATGGCAAGCCATGCTAGGTGGGGGTGGAGAGACTCTACAGTTTCAACAGTCATAGCTCAGTCTCCAAGCTGCTTCTCATGTTTAATTTCCAAACAGCAAAATCCCTACTTGATATAAAACAAATGTCTTCTGTAGAGACAAAAACGGCCCTTATCTCCCTACAGTGGGAAGCACGGGGTCACAGGAGTCCCTATGTCCACGCCTGTGTCGGGTGGATGTATTCTTCTTCTGGATTAGTCATTACTTATCTTGACATCTTGAAATCTGTGGTCTAAATTAAAATCTAATCAAAACCACCACATTAAGAAAAATGTGGGGGTGGGAGTGGGAGGAAAGGAGAGCAGAGAGAGGGGGAAATACATACCCAGCAGATGGAAGCAGCAGATGAATGTACCGGCGGAATGTTTACTGGCCAAGAGTTAAGACAATACATCGACAGAGGCAAGGTCAAAGCTAAACAGTAACAGCATAGATTTTGTAGAACATAACAGTGCATCAGAAACATGACAAAATGCTCCAGTTATGGTTAATTTTGGCTGAGTATTTAACTGTGGTTACAGTTCTGAACGGCACTGGCTCCTGAGTTGCTCTTGTGGTCATCCTAGCTCCGGGTTAATGTCAGTAAATTACTCAGTTGTCACTGTCCAAAGCAAAGGAGTGACAAGGGCTTCTTCAGCTGGCAGGTTTGTCATCTCTGAAGCCCCGAGCTGCCTTTCTCCAGCTGTAGCAGACTCATGTAAAGGCCCCGGGTCTTGAAAGCCCCTAGATCATGGTGATGAAATTTCACCAAAGCAATCTCACAAATGGAAGCACCGTGAACTGCTTGTAAGTGCTCCCTGCATATTTCCCAAAGCCGACTCATGGCTGTTATCATGATTTATATTCCTCCATCCCTAATGTCTTATACTTGCAGCATCCCATACTCAGCTGCCAAAATGTGTCCTTAAATCTTACAAGCATAAAGCTTGAGGCAGTACAATCCGTTTGATTAGTAGGAGTGGGAGAATGTCTTGGATATTTTGGTTTCTTCCACCATATTCTGTTCTTCATCTATTTCCTGACCTTTAAAACTTCTGGGTCATAAATGCTGGTAGGGTTCTGTGTGACTTTGCAGTGTTGTTTTCTCTCTTTCTCATAAAGGTTTGAGTATCCACATGGAAGCAGGGCAATGTGACCCTGCAGCAAAGACTGGAAAGAGAGAGCACCTGATAAATTGGGGCTTGGTAGAGACTGGGGAGGCAGGTGGCGGGAGGTCTGCATAAAACAGGAGCAGAAGACAGGCTGAAGCCCCCCCCCCAAAAAAAAAAACATTTGCTCTTGGATCCTTCTCCCTAGTGCTTTTAATCCTACCCCCAAATAACTCATTCTCTACACCTGCCAACACTGTCATTTTTGGATGTCCTTTCCTTTGTTTGTTGGGGGAGGGGGTCCCTGTTTCCTAATCTCAATTTTTCCACTTATGCGTATGTTACTTATGCGTATGTTACTTATGCGTATGTTACTTATGCGTATGTTACTTATGCGTATGTTACTTATGCGTATGTTACTTATGCGTATGTTACTTATGCGTATGTTACTTATGCGTATGTTACTTATGCGTATGTTACTTATGCGTATGTTACTTATGCGTATGTTACTTATGCGTATGTTACTTATGCGTATGTTACTTATGTGTATGTTACTTATGTGTATGTTACTTATGTGTGTTACTTATGTGTATGTGTATGTTACTTATGTGTGTGTGTATGTTACTTATGTGTATGTGTATGTTACTTATGCGTATGTTACTTATGTGTATGTTACTTATGTGTGTTACTTATGTGTATGTGTATGTTACTTATGTGTGTGTGTATGTTACTTATGTGTATGCTACTTGCCAATTTTGGAGCAGACTTGCCAAAACCTCCCTGAGGAAGTGTGCATATGAGGTTGGCTCTGAGGACTTTATGAAGCTGAAACAGAATTTTATCACCAAATTGTTGATAATTAGGATGGGGCCAGATCTCCAGGTTGGAAGCTCTGTCTACGGAATGTTGAAAGCAATGGTCTGTTGTCTCCTGCCTCCATTGTGGTTGTTACAAACTAAAATAACATTTTTAAAAAACTGTCTCATCATTGCTTTGGTTGGGGCCTGTTCCTCAGCCCTTGCCCTTTCCCAGAATCTTAGAATTTGCTCATGGTAGATATTTTTCTGTATTTACTGTGCTGTGTAAACTGACAATGGTAATAAAGATACCTGGAGCTTTCTCTTGGATCCCCTCTGGGCTATTTGTTTAAGTCTCTATCTTTATGCTGGGAGCTTGAGAAAACTGCACAGCGATCCCCAATTGCACATTACAGACAGAGTCACTACACAGCTAGCCCCAGTTGTCCATGCACTTTACAGAGAGTCATTAAAAGTCTAGGTAGCTTCTTCCACTGGCAAGACAAAGATGTAACTGTGGTCAGATTTTCCCTTCTGCCCAAGCAAACAAAAAGCAAAGGCAACTCTGGAAGGATGGTGTTTAGACCTTCAGCATGGGGAGCACGAGGCAGCAGTTCCTGAGCACAGGGACAAATGTGAGATGTGTTACCATGGTCCATCTTGCAGGGATTAGCAGAGTTTGCTGTGTACACACTCAACACTAAAGAAAGCTATATTCATACCAGCTAGAATCACAGTAAGTATCAAAGGTATGTTCAAGACCTTTATGTCAAAAAATGGAAAGAGAAAGACATAAATAGTGAGAGGGTGCATCCTGTTTATTGATTGGAAGGCTTAGTATAACCAGGAAAACAATTCCTTAAAAATTAATGCCTAGGGGGCTGGAGAGATGGTTCAGCGGTTAAGAGCACTGACTGCTCTTCCGGAGGTCCTGAGTTCAAATCCCAGCAACCACATGGTGGCTCACAACCATCTGTAATGAGATCAGATGCCCTCTTCTGGTACGTCTAAAGACAGCTACAGTGTACTTACATAAAATAAATAAATAAGTCTTTTTTTTTTTTTAAAGTAATGCACAGAGTCAATGTAATTCTAATTTAAAATCTAAGCAGAATGTTTTTTTTTTTGCAGAAATGAACAAACTGTTTCTAAAAGTTATATGAACTACAAAGAAGCTAAAGTGTTCAGAACAATTTTATAAAAGAACAAAGATGGAAGACAAATTCTTTGATCTTAAACCTTCTACTAGTCATCTGATAATGAGAAAGACATAAACGTGTTTGTCAAAGAGGCAGAGAGGTATATTGACTATGTAGCCATACGTGAGTTTTGGTGATGTCATCTGATAACGAGAAAGAAATGAACGTGTTTGTCAAAGAGGCAGAGAGGTATATTAACTATGTAGCCATACGTGGGTTTTGGTGATAATTCTTTTAACACTTGGTATGAACTCTCTTTAAGCTATTCCTGTAGGCGTTGTTGATGTTGTTGATGATGATGTTGTTGTTGTTATTGTTATGACAGCATCTTGCTCCATAGCTCAGGCTAGCCTTGAATTCCTGATCCACCTGCCTCCTGAGTCCTGGGATCAAAGGTGTGTGAAAACCAGATCCAGGTCATAGGAGAAAATCTTAATGGCCCTTTGTAGACAGATATTTAAAAGACAGTCCACAAGGTATAAGGTATAACATAGAAGGTAGAAGGTCGAAGGTATAAAGCTTTGGTAAAAGCTTGACCTCATACAAATGAAAGAGCCTTCGGTCTTCAATTTTTATCCTATTTGTTTATTTTGTGTGTGGAGATACCAACTTTCAGGAATTGAGTCTCACAGTGGATTTGGGAACTCAGTGGACTCAAACTCGGGTCGTCAAGCATGGCCGAGAAAGCCTTTACACACTGCGTCATCTCACTGAGCCAAGGCCTTTTGGTTCTCAAAAGACACTGGTAAGAAAATAAAAAGCAAGCTTCAGACAGAAATAATATTTTAGAGCCCATATTTGATGAGGATTTGTATCTAGACTATATCAGGAATACTGAAACTCTATACAAGACACTCAAACAACAACAAAGCAAAATATTCGAACAAGTGCTTCACAAAACAAGATGGCGAATAAGTGCCTGAAAGTATATTTAGCATTATTAGTCACTAGGATAGTCAGTGTACACTAGGAGTGGTGGCGTATCTGTAATTCTAGTGCTTAAGTGTTTTGAGATAGGAAAAACACTTGAGCACTTTGAGGCTATCCTGGGCTATATACCAAGATCCTGTCATAACAAATGACAGAAAAACAAATAAAAATACCTGTAGGAATACTTTAAAATGCTAAGAGTAATCATACCAAGTTTGAGGGAAATTGCTTATTGTAAGCCAGGGCCTGACTTGGCTTCCTCAAAACTTAAGCCTTTGGCCAAATTATTTCACCAAGTTTTCTTCTTCATTAACTTTAAACATAAATTGATAGTGACCAACATGAGTCACTTGGATGTTCCCTTTCTCTAGACAGGGATCCTTTAGACTCCTGTCTGGGTGGTAGACATGACTACTGGCATGCTGGGATAGCACTGTCTCATATGCAAACTGGATATTCACTCCTGTCTTTTGTGGAATCTGTTGCGCCAGATGAAGAGCTTCTCCCCCATAAAGGGAGGGACGGAGACAAGGCTGAGCTGGCAGAGTGGATTAGGAGACAGGGAGTTAGTGACCTGTGTAGTCCTAGGGACTTTGATGTCAGGGGTTTTTTGGTTTTGATTGGTTGGTTGGTTGGTTGGTCCTGTTTCCATTGTAGATGTGTGGGAATGGCTCTGTTGGTAAACTATTTACTTTGAAAGCATAAGGACCAGAATTCAGTTTCCAGAATCCATGTTAAAAAAAACAAACAACAACAACAACAAAAAAAAACAACAACAAAAGGGAGGCGGGGGTGGGGAGATAGCTGGAGAGATAGCTCAGCAGTTAAGAGCACTCACTGCTCTTCCAGAGGTTCTGAGGTTCAATTCCTAGCAACCACATGGTGACTCACGACCATCTGTAATGGGATCTGATGTCCTCTTCTGGTGTGTCTGAAGACAGCTACCGTGTACTCATATACATAATATAAATACATCTAAAAAGACAAAACAAAAAATAACAACAACAAAATAGGAATAGTGTTGTGTGCTTGTAAAGGCAGAGACAGGTGGGTCCTGATGCTCACTGACAGTCAGTGTATCCTACAGGGAAAGTTCCAGGTTCAATGGGAGGCCCTGACTTAAATACAAAAAAAAAAAAAAAAAAAAAAAAAAAAGAAGGGTAGAATGGAAAGCAATAAGCACACACAAGGTTGACAAGGATGTCCTCTGGCTTCCACATACATGTTAACTCATGTACACACACACTCCACAAAATGAAAGCACACACTCACACAATTGCAAGTGATTCCAGCCTGCTTACCTCTGCACCCTGCTTTCCTCTGTCACTTAGGCCTTTCTAGCAAATCACTTACCTTCTGGGAGGTCTCTGTGGCTACCACTGTCAGGCACCCGCACATCAACTGCTACCTTGTTCCCTGCTCACTGAGTGTGGGTTATATTTCAGAGAGTGGATTAGCCTCAGCCTCAGGTACTGTCTCCTACTGTTGAGTCGTAAACAGAAGTCTGCCAGACACACCTTGAAACTTGCTTATTTCCCCAATAAGAATATAAATAGTGAGTTGGGGCATAGCTCCCTTGGTAGAGCACTTACTGAGCATGCTCAGGGCTGGGTTTGCTCTCCAGCACTGCATATACTGGACATGGTAGTGCAGGCCTGAAATCCCAGTTCTTAGGCAGTACAGACACAAGAATCGTAAGGACATACTTGGCGGTTCAAGACTGGCTTAGAATACATGAGACCCTGTCTCAAAAAAAGAAGACTGTCACAAAGCCTCCCTTTAATTATTGCTTCTCTTTTCTCCTCTTCCCCTCCCCTCCCCTCCCCTCCCCTCCCCTCCCCTCCCCTCCCCTCCCCTCCCCTCCCCTCCCCTCCCCTCCCCTCCCCTCTTCTTTTCTCTTCCTCTCTGCTTCTCACCTATCATGACAGACTCTGCACAGGCTCTTGCTGCCATGGGATATGGCTCCATCATGGGTCTAGAGTCTATGAAGCCAGAGAGTCTGGGGTCAAGACTTCAGAAACTGTGAACCAAGATAAACAAGTCCTCTAAACTGGTTATGTCAGGTCTCCTGAGATAGCGATGAGAAAACTCAGATAATACCCCAGATAATAGAGTGAGCCTGTGTTCCAAAAGAAAGACAACCACAGAGAGAAATCCGAAGCAATGGAAGCGGACTCCGCGGTTTCCGGTGCAATTGCAAAGGCATGACATCAGTGACCTACTTCTTTCAACCAAACCTCTGTCCGTGACACTTCCTTCACCTCCCACAGCCGTTTCAATAGTTGGAGAGCAAAGCTTCAGTATAGATGCCTGTTGAGGACAATCTTGTGTTCAGGCCTTAATGCCTAGGCTGTCCTCAGACTCATGGGCTAGACTCAGAGTCAGACACCCAAGCTCAGCATTCTGGACATGCGCCCTGCCCCACAGCCAGGCTTGCTCTCTTCTATTACCAGCTTTGAAAATGGCACCGGACTCTTTCTTCCCGTGCTGTTTCCCCTGCTCTTCTCTCCATGTGAAATCCTTCCAGTAGGAATTTGGAAGAAGAGGTCATAAATATGTGCTATATCCACCACATTTAACTGGCAGTCTTTTGATTGTCTCCCTGTTTCTAGCCTTGGCTAATCTTTAATTGTACAAAATGTTTGTAAAATGCACACCTTACCATGGCGCTCCTCACCTCCCCCCCCCCTTTTTTTTAATTAGGTATTTTCTTCATTTACATTTCCAATGCTATCCCAAAAGCCCCCCCATGCCCCCCCACTCTCCTCCCCCTCCCACTTCTTGGCCCTGGCGTTCCCCTGTACTTAGGCATATAAAGTTTGCAAGACCAATGGGCCTCTCTTTCCAGTGATGGCTGACTAGTCCATCTTCTGATACATATGCAGCTAGAGACACCAGTTCTGGGGGATACTGGTTAGTTCATATTGTTGTTCCACCTATAGGGTTGCAGATCCCTTTAGCTCCTTAGGTACTTTCTCTAGCTCCTCCATTGGGGGCCCTGTGTTCCATCCAATAGCTGACTGTGAGCATCCACTTCTGTGTTTGCTAGGCTCAAGAATAACCTCACAAGAGACAGCTATATCAGGGTCCTTTCAGCAAAATCTTGCTAGTGTATGCAATGGTGTCAGCGTTTGGAAGCTGATTATGGGATGGATCCCCGGATATGGCAGTCTCTAGATGGTCCATCCTTTCGTCTTGGCGCTCCTCACCTTAAACGTGATGTTGTTACATAAGGGGAACAGTGAGGACTTGAAAGAGATCAATTAATTCTCCGTGGAAGGGATGCCCTCAAGGAAGGAGTAGCCTGTTACCTCACCAGTGGCTCACCGCCTCTGTATGAACTCTCTGATGCAAAGGGCACCAAAGCTAATATTTGTGAACTGTAGTGCTGTGTATCTTGCAAGTGAAAAGAGAATTAAGAAGTACTGTTTGAGGTTGGAGAGATGGCTTGTGGACCTGAGTCCAGGCTCCTAGCATCCATAGAAAAGCCGTGAAGACATGGATCTGTGGCTTCAGACACAGGCACAGGCTAGAACAGCGATAGATGGGTCCCAGGAGCTTGCTAGCCAGACAGTGTGGACCAAACAGGGTTCAGTAAGAGACAACGTCTCAAAAAATAAGATGGAGAAGTTATTGAGGGAGACATCCTGACATCAACCTCTGGCCTCCCACACATCTGCATAGGCACACACACACACACATACCAAATGTGTGTACATTCTTGGAGAGGGAGAGAGCTGTGGAGAGAGGAGAGGGAGAGAGGGAAGAATGACGAAAAAAGTCAATGCTGCGCATGTTGCATAAGATAGAGGGGTTGGGGTTTTTTTGTTTTGGCTAGGGAAGATGCTGATCTACACTGTATGTAATGTGTCCCACCTGTCACCTTCAGTTTATCAGGCTTTTCTTTTTAAAGATTTATTTATTTTATGTATAGGAGTACACTGTAGCTGTACAGATAGTTGTGAGCCTTCACGTGGTTGTTGGGAATTGAATTTTTAGGACCTCTGCTCACTCCGGTCAACCCTGCTCACTCTGGTCAACTCCGCTAACTCAGTCCCTGCTCTCTCCGGCCCAAAGATTTATTTATTATTTTGTAGACGTACACTGTAGCTGTCTTCAGACTCACCAGAAAAGGGCTTTAGATCTCATTACAGAGGGTTGTGAGCCACCCTGTGGTTGCTGGGATTTGAACTCAGGACCTTTGGAAAAACAGTCAGTGTTCTTACCCGCTGAGCCATCTCCCCAGGCCCGATCAGGTGTTTCTGGATGAAGTTCATGCCCCTTCCTAGAACAATGTGCATCTGTTATTGATGGGGTTGTTGTATTTTAGATAAGGTGTTATAATAAAAATACCATTAGACCTGTTCTTTGTACAGTCGACCATTCTCACTATTCCAGAGGCTGACTTCAGAGGTCAGCATGCCAATGTTGCCAGCTTCCTTTTTTCTTCAATATATATGAGTGTTTTCCTTTCACTTACGCCTGTCCACCATGTGTATGCCGTGGCTACAGAAGCCAGAAGAGGGTGATGGATCCCCTAGAAGTAGAATTGCAGATGTTTGTGAGTTGCTCTGTGGGTGCCAGAAACAAAACCCAAGTTCTCTGGAAGAGCAGCCAATGCTCTTTTCTACTGAGCCATTGCTGCAGCTCATGGTGAGACTCTTCATGTGGTCCTCTTCCTCCATTGCAGATAGCTGCCTCTCCAGTGTGTCCCCTTAGGAAAGAGAGACCTGAAGCAAGGGTCCTTTCACTCCTTGCAAGAACACGAGTCTCACTGGGGCCTCACCCTCATGATTGATCTGAATCTACTTCCCAAAGTCTCATCTCCAAACACATCCTACTGGAGTGTGTAGATCCCCAATATGTGAATGATGGGGGTTAGCTGCATATCAGCGTTAGTCAGAGAGAGAAAAGTCTGCCTCACTCAAGACAATTGAAGAGACATTCTAACTTCAGAGTTCACCAGGAGGTTGGTGAAGGCTCTTGTATCCGTTCCCAGCTCCATTTCTCCCCTTACTCATCCACGTTCCTTCTCTGCCTCCTGGGATGAGGGCTGATCCTCGGGGACCCTTTAGCAAGTGTACAGGTTGCTGGATTCCTTATCATCTGTCCCCTGGAGTAGCCATAAGGCCAGCAATGCTGAGCACCACCTTGCAATTTACAAGATGCTTTCGACAGCTGTTTTCATTGTCTTCTTTAATCTCCACAAACAACACTGCTAGCTTTCTGCTTTCAGGAAAAGAAAACCGAGGATTAGAGAGGATGTTTGCCCAAAGCTATCCAGCTTATTAGGAGGAGAGATGTGTAATTATGAAAGTATCTCTTGCATTCAAAGAGACTGGAACTTTTGCTGAACCTCACAGCCAGGGTTAATAATACTTTGAGGTCATGTAAGTCGGCCAGCCTACTGTGTATTCTGTTTAATTTGCCCTTATCAAAACAACAACCAAGGATTCTTGCCTGGATCTTCCCATGTAATCAACTTTATAACCTAAGCTAAAGGTTGCATGTTGAGGGGTATCCACCACAGAAGAATACTCACACATAGGTTTAAGCCAATAGAAAGTCCTTATTAGCTGGCCAGTGACTACACTGTGTTAGGTATCCCAGTTAGGGAGCCTAAAGTCTTTCTGAGCACAAAGACCATATCCAAGTTTGACATACTTCAGTTAACAAGAACAGTCACCCAGAAGAACAACTAGAGAGGCCAAAAACATAGGTTAGTACATTTAGGGACTGTCCCAGAACTATGGACTTTGATGGACTGGGCCTTTGTTCTTGTCTTGGCAGGTGATGCTGTCTACACGCTGAATGTTTTGGTCTGAAAAATACTCCCTCCCATCATGACTTCAGCTGTGCTAAGGTCTGGGAGCCCCTTACAAGGCATAGCAGTATTTTCAAGTTATGTACTTTTCTATACTCCTGACCCATGAGTAATGTTTGTTTGTATGTTGTGATATTCATTTGCTGAAAACAGGAACTAGGACAACAGCAACCTTAAAAAAATATATATATCCTCTAGCAGGGAATGATGGCACACACCTTTAATCACAGCACACAGGAGGCAGAAGCAGGCAGATCTTTGAGTAAAAGGCTACCCTGGTCTACAGAGTGAGTTCCCAGACAGCCAGAGATACACAGAGAAACCCTGCTTCAGAGAGAGAGGGGGGGGGGGTAGAGGAGAGGGAGAGAGAGAATCCTTTATACATGTTGGATGCAACCTATGAATATTGCTTGAAAGCATTAAATTGTTATCTGAGTCAGTTGAGGTCAATTGGAGACAATGATGTCACCTCTTGTAAAACTATTCAAGATTCTTGTAAAGCCTTTCTCCTTCCTTCTCCATGGGATGCTTCTGTACCGTTCAATAAAAGAGAGGGCAAAGCCCTTTATTAAAAACACACATGGACACAGAGACAGAGACACAGGGACAGATTCATAAGATAGCATTCAGGCAGCCACAGATTTAGACTCATACAACAGACAGAAAGGGACCCCGGAAGACACAGAGGGGCAGAAGTAGGGAATTCAAATCTGGAATTAGCCTTGGTTAATGACACCAAGGAGAAGGGCTTTTTAATTTATTTTCCTTAACGTGACACCAGAGCATCACTGATAACTGTTAGAAACAAGACTGCAGCTTGGTCTGCATTCAGATGTTAGGAGGCAGAGTTCTCTGAACAAAACAGAATAGAATCTTGCAACAGGCCCATGCCAAACTCCAGGTCAGAGAATCTGGTCCACAGAGCTTAGTCCGCTGTGTCTTTCCTTTCTCTAACAAGCTACGCTGCCAGTACTGAAAGCATACCCGTTTGGATGTCAATATACCCACAAGTTCCACTCCATGGCCAGCAGCGCTCCAAACAATAAAGAGACCAGTGGAATCTCGAAATGTTGGCTTCCCTAATGAGTTTTCAGGTTTTTCTCTCTGGGAGAGTAACAGGCAAAGCCGCTGTAATTCTTTCCAAGCAATAGGGCACACAGGGCACAGAGATGTCAATAGTCTCCTTAGCAACCATCTGAAATCGAGTTGCTCTCAGATGAAATCCTGATCTCTATTCATGCGGCAGATCACATGGGGTCAGGTACTGTTTATGTCTCTGGCAGAAACCACCAGGCACAGGGATTTTAATTGCATCCTTATGATCTGAAGAAGAAGAAGAAGCAAAAAAAAAAAAAAAAAAAAAAAAAAAAGAGGGGAGGGGGAGGGAGAAAGGGAGACATAAATAGGAGAAATGAGAGCAATTCCTAATGAGCAGGAAGGGAACATAAAACATTTAGCTAGCTTCTTTGAAGCCTGTACTTTCTTATCGTGTGCTTCAGAAATCACTCTCACACACACACACACACACACACACACCCTTTAGGGCTTCAGATGAGTGCTCTTCGTTAAAAATTCGCAACTGAGAAACCAAGCTCATTATGTGGAGGTTGATTTGGCTTGGGGGGACTTCTCAGTCAACACAGCCATTTGACAATTGCAGGTTTGCTGCCCTCAGCATTGCTTCTGAATAGTCTGGATTCAGAAAGACTGGTAATACTGAGCAATCCTGGAAGCAAACAGAAATGAAGGGCTGTAAATCAATGCTCGCCCTTTTTATTAAAAGAGCCTCCCTGGGAGAGCAGGTGGCGCCTGGCCGCATAACCAACTGCAGAGTCCTCGACAGATGGGGGTGGGGGGGTGGGGGAGTCTAGATGATGTTTTCTGAACATTATCTCATTTATTAACCTCACAAATATTTATTATATGTTTGTGATATTTACTCGTGTCAGGCACTCATTAGGGCTTAAAAGCACTGGTACACAGTGGTATAATTCACTAATAAAATTTTTCTACCAATAAATAGTCTGACTATGTTGTCGAATCACGTGGGCATCTCTAAGATTAAGGAGGTTACAGGCAGAATAGCACCCCTTCCTCATATGCAAGAAGAGTGATACTCTTTCCAGAGGTCAATAAAGGAACTGCTTTATAAAACCAACAAAGAATCATGTCTGACAAATCAAAAACTTTCCTCCAGCTTTGGAAAAGACTTGTTTTGGAAATCTGCCTTCTGGGAGAGGAAACATTTTGACATTTTAAAGCAATAGGTTGGGTTGGGGAGATGTCTCGGTGGGTAAGCAAGGAGACCTGTGTTTGGATCCTTGGCACCCATTTAAAAATAGAGCATGTCCGCGTGTGCCTGTAACCCCAGCGATAGGCAGGTGGAGCCCTTGGAATCCCCAGAGCACACCAGGCAGCCAGCTTAGGTGGGCAAAACGGCGAGCTTCTGGCACTGCACACTCATGGGCATGCATCTCTCTCTCTCTCTCTCTCTCTCTCTCTCTCTCTCTCTCTCTCTCTCTCTCTCACACACACACACACACACACACACACACACACACACACACAGAGCTCTCAACAGAGACAGGTATCCAGAGATAACTAGCCTCACCGACTAAGAGTGAGGTCGGTCATTTAACAGTAACAAGCTGGATTCTGTCTTCCCTCTTGCCTTAGCCGCCTTAGCCTCCCGCTTTTTGCTTTTTTTTTTTTCTTTTCTTTTCATTTTCTCTCTTCCTGCCCACGGGCCTATTAGTGGAACTTAAAAGATTAAAAGATTCTAGCTCCATGGCTGGTGGCAAACGGCAGTGAGTTTTGACTTAATCTTCCTAACTGGACCTCTGGCACTTTTCCCAGCATGCCCGGAGGGTTACTGTGGGAGACATAACTGGGAAGAGGCACAGTTGATGCTTCACATGCTGTCATTAGAGCTCACTGCTTCTAAAATGGTGTGGAAATTCCCAGTGATTCCTGGAGTCAAGTCAGAGAAGCGCAGAAGCAGCACGGAGTGGATATGCCGCAGGCTGGCAGCGGCAGGGCAGGTGTCTGAGAAAGGCGGATGTTCTCCTAACTGCAGTTTTAGTCAATAGGCTGAGATAATGTTTCCAACTCTAGCATCTTTCTTCCTGTCCAGAGTTGCAGGGTACTGCTGGCATTTAGTCTAGGCTCCGCCTCACAGTTACCTGGAAACAGCCTGGCGTGCCTGACTTACTATAAAGGGGCTGCTTGGCCCCTCCTCCCTCTCTTGCTCTCTTGCCCCCTCCCCATTCCCTTCCCCTCTTCCCATGTGCTCATAGCCGGGCCCTAGTCTCTCTCTCTCTCTCTCTCTCTCTCTCTCTCTCTCTCTCTCTCTCTCTCTCTCTCTCTCTCTCTGCCTTTCTCTTTCTCTACTGACCTCTCAACCCCCCACTTCCCACACCCTGAATATATTCTATACTATACCGTCCTCATATGGCTGGTCCCTCAGGGGGAAGGGATGCCTCAGCATGGGCCTGCAGAGTCGCCCTTTTCCCCTACACTTGACTGCACACCCATCAAACATATTCCTGGTTTCTCTTCGTTCTTATAAAACAGGTACCATACCTGCGATGGTGGGAAGGTGGGGAAACGGTCAGAGGAAAACATTTCTACCTGTTGAGAAGTAAGATTATAGAAGTGTAAAACGTTAGCGTTAAAGCAAAGGAGAGTTAAAAACTTGACTTGTTTGCTTCCCTGATCTGCCACCAGAGCAATTAATATGTGATCGAAATTAATCAAGCAAGCAGATGTGTGGATGAACCGCCCCTCTCTCCTCTGAAACGTTAATCGACAGGGCGAGTGACAGACAGCAGCGCCACAGTCAGCTGAGTGAGTTAGGAAAGAGACTGGGCTCCTTCAGCTTCTGCGGGCAGAGGATTCATCGGGGATGTTGCTTAGATGCAGATTCTGATCCAGAAGCCAGGCTACGCTCCAAATTCCGAATTTCAAGCAAATCCCTTAGTCCAAGAACTGTGTTTCGCTTTGGTTTGGTTTGAACTTTTTAAAAATCACCCACACTTTGTGCTTCCTATTCCTTTGAGAAACACCGAATGCAACCTGGGGAGGAAAGGGGTTCCTTGGCTTATCCCTCTCTACAGTTGATCATGGAGAGAAGCCACAACAGGAACTGCAGGAACAGAGGCAGGACCCAAGGAAAACACGGCTTAATGGCTTGCTTCCGTGACCTTTCTAGTGTAACTCAAGACCTCCTGGGTAGGGTGGCACTGCCCATAGTGGGCTGGGTGCTCCCATAGCAATCAGTAAAGACAATGCCCACAGACCCATCCAATGGCCAGTCTGACGGAGGCAATTCTTCAATGAAGGTCCCTTTCTCCCAAGTCGATAACCAAGTTTAGCCATCATAATCAGCGTTTATTCATACAAAAGAATGGCTTTCATTATGAGATTCACAGGAGTGTGTACAATATGCTCTGATCATATCCACTATTCCATTCTGCTCTCACTTCAGCTGGTCTTCATCCCAAATTTTCCTTGTACTTCCTCCTCCTCTTCCTCCTCCTTTTCCTCCTCCTCTTCTTATTCTTTTTTAAAGGGTTTGTTTGTTTTTTGTTTTTGTTTTTAGACAGGGTTTCTCTATGTAGCCCTGGTTCCTGGAACTCACTCTGTAGACCAGGCTGAGCTCAAAATTCAGAAATTGCCTGCCTCTGCCTCCCACACACTGGCATTAAGGATGTGCACCACCACTGCCCCCCGATTTATTCTGTTTTTTTTTAAATAATTTTTTATTAGGTATTTTCTTCATTTACATTTCCAATGCTATCCCAAAAGTTCCCCCCTCCCCTCCCCCTCCCACTTCTTGGCCCTGGCGTTCCCCTGTACTGAGGCATATAAAGTTTGCAAGACCAATGGGCCTCTCTTTCCAATGATGGCCAACTAGGACATCTTCTGATACATATGCAGCTAGAGACACGAGCTCTGGGGGGGGGGTACTGGTTAGTTCATATTGTTGTTCCACCTATAGGGTTGCAGATCCCTTTAGCTCCTTAGGTACTTTCTCTAGCTCCTCCATTGGGGGCCCTGTGATCCATCCAATAGCTGACTGTGAGCATCCACTTCTGTGTTTGCTAGGCACCGGCACAGCCTCACAAGAGACAGCTATATCTGGGTCCTTTCAGCAAAATCTTGCTAGTGTATGCAATGGTGTCAGCATTTGGAAGCTGATTATGGGATGGATCCCCGGATATGGCAGTCTCTAGATGGTCCATCCTTTCGTCTCAGCTCCAAACTTTGTCTCTGTAATTCCTTCCATGGGTGTTTTGTTCCCAATTCTAAGAAGGGGCAAAGTGTCCACATTTTGGTCTTTGTTCTCCTTGAGTTTCATGTGTTTTACAGATTGTATCTTATATCTTGGGTATTCTAAGTTTCTGGGCTAATATCCACTTATCAGTGAGTACATATCATGTGAGTTCCTTTCTGATTGGGTTACCTCACTCAGAATGATACCCTCCAGGTCCATCCATTTGTCTAGGAATTTCATAAATTCATTCTTTTTAATAGCTGAGTAGTACTCCATTGTGTAAATGTACCACATTTTCTGTATCCATTCTTCTGTTGAGGGACATCTGGGTTCTTTCCAGCTTCTGGCTATTATAAAGAAGGCTGCTATGAACATAGTGGAGCATATGTCCTTTTTACCAGTTGGAACATCTTCTGGGTATATGCCCAGGAGAGGTATTGCTGGATCCTCCGGTGGTACTATGTCCAATTTTCTGAGGAACCGCCAGACTGATTTCCAGAGTGGTTGTACAAGCTTTCAATCCCACCAACAATGGAGGAGTGTTCCTCTTTCTCCACATCCTCGCCAGCATCTGCTGTCACCTGAGTTTTTGATCTTAGCCATTCTGACTGGTGTGAGGTGGAATCTCAGGGTTGCTTTGATTTGCCTGATGATTTTAATTTCCCTGATGATTAAGGATGCTGAACATTTTTTCAGGTGCTTCTCAGCCATTCGGTATTCCTCAGGTGAGAATTCTTTGTTTAGCTCTGAGTCCCATTTTTTAATGGGGTTATTTGAAATCTGTTTTTAATAGTGTGTCTGTGTCTATTTCTGTGTGCAGCTAAGTGCAGGTGAGCTCAATGCCCACCGTGGTCAGTAGAGGGCATCAGATAAAGGTTGTGAGGACCTGAACTCTGGTCTTCCTAGAGTCTAGCCTGCACTGTTTACTACTGAGTCAGCTCTCCAGCTCAGGTATGTCTGTTTTAATATGAAAACCTATGAAGATTTTAAAAGGTCTGGTTTAGAACCTTGGAACTGAAAGCGTGGTCCCTTAAACACCGCGTGAGTGGGAATCTAAATTATTCCAGCCTCTGTGGAACTCTGCATGAAGCCTCTTCAGAAAAACTGTCAAGTGTATGAGCCTGGGTATGCACCTCAGAGAATCTACGTCAGCACATAACAGAGATGCTTGCCCCTTGTGTTTATCGTGGCGGCTTTCACAACATAGCCTAGGTGCCTGACAGTGTCTATAAAGATAGAAAATGTGGCTTAAAGAGAATATAAAGACCAATACAATTATATCTTCTTCTCGAAAACAGGTAAAACTGGAGGTCATCAGAAAAACTAATATTTTACGGTTTCCCTCATAAGTGGAGTCTTTATTTAAAAAGAAGAGGACACCTGGAGGGCAGCTAAGTGGTTAAGAGAATGTACAGCTCTTGCAGAGAACCCAAGTTCAGATCCTGACACCATGTACCAAGCTGGGCGTATCTGCACACCCTGTAATCTCAGCGCTGAGGACGCTGGAGACAGGCGGATCACTAAGAATTATTGGCTTCTAGCTTAGCTGGGAGAGGGGGCGGGGGGGGGCGGGGGGCGGGTAGGTTCAAGGAGAGATCCTGCCAGAAAGGAATAGGTGGAGTGTTGGAGAGACTGCCTGGTGCCCTTCTCTGGCATCCACACATGTGCACGTCACCACACGTGCTCACGGGCACACACACATTATTTAATATCAGGTATGACTGAATGTTCCTATGGTAGCAGCTATTTTCTTTTATTATATAGGGATTATTACATTATAATGATTAAGGACTTTATAGTAAACGAGCTGACTTATTTCGCTAAGAGGCATTGTTAAAAGGAGACTTAATCTGTTTCCATTTATCAACGTGTCACTTTTTTTCATGCTCAGCCCAAACTTTGGCTGGCTCAGGTCCCTCCAAGCCAGATATTCCTGGTTTGAGAACATCATTTATTTTCTTAGATGCAGCTGTTTTGTTTTATAGGGGCCCAGAATATGGGGGGTGGGGGTGGGTTGTGGTATTACATTTTAAATAAACCTTTTTTCATATTTTTTTGTTGATTCTTTAAGAACTTCACTTCAAGCACCCTAGTCTCCCTCATTTCCCAGTTTTATATCTGCCTCCACCCTTGTATCCTGCCCCACACCAAAAAAAAAAAAAAAAGTATAGAGCTTTTGCCCTAACAACTTTCCCGGCAAATACTCACTATACAGAGTCATTGGTTTGGTTTAAGGCCTCTTGCGTCTGCTTCATTATCCATACTGGTTCCTCACCCGGACTCCTCTTGGCTATCTTGTTGTTGCCTCGTGTCATAGAGATCCTGCGGCTTTGGATCTACAAGCCCAGCCCCTTCCTGAGCTCCAGCAGTTTGAGATGGGGTAGACATTGTGGTTGGCCGACTCAAAGCCCTGGATTGGGGCCTGGGTGGTAGCTGCGTTGGTCAGCCCGCCAGCTTTCACGAACCCCACGCCACCGGGGCCAGATCTCCCATGGTATGGGCCATCAAAAGAAAACTTTTAAAGAGACTTTTGCAGTCAGCAGTGACTGTAGAGACTCATAATTGGTCAAATAGAGGGAGTAAAGGACCACTGATGCCTAGTAGGACATCTGTGTCACCACTTCCGAGGTTCAGGGAACACTTTGTTAGAAAGAGGAAAGATGGGTTAACGGCGGTGCATACCATTGGTCCCAGCACCTGGGAGGCAGAGGCAGGCTGCTTTCTGAGTTGAATCCAGTCTTGTCTACAGTGTGACAAGGAATGTGAGAGCCAAAGGTGCTGATTTCCAGGCAGGATAAATGCTGTATTCTTGAATTCAGGTAGGTACGACGACCTCCACAAGGTCTCTACAAGACTGGACTTGTCGAAACCGCGTTACAGATGTGAAAGGGGCTCCTCCCTGCTCTTCCCTCAAGATTTGTTTACCATCAGTGGTTGATGGAAGAGTGAGAGATTTTTCTTCAGTGGTGCCTGTGGTTCTGTGACAACCCTAATGACACTCACTGGGTTGAGTTGCACACTCACACGCAGGCGTGAAGTGGAAGGTGAAGTTGGGGGAAACGAAGGGATCTGGAGTTACAGGGGAGCAAGAGAGGTGAAGGGGACCCCGCAGAGGCAGGGAAGCGAACTGTGGAAAGGCAAAGGATAAAAACTCAGTTCAGACTGATGCCTTCGGCCTGGACCAGACTCCGAGATTGTTCGTTGTCAGCGTATTTAAAACAGTACAATTCAGGAAGCAGTTTCCAGGCAACAACCTTTCCCCTTCCAGGTTTCCTGGCAACGATCATTCCAATTCTAGCTGTGACTACTTAGAAACTCCTTTACAAAGTACATATTATGACCACAGGGTGGGTTCTATAACCAAAAAGCCCAGACTCTAGTGTGGTCTCTGACTGGTCATATAGAATACAGCAATGTATAAAGTACATGTGGTACCTCCTCCCCACCCGACCCCTAAAGATGATTTCCATTAACTGAGAGCTAAAAATAATGGTCTAGGGGCTGGAGAGATGGTTCAGCAGTTAAGAGCATTGGGGCTCTTCCAGAGGTCCTGAGTTCAATTCCCAGCAACCACATGGTGGCTCACAACCATCTGTAATGGGATCTGATACCATCTTCTGGTGTGTCTGAAGACAGCTACAGTGTACTCATATAAATAAAATAAATCTTTACCAAAAAAAAAAAAAAAGCCTAGGAGAAAGATATGTCCAGGATAAATGGTCTAGGATAAACATTCTGGGGAATTGGGTTGAGGTCTGCCCCTACAGATAGCAAAATATCCACTCGCAGACTTCTGGGTAGGAAAAGAGATAATTCCTCTTTGAGGAGAGGCCCTTGTATATTTAACATTCCTTGTTCCCTAGTGCTCTGAGGACACAAGGACCTTTGCGCCTCCAACAAAGAGGATAAAGAAGGGTAAATATGATCAAACTGCACAACGTACATAGATGAAAATGTCCATCATTATGGTCATTATTACATGACATTTGCTAGTAAAACACTCAGAAGTAACACTCTAGATATTCTGATATGAGAAACTGTTTCTGATACATTAAGTGGAAATGCCAAGTTATAAGATATTCTTAATTCGGTATTGAAAAAGAAGAATAAACGTAATTATGTGGAAGACAAAAGAATGAGAAGCACAGGGAGATGCAGCCACTGTAATCATGGTTTGAACTTTAAAAATGCAAGCAGGATCCCAAGTGGATAACTGGGTCCAGGATTCAAAATGGGTGGAGCTTGACAGCCACTATGCTGACCGTGGTGTCACACAGTCACATATATTCTTTTCCACACACTAAACTTTGTGGTTCTTACGTAGGCATCAACTTGCCTGTACCAACTTTCAAAATAAATGCAACCCTGTAAGCCTCAATTTGCTGCTTGGAGCTGACCAATCTGAACCATTATCTATAGTCATGTGTAAATGTCAACCAATCAGGAGCCAGGCATGGTTGCCTCTCCCATTCGTGCAGTAGACAGATGGTAGGAACAGCCTCTGTCCCAGCTTTTGAAACTGTGGGCATGATCCCATATGGGATCACATAACTCAGTGTTCAGGTCACAGAAAAATTGACAATAACAAAAAGTTTCCACTGAGCGGTAGTGGCACATGCCTTTAATTCCAGCACTTGGGAGGCAGATGCAGGTTGATCCCTGTGAATTCAAAGCCAACCTGGACCACAGAGCAAGTTTCAGGACAGACAAGGGTACACAGAGAAACCCTGTCTCGAAAAAACAAAACAAAGTTTCTGAACTTACAACCAACCACCAAAAAAGAAAAAAAAAAAATCAAACACATAATGAATCCAAGGCGTTCTCACCATAGCACAGCCGTGTTGCACGAAGCTCGATTCACTGTAGCCTTGGTTCCGAGCCCACGGTGTACACACACTACACACGCTTTGCTAACAAACGCTGCTGACCCACTTTGGCTTAGGTTCAAGACTGTTGCTTTTACTGCCCATACAAGTTTCTGTACTTAGAGAAATGTAACGCTTAAAGTACAAAAAGCTAAAATCTTAATAGTTTCCCTACCGTCATTTTCCTACCTCAGGCTGTAAATATCAAAGCGGTGTTTCCCTGGATTGTATTCTGCTAGAAAGTTTGGGTAGAAAAGTTGCTTCTTGAATTGCTGACTTTGAGATTCGTTTTTAAAAAACCATTGAGTGAACTTTGCCTTGGGGTTGGGACGTTTTCATAAGCTTTGGCGGTGGCCCTGAACATACACCTGTCATTTCACGCTATATACGTATGTGAAGCTGTGAGTCCTGTGCATTGATGATGATAAAGATTAAATATTGATCAATTCCAAAAAATTTTGACGATACCCTACATTTTATAATATTCCATTAAGATGTAATTCATGTAGATACAAATAGGCTGATTCTCTTTGATGCACGGTAAGATCATTTGTATATCAAACAATCGTCTGGATATTAACTTCTGTACAATTTATTATCCGGAATGTTTGCTTTGTTTCATATATCTATACATCTGAGCTTACAAGAAAGTGTCTTGAGCCTAAAGGTGTCAAGAGAGCTGAAGAGATGGCTCGGCAGTGAAGAGCCTTTACTGTCTTTCTCTGGGACCTCAGTTTGCTTCCCATTACCCTCGTGAGTTGTTCATCATGGCGTTTAACTTTAGCTCCAGAGGAACTGGCACCCTCCTCTGGCCTCCACAGCACACATTATACCTAGCTAACATAAAAAATAGATTAAAACAAAAAAAAATTAAGTTTAAAAGGCCATGTCCTAAGGGTGGGACAGTCCATATTTGTACTTCCTGTGCTTGGAGGGCTGAGGTGAGAGGATTGCCATGAATTCAAGGCCAGCCTGGGCTACATGGCCAGTTCGAGGTCAGCCTGGGTTAGAGAGGAAAACCCTGTCTCATAAAACCAAACCAAATCTCACAAAGCCTTGCTTTGTCCTTGCGACTATCTCTTGGCTTTTGCAAATGGTACGTTTTCCTTTCATACTGAAGGCTATGTCTGTGTCTTTTTGGTTTCCACACTGCCTGTTTTGTAGTTGTCTTTAAATAAAAGCTCCCTCTGTCATATTTTTTTCTAGTGAATTTTTGTTGACAGTTGCTGATTGCTGCTAGTTTCTGTTCTGAGCCTGATGGATGAAATCGTCTAAACACTTGACTTGAGATACAAGGAGCTACTTCTAAGGTTGCTTACTTGAAGAGCTGGCTACCGAGAGGTAGCAAGTGAGCTCCTTTCCATCCGGTTGGTTCCTTCCTTCCTTCCTTTCTCCCTCCCTCCCCCGCCTTCCCTCCCTCTCTTTTCTTTTCTTTTCTTTTCTTTTCTTTTCTTTTCTTTTCTTTTCTTTCCCCTTCCTTTTCTTTCTTTCTTTCTTTCTTTCTTTCTTTCTTTCTTTCTTTCTTTCTCTCTCTCTCTCTCTCTCTCTCTCTCTCTCTCTCTCTTTCTTTCTTTCTTTTTTCTTTTTCTTTCTTTGAGAGAGGATTTCTCTGTGTAGGCTGTCCTGAAACTTACTCTGTAGTCCAAGCTGGCTTCGAACTCAGAGATCCACCTGCCTCTGCCTCCTGAGTGCTGGGATTAAAGGTGTGCACCACTGGGTTGCTTAAACAAGTGCATCCCTAGTAAGAACGTGTCAGGCCTGTCCGTGGTTGGCTTCTTGGGTGGGGGGGTGGGTACACTGACCTTTCTCTTTCAGCTGAAGCTGCTGCAGACAAAGAAGACCTCATCAGCAGAGCCCTCCGACGTCTTGATTTCCATCTAGGGATTGATGTGTTACAAATTAGTACTGTTTCTCCTCTTGGAATAAGCCAGTCACAGTGACAAACGTTTTCTCCTCCGAGCTGACAAACACACGGCTTGAAACGCAAGCAAACACATAAACTCAACCTCTAAAACTCTAAATCTTGCCATTTGTAATTTGTTTATGCACCAAGAAAAACTTCAAGGTCAAGCAACCCTACTAAGACATTTGTCTTCAGAGCCCGGTTCTTCTTCCAGTTGCAACACCCTGCAGGAAGTGACCTGAGATAGAATCTGGTAGAAAGCCACCCTCTTATGACGGACTCTTGGAAGTCTCATGACGTCACTATTACTGCATTCTGTTTGAAATGCCATCCCGACAGGGGGAAACCTGACCTCATAATTTTTGAAGAAAGGGCTTGAGACATATTTTTGTTTTGTTTTTTTTTGGTTTTTCGAGACAGGGTTTCTCTGTATAGCTCTGGCTGTCTTGGAACTCACTTTGTAGACCAGGCTGGCCTCGAACTCAGAAATCCGCCTGCCTCTGCCTCCCGAGTGCTGGGATTAAAGGCGTGCGCCACCACGCCCGGCCTGAGACATATTTTAAACCCACTGATGTGCTGAGATGTAACTCAGCTTGCAGAGGCCTTGTCTAGCACGCTTGAAACCCCGACTTAGCTCTCCCGCACCATGCGAAACAGACCACGTGACACCGAGACCTAGAGCTTGCCTATAATTGCAGCATTCAGGAAGTGGAGGCACAGGAGCCAGGAGTTCAAGGTCACCCTCAGTTATACATTGAGTTGGAGGCCCGTCTGGGCTACATAAGATACTCTCTCAAAAAACAAACAAACAAAAAAACCCTCTATGATAATCAAGCTACCCAGAACAACAGGAGTCCTCTGGAAAATGCATGGTAACTGGAGGATCTGACTGCGCATGTCTTATCGTTCCCCCAGCACAAATACAGCTTTGTACTCTTTGTTTCTCTTGTTTGGTGGAATTAGAAATAACATCTAGAGAGGTTCATCTCAATCCAAACAGTGCTAAGGCAGGTGCAGCCTATTTGCTCTGTCTGCCTTCTTCCCCAAGAGGGTCCTACCTAAATCCACCCAGCTAGAGAAGGGAATTTAAATCTTCACAGTTGTTTCTCTAACACATGCTAGCCTCAGCACAGAAGTCGGGATCATCAGGCTGCTTTGGAAAATCCCCAGTGATTTATCCTTTATGTTAAAAGGAGGGAGGAAGATGTGTTTTAGCTTCTGAGGGATTCTGAGAAGGAAGCTTCAAGTCTACAATGATAATGAAGAAGCTGGGCCTAAATATTCACAGCAATTATTTCCTTCTGGACAAGTTAAGAGAACAGAGGGGGGAAAATCGATTGAAAACAAATTTGCATTAGAGTTAAACGTTTAAAAAGCTCAATTTATACCTCTTGTAAGACTAACAGTCAGTTCCTTCTCGGGGGTTTGAGTGGCTACTGGATTCAAGATTTACAAAGAAGATGCTTGACCCGAGGGAAGGCAATTAGCTTCTCTTTCACAGCTGAGCGTTGGTTGCCCAAGGTCTGGCACGGCTGGGAAGAATTATAAAAGACTCACTAAAACAAAATCAATTTTCAAATGTGATGCATGTATGCTCTCTAGACTTAGGAAATAGGCAACTTCTGAGTATCTTATTAGAGAGGAGATCAGAGGAACAAAAGAATATAAAGTGGTGACTGCTAAAGGCTTTCGCTCCTGCCAGAGCTGAATCTAAGCCTCGAAACCAGAGAAATAAATTGCAGCGGAGCAGAAACATTACTAATTGCTTCTCTTCTCAGGAGTCCCTCCATCCTGATCACTCTGTCCTCCCAAGAGTAACGGGAATGTCCTGGTGCTGAGAGATCACACCGATGTGTCCCGATGGGGAACAAGTTACAGAGCAAAGACTTTTAACCCAGCCCAGGTAGTTACCAGCCCCCAGTGAGCTGTCTGTCCACAGAATTAAATGGATATTCTAACTGCAAGTACCTGGCACCTGATTGTCTCATTTTCGCAATCCCAGAAGAAAGATGATCCCTCTCCACCCAGAGGCTTGCCAGGCGAGTACCACAGAAAGCCGCTGTCCCTAGGCATCAAAACAATTTGGCAATCAACCAAATGAGTTTTCTGAGGCTTCAGCTTCAATGGGTTTTGGAAGTTTTTCCTGATGGATGATGTGGGATGGTGTTTGTGTGTGTGTTATATGGTGTGTGTGCTGTGTATGGTGTGGTGTGTATGCGGTGTGTATGCTATGTATGTTGTGTGTATGTGGAATGTAGTCTTTTAAAGCACTTTATCATATATTAATCACCCATATTAGTGGCTTTCATTATGCCATATTCAAAGGTATTTCAATCATATTTCCCCACCCCATTACCCTCTCCTGTCTCTTCCCACTGATCAAGATGCATTTGAAAATTTTTTATTAAAGGTTGCTTATTTTTTATGTGTATAGGTGTTGACATTGTATACACATATATATATATATATACACAGATACGACATGTGAGCCTGGTGCCTGCAGAGACCAGAGGCTTAGGATCCCCTGGGATTAGAATTATGGGTGGTTGTAAACTGTAATATGGGTGCTGGGAATTGAACCTGGGTTCTCTGAAACAGTAGCAAGTACTTTTAACCATGGGGTCATGTCTCTAGCCCCTCAAGATCGTGATTGTTTGGGTGGGTGTTTGTGTGTGAGTGTATGTTTGTGTGTGTGTGTGTGTGTATGTGTGTGTGTGTGCATACGTGCATGAGGATACAACATTCAAATCCAAGGTCCGTTGGCCAACCACTTCTCTATGAGTAAAGGCTCTCATTGCCTCTACTCAGGTCCTCATGCAATGCTGCATCTCACAAGAATGAGATGAAAGTTTCTCTACAGAAAGCGTGACAAAATCACAATACAACAACTTGGCGACTCACGATGAATTACTGGGTCTAGTCAACACTCATCCACGGCTGTGGTATCATTAGTAGTTACTTACTCTTGTGCTGCTGTGATCAGAACACCTGACAGAAACAGCTCGAGGAAAGATTTATTTTGGCTCCTAGTTTCAGAGGTTTCAGTCTATCACAATATGAAGGAAACACTGGAGTCGTGGTAATGGAAGCGTGTGGGAAGGCTCCTCATATCACGGCAGGCTAGGAAGCAGAACGAGTATGGTAGCCTGCGTCCACCAGCTAAGCCCCCACTCCCTAAAGGCCTCACAGCCTCCCAAACAGCATGAGTCTGTGGAGGACATCTCTGATTCAAGCCATGACAACTACCATCACTGTAAGAAGAGTGAAACCCAGCGGTCGCGCCTCTCATGCTCTGCAGCGCAGAAGACCACGTGTGAAGCAAACTGTCTTTCCCCTCCCAGCCCTACAAAGTCAGAGCTGAATCCCATCATGCTTGGAGATCTAACGATCACTTAGAGAATACAAAAAACAGGATACTCTAGAGACCCAGTTGAGAGATTGGGGATATAGAAAAACACACAAGACAAGTAAACCAGACAAGAACAGTGGGGGTGAGGAAGAGGGAAAGTGGAGTGGAGATGGGAAGGGAAAAGTGGGGGAGAGGGAAGGAGGTGAGGGAAGTGAGCAGGGAAGAGAGCGAATGTCTGGAATTTGTTTAGATCACAGTCAAACAGACTGAAAATAGTATTATTCTTAGGAATGGAAAAGTTGCTCAGGGATTAAGAGCCTTTGCTGCCCAATCGTGAACACTGGAGTCCAGATCCCCAGACGTACAAACCCTGTGTCCCACAAACACCTGTGGTTCAAGTCCCTAATGACAGGAAGAGGAAGGAGGATTGCTGGAGCTTGCTAGCCTCCATCCCAGCTCAGGGGAAAATGAGGTCCAAGTTTAGGGAGAGATGCTGCGTCAAAGAAATACCGGAGAGAAATATGGGAGAGAACCCCTGATTTCGTCTTCTGGCTCCTCCCATGTACATAGGCATGCACATCTGCGCTCAGGTGAGATAAACAGGACATACACACCCATACACAAATAAGGAAATACCTCTTTTAAAAGCTATTCAAAAGCTTTGATCACAATAATGAATGGTCTTTTCCTCCTTCACCTTTTCCTGCTGGCTGGCAAAATGCACACAGTGTGATCCACCACGCAGCTAGGTCTGCACACTGGGACTGGTATAAGAAGAAGCTGGAAGTTTAACAGGCCTTCAACAGGCTGTGTGGAAGAGTCACCACGGCAGCTCAATTGTTTACACCAGAGACGGGTGAGTGTCATGCTTGTAGAGCCCCTGGTGTTTCTGTATTTGGTAGGAGTTTGGGTAGGAAGTCTGGGCTTTAAAAGGGGAAAGTCCTAGTTTTTGCTCTTAGGGAAATGTGGACATGACTCCTCATTGATATTCAGCACGCATGGCCTCCCTGGCTTGAAGAGCTGAACGCCAATGAGGATCCATCTGTCTAATATGGTATTTTAGGACTTGCTGTTATTTGTAATTTTTATCTGAATGCTTTGATCAAGTGTTTCAGTACTGTTTCCTAACTCTAATTTCATTTTATATAGAAAGTATGATTTAAATGTTTTGATAAATTATATAAAGAAATAAATTGTATTTTATTACAGCGATGACAAATTAAATTTTCTCATGCTTTATTTAACACAGTATTCCCACAGTAATCCCTAACGGGCAATTAAATTGACTCGCTGAGAAAGGAGGCTTCTTGCAGGCTACGGTAGCCATATGTTACATCAGACCCAAGGCACTTACCAGGACTAACTCAATGGACTCCTGACATTCATCAGGCAAAATACATGCAGAGTCCTGTTTTATTTTCCAGAAGGAAAATGTTCCCATTTGTTTCCTTGCACTGAGTTGTTGCTTGGTAGATGGTCTGGTTTTGTGGCATAGCTAAGAATCACAAAGACTTAATCCATTCCACAAAGTCTATCTCTGCTTTGTTTCTGGACTCATCTATTTCTCTTATTTTCTCCACCATTATTTTTCTCAACACAAGCCATTCCCACTTATATAGCACAGTGATGTCCCTCGGGCTGGTCTGATAGCATAGTGGGTAGAGAGGCATTTACATGGTGGAAGGAGAGAACCTCCCTACAAGTTATCCTTTGACTTCCACACAAGTCCAAGGCACCTGTAATTAACACACACACACACACACACACACACACACACACACACACACGCACACGCACTATGAACACACCCACAGAACATAAACCAGGAACTAGACATGGTGGTTCATTCCTCTCGTGCCAGCATTATGCAGGTTGAGGCAGGAAGTCATGAGTTTGAAGCCAGCTGAGCTATACAGAAAGACCTTGTTCAAAAACTAAAATTAAAAGGAAAAAAAAGACATTTGATTATTTTATACTCAAACTTTAAATTTTCCTTCCAGTTTACCTGTTCTTTGAAACCCTCCAAGGTTTTGCCTGTTCTGGCTTCCCCTTCCTCTCCTGCCAGTGGTCTGTCCCAACTTTGCCTCCAGTTCATCATGTCCTGCCAGTGGCGTCTGCTGAGTGCCACAGACACTAACACACAGGGACTTTCCACCTTGGGGTTTGTGTGGTATTCTCTCTTCTCAGAACACTCACCATTAAATAAATTATGTTAAACGCAAGCTCAGTGCATCAGCCCCTAATTTTTGTCTAGGAGTTCATTTAGCAGTGTAGAAAACAAAGATATCCATGTAAATATGCATCTCATGGTATGGTTAGCCAGCCCCAAATAAATGCTTGCCTTCATAAGAGTTTCTGTGGTCATGGTGTCTCTTCACAGCCATGGAAACCCTAAGACAACCTGACAGTGTGCTGGCTCCTAAGTTGATGCTCTGTGTTCAACAATCCAGAACTGGTTGAGAGAGCA
Organism: Mus caroli; assembly: GCF_978045245.1. Classification (NCBI taxonomy): domain Eukaryota; kingdom Metazoa; phylum Chordata; class Mammalia; order Rodentia; family Muridae; genus Mus; species Mus caroli. The sequence goes on along the minus strand of NW_028227267.1, from coordinate 72,151,986 downwards.
TAGTCTTTGTGGGCGCACAATGGTAGAAACCAGGAACACGCCTTCCGGGCGGGTGATCGCTAGGCATGAACCTCGGTGTAGTATTTCCAAATCTTCTGGCTTCATTCAGCAGAGGTGGGTGGAGAGGAGAGAGGAGGAGAGACTGGGGTGGGGGTGGGGCGCACACTAGGGTTGACTAGAAGACAGGAATCATTCTGCAAAGATGCGATGAGATACAGAAGCAAAATTATCTACGACTTCACTAATGTGGGAAAATAGAATAATTATTATTATTATTATTTTTGACAGAGTCTTGAACCAGGCTGGCTAGAACTCTCTACGTGGTTGAAAATGACTCAATTTCTAATCCTCCTGTCTCCACCTCCCAAATGCTGAGATGATGGGCCTGTGCCACATCCAGTTTTATGCATAAAACTGAGGATCTAAAGGCTTTGTGTATGCAAGGCTAGCCCTTCACCAACTGAATTGCATCCATACCTTCATGTATAGTTTTTATTTTGAGGCACAATCTTGTTATGGAGCCCTGGCTGGCCTGCTACTAGCTATGTAGCCCAGCCTGGTCTTGAACTCAAGGAGATCCTCCTGCCTCAACTTCACAAGTGAAGAGATTACAAGTATGCACCACGTTGCCAGTTTTTAGTTGTAATTTTTTTGAATAGTATTTCTACTACTGGCTAATAAATAATAAATCTGTCTATAAAGAATGATTTAGCAGGGCAAGCCTTTAATCCCAGTGTTCAGGAGGTAGAGGCAGGCAGATCTCTGTGAGTTCCAGGCAAGCCTGGTATAGAAAATGAATATTGGGCCAGCAAAGACCCTGTCTTAAAAATAAAATAATCTAGTAGGGTGTGGTGGTGCACGTCTTTAATCCCAGCACTCGGGAGGCAGAGACAGGCAGATTTCTGAGTTCGAGGCCAGTCTGGTCTACAAAGTGAGTTCCAGGACAGCCAGGGCTATACAGAGAAACCCTGTCTCAAAAAAAAAAAAATTCTAATTTTTTAAAGTACTTTATAGAGGACATTTGAAAAGAGGGAGGCAGAGGTATCAACTTTCCTCAAAGTGATGGTCCCTCTAGCTAAGATGTGCTCAAGTAAGCTTGAACAAAGAGCCTTTACACCTGGAGAGGCACCAGGACTGTGGGTGAGAGTCGAGGACCTAATTTGAGAGTGGGCTCAGCCACCTGTTATTGCCACTGTAATTCCTTCATCTCGCTTGTACCATCTTTATTAAAGGCTTTGCCATGCATACTGTAATGGCCACCTGACAGAACTGAACTGATCTGGATTTACAAGGCACAGGGGAACTCTAGCTGTAGTCAAACAAAAACAGAGAAACACTCCTGGTCGCTTCCTGTCATGCCTCAGACCTTGCACCCTGCCCCGGCTCTAATGAATTCTCACAAGGTCAGATTAGAAGAATTATTCTCAGTAATGCAAATAAGTAAACTGCCAGTTTCTAGACGCGTGCCTGGAAATCCTGGATTCACCCGTCTCAGTTATAGCTCAGTGGTTATTTGTAGAATGTCCCGTGGAGAATCTTGCTGCCCTGTGTCCAGGCCCTGGACATTGAGAGCTCTCATCTAGTATGAAACATGCTTGGTAGTGGCTGTGGAGGTTGGGATTTGTTCCCGTTCCAGCCACTCTAGAAGAGTCAGGAGGATTCTATTTCTCCCTTTTAAGTAGGTAGGATTGCCGTGAGTGTGAACCAGAATCTGTGCCTTATCTCATCTGTCCTAACATGGAGGCCTCATTCACCTTAGAAGCTGACTCTGCTCCAGCACTGAGTTATAATTTGCATTAAGCGTCATGAGGAAGCTTTTTGTGGATTTTTTTTTTTTTTTTTTGGATATTGGTTGTGAAGTTCTGAAGTATGAACTTTGTTAAGTGACAATGTCATGCTGCAATGTTCAGAGGCTGGACATGCTTGAACGGGATCACAGCTTAGTCTAAGCACTCTAAAGATCGCTTGGAAGACCTGCAGCCAGAGTGAGTCTTGGGCTTTCCCTCCTGTGACAGTTTCATCTTAAAATTTTTTGATAAGAATTTCACTGGTCAATTATCTGGGGAAATAAAGAATTTTAGAGTTTCCTGATTTTATTACCTTGGTATTCAAATGCTTTGTGTGTGTGTGTGTGTGTGTGTGTGTGTGTCAGGGGTGGGGGGGTCACAACTGGGACATAGACTCAGCTCTTAGAAGTTTCGACTTTAATGATTATGGAGTCCAGGTGAAGACTAACAAATGGCACCCACTGGAGCAAATCCTCATGAGGACTCAGAAGGACAATGCCAGCAAAGTACCCAGCCAAGTGTCTGACATCTAATAATGTCAGCATGGCGAAGCATCTGGCCCAGTGACTGTCACTTTGTGGTCTCCCAGGTAAATCTGTAAGACAGAAGTGCTGAATACTGTTTTCTATTTTCTACCTAAAATCATTTTCAAGACCTTTACTTTCCTTTTTGTTCTGTAAGGCTTCTTTAGCCACTTATCACCTCTTAATAGCTGTAATTCTCTCTCTCTCTCTCTCTCTCTCTCTCTCTCTCTCTCTCTCTCTCTCTCTCTCTCTCACACACACACTTCATTTCCCATAACCTAAAATTCAAAGCTAAATTCCTAATCTGTTTTTCTTTTAATTGCATTTATTGTATGCTGAATTTATTCCCATACCATAAGTGTTTGTTTCTTCAGTTCCGGGATGATTATTTTTCTTCTGTGAAACCTCCTCTTCTGGCTTAGGAACAGTTTGTTCCATCTCAGCAAAGACCATCTCAGTGTGGCAGGGGGACCCCCCTGTGTGGATTGATCCAATGAAACCGTTCCTTTTCTGTTTCTGTGATAAAACAGTGGCCAAGACAACTTACAGGAGAAAAGGTTGATTTGGGTTTCCATTTGGATAAGTAATAACCCACTTCCTGGTACCAAATCTGTAGTAGTTACTTCCCCGTGGCTGTGATAAAACACCATGATCAAGGACACTTATTGAAGAACGATTTTCTTTTGGGCTTAAAGTTCCAGAGATCATAATGGTGGGAGCAGATAGCAGCCAGGTGACTGAAACTGGAAGTTGAGAACTGAGGGCTTACAACTTCAGACTGCAAGCTGGAAGCTGAAAGAGTACACTCAAAATCATATGAGATTTTGAAACCTCGAAGCTTGACCCAAGAGACATACTTACTTCAGCATTGCTAAACTTTCTAAGCTTCTCCAAACATCCACAAACTGGGGACCAACCATCAAATGCATGGTCTGTAAACATAACTTTTATTTTCCTGTTGTAATTGCTGTCTGGGCGGCTTACTGCCTCCATCTGCTAGCCTAGGTCTAGGGAGCCTCTGGCCTCCATACAATCTTACCTGGGCCTAGAATGTTTTCAGCCTTTGAGACTTGCTGCTGGGTGAGATCACCCTTTCTAGTTTTTTTGTTTTTTTTTTTTTGTTTTTTTTTTTTCTGAGCCCTGACTGGCTGGTTCAACTCTGCTGTTCTGGCTCAAAACTACTCTCCCAGCTGACTGATTCAATCTGGCTTTTCTCTTGGCCTCGAATTGATCTGTTTTGCTTCAAAATATCTCTAGAAATCTTTTCTAATCTTCTGGATCCTTCTCATTCTCTTGTTTGTTGTGTCTTTACCTGTGTCCAGCCTGTTCTCTCTACAATCTGTCTCTGTAAAAACTCTCCTGGTAACACTGCCTCCTTCTCCCTCTCTCTACTCCACTCTCCCTCCCGACTCTACTTACTGCTCTCACGAGCTCCACTGTATCCTGTACTGTACTCTCTTCTTCCTGAGCTGCCTGTCTCTCCCTGAAGTAGCTTCCCTCTCCTCTCTCTCCCTGTGAGAGTTGGCTATATCCTATTCTGTCAGAACGTTCTCTAACTCATCACCTTGTCTGCCACTCATTTAGACATTACTTCCAAGCATGGCTACTTCTTCCTCCAAACTAACTTTACCTTCATTGTTTGGGATTAAAGGTGAATCTAAGGGTTTGTCTGTATTCCAGCCAGAGGGATTACAGGTTCATGCTAAGGGCTGAGCTACACCACAACTAGAAACAGGTTCAAATATCCTGTAACAGTGGTCTATGAGGAGATATCTCATCCAAACCATATCTCTGAGCCATTATAGCCATGAGCTTTGTAAGTTGGACGGTTTACCTGTGTATGTATGTTCAATGTAAATATTTTATCTTTAAAGCAATTCCTGGGGTGTGCCAGGCTCCTTTGTGTTCTTCTCACATATACTTGAACCAAGACTAAAACACTTCTCATAGGTTTGCCTTTTAACACTTTAGGCCTGTTTCCAAGCGGTCATAAGAGAATGCAACTTTTCTTTCCAATGAGTGCTTGGTCTTTTCCATCACATTAGTTTTGCCAGCAGATCTCAGAGACCTGACAGTTTTCCCAGCCCTTATGCTGCACAGATACAGACTCTCTGCAGTTTTGTGCATTGCTCTGGTGTGTGATTCAATAAATTACTTGCCATTCTTCCAATACCTTACTGCTTGTTTCTCTTCAGCAAATGTTCATTCAACCAAAGCCTACTGACATCCCACAGTATGTCAAACACTGTGCTGGGTGCTGTGCATGTAAAATGAATAAAGCACTATTTTGTATTCATCCATTCTGCTTCAGCAAATCTGGGGCAAAAACAGTACTTTTGTCTAGGAGTTCAGTCAGTAGTGTAGAAAACAAAGGTATCCTTGTAAACACGCCTCTCATGGTACAGTGTTAAGCATCACACGCTATCATATGGGGAAACAGAACTTTATCTAGGGGGAGTCTCTTTTCTGTGTGGTCTTTATTTCATTTCCACTTGTTTCTGTGTGGTCTCTATTTCATTTCCACTTGTCTGTGTTTATAAGTAGAAGTTTGCCAAAGGGCAGGGCCAGTGAGGGAAAGTAGGGTATCCAAGGCACAGGAATTGGTTTGAAAGAGGCTCTGAAATGGTACAGGAGGATCCTGGAGTCTTCAAGCAGGTGGACGGGATTGGTGTGGAATCCTGTGTGGAACAGAGAGTATAGGAGGATCAAACCCAAAGGACTCAGTTGAAGCACAGGGTAGAATTTCATTCCGAAGGCAAGTGGGAGAGGAAATTACCAAATGAAGACTCAGGAGCTAGAAGCTGCGGTGAAAGCCTGCTAACTCTAAGAAGCAAAGAAAGTACTCAGCTGACCTTCCCCCTCCACCGACTTCTCAGAAGGAAAAGCCCCTTCTCCGTAATAAATACCCTTCAACTCAAACTCTCTCCTTTCTCTTGCTCACGTTCACTCTCTTGTCAGCTGGCTACTCGTTCTGCCTCCTGATCTAGGGTTGACTTTATTTAGCTCTTGGATCAATGTGCGCGCTAGGTAGGGGTGAGCCAGGCTACATATACTTGTTTACAGTAAACAGAAAGTTCTAGGATCAAAGGCTGAGCCACAGTTATTAACAGATTCTTCCAGTTCACAATCTCGGGGCTCATAATGTGATTCAATATTCTGCAACCGGAAACTGTTTAAGCAGGGCAGTTGGATAATCAGATCTGTTTCTTACATGGTGGGTCTTACCGACTCAATTAGATGGCATTCAGGTTTCGGCGTCTGAAAGAGTGTATGCTACTTGCACGGTGTGAACTGATTTTTATGCCTCGAAAAGGCATGTGTCCAGCATACTCACTTGTACTCTAGTGCCCACTTGTGCCAATGATAATTGGGCCAAGAAAGTGACTTTTTTTTACCCCCAAGTTTGTCCTTAAAATGCCTAGCTTCTTTATCTAGGGTTGGGTATAAATACACACAGCTTTTGTTTGTCTAAACCTTAATTTTTCCACTTTGTCACCTTTTCTCTAAACGCACGGTTCAGGATTAGGCTCTTTCTTTCCCAGCACTGGAATCCCAAGATTGCACGTTGCCAGGAGTCACGCCCATCTAGGAAATTGCCGGAGCAGGAAGTTTGTCCCTCTCGGCGCGCTGTTCTGACGTAGTCGTGCGCAGGCGCAGTTCTTCATTCGGCGGCGTGTTCTTCTCATCTAAGTTCCTGGTTCCTGGGCGGTGTGCGACGCCGGCTTTTCGCGGACTACTTACTCTCGTGGCCGGCTCTGGACTGTCGCTCTCTGCCTTTCAGCGCCGGGACCACTGCTTGTGCGCGCACTTCACGCCGCCTCACGCGACAAGCTTATGGCGGAGCGCGGGGAACTCGATCTGACGGGCGCCAAACAGAACACCGGCGTGTGGCTGGTCAAGGTGAGTGAGACGCGAGCCCCGCGGGGCGCTTCGGAAAGTTCTGGGTCGGTCTTGCTCGGGCCACCGCTGTTCTGAGAAGCGGGTCGCTGTTGCGTCCGTTTGCAGGTTGGAGAAGTTACTTTCGGGCCGTCTCTCAATTTCATCCGCCCACCATGGAACTAACTCTCTTTACCGCCAAGACCTGGCCTTCTTGGTGTCCTGACCCGATGGTCCCCGAGTGGGCAGTAAATTTTACCCCAGGTCGGAGAAGTCCTTACGATTTTCTTTTTGGTAAGGTTAACTTTAGTTATGAACGTGTATAAATTAGTTGAATAGATATTCCGTACAGTTTTCTGGACCACAAAGTGGAGCTGGTCCCTGTGTATTCTGTTGTTGTTTTGAAACAATCTCTGTGTAGACTTGGCTAGCCTGGAACTCGCCATGTAGACTCCTGTCGCTTTACACGGCTAAAGTGTTGCCTGGGTTGGTAATCCAATTGGAGCCTTCGAAAGACCTAGAAGTTCTGAATTCAAAGAGAAGTTGTTGACTTCGTGTTTTTAAAGAGCGAGTTTAGGATTCATCAGTAAATGTTTTAAATGGTCATGTGGCAGACCTCGTTTGCCCCAGTGGTCGCTATCTATTCGGGTCACTTTTTTTATTTGAGGTGGGAGGCTCTGTGGGGAATCTCATTCTGAAAAGCCATATTTAAATGGGATCATGAAAGTTTTCCAAACTTGGTTTATAAATGATTTATCTTTGTAATGAGTGTTTTAAGTCCATGGCTGAGTTCTCATCAAGACAAGGTGTTTCTTCCTGTCCTTTTCTCTGAAACAGCTCTCATAGTTTGCCAGCACAGCAGACTGTGTTAAGTTCTTCAAACCCCTGAACAGTTTCTAGTGCTCCTTTGTACCTGTCTGTATCCAGTGTTGATGCCCCTACCCCCAAGTCACTTTCTTTGCACTTTGATTAGTGTTTGGCACATATTACTTTTCCAATATGTGATGAATATAAGAAATTGAAAAGGCGCACGCCTTTGATCCCAGCACTCGGGAGGGAGAGGCAGGTGAGTTAGTTCCAGGACAGCCAGAGCTATACAGAGAAACCCTGTCTCGAAAAACCAAAAAGAAAAAGAAAAGGCTGTATCTCAAAGAGACACAAACTAAAGTGGGTAGGAGTTAGTCCTGTCAGTTTCATCGGCGATTAATGAAACTCGCCTCTGGGTGTTTCTAGTGCTGTTTCTGGAGGCAAAGTAGGTCACAAGGGCTATGATCTAATTAAGGGATTAGATACTCTGTTGGTGGATTTATAATGTGGCTTCTCTGGGAGGCAGTGAAAGGCAGTGGGGCGGGGCCTAGTTGGAAGAAGTAGATACTGGCTGTATGTTCTTAGGGCTGCCCTGGCCCTCTCTGTATCTCCTCTATATCATGGCCACTGTGGAGTGAGCTGCAGTGCTTTTCCTTGTTTTTCCCACCATGACGGATAGAAACTGAGATACCCAGTGCAAAATAAATCTTAAATTGTTTCTGTCAGATATTTGGTCACAGTGACTAAGTCTGATTAAAACAGAGAATACAGCAAAGGGTTGTAAGTAACAGGAAAAATGAAAACCTATTCTCTCCTTTCCTTTCTCTTCCCTTCTCTCCCTCTCTCTTCATCTCCCCCTCTCTCTCTTCCTTTCTTAGTTGAGGCTGGCCTGGAAGTCTCTGTGTAGCCCAGGCTGGCCATCAAATCATGGTAATTCTCCCACCTAGGTGTGTGTTAGAGCACCTGTGGTTGTGTGGTTATATTAGATAAATACATAAATAGATATCTTAGATAAAGCAGAGCTACCAAATAGACTCGACTCTGGTGTGCACACCTTTAATCTTAGTGCTTGCGAAGTTAGCCTGGTCTACATTGAGTCAGGGGATTGTAGTAAGACCCAGAAACCAGAAGAAGGCATTGGATCCTCTGGTATTACAGGTATGGCTGGTTATGAGCTGCCATGTGGGTACTGGGAATTGAACCCAGGTCCTCTGGAAGAACAGTCAGTGCTTTAAAGCTGAACCATCTTTCCAGCCCTATCAAACTTAAATAGCAAAACCATTAAAAAGTCGATATGGTATTTTGAGATACACTGTCCAGTCTCACCTAGCTTTATTTCTGAGTTGTATCACTAGCCCTAGATTCGGTTTTCATATCTGTAGACAAGGGAGAGTACTTTGAGTTTAGAGTGCTGAGGAGATGAGTGGGTGGTGGGGATAGAAAGCCTACAAGGAGTCTGACAGAATTGTCTCCTCAACCTTCTCTTTTCCAGCCTCAGGCCTATCATCTGACACACTTTGGTACTCTAGTAAGTTAATAGGATTTTTTTTTTTTTTTACTCCTTTTTTAAAAAAAAAACTTTAACTGTAATCAAAGTACTGCACCCCCCCTCCCATAATCTTGCTAGACTTCCTTGTTTCCCCTTTGCAGCCCCAACACCCTATGTCTCAGTCTGAATTCATTGTGATCACGTTGTTATTCCTACGAGAACTAATGTTGACAACTGACAGTCAGTGAATACTTACTCTCCACAACACATATGCTTCGTGTTCTATTAAAAGTCTCTTCTTTGCTTCTCATAACAGGATAGCTGAAAGGTCTAAGCTACTTATGTGAAGAACAGAGGCAGATTATTTATTAGAGAATTAATATATTTTTCCATCTTAGAATTTAACCTCCGGTTACTTCTGTATCTGGTTTTAGACACAGTATTTTTATGGTTAAGAACAAAATCCCTTGAGATGGCTTGGCCTTGAATCGTGCTCTGTCATTTGCTAATTGTATAACCCCGGGGAAGGTATTTGATCCCTGGGTACAGCATCTGTGAAATGTTTTGCTTTATTTTAGGTTCCTAAATATTTGTCCCAGCAATGGGCAAAAGCCTCTGGAAGAGGTGAAGTTGGGAAACTGAGGATTGCCAAGTAAGTTATTTATATATTTATATAAATGTACTATATACACACATGTAGTTAGTATATATGTATAGCACATAAACTATACATTTTTTAAAGCTGTTGTTTTTAAAAATGTTTATAATGGCTTTTGAATGTGATTATATTCTTAGAGAATTTACTGAGAAGGTAAGAGTTACTGGGCATGTTAAAGCAGGTTATGGTGTATTTATATATTCTGTGAGGAGACAGGCTTGTGCATGTGTGATAAGTAGTGTGACTATAAAGCTAAATTTATTGGTGAAGCTTACTAGTAGTGAAGGAGCAGATGATACGGTTTCCCCATCCTTCTATCTGTTCGTGGTGTGCAGAAGTGTGCTTGGGTTAGGCATACCTAGAAAGTACTTTTGTTTAAAAAAATTATTTATTTATTTATTTATTTTTTATGTACATGAGTACACTGTAGCTGTACAGATGGTTGTGAGCCATCATGTGGTTGCTGGGAATTGAATTCAGGACCTCTGCTCGCTCTGGCTCTGCTCGCTCCAACCCGGAGATTTATTTATTATTATATGTAAGTACACTGTAGCTGTCTTCAGACATAGCAGAAGAGGGCGTCAGGTCTCATTACATTTGGTTGTGAGCCACCATATGGTTGCTGGGAATTGAACCTCAGAACCTCTGGAAGAGCAGTCAGTGCTCTTAACTGCTGAGCCATCTCTCCAGCCCTAGAAAGTACGTTGATGGATGGACTTTGCCACTGTCGTCCCTGGTAAAAGGGCTATGGAAGGACGTAGGGAGCATCTAATGTGCCTGAGACTTTGTGTTCTATAAGAGAGATTGAATCTAGGTTCTCCATGTTAGAAAACATGCTCTCACCGGGCTTCTTCTCTATCCCGTATCCAGTCACTTCATTTGTTTGTTTAGTTTTTTTTTTCAAGTCAAGGTTTTTCTATGTAGCTCTAGGTGTCCTGGCACTTGCGCTGTATGTAGGTCGGGGTGGCCCTGAACTCAGAGATCTGCATGCCTCTGCCTCCTGAGTGCTGGGATTAAAGGCGTGCACCACCATGCCTGACTTAATCTGTTCACTTAAAAAAGATTATTTTATACATACGATGTTTTTGCTGGTATGCACTAACTGTTTGCCTGGTACTTGAAGAGACCAGAAGAAGGCATCTGATCTCGTGGAACTGGAGTTATAGACAGTAGTTAAGCACTGTGAGGATGCTGGAAATTGAACCCAGGTCATCTGGAGGAGCAGCTAGTACTCTTGACTGTTAAACTGTCTTCCCAGCCCCTTGTCTAGCTACTTTTAATCCAACTCCACTGACTTTCTCAAGCCTAGTACTTCATTGAAATAGCTGTCATCTGTTACTAATGTCCCCACCTTTATCAATTAGTTTTTGTTTCATAACAAAACTAAAAATTTTTGGTCACTTAGAACAAAAAATATTTTATTTGTTCAGAATTTTCTGGATCTTTTTTCTGGTCAGGGCTGAGCTGGAAGGCCTTCTTGACTGGCCTGGCCTTGTTAAGCACTGAGTGGCTTGGTATCAGCTGGGCAGGGGCCATCTGTTTCATCTCCAGCATATTCTTTCATATGGTGCTGAGAGTTCACAATTGCAAACGAAAAGAGGGCCTACAAGTACAAGGGTACTTCTGTCTGTTCGCTAAAATCTTATTGGCCAAAACCACATTCAAGGGCTGGAAACAGATTTCAACACCAATTTTCTTTTTCCCTGTAAAAATTTTATTACACATCTATATAGCAGCTGTCTTGATTGACCCGCATCAGACTTGACAAGGCCGTTAAACTGGTATCCCATCCCATCAGGACAACACTCTGCTGTCCTCTTCCTTCATTGTCTCCTATGGACCTTTTGCTAGGCTCCCCGACGCCCCATCTCAGCATCTTAGTTTACATGATCCTCCTCTCAGTCATCAGTTCTTGTCTCTTTTCAATTTTTTTTTTGAAGTGGCCTCATCTCTTCTAGCTTTAAATGCCAAATGTTCAATCTCTTCTATATTCCTGCTTTAGTGTCTCAAGAGACTCTCAGGCTTAGTAATTACTTCCTGGTTCTGTCAGAAGTATCTGAGAGATCAACTTTTCAGGGACCATTTTAAAGCTGCTTCAAGAAAGACATGTAGTTCTGGAGTTAAATTTTTTAGATTTCTTACTTGATGAGACTTGTCTTTAAGAAACTTGATACCTTCATTTTTTTCTCCCCTTAGTTCTTTGTTGTAAATTCCTTTTAAAAAGTGACAGTATTTCTCTATCCCTGACTAGCTATCAAATGAATGAGACAGAGACACTAGATTTTTTTTCTCCCAACACCCCCCCCCCCCCAAACAGGGTTTCTCTGTATATAGCTCTGTCCTGGAACTCACTCTGTAGACCAGGCTGTCCTTGAACTCAGAAATCCACCTGCCTCTGCCTCCCAAGTGCTGGGGTTAAAGGTGTGAGCCTCCACTGCCCGGCGACACTAGATTTTTTTTTTTTTTTTAATCAAGCTTTGCTATACAATTCCTGGGTAGTCATTGATCTGTTTTAATCCTTTAAGCTAATCTGACTCCCTCCCAGCCCAAATCCCTAAGGTACTTGCATTTTAGTATTGGCTTGGCTCTCTGGGCTGTGGGTATATGTTCCCATGATGTCTCTAGGACCCCTTCCTTCTGGATAATCCCTATCCCCACCCCACTCCCCACTGGTGGAAGTTCTGCCCAGCCATTGGCTGATCAGCTTTTATTGACAACTCAGAGAATAAATGGGGAGCAATGTTTACACAAACTTGAGACAGAAGATGGTTGGAATAAGCATTATAATGCCATGTCCAGATTGCAACAAGATATGGGGCAGAAAAATCAGCATTTGAATGCTACAAGGATAATCTTTACATAGTGCACAAAAACATTTTGCCTACACTTTGTCTTACTTGAAGTTCTGTCTTGAAGTTCTTTGTTTCTTGTGTGGTTGTGCACTTATACACTGAACCCCTTGTCCTGGTGGGACTTGTGTGTAGTTGTTGGTTTTGGGACTTACTTTAAGCCTTAGCTTTCTTGTTTGTGAAGTGTGAATGTTAGCATTAATGGTTCTCCAATCCATAGGGCAGATTATAAGACAATACAAGCTTAGGACTTTGAAAACTCTAGATTACATTTCTGTAAACCTGTACAAAGACCGTGCTTGTTGGAGGAATGTCTGATCTCTCTTAGTGTGACAGACTGAGACAGACAGGAGCTAGGTTCAGGGAAGTCATGCAAGCCCCTAGTGCTGCATTGACCACTGAAATGAGATGTTAGAGGTGATGTTCAAGTGGAGATGGCTGTACTTGAGTTCTTCATTGGTTTAAGTGTCGGTGCTTACCTGCCGAGCCAGGAGTAACTGATTATGGTCAGAGGGAGTGTCAGTCAGAGCAACTCAGAGGGACCTCAGCAAGACTGAGACAGCTGAAGCCATCAAACTTTTTATACACTTATCAAAACAAAATATAATGGTGGTTGCCAGGATACAATCATGGTTGCAAGCTACATGGGGCATACAAGATTAATGTCTAAGACTAATTTTTCAGCCAAACTTCTATATCAGTAGTTCGATCCTTTGGGGCTGGATGACCCTTTTACAGGGATCACCTAAGACCATCCGAAATGGGTATGTTTTACATTACAGTTCATAACCGTAGCAAAATTACATTGATGAAGATCTTTTTATGGTCATTACAAGATGAGGAACTGTGTTTTAAAGGGTTATGGCACTAGGAAACCTGAGAACCACTGTTCTATGTGCTTTCACTGATTTCGAAGAGATACACAGATGGCCTGAAGTCTTCACTGTCTAAGGCAGTGCCTTGCTTTTTCAGGAACTAATGCCCCAGCAGCCAAGGAATCTAACTTGAAAAACCTATGATGCATGCCTCTTAAGGCAGCTAGACCAGGCCAACTCCACTACTCCTTGCACTTTTTTTGGTAGGAAATTTCAAGCTACCTATTCCCTATATTTTAAAGCAGATGGCTTACATAATGGTATCTACTATTCATAGGTTAGCCATACCTACAGGCTTGCTTGGATCAGTCCCAGTTGATAGCTTTCCCTGGGTAGTTATTGAAGTGTCCAGTTTCATGTCCCTGAGTATCCTAGTTTTGATAATAAATGGTGGTTACCTAAATGTTATTTTGTGCAATGTGTGTGTCATGTGTTACCAGCCCAAGTTTTTACGTATAAAATGGTATTGTTGGCCTTTGCACACATGAAGTCCCATAGAAAGACTGTGTATATGTGAGGTTTTTTTTTTACATAAATAATACATTCCCTTTTGTTGTATTTTTAAAAAAAATCACCTTAATACAAAATAAAAAAGTCATCTGTATTTCCCATTCACACTCTTTGGAGGTGGTGACAGTTTGGTGTGGAAGCCTCTAGATTGCATCCTGATTATTTTGGATGTGTAACATATGGATGCAATTTTGAAGCATCTTTGTTTATTCCACTGAATTCTCAGACTCCTTAGGCTTGGGGTTGCTAATTTCAGAACATAGCACAGAACTTGGATTGTGTTGTCATTTGCTGTTGAGTGAGGCTCAAGGCTTTGGTTTATTATCACTGTTTTCCTTTATCTCTTCCCTTGACTACATGGCTAGTGCCCCTGTACCTTGGGTCTTTTTAGAAAGAAATCCTTAGTAGAAGTAACTTGAAATCACTTGAATAAATTACAGTGAAGAGAAAGTAAACAGGCCAGAATTTCCTTTAAGGGGGGAGGGCAGTCTTTTAGTTGGTGTCTATCTACCCAAAATGACACATAGTCTTACCTTATAGAAGGTAGAGCCTCTTTACTAATAGCACAGCTACATTAATCCCAGTTCCCTGGGATTGCTGGAGAGATGCTGGAAAACAGCTGGCCCCAGTAGACTGCATTCTTCTGTGTGCCTTGCTCATATTCCTAGCTGATGCAGAAGTACTAAGTTCACTCTTGGTAAATGTAGACTGGCTGAGGAGTAGCTTAACAGTGCATGTGACTAAATTACCAGAGTTTCAGTCAATATCCTGCATATTTTAAGTCATCATATTCTTATGGTTGTAAACTGACATCTCCAATAAAGTAACACCAATACTCCAATAAAGTAACAAGGTCACACCTACTCTAACGAGACCACACTTCCTAATAGTGGCACTCTCCATGGGCCAAGCATTCAAACTCATGAGTCTATGAAGGGCTGAACCTATTTAAACAAACACAGTTACTTGCCCCCCTGTCTTCTTATCTGTTAAAAGGTGCTTGTTTAGAATGAGTTGAGGTGATAGCCTCACTCTTCTTTTTACTAGTTAGCTCACAGTGCAGACCGCATGTTTCGTTGCTCTTAGAGAGAAGTGAGCAGCTAAGTTCACCCAGTGGAGTGGTGGGAGGAGTGTTTCAGTAGACACCCATGAGGAGCATGGGACATTTGAATGATTTAGGACTATTGAGAGAACATTCCAGGTAAGTTACTTTAATATTTTTGTGACTACAAGATGTATGATCAATTATTGATTCTTAAGAGGAGACATATCCAGTTTACAGTTGCCTATGTATATGTGTTGGGGGATGTGTGGTATTGAATTTTTAAAACAAGAATAAAGGGTTTAGAAGGGCAGTATGGTACACTAGTTAGGTGTATGAATCTACCCAGAAGTCAGGTTGGAGGTTCAATCCTAACCTTGTCACCAACTAGCTTTGTATTTTGGGATAAGTTACTGTCTTTGTTGGGGTTTCATTGCTATGAAGAGACACTATGACTAAAGCAATTATCATAAAGGACAACATTCAGTTGGGGCTGGCTTACAGTTTCAGAGGTTCAGTCCATTATCATCATGGCAGGAAGCATGGCAGCACCCAGGCAGACTTGGTGCTCTAGAAGGAGCTGAGAATTAAACATCTTGATCTGAAGGCAGCCAGGAAGAGGCTCTGAAATTTCACACTGGGTAGAGCGTGAACATTAGGAGTCCTTAAAGCCTAACCCCACAGTCTCACACTTCCTCCAACAAGGTCACACCTACTCTAACGAGACCACACTTCCTAATAGTGGCACTCTCCATGGGCCAAGCATTCAAACTCATGAGTCTATGAAGGGCTGAACCTATTTAAACAAACACAGTTACTTGCCCCCCTGTCTTCTTATCTGTTAAAAGGAAATGTATTAATTCCTCAAGTTCACTTTATATATTTAAAGTGCCTAGTTGGTAAGTCATAGCATATATCACAAACAGACTGGACAGTAGGCACTATGTGGTACAAATGGACCTCTCTATTCCAGTTTTTCTGAGGCCAAGGAGAGAGTGCTGCAGCATAGGCCAGAAGCTAGGAAGATCTACACAGTAAGCTGGATTATCTCTGCACAGATAGGCTGTGGGGTGGAGAGACAGAGAAGCAGAAGGGAGGGAAGAAGCATGCAGCTGGGGTTGGGAGCAACTTTCCTCAAATTTGGTTCCCATTTAGTACCTGAGAAACAGAGAGTGCATCTGTGACTGTGCTGAGTGACTCCAAAGTTAGACAGTTGGACATAGGGCTATTTATGTAAGTAAGTTTATGAGATGTCCTGATTCCCCCCTGTACTTGGATTATTTTGCGCTTTTGGGCGTCCACCATCCCACCTGAGTTTATAGTCTGCTTTAGCTTCTTCTACAATACCTACCATCTTGCCTCAGAGCACCTCAGTTTTCTCTGTTTGTGCTGCATTTTACCTAAAATCTTGAGTCCTATACTTCTATGTCTTTTCAGAGATACTTGATTTCTTGCTTTATTTCTTAATAGACTCAGATCTCAGATCATTTGGGGCCTATTAATAATAAATGTCTGCAAATAAATCAATGAGATAAAAACCGAATGAATTCAAAATAAATTTACACTGCTGACAGCATTTAAATTGGCACAAACTGTTGGAAAGACAGTGTTTATGTGTATCTATACATAGAGCAACATAAGCAGCATACACATTACACAGTAATGCTGCGCACTACAAAATGGAGTTGTAAGTCACTATTCCCTGGTAGGTACTTATAGCTAGCTCAGCATTGTTTTTAGTTCTTACTGCTGCCATCACAGACAGACACAGGCACACAGTGAGACTGACAGACTCAGCTGAGGGTTGGGATAATGAGAGTAAAAGATGAATAATAAATAAAATATTCTTGCCCTGATCTCAGCAGTCTCATCAATTTCTAGGAATTTATCCCATGAACCAATGGCTTGTGAGCTTCATTGTTCTCCTCCAGTGTGGTTGATGATTTCATAGTATTTGTTTGGTTTTCTTAAGTGTCTATCAATGACAGTAAGAACTTATGCCTTTTTGGTGTCAGATCCAAGAAATACTTTGAAAGTAAAGAACAGAGCCGTGATTTTTTTGGGGGTGGGGTGGGGTTGGGAGTGGGGGAGGAGTTGTCTTGAGTCAGTTTCTCTGTGTAACAGAGTCCTGGCTGTTCTGGACTCACTTTCTAGACCAGGCTGGCCTGGAACTCCAGAGATCCTCTTGCCTCTGCATCCTGAATGCTGGAATTAAAGGTGTTGGCCACTACACCTGCCTTTTTTTTTTTTTTTTTTTAAGCAAGAATGAGTGGAGCTTGAAGTGTTGTGGGTGTTGGGAAATGGCTCAGAGTAGTGAAGGAGGAAGGGGAAATATATAGTATTTTAATAAACTCTGAAGGTTGGGCCAGGTGTTTACCTCATTGCTTTCTGAAGATACTGTTATAAAACTAGTTGGTGTTATCCATTTTGGCCACAGATCTTTAGACAAAAGATACATGTTAGATTTAATGTGGAACAATAAAGTCTTGTTTACTTCATTAACACATACAAAGGCAAAGGAATATGTATTTCTTTTTTGTTTGTTTGTTTTTTCAAGACAGGGTTTCTCTGTGTAGTCCTGGCTGTCCTGGAACTCACTTTGTAGACCAGGCCTCGAACTCAGAAATCTGCCTGCCTCTGCCTCCTGAGTGCTGGGGTTAAAGGCGTGCGCCACTGCCCGGCTATGTATTTACTTTTTAAAAAACTTTTTCAACAACAGCTTTTGCTTCCAGTGAAGTTAACCTGTCAGAGCTCATTAATCTGTCCTCATTCTAGCTAAATTGCTGCAGTAATTATGTAAAAAGGAATTACCCCTCCTTATTCCCTAATTGCATCTGGGTGATTTTCTAGTTTTCCAGACTGGAAATGTCAGTCTGATCTTTAACCCACCCTTTTTCACTTGTTGCCCACCTCCAGTCATTCCCTCTGCTATCAGTTCTGACAGCTCCACAACTCATGTGCACTTCTTCCTCCATTTACCACCACCTGGGTCAAACTTTCATTTTTTTTTCTGGGACTTTTGCGTTCAGAAAGCCACATTCTTCACTGAAATATCAAGAACAGAACAAGATCAGTCTCTAGGCCACATCCTAACATTCATCTCCTCTGAAAGCTTGTGAGCTAGGCCTGCCCACACAGTTCAAATCACCACACTTACAACATTCCATTGCTTTTCTAACCCAAAGACCACATCCCAACAGCCCAGTCCCTGGTACTAACTTGTGTCTTAGTGGTGTCTATTGCTGTGAAGAGACACTGTGACCAAGGCAGCTCTTATAAAGGCAAAGCATTTAGTTCCAGAGGTTTCAGAGATTTAGTCCATTCTCATGGTTAGGAGCATGGTGGCACAGTGCTAAAGAAGTAGCTGAGAGTTTTATATTTGAACCTGTAGGCATCAGGATGAGAGAGACTGGACTTGAAATGGGCTTTTTAGAACCTCAAAGCTTATCCCCAGTGTCAAACTTCCTCCAACAAGGCCACACCTACTAATTCTTTTAAATAATGCTACTCCCTGGTGAATATTCAAATCTTTGAGTTTATATGGGCCATTCGCACTCAAACCACAGGTGGGTTCTATTGACTGAGGAAAATGCTCATGATAAAGCTCTAAGGAGGAATGACTGAGATAATGCAAGAGTCTAGGGGAGTCAGATATTGTCCGGCTGTGTAGTGATAACACATGTCACCAGGCTATTAATTAATACATTCCCAACTTTCTGAGTGGAAAACAGATTATGCCTCTGTTCTCTTGAAGGGACAACCCTGGGTGTTTAACATTCCTGGTTTCCCTAGTGCTTGATCTGTGAGCACAAGGACCTGTGCCTTCTATTTGTCGTATTTGACAAGATGCTTGTTTATATATAGTTCTTTATGGATTTAGCTATTTTCATTAGCTTGTGTCTTTAAACTTTTACTCGGTTCTTTGATAATTTCATTCATGTATAACATGCATTCTGAGAACCTCACTTCTCTAATCTACCACCCATATCACTCCTCCTTTCCCACAGTAATGATCTTATTGTTTTGTGTTTGGTTTGCTCTTTGAGAGGTCTACTGTGTTTATCCAGGATCATCTGTATGACCATGTGTTTGGAACTATCTGTTAGAGCCTCATAGCTCCTCAGTGAATACACAACTCAAGGCTGCCCCTCCCCCTGAGCTGTCTTTTCAGCTCCATCAACCTTGGGTTTTCAATCACGTTTACAGTATCAGGTTTGAATCCCCCTCTTGTGGAAAGGGCCTTGTCCATTCAAAGAGCCGTTGATATTCCTGTATCAAACATGCTACTCTTACACCAGAGGGCATGCCCTGCCTGATGGGCTGATATTGTAGGCTAGTTTGAGACTTTTGGGGACAAAAGTGCTTCTTCCCAGTGCTTGATAGAGATAGAAGATTAGTAATAACAGTGACTGAGGGACTTAGTGAAGGCGGGTTGGAGCTGAGTTTTGAGAAGCAACAGCAGTTTCTACCTCACCTTTGCACCTTGTGGTGAGAGTCACGTGTGCTGGATCATCTTTGAACTTGCTTTTGTTTTTACTTTTTGTTCTTCATTGCCTAAAGAACTGTGGACTGTGATATTTAAGGCCTCCCACAGTTGAGACTTAACTCTTCTTTCTATTTCCTCTCTTCCTCATCCGCTCCTTCCCTTCTTCCCACCTCCCTCCCTCTTTCTTTTCTTCCCTCCCCTTTTCTTTTTTGGAGGAGAGGTCTTAGGACTGAAACCAGTGCTCTCTTTCCACTGAGTTACACCCTAGCCCGACTCTTCTTGCTTTGCTTCATTCTATTAGCGAGTTATGATCATCTATTTGTGATGATTTTAGTATTTTCTTAGGTAGGAGCTAGAGATGACTCCGCATTTCAGAGCCCTTGGCCCAAGTGTGGCCCTAGCACTCATATGGTGCTTCACAACTCTATTTTTACTTTACCTCCATTTCCAAGGGTTCTGACAGCCTCTTCTGAGCTCTTTGGGCACTAGGCATGTATGTAGTAGTGCTCATCCTTACATGCAAGCAAGACACTTATCTACATAAATTACATCATTACAAAACACGATTTTGCTAGGTAAATGGAATCTTTTCAGAAAGGAAGTAGTAAGATATGCATTTATTCACTACTGGACTAAAAATTCTTAGAGATAGTAAGAATTATAAGATCATTATTTAGTTAATATAATTAGGAGAGGGTCTTTTATAACACTCCAGATTTTATTCCCCTCCCAGTCCACCCTCTGACTGTTCCCCATTCCATACCTCCTCCCTGCCACCCTGTCTCCACAAGGATGTCCCTACGCCCAGCCCCTACCCCACTAGACCCCTAAACTCCCTGGAGCCTCCAGTCTAGGAGAGGTTTTAATAGTGTATGATACAAGTTCATAAACTAAACACATGAGGTTACTCTTAATAGGATTACAGATATGAGTAAAAGATAAACATTAGCTGAAATAAGTTTAATGGAACAAGAATGGACATGTCTTTAGACTTTTATTTCTATTTGAAAGTAACATGCAATCTAAGTAATTTCAAATTTTTTTTTCCTTTTTAGAAATCAAGGAAGGACTGAGGTAAGATTATTTATATGAAAAATTTACTGAAATCATGAGCTGTGCATGGTGGTACATTCCTGTAATTCCAGCACTTGGGATGAAGGGGTGGGTGGATCAAGAGTTCAAGAGCATCCTCTGCTGCATAGCATGTTCCAGGCCAGCCTGGGCCACCTCAGATCCTGTTTCTTAAAGATCAGCAGCAACAGCCAAACCACAGTGAGAATATTTAGTTATTTGTAGTTGTTTGCATTCTGGAAAATTCCACTTGAAATGAACATCTGATGGTCATGAGTACATACAGGTGTTAAGTACTCCTTGGAGGAATGAAAGGGCCTCGAAGTTTATTTTGAGCATGTTTCCCTTTCAGCACTGTGAAACAGAATACTTTAGCATTAATCTTCTGTGGGACAGAGACATTTGGTGTGGAATTTTGAGGATGTTAGATTTTGAACCATTGAGTCTAATTCATACTATGTATATGGTACCTATCATAATAGTAGCTGTATAGTTAATTCACGATCTTCCTGTCTAGTTAAAAAATTATTGATTTTTATACATATTTTTAATATAATAGTTATTCTTTAGGGGAGTGATGGCATATGGAATAGATCATTTAGAAAGAATACTTTTTATACTTTACAATATTATTGAAATTATTTTTTAAACGGCATATTTTAAAGTATTTAAAATACATATTATATATTCATACAATAGCTGTTAATGTAAAAATGGAGTTTATTCTATGCACTGACTGTTTAAGGTTTTTAGAGTAACTAGCTTGCTTCTTTTATTTTTCAAGTGCAGTTGATTTTTCAGTATAAAAATACTTACACAGCTTTTCTTCTATGTGCCAAGCACATGTTAGGTCTTAAGGATGTGTCACTAAAAAAGTAACTTTAGCCTTGTTCTAGAAAGACTTCTTGAGCCACAGACTAGAGAAGACATTGGTAGACAAGCTTCATCATTATGACACGTGGGGATAAACCTTCTGTTTATGACTGAGAATTAAGGATTTCATGGTGACATTTAAGAAATAAATAATTAAGAGACTCACATCTTTAAAAAGGTTTTAAAAAATAATTCACAATCAAAATGTTTGTATAGATATTTTGAATATAAATGTCTGTTTTAGTAAGCTTTGGTTAATTTGGCCTTTAGGTATCATTTACTTTGAACGAGGATCTAGCAAATATTCATGACATCGGTGGGAAACCAGCTTCAGTCAGTGCTCCTAGAGAACACCCATTTGTCTTGCAAAGTGTTGGCGGACAGACATTAACAGTGTTTACAGAGAGCTCCTCAGGTAAGGGGGACAGAATTATCCACTATGATGCCTGCGTGTATTATATAGACTTTCTGTCTCGGCCTGCACACCTCTTTGCTTTGTTGGAAACAGCACCTACTGTTTTGTCTACCTGTGTGTCATGCCACTTTTCTGCTCTTAGAAGGTTTGTTTTGTTTTGTTTTTGTGATGAGACTTTGACCATTCCCTGAGAAGAGCTTAATTCCCCCTTGGGTATAAACTTATAGAGCAGAACAGATGGAAGAGCTGCTCTCTAAGAATCTGAGTCCTGCCAAGCTAAGGCAGCCCTATTTGCTGAACTAATATAGAGCAAATGTAAGTTAGGCTTTAAATAGTGCTTAGTATTAGGGAATGAGTTAGTTTGCCTTCCTGTGCTTGTGTGCTTTGTGTTTGGAAAGCCTTTGTATTTTATAAAGATTAACTTTTATTGGCGTTAATGTCTAGAAAATTCTATGAATGAAGTATGGTTTTAAATCCTGTGTGATAGCAGTGTGACCTTGTTTAGTTTGCCAGTAGCAATCCGTTCAGTTTGCTACTTAAATATGGAGGGAAACTTGTGCTGGCTTGTTTTGTTAGTTTTTTACTTTTATCTTGTACTGAAGCAGCACCCACCTCTATTCAGTAGAATTAATTTTCTCCTCTCCAGAAGGTTATTGGTTATGTAAAAGGAAAACATTAATATTGTTGGATCGTAAACATTTTAAAGCAAGCTGTAAGATATGTATACTAAGAAAATGTTGCTGTTTTAAAAAAACCTCACATAGCACTTTTGTCATAGCTTGGATTTTAGTAACCGTGTGAACAGATCTATTCACTTTCCAGAACCTGTGTACACTGTTGGATTTCCAGTAGCTGCATAAACTGATGTAGTCTTCTTCTCTTTTTTTTCTCCTTGATGAGTATAACTTTTAGAGACGTGAAGCCGGAGCTAAAGGATTGATTTTGCTTTTATTATTTTGATGCTATATTAATTTGTTATGTGTTAGAGAAATTTTAAAAGTGGTTGTTTTTTCTTTATCGTAGCTAGCTCCCAAATAAATGAGACAGAAACTATAAGACTTATTAGCAAGCTGTACAGCACAATATCCGAGAAGTTATCAATTCTAATCCTCTGAGCTAATCTGGTTACCTCCTAACCAAAACCCCAAGATACTTGCATCTTAGTGTGATCTGCTCTCTCTGCTTCGAGCGTGTTCTCATGGTGTCCACTGGGCCCTCTTCATGTGGTGAATCTCTTCCTCTCTTACTACCCCTCCCCAGGCTGGGATCAGAAGTTCCCGCCTATTCTCCCTTTGCATTCATTGGCTGATCAGTTTTAGAATAAATGGGGAGAAATGTGTTTACAAACCTTGAGAGGGGAGATTCTTAGAATAAGCATTACAATGCTGTGTCTGGGTTGCAATCCTATGTGGGGGCCAGAGAAATCAGCATTTCAATAATACAAGGATAATCTTTACACAGTGTACAATAACGTTATACCTACAGGGTGAGGAAAATACACATTTGTGTTGGAAGGGACTCTGCGGGGTCAATAGCTGTTTATATTATGTTAATTATTCAGGACACAGTGCATGCACGTACAAGCAGTCTGAAGTCAGTCTTTGAAATGATGGGATTGAAGATTGTTGGTCCTGTGAGGCGTCTAGGACTGAGCAACAGGACTGAGCTCCTATGACTCTGGAGGTAGAGGCTCCAAAAAGACCCAAATATACCTTGCACAACATGTATCTTGTTTCTGTATTTTATAACTATGAGACTAATTTTTCCAAAGCATGAGTTAGCTCTGGTTGTAATTTAGAAAACTAACGCATTGTTAAAATAAAAAATTGTTCTTTAGTTTTCATCTTTGAGTTCTTAAGTGTATATACTCTTTGTGCTCGTTTGTGTTCCTATTTCTGGTAGCAAGTGTGCTCCCCCCAGTGCTGGGGTTCCAAGATAATCTTGGCACAGGGTGTGGAAAGGATGCGATTGTCCACCTGCGTGTTTGATATCATGCAGCCTTTTTGCTCTTGTATTTTTCTTGTGATGGATGAAATTTTGACCATTTCCTGAGAAGAGCTTAATTTTCATTTGGGTATGAGCTTAGAGAGCAGAACAGATGGAAGGATAGCTGCATTCCAGTTTGACAGTATGTTCTCGCTTGGTAGAACTGAAGGCACTTAGTGTGGAGGAGAAACTTGATTTGTACATGAGATTGTTTTGCTTTCTCTTCTGGTTATTTCTTTTGTAAGTCGTGGCCTTTGACTTTCTTTGTACTTTTCTGTCCTTTAATTTCTTTGTGAAATAAGGATTATTTACAATTACATTATAAATATGTTAAATGCTTGGAGCAGTGTACATGTGTCATTACAATTACTATTAACATTACCTCTTAAATATTTTCAAGTTTATTTTTTAAGATATGTGTGCTCACTTGGTTCATGTAATGAAAATCATTTGAAAAAGCCCAGTGAGTAAGGGCTTTTCGTGTTTCTCATTTGTACAGATGGCCAAGAAACAAGGCTTTAGACTTAGCAACAATTTCTCTCCTCCTCTGGAGTCCTACATACTTTGCTGTTTCTCATCATTAAAGCAGCATTCTAGAAGTGACTTAGTTAGGTTTCTAAGGAGTTCTAAATAGATGGCAGTGCCTTCTTTGAACGCTGTGACAGAGCCAGAGGGACAGGTTTGTGTTCCAGATATACCTTTGTTTGTTTGTATTTGTTTTTCCTTTAAAAAAAAAAGGCAGCATAGTAGCGTGCAGTAGAGTCTAGGGTCTGTGATTAAGAACAACTACATAGCTGTGATGTAACCCTGCCTTGATCGGTCACTAGTTTTGCCAAAGTATGAGTCACCAAGCCATTTTACAGGTTGTAGCTTTGTATTTTATATTGAAATGTATTAAATGAGGTAGGCATTATTTTGAATTATTTTGCATTTCCCTCATGCATAGAAATGTACCTGCTTCTTTTAGAAAGTTATTTTGGGGTCAGGGAAATAGCACAGGCATGAAAACCTCAGAACCAACAGAGAAGCCAGCCGTGGCTGGGACCTGTAATAGAGAAGCCAGCCGTGGCTGGGACCTGTAATCCCACCACTGGGAAGGCAGAGGCAGGTGAGTCCTTGGAACTTGATGGCAAACCAGTTTAGCTTAGTCTGTGAGCTCCAGGTTTGGTGAGAGACCTGTCTCAAAAAATAAGGTATAGAATGATTAAGGATAATATCTCCACATATGTGCATATACATACCTGTGTATCTGTACAGGGAACCACACACATATACCATACACACAAATTAGGTGGAAAAATAATTGAGGAAGATAACCTGTGTTCACCTCTGTCCTCCAAACACACATCTGCATATATGTACTCAAACACATACATAGGTTAGTTTTAGAATATAAATATTTTTAGACATTATTTTAAGTAATATACTGGTCTATAAAACAGACTTTTATAAGAAAATTAAAATGTTAAGTTCAATATTAGAGTTTTGGTTTTAATAACTTTTCCCTCTGTAATTTTGGTTTTTGAGAGACTTTCTTTGAGTCTTTGAATTTTACATTTTTTTAATGTCTGTGGGAGATGGAATTAGAGGGGATTAATAGTGTGCTTTATAGTACTTCCTCTTAATCTAAACTATCTTCATGTCATTAACATTTTATCAGCCAAATTTATTTGTTCCTGATTGAATGTTCAGCTTGTCTTGGGTTAATTCCTCCACTTATGCATTTCTGTGTGAACTTCTAATAGGTTCATTTCCCAATTCAATATTTTGTGGAGCTTTTGGAATCTCTACTATCTTTTATCTATCTCTGGAAGTGCGTCATGTACTTTCCCTTTATAACCAACCCTTCATTTTGGGTGTTTAGTATTTTTCCCTAAGTTTTAAATTATATTTATTTTGTGTGTTTGTGTAGGCAAGCGAAAACATGAATATATGTACTCTGTGTGTGTGTGTGTGTGTGTATGTGTGTGTGTATGTGTATACATCAGAGCTTGTGGGAATTGACTATGTTTCCACCATATGAGTTCCAGATTCAAGGTCAGGTTGCCATGCTTGGGCAAATTGCCCTCACCCACGGAGCCTTCTTTTGCTCAAGTTTTGCACTATAATTGCCAATTGTGGACAGAGTCTTCATTTATCTATTGCACAGATTTTCTAGTGCAGGTCCTGTGCTAGGGCAGGACAGATTCCTGTCCACTAGGGCAGCTGATCTGTGGTAACAGTTGCTACAGTGAGTCCTTGAATGTGGTTCATTCAGTACAGAGAAAAAAGAGCAGGTACTTTGCCTGAAGGTTCTTCAGAAGCGCTGAGATTGGAACTGGACCTTGGAGTAGATGAGTAATCAGAGGAATAGGAGAAAAGGAAACACAGATAATATTTAGTTTTGAATGTTGAGTTGCTGCTGGCTGTTCTTCGTTTTGCTTGTTTACCATTCTGCTCTGCCGAATCTACCCAAAAGAGTCCCAGTTCAAGCAGAGCTCAGTTGTGGACTTTAGAGATGAGGGAAGGTTGAGTTGGTGTGGTGGGAGGTGAAAGGGGGATCATGGTTTAGAGATAGCAGATCATTCTGATAGCCTCTGGTGATCTGAGGGGATTGGCAGCTAAGAGCTTACAGTGGTTTCCAGGGGTTTGGGGCATGAGCAACTGTATGGGTAAAACTGAGTTAGGAGGTACTAAAGGAGACTAGTAGGACTTCTTTGCTGATTTAATTTTTTTTACTCTCTTGGAAGCAGTTCATTTGTTCAGCAGGTCGATTTTGCTGGCTACTTTGTGTATGTCCTCTTTTAGGCTTAGGAAACTTAAATGAGCAAAATTTGAACCTTAGTAGTGCTTGCTCCTCCTTGGTAGAGGAGACTTCAATGAACAGTAAACAAGTAACAATTTCTCAGACTTCAGGTTGTCTGGGGAGACAGGATGAGGAGTATATACTAGTTGGTTTTTGTCAGCCTGACATAACTAGAGTCCCCTGGCAAGAGGGAACTTCAGTTGTGGGGTTGTTGTCATCAGATTGGCTTCTGTGCATGACTATGGAGCATTTTCTTGATTAATGTCTGATGTGTGTTGGCTCAGTCAACTGGGCAGTGCCACCCCTGGGCAGGTGGTCAGTGGTTGCAGAAAGAAGCAAACTGAGCAGTGCCAAGAAGGAAGAAGCAATAAGGAGCATGTCTCCATGTTTTCTTCCCTGACTTCTCACAGTGACGACTAGGGTTGTGAGTGTGAGCCTCATAAACCCTTTCCTCTCTAACTTGATAACCATCAGGATGGTTATCACAGAAACAGAAAGTACACTAGAAGAACCAGAGAGTGGAATATTGCTGTGAGGAACAACACCATCTTTTCCTTTTGGGAGAATTGTGGAGGTGTTAGCAACTTTGGCTGGAAAAGCTGTTGAGTGCTTATAGAGTTTAATGATCTGTTAAGGGAGCTTTGAAAGTAAGAGTGTTAAGAGCAAGGCACATGATGGAGGTCTGGCTTGTGAAGTTTCAGAAAGAAGCAAAGACTATCAGGCCATTTATGTGATATTTTGCATTAAGAATCTGGAAGTGAAGCCAGGCAGTGGTGGTGCACGCCTTTAATCCCAGCACTTGGGAGGCAGAGGCAGGCGGATTTCTGAATTCGAGGCCAGCCTGGTCTACAGAGTGAGTTCCAGGACAGCCAGACAGCCAGAGCTGTACAGAGAAACCCTGTGTAGAAAAACCAAAGTGGGGGCGGGGGGATCTGGAACTGGGGTAAAAGAATCAGCTGTGATTAATAAGTGACTAGCATCATTAAGTAAAATGTTGTTTTTCTCAGGGTCAGCTCAAAGAAGCTGTGGTCTAGAGGGGGCCAAGATTGCATATCAAGCCGGCAGCAGAACTTGGTAATGTGTGTGAGTCTCCCAGGTGGTACTGGGTTTAGTGGCATGAAGGCTGCCAGACTGAAACAGTCATAAAAGAAGCTGAAGGCAGCAACACCAGTCTGCTGTTAACCGGTCAGATGCTTTCAGGGCAGAGAGGGAACATTTAATCCACAATGTGTTAGAGTGAGAGCAGTCTACCATGTTCGGGAATAACAGGAAGGTCAGGATTGGATGAGTCTAAAATAGGTTCTTAGGCTGGTGAGCAAGAGTTAGTAGTACAGACTTGAAGGGGTTCAGAAGTCCTTGTGACGATTTTAGGGTGTTCTTAGGAAGTGAGAAGCAGGGGAATGCATCAAGCAAGTCAGCCTGCAAGGCTGTGAAGGCTCACCAGTTGCTCAAGAAGAGACCCATGCTGGGAAGGCTAGAAGCAGGCAATGGCAGGCTTGGTTCAGTGTGGCAGCAGTGACAGAGGTCTAGTCTCATACCCAGTGTCCAACCCTGTGCCTTTTGATGTCTCAGTAAAGCACACACTTGAATTTTTGTAATCACCTAAGACTCAGGATGGGAAACATTCACTTTTCCATTCCATCTTCTCTATTAATTCAAGCTCTTTGTTCTCTTGGTCATATAGTTATTAGATTGCTTGTACTCTCGTGCTTGGCCAACATCCTCACCTGGTCACTTATAGAAGTCACACATGCCCATTTGTGACTGTCATTTAGCTCACTCAACCTCTTAGGACTTTGTCACTTCTCCACCATAAGCTATTTTCAACTCTTAGTGTCATGGTTTCAATAAGAATGGCCCATATATTTGAATACTTGGTCTTCTGTTGATGGAACTGTTTGGGAGAGATTAGGTGTGGCCTTGTTGGGGGAAGCTTGTCATTGGGGGTATTTTTGATGTTTCAAAAGATTCTCAACATCCCTAGTTTGTCTCTTGCCTCCTCCTTTCAGAGTAAATAAGATGTGAGCTCCCAGTTCTTCCTGCATACATGCCTTTGTTCCACAACCCTAGACTCTACCCCTCTGAAATTGTAAGCCAAATTAAATGTTTTCTTTTATAAGTTTATAAGTCAGGGTGTTTTGTTAAAGTAATAGAGAAGTAACTAAGACACTTACCCTACTTAGGCTCGCCTGGCAGTAAGGTTTCTATGACTTACTTTGTCAAATAATTAAACTTCTTGGGCTGAGGATAGGTCTCAGGTCTCATAGTACACAGTAGAATAGAGTCAGAGTGAATGAGGTGAAGTCTTTATTACCTGCTAAGAAACATGTACACTGGAGATACTTTTCAGTACTTTAAAATGAAACCGCTTTCTAGTACTGACTTGCCTGGATCGATTTTCTCTTTTAGAAATGAACAGTTTGTTTTAAGATACTTGAGGTTCAGGACCGAATATAAACTCTTGTTCCACAGTCTGCTTTTGCTTATTACCACACACACTCTCTCTCTCTCTGCTCATCAACCTAGGTCAGCATTATGTGTGGTGAGGCTTGGTTAGCTCCTTACACATTTTAAAAGACCTGTTTCCCAGGGAAAGTAGCAGCTGAGGTACTTGGCTTTGACGTGCCTTGCAAACTCTGAGACTTTTACTGTAATACTGTATCACAGCCCAGTGTGGCATAGAATGCAGTTTGATTTAGAATGTAAAAGTTTGAAGACAATGTTTATGGATGCTGAGTTATTAACCTTTTGAAGTCTTGAGCTGACAGTGAGGAATTTTTAGTCTGGTGGGGCTTACATTTTAAGTTGATGTTTGGAGTCTTACAGGGGACATAGCTGCTGCATTTTACCCCCTTTGTGGGGGTGGAGCATCTGATATTGATTTTTTGAGAGATTTGAATTTCAGCTTGGTTATATACATGTGAACCTGTTAGCATTCCGAATATATTCTCATTAGATTGTTTTTCCACTGGTTTGAAACATGGCCTCCACTTTTACTAAAGTTATCATACATGTGTATTACCAATTGCCATAGGATGGATGGGGCTCCTAGAGATTTTGCTTAGCTTTGTCCTAAAAATTAGCAGAAGCTAGGTAATAACATATTACTCGCCCAACTTTTTGAATTTTTGACAGACTTAAACCTTTATTAAAGGCCAGGTGTTAAGGTGCATGCCTGTGGTCCCAACAGAGGTAGGAGGATCTCTGTGAGTTCAAGGTTGGTCTGGTCTTCATAGCCTCACTGGTGACTACAGCAGTTGTGCTCAGTGCCGCCTCTTTACTGAGGTTGTGAGGGTGCTTGTGCTCACTAGCAGGGCTGCTGATTTTCTAAGAATTTTAGTATAGAAAGCCAATGAGCTTAAGGCACTGGGCCAAGTTTTTCAAACTCATAATTCTAGAAAATCTACCTGTTTGTTAAGTTCAGTCGAGGTGTTTTCTTTGAAAGGATGAATGTTTTTCATTCAAGTTTGAAAAAA
Source organism: Mus caroli (assembly GCF_978045245.1). Classification (NCBI taxonomy): domain Eukaryota; kingdom Metazoa; phylum Chordata; class Mammalia; order Rodentia; family Muridae; genus Mus; species Mus caroli. Next base: position 72,122,477 of record NW_028227267.1, on the reverse strand, counting down.
CATATTGTCCAAATAACTAATCTGTCAGTTGGCTTTTTTTTTTTTCTCAAGTTAACAATGATTTTCATTGAAAAAAAAAAAAAAAAAAAGCCATACCTCTACTGGAAGCTCAGTTACCCTGTGCAGTCTGCTAAAGCAACCATATTACCCAGTAGCAGCAGAAATGCTTTGTGCCTTGCATTTGACTTTACAAAATGTTAAAGGATGTTTACTTGAGGGAGACATTATGAAGTGAGACCAAATTTTAAAAAACCAGAATCCTGTAGTATGAGGTAATGAAGAAAACCCTGGTGAGGTTTAAAGAACCAGAATCCTGTAGTATGAGGTAATGAAGAAAACCCTGGTGAGGTTTGGTGCCACTGCCTTGATTTTTGGTGACAACATCAGTTTCTTCCACCTTGCCTTTCCTGCCATTGTTGCACGAATCAGGGCAGCAAAAGGCAATTGCACGTTTTAATAAAAGTAGTCTGGGCCTTTGGGGTACCCAGAAGATTTTGAGGCTCCCTTAGGGATCTCTAGACCCAGTTCTGGGGAGTGCTAATTTAGTGTCCTTTAATCAGCAGGCCTCTGATTACATTAATAGAGGTATTGTTCCTTCTTGCATAGTGCAGCGTTCAGGGCTGTCTTCCAGCATTGCAGTCCTGTTTCAGCGTTTGAGGTTGCTGCTAAGAGTACTGTGCGCACTGTTAAACTGGATACGATCTGTAGTCAGTCAGTTTTCTTTAAGTATTTGTTATATTTCTCCTGAGGACTGACTTGTCTTTCCACCACGTACTGTAATTCTCTCCAACCCTATAGGCAGGGACCTCTGTGGCTGCAGCATGCAGGGGAAAAAGTAAAGCTCTTTTTTGGCCGTTGTCTAATTAGCCTCTCTTACTTGCTTTTGTTGAAATATCTTTTAAAAACAGACTCCCTGTGAAGACATGGTTCTTTTGGTAAAGTGCTTCCCAACCATGAGGGCCTGAGTTCAGATCTCAGTGCCCTGTAAAAAAAAGTCAGGCCTGATGACGTGTGTCTGTGATCTCAGAAGTAGGGTGACACGGCCAGGAGACTGTTTAGAAATTTTTTAATAAAAAAAAAAACCCATCTTACTTTTTGTTGGGGTCTTTCACCAATCTAGGAGCTCACCTAACTCACTAAGCTGATTGATTAGCCATCAAGCTTTGAAGAAGCTAGCAGAAATGTTGTTACAAATACCCGTGTCCATGGCTAGAGAGGCAGGGCTAATTCATACAGCTGAACAAGGTGGTGAGGTTTATAGTACAGCTGAATTGAGAAGCAGGTTTGGCTAATCTTGATAGGCTCATGCAGTCTCCATAGAGAAACAATATTCTGTTCATAAGTGTGTGGGGAGTAGTGGGCTGTCGTGAACATTTTCTGTGCACAATATTAACATCTGCACACAGACCAGAGGAAGGCTTTGCCATCTCTCTCAACCATATTCTGGTGAGGATAGGGGTTGCCATTTTTCTAAGGCAAGGATCTTTTCTAAGCCTCAGGGTCTAAGGTTATGGCCCCTAGCATCGCCAGGCCTGTGTCAATAACACACACCACTCAGGCTTTCCTCTGCTCCTCACATCTTTTCTTCCTGCATGTTGCTTCTCAGTCATCTCCAAGCTCTGTCTACCTTAGCAACTGAGTTGGGCTTTGTTTCCGTGGTGATTGAGTGAGGAGGCTTCCTTCCGCAGGAGGAAAGTACAGTGTGCCACCTTCTTCCTCTGCTGACTCCTTTCCAGTCGTGGCAGTCTCAACACATGTGAGGAGGGCACAGTGGATGGAGATCAGGGTTCAGTGTTGTGTATAGTTCTGAGCTGCCTCCAGGTTTGTGGTTGGCCTCAGTGTCTGCTATGGATTTACTGCCAACTGCCTACACTCTGTCTCCTGGGACACTGAGCCCAATAGTAGAAATGTTTCTTCATTCAGTGGTTGGAAGAGACTAAAAGGAGTGTCTGTGCAGCTCATATTCAAGGATGTGTTCAGAAATAGGGGCTGCTTTATGTGGCTTAATGATTTACTCCTGTTTTTATTTTTTTTTAATGAAAATAGATTTTTTTTCATGCAATATAATCTTATGGTTCCCCTCCCACATTGTCTTCCAGGTCCTCCCCACCCAATCAACTCCATGTTTTCTTTCTCTCTCATTCTTTAGAAAACAGACAAAAACAAAACAAAAACCAAACAAACAAAAAACAAACCCAGAATAGAACAAAACAAGCAGAAAAAGAAAACATTAACAAAAATCACATATACTGCACTGGAAAACTCATAAAAGCACAGATTGAATTGAAAAGCATTATATATAAGCCAGAGACTAGTTAGGGGGAAAAAGTTTGACAAAGCATTAAAATATCTCTAAAAATACCATTCAGTTTGTTTTATAGTGGCCATCTGCTGCTAGCATGGATATACAAAAACCCGTGAGTGAGGTTTGTATACACAGTAAGACTCCATTGGAGAAAACTAAGTGTTCCCTTGTGAGTGATTGTCAGTTGGAGAGAGTTTCTGGGTTAGGGATGTGAGCTTGTGTCCACTTCCACTCAACAGTGGGACTCCATGTGGTTTAGACTTGTGCATGCGGTCACCGTCTCTGAAAGTTCCTATATTCACCAGTCCTGCTGTATCTGGAAGGCCTTGCTTCCTTGGTGTCTGTCCTCCATCCCCACCCCACAACCTGAGGTGTGGGATTGGATGGAGACATCCCTTCTAGGACTGGGTGTTTCAAGGCCTCTCACTCTGCTTTTGTTCCCATCTACTGCAGGAGATCATCTCTGATGCTATGCTTCCCAGGCCAGTGTGGGCAGCCCCTCAGTTTTTATGCTGCAGTAGTTTAAAACCTTTAGGAAGGTGTAGAGACCAGTTTATAACCTCTTCCAGTTGTCATGTCTTGTAAGTACTACAATTTCTGATTTCAAGGAGCTAGAGGATTTTAGGTGCACTGGTTCCTGTTTTTCCTCCTCCTAGCTCCCCTCACAGCTGCTTCTCCAGAGGGAACTCTTGCTCTGCAGTTGCTGTGTGAGTGTGGCTCATTGCGCTTCTCTGCATGTCCTTACAGTTTAACTGGAGAAACCCAGTACAGCTTTGGAGCTGAATTAAGTGGAGCTGAGTTAAGCAGTGTCCTCTATATTTCTTACAATGATGGAAGTACTTAGATAATAGAGCTGCTTTAGAAAGTGTACGGTATACATCCACAAGATTCGTTTCTCTTCTGGGGCTTTGTGTTTGGTTGTTTGGTTGGTTGGTTGGTTGGTTGGTTGGTTTTTCTTTAGAATTAAAAAAATCCCTGTAGTTTTGATAGATTTGTGATACAAGTTGCATCAGTGAGAAGCTTATCAGCCCAGTGTTTGCAGTGAAACTGTGAAACTCAGTAGTGTGGAAGATGCTTGCATTCTGTTCAGCCGTGACACCCATGCATTTTTGTAATTTGGTAGTGTAGCCTCCTCTTCATCATCTGTATTGTCATGATCATACTGAAAATGTTTTCATTGTGAGTCTCTTAACATTTAGGATATTGTGCCTCAAAAGGTTCCATCTATAATTTCTGGCCCGTTTTAATTTTCCCAGTTACAGAAAAAGATTGATTTATTTTATGTGTATGGATCTTCTGCCTTTGTGTATCTCTGTGCAGCATGTGTGTGTGTTGCTGGAGGAGGCCAGAAGAGGACATTAGATCCTCTGAAACTGGAATTAGCTGGGAACTTAATGCTTTTTGAATTAGCATTTTTATTGAGTATGATTTCTGTTAAATAAGCAATTTCATTATGGATCTCTATGTCAAGGATTCTGTATGTCCTTGATATGGTTTTTATTAAAGTCAAAAAGCATTAACATATTTTTACTTTTATTGTATGTTGTACTTACCTATTCTTTTTTTTTTAAATAGATTTATTTTTATTATATTATGTATAGGTGTGGGGTGTGTATCTGTGTATGAGATGTGTGTGTGTGTGGGGGGGGGTTGCTTGCATGTGGGTGTATATATATGAGTGCTGGTTCCCATGGAGGCCAGAGACATTGGATTCCCCAGAGCTGGAGTTACAGATAGTTGTGTCCATATTGGATGAATGAAACTTGTTTCTTCTGTAAGAACAAGTGCTCAGTCATCTCTCCAGCTCCATATTTACCTATTCTTTTTTGTTGTTGTTGTTGTTTTTCTTTTTTCTTTTTTACCTATTCTTGAAATACTTTGATACCTACCTACCTTTGGCCAAACCTGGCTATTTCCAGTTTGGTAAAAACAATTGTGAAGAACTTAGACAATTTGTCACACCCAGGGAGAATGGCAGGCAATACAGAGATGCTTCTCTTTTCTCCTTATAGTTTCCTGTTGCTTCCAGTTCATGAAGTTGCTTCTTTGTTTAGACTCTTGTATACCCAAGTTCTTAGGGATAACTTAGCAACTTTACAAACCAAGTCAGCATGGGGAAAAACTGGTTTCATTATGTAAGTTATTTCTTTAACTGGTTTTATTATGTAAGTTATTTCTTTGAGGTTTTGAAACTAAGTCATTGACAGAATTAATTAACATTTCTGTTTTTACAGTTGTTTTTACCGTTTGATTTTAATTTTACTTCATGCATATGGGTGTTTTGCCTGTGTGTGTTTGTGCACAGTCTGTGTACAGTGCTGGAGGAAGCCTGAGAAGAGCTTCAGCCCCTCAGGAACCTGAATGACGGTTGTTGTGCGCTCCCAGGTGGGTGCTAGGGATTAACCCAGGTCCTCTGGAAGGACAGCCACCTCTCCAGCCCCTGTGGTTTATTTTTAAAGCCTCCCTGAGAACAATCATGTCTTTCTTTTCATTTAAGCAGACCAGGTATAGTTAGTGTTATTCAGGTGTAGCACAGCCTCTGCCCTTTCACCTGGCAGGGTAATGTTAGGAGTTCAGTATATCATTCCACCCTTAAGTTTCTTGGTACACACCTCTGTATGGATTCCTTTTTCAAAAGAATACACAACCATAGACCTTTGCGATAGGTACAAAGATAGCATAAAATCCCCAAATGTTTTCATAGGTATAGCTAGGGAGCTGTTAATGCTCAAATTTCAATGGCTTCTTTAATTTTTAATGTTCTCCTTTTAAATACATTGTGTTTTCTGTATTTTGATACAACTCTGTCCCAAGTAAGCATTGTTTGTATTGCATAACATCACCGGGGAGATGCAGTTCATTAAGTCATTCTTACTGCTATGGTGGCATGATCTTTCTACAGACTGAAGAATTTGTGTGAGAGTAGAAAATCATTTCTAGGGCAAGTCCAAGGGACTGGGATTGCATTTGAGACACTGCTAGGGGATAAGTTGTTTACTGAATATTGGGTTATTTTTCGTTTGTCAGAGTAAAGTTAATAACAGTTATGTTTGGACATGACTAAGACTTAAGAAGCAGAGGGCAGTGCATAGAGTATGAATAGAGAGTGCTTCAAATGTATCTGTTGGGGGGCATTGTTTGTAACTTATATGCAAACTTCAGTTTATAATATTAGCTTATTACTTGGAATATGAAAGATAATTATCAAAAGAAGTCAGAGACCAATTTTACTAAGTTTAAGTTTAGCATAAATTCCTTTCATCATTTTGTATTCCATTATACAAAATCATTCAAAAAGCACTTTAAAGTCCTGAAATGAAACCACAGTCTTGTGTTTCCCTACCAAGTAGTAGGAGTAGAGAGCTGTGGCCTGGCCAGGGAGAAATGTTGATGGTGAGCCAGCATATACTGAAAGACTGCTGTGTTTGAAGAGAATTGCGCCGCTGAGGTCTGTGCTGATGCCTGTTTTAAAAGCACTCTATGTGTGTCCGTGTTTAGATTCTTTCTTACAGACTCTCACTCACTGTTCCAGCAGAGTCACTCTGGTTTGCTTCCCCCATCCTTCCTTCTGAGGAGCCTTTCTTAAAAACATCTTAGGGATGAAAGAATGGTTGTCGCTCTTCATAGAGAAAAACCTTCTCCACGCAGGGTTGTTTACAGCTCAGTATCTTACATATGACTGTAGAATTTAATGCCTGTGGTGATGTAGTAGATTTTTTTCCTTACTATATAACTTGTTACATACCGTAATTTGGCCATTTATTCAGATGAATACCTCTGCTGCTTAACAAAGGAAAACATGGTTTAGAGCAGTTTTCATCGCTTTCCTGGTGTGTCTTGGTGAACACTGATGTTTCTTGCATGTACAAATAGGCAGACTCCTGTGGCTTGGGACTGTCATAAAGGACGTCTGTGCACACCCATGAACGTTCCTTGGCTCTAATATTTCTGTGTACCTAGAGTTAGCTTCTACATTGTGGCTTCTCTGTCTCTGCCTGAGAGCTGTTTCTTCTGCTGGCTAGTTTTCTCACAGAAAGGGATGGACAGAGTGCCAGACTATTAGCTCTTAACTCTATGGATACTCTTTCAATCTAACCTGAGAAGATTTAGTGGGAATAAGTGGTTATTCCCTTAACCAGTAGTTGGGATACTCTGAAGGAGTGTCCTATGCTGCCTTCCAGAGTTCTGCAGATGAATTAAGCAACAGTCTATAGGAGATTCAGCTAGCACTGGCTTTCTAGGCTAGTCTCTTCATTGACTTCGTTTTGTTCCTCTTCCTCAGTCCTCTCCCAGTGTTTCTCCACAGTCACCTCCCTTTCAGAGGTCTCTCAGCTTGCTGCTGGAGGGATCAGTTCAAGACTGTACCTCTTTATTCAGAAAAGTGAAACGATACTTTTAGAATAATTTTAGAGTATATATATATATATATATATATATATATATATATATATATATATATATGCATGCATGCTTTGGCTGGTTGTCTCCCTCTCCCTTTCCTTCTCCTTCACCCTCTCCCTCTTCTTCCCTTCTTTTCTCTTTCTTCTTCCCCTCTTCCCCCCTTTTCTCTCCCCTCTCCTCCTCTCACCCCCTCTCTCCTTTCTCAAGTGTATTGCATAGGGGTTTGGAGGAGTCAGAAGCAAGAGAGCCAGTTCACTCCTTGTGGGTCTTTGGGATAGAGCTTAGGTCATAGGTGGTGAGTGCCTTCCTGGCTAAGCCATCTGACCAGTACTACTTAGATGTGTTTCTGTTGTTGTTGTTGTTGTTGAGACAGAATCTCGGTATGTAGCCTTAACTGGCTTGATACAGCCAAGGCTGGCCTCAAATCCACAGAGATCTACCTGCCTCTGCCTCCCAAATGCTGTTAAAGGTGTGTGCCACCACATCTAATTCCTCCTTTGACTTTTAACTTATAGATCTATACTAATATTCTACATATCATCAGCAACTTCATCTCCCTTCTACATTACTTTTTACATTTTTTGAGCATAGGTTTTACATGAATACATGTGTTGTTTAGAAATAGTACAGTATTAAAAAAATACCAAGCTTCAGAAACACGTGTGTTACAGCAGACCAGAGAATTGTACTAGCAACATATATTCTCCTTTTCTTTTTAAATAAATACGATAGGAGTTAGCTCATTGAGACACATAGGTTGATAAATTTATCATTTAATTTAGGGCTCCAATTAATTTTTTTTCTCTAACTTAACTTTTAAGTCTGACATGACTTAGAAGCAAGTGAAAGTATTTGTGGGAAGCGAATGTCAGTTGAATCAGTGATGCAGGTAATTTATTTGAATTATTTTTCATGAGTTTTTTTATTCTTGAAATCGTTTCTACCAAGTAACATTTTTTTAAGTTAATGAGGTGTTTTGCACATGGAATATTTCCCCCTTATAAAGACCTTTTCGAGTGACTTATACTCCAGTAGATTCTGTAGCTTTGAAGTTGTTATTTCAGAAAGCTGGAGAATATGGAGACTCTACATGAACGCCTGGGAGTTGGTATTCCAGAAGGTGACTAGTTTTTGAGGTTAGACTGGCCGTTTGTGGAAGAAGAATAAAGGGGGTGTGGATAAAAGGACATGGCTATCCCTGAATACTAAGTATTCTGAAGAAGCATGGCTTCTGTTTCCAATGGATTGAATGTAGATGATGAAGAGGAATGGAAGGAGTTTAGTGGAAGCAAAAGAGGAAAAATCAAAACAAACAAAAACCCCACTAAAACAACAGAATTATACTGGTTGAGTGAGAAGGTTTCCAGGAGCTTCTGGCCCTCAGTTAAGTGCTTTACACCAGCATGGAAAGCCTCTTGCACGCGAAAGTGGCATTTATAAGGGGTGGAAAGGGCGTGAGGAACTTGGAGCAGGACAGATGAAGTGCGAAGTGTAGGGCTAGAAGTCATACACAGTGAGTCCAGCTGCTCTGCCTCCTGCTTTCCCCTCTTCTGATAAGAAAAATGGTGCTCGGGAAAAGACTGAGTTCCCTGGGCATGCATGGGGGTATAGTAAATTGGTACTTCACAGATTAGGATGAATCTAATTAGGATGCTGTGCTGCCAACAGCTCCAGATGCTGAGAAGTAAAGGTTTGGGGAAAGCACTTGGTTCCTCAGGCACTCCTCACTATGATTGGGGGTTACCACTTTCTTCCAACAGAGCAACCCAGTGTTGACTTTTGAAGTTACCCGCCACATGGCTACAGATATCATCTGTACAATAACTTTGTAAAACTGATTTCATAATACTATTAATATTTTTAAGCTTGCTACATATGGTTATATTTTCTTGTTTCTTCTGAAGATTGAGGAATGTTTCTGACATTTGTGGGCAAAGTCTTTGTTCATTCAGATGGTCTGCTTTACAGGATTATATCTTGGCTTTTATCAGGCAGTGCACAGTACCTCGGTTACAGTAGCTCTGGAATATATGTGACTCTAAAGTTGCTTTAAATACCTTTGTAAAAGTGTTTATATTTATGGTAATTACTCATAGTTAATCATTAGTGGAAGTAATAGCTTTAAGTATTATAACTCAGTTTAGGTCCTTACAGCTGTGAAAGTGACTAGCCTTCATTGGCGCTAACTTGAGTTGGTATATTGAAATATTGTCTGATTGACTACTGTTTAATGTTACTTGGTTATTTTATAAGTAATAGGAATCACATTCTAGAGCCGGGTGTGATGGTGCACGCCTTTAATCCCAGCACTTGGGAGGCAGAGGCAGGCGGATTTCTGAGTTCCAGGACAGCCAGGGCTACACAGAGAAACCCTATCTCAGAAAACCAAAAAAAAAAAAAAGAAAGAAAGAAAGAAAGAATCACATTCTATTAGCTTTAAATCAAATCAGGTCATACATAAGTGGTAAGCATTCATTTTAGAGAACTCTGTTTTGGTGGTTACTGCAGTGTTGTGTAAGCTGTTCACCCAACCAGATTTATTTAAAAATCATTGGCTATATTATTTTTGTAGAAACACAGATAACTTTGTAAAACTGATTTCATAATACTATTAATATTTTTAAGCTTGCTACATATGGTTATATTTTTCTTTTTACATAGAAAATTAATATATAATACAGAGAACATTTATTAATCCTCTACTTTCAGTCATAACAACCTTCACATACTAATAATAAATGGCTAGTTGTTAATGATTTGCCTCTTTCATATCTGCCTTGTCTGGATTATGTGAAAGCAGATCCAGGTTCCATCACCTCATAGTAATTACTTTAGTCCAGGGTCCTTATCCCTTGGGGATTTCTCTTCTCTGAGCCATTCCAAAGAGTAATATGTAGGGATAATTAGCTCTAGAGTGAAAGCTTCCTGGTTTTGAATTTCTCTGTTTTTCATAATCCAATCACATTGATAAGTAAGTTTGACATTACTTAGAGGTCTTATAAAGAAAAAGGTATATTTGCATTGTTACTTTTTTATATTGTAGTTTTATTGAATTATAATTCACATTTCACAGGGTGCAGCTTACTAGTTTTAGTATATTTACAGTGCCATACACCTATCACAACATTCCATTTTGGATCACTTTAATATAATTACCAGTTACCCGTTGATCCCGCTTGCTACTATCTGTACTGTATAATCTATTTGGGGAGCTTTGTATAGATAGAATCATAAGGTGTTTAAATACTGTGATTGGCATTAGTATTAGTTACTCTCCTGTGGCTGTGATGAAATACCAGGTTAGGGAAGAGTTGTATTTTGGGCTATAGTTCACACATGGATACTCTTGACATAGAATGCATCTTTTACAAAGGAGGCTTTTGAGCTTTCTCTTTGCTATTTTACAGTCTCAGGGTATATCTTGTGATTAGGTTACTCCTTTCAGGTGCCTAGGATTTATTGCTCTTTGTACCTAGTGATTGCTGGTTTTCTTCAATCATAGGACATTTTCAGATATCCCTTTAAGTGTTGCTTCTCCTCTGTCCTTTTCTTCCCCCCTCTGAAATCCTGACTGAACAAATGCTTTGAGCAGATGCTCAGCTGTTTGATTATATCTTCTGCATCTCTATTTTGGTGTTTGTTTGTTTGCTTTCCCCTCCATGCTGTATACTCCGCAAAATTTATTTTTCCATGTTCTAGCTCACTGGATGATGATTTTTTAAATTGTGTCTAGTCAGATATTAAACATATCCAGTGATGTTTAAATTCTATCTGCTGTGCATTTTGTGTTTCTAAGTGTCCGAGCTGATTTACTGTATTCCTCACAGCACAGGTATTTTATTTCATAGTCAGTATTGGAGAATTCCAGTCTCCATCAAAGTTCTTTCCTCCAGAGAGGCTCTTGGGAACATTACCAGTTGTCATCACTGTTTTAGCAGTTTATTGCTGGGTAAGAAAACACCCCAAAATGGAGCTTAAAATACTGATGCAGTGTTCCCACAAGTGTGTGGGCATCTATCAGACTGGGCAGCTTTTTCACAGCTGTTATCAGTGAGAGGGTCACACATCTGCACCCAGCTGTGAGTCGACTGTGGCACTGCTTCTGACTTGCCTCACTGATGACTGGGTCAGTGTTGCAGGGGTACTTTGGTCCTCCTTCGTGCACTTCAGTACTCTCTCAACGTGTGGTGTATCTGTATTTATAGCATCATAGGTAGGTAGGGTTTGCAGTTGATTAGCCACTTCTAGTCACAGGGCCAGTCCAATTCAAGAAGGAACCGGTCCCTACATCCCCTTCTTCCTTTTTGTTTTCCCCCTCTTTTGTTTGTGGCTACAGATTATTTATCGTAATTCCCCTTCCATTTTTATTCAAAACTCAGGGGGATTTGGTGGCTAATTATCCTATTATCATAGTGCCCCAAGAATTTGTGGAGTCGAACACTGCAGTTCGACTGCCTGGAAAATTGTATTTAAATTGCATCATGAGTAGAATGTGTTAAATTTAGTGCAGTTCAGGTTTGGGGCACATAAGTGTTTATTATATATTATCTTCAGTGTTTTTCTGAAATTTAAAAATTTAAAACTAAAATAGGGAGAAATGCTCTAGGAGGATTCATTAAATTATTTTGTTTAGTAAATAATTATTTTCTAAATTCATACCAAATTGATTTTTTTTTCCTAATCCAGGCCCTTTGGGAAGCAAGAATTTCTTAGGAAAATGGATAGACTCCAATCTTATTTTTTCCTTGCTTTACATTTGTTTGTTTAGTGTGTGGGTGGGTGTGTCTTTGAGGACAGCTTGCAAGATTTGAGTTCTTTCACCATGTGGTTCTAGGTATGAAACTTGAGTCTTCATGCTTCGTGATAAGTGCCTTTAACTGCTTACCAACTTAACTCCACTTTTTGAGACCAGCCATATGCAAGCACAGACAAAGGGGGTTCTTATCTGAGTGTGTGAGGGGGGTGGGAGGGAATGTATATGTAGTTAGAGATATGTAAATGCCTGTGTAGAACTGTGTGCGCGCATGTTCATGTGTATGCATGTGGAGGTGGAGCAATATATGTGTGGATGTAGAGACCAAAGGTCATCACTAGGCATCTTCCTTATATCTGTGCTTAGTTTTTTAAGACAAGGCCGGCCTCTCACTAAGGAGGAGCTAGCCAGTTCAAAGGGGTAGGTGTCTCTGCCTTGCCATCCCTGGCTTTACAGATGCATGCTGCTAGGTGTGGCTTTTTACCTGAGTCCTGGAGATTTGAACTTGGGTTCTAATGCTTGCTATTCCTACTGAACTGTGTGTCCAGCCCTGGAAAGGATTATTATTATTGACTATTATCTTCAGAGAATGCCTACTATAGCTTCCATTACTTTGATAAGAGCCATAAAATTATAACTTGACATCCGGTCTGGAGCACTTAAGTCTATACATTAGACCTGTTTCTTCTTTGTGCCTATATTAGATAGTCTCACACACACACACACACACACACACACACACACACACACACATTAGATAGTCTCACACACACACACACACACACACTCACACACACACACGCGCGCGCGCGCGTCTCTTTTGCACTGCAAACAGAATTATAGCTTGTTGTAAATGTTTATTTTCCAAGCTGTCTGTGCACTGTAGATACTTTGTTGAACAATTGACTGACATACAGCTCTTTTTTCTTTCCTCATACTTAACTGTTTTTATTTCCTTTATTTCCTGGTGTTAAAATCCAGTTTTTAATATGTATGTGTTTGTTAATTATGAGCTATGATCTAATTTAGTCTGTATTAGAACATGAAAAATAATTGTTTTTTTCTCAAGTTTTGTTTGTTTCAAAATGGGCTGTTATTATTTCTACATGTTATACTTGGAAGCTGTCATATAAATTGCCTGAGTCTATTGCATTAATTTTTATGTTTGCCTTAGTAATTTTCTTTAGATGATTTGAAAAAAATCATGATTTTTTTTCTGTTTAATTCAGAGAGAAAGAGAGGAAATGAATAGATAGATAGATAAGTTGTCAGACTCCTTATCATTGTCACACGTAGCCATTAAGCCCCAAAGTGATAGTCATATACTATGGCATCAGATCTCTTTACACCTCTCCTTCCCTTCACTGGCTGCCCTAAGAAGGGAAGAGTTACCCCTTTCAAATAGTGGCAGCTTGAAATTTATTGGCCTATTCACAGTAGCTTAGTTTCTTTTCCTATCAATGTGGCAAAATACTCTCAACAAGAAATCAATTTCAAGGAGGAAGAGTTTATTTTATTCAGTTATTTTAGTTCAGTGTGCATACTCCATGGTGGTGAGGAAGATAACAAAAGCTTGAAGCAGCTGGTAGCATCACATCCACAATCAAGAAGCAGAGAAGGATAAAGCACGGTGCTGTTCCATCAAATTTCTTCTACATTTGCACAGCCCACGATCCTGGCCAGGGAGTGGTGCCACCCACAGTGGGCAGTTCTCCCCACCTCAATATAATAAAAATAGTTCTCTGCAGGTAGAGCCAGAAGCCCATCTCCCAAATGACTTTAGATTCTGTCAAGTTGACAATTAACACTAACCATTCAGACAATAGAGCAGAGTGAAAAAAACTTAGTTAAAAAAAAAAAAAGGAAAGGACCCCTTTGGGGGTTCTCTGAATGAATAATCATACTTTAAATGTGTCTTCTACTCATGCATGGACATTATTTTTTCTTAAAAACAATTTTAGGTGGACTGTTTTACTTCTTGCTGATACTGTTTCAAAAGTGGAGTAGATGTAAGAAACAGCTTTCTAGGGCTGGTGAGATGGCTCAGTGGGTAAGAGCACCCGACTGCTCTTCCGAAGGTCCAGAGTTCAAATCCCAGCAACCACATGATGGCTCACGACCATCTGTAATGAGATCTGACTCCCTCTTCTGGTGTGTCTGAAGACAGCTACAGTGTACTTACATATAATAAATAAATAAATCTTTAAAAAAAAAAAAGAAACAGCTTTCTACTTTTTAAAGGGAAAGAGAGATTGTAGGTAGGGAGAGTGTGTATTGAAGTAGAGAGTGGACTTTGAAATTGACTTTAGAGTTCTTGTTATTTGCTGTGCCTTGCAGTGGCTTGCTCCTTGCTAAGCCTCAGTTTCTTCATTTGTAAACTGAAGGTAGAATTAGCAAGCACAGTGGCATTTTCTTCTGCTTTAAAAAGGGTCTCGTTTTCATCAGACAGTGGTGATTCAGGCCTTTAATCCCAATACTCTGGAGGCATAGGCAGGCGAATCTCTGAGTTCAAGGCCACTCTGGTCTCCACAGCAAGTTCTAGGGCATCCAGGGCTACACAGAGAAACTTGAGAAACCAAAAAAACAAAAAAATCCTTTTGTTTTCATATCTTATTACCTTATATCCTTATGTTACTCTTCTATATATGTAATAGTAGCCCATGGTAATGTCGGCTAGAATTTTGGACAGGCAAGAAGAGTCTTAGGCTGTGAAGACAATTTCAAATAAGTGTCTATTGTAGATGTTTTAAAAACATGGGCCTAGGGCTGGTGAGATGGCTCAGTGGGTAAGAGCACCCGACTGCTCTTCCGAAGGTCCAGAGTTCAAATCCCAGCAACCACATGGTGGCTCACAACCATCCGCAACGAGATCTGACACCCTCTTCTGGGGTGTCTGAAGACAGCTACAGTGTACTTACATATAATAAATAAATAAATCTTTAAAAAAAAAAAAAAAAAAAAAACATGGGCCTAAAAATGAATTTTTTTTTTTTTTGGAATGTGTCAAATTACAACAAAATGTAATAGTGATCTACCTTATTGTAAGGTAAGGTTTGTGTGTGTCCAGTGGGCACTCTTGTCAAGCTTTATTCTCTAAGATTTTATAGAACTGGTGTGAACTACACTTATAAGCCCTGGCTCTTCACAAGGACAGCATTATCCAAATTTCATTGTAACTTGCTGATTCAAGAAAAGCAAGGTGGTTAGAAGCTAAAGGAGCCTGGGCACAAGGGTGAATCTTCGTCTTTGCTCATGTCTTCCATTTCTTAATCTCTCTTAATTTCAAGATGCTTTTTGTTCCTAGTGGTCTCTGTATAGATACTTATCTTTTGGGCAGCTTTAAAATAAGGTTTTAAAATAGTAGTTTTATGTTTTATTTTATAGATGATTGTATATATTTAGGAGTAACTTAAAGGAGAACTCGCTAACCTGGAGGTGAGTGCATGCTTTAAGGGCTCACCTGTTAATTGTGTTGACTGTTTTCCCTCCTGAACACATTCCAGCTGTTACCCCACCCTCTCCCACCCCCAGCTCCCCTTCTCCTTTGCCTGCATTTTGAAAAACACTACCTGGTTGCAGTCGAATCAAATTCAGCTTCCATCCTTTCATGGTGGGAGCTGGCCCGGATGGCTGCCACAGCAAACTCTGCTGCTCATGGGCCCTGCTCTCTATATTGGGACCCAGGGATAAGGTTGGCTGCAGACAAAAGCAAAAACAAAAAGAAAAAAAAAACCAAAATACTGCCTGGAGCCAGCAAATTGGCTTAGTGGGTAAAGAAATCAGCTGCCAAGCCTGAGGATCTGAGTTCAGCCCAGAACCTACACACACACACACACAAATAGGTAAAATGCAATAATCATTTTAAAACCCTGTTTAGATTTTACTAGCAGGGTCCTGGTATTTTTACAGGTACAAAATTTAAATGGCTCGATGTTCTTTGTTCTTGATGTTTTTGTTGACATTATTAGAAGGAAATGCCTAATTGTTTGAATTATTTACTACAATTTATTGATTTGAGAAAACAGGGTAGGCTATTAGGAAACAAATGGATGCCCTGAACTGAGCGTCACGGCCCCTGTCTGTCAAGGCAGCCCTTACAGTTAACTTTCTCCTTGCATTCTCCAGTTTCTGGAACTGACTGCCTTCTCCTTCAGCTCTCACTAGTTCAGTGTTTTACATTTGGTCCTCTTTTCCAGTGTTCTTTATTCTTTACCGAATGTTCTGAAACAGTATTCAAAGGGCTTTATCCCCTTCCTTCTACCTCAGTAATCTTCATCTACCACAAAATGAAGACATTACATGAAACTTACTGTATCTCAAATCTGGGCATTAGCTCTGTGTTTACTTGACCCAAATACCTTTCTTCCCCTCTTTTACTTAAATACTCATATTCCCTGAAAGAATGTTTAGTTGAGTTTTAGAGATTGGTTTCATAGTTATTCCCAGCTGTGGTTGTTCCTTCTCAGCTTAATCCAGAGATGATTCTATATGTGAATGTAAAACTTTGCTTACCTTGTAATGGTTTCTTTCCTGATTACTTAAAAAAAATTTTTTTTGTTATTTTCAGAGGTTTTAAAAAACTATTATTTAATAAATTTAAAATTAAAATATCTATTATTATTTTATTATTATTTATTTTATGTGTATGGGTGTTTTGCCTGAATGTATGTCTGTGCTTCATGCATGCCTGGTGCCCGGAGGTCAGAAGAGGGTGCCATTGTTTAAGAGGACTGTTATCTTCTGCCCTTCTTCCCTCCCTCCCTCCCTCTCTCCCTTCCTCCCTCCCTTGCTCCCTCCCTCCCTCTCTCTCTCCCTCCCTCCCTCCTTTCCTCATCTCCTTTGCCTGAATTTTGAAGAACACTACCTGACTGTGAGTCAAATTCAGCTTCCATCCTTTCATGGTGGGAGCTGGCCCAGATGGCTGCCACAGCAAGCTGTGCTGCTCATGGGCCCTGTGTCCCCTGCATTGGGGACATTTATAACTCTTGGAATTCAAGTTATAAATGATTATGAGCAGCCATGTAGGTTTTGGGAATTGAACCTCTATCCTCTACAAGAGCAACAAGTGCTCTTAACCACTGAGCCATCTCTCCATCCTCTTAAGGTTGTGTGCGTGCGAACCTATGCCTAGGCCCATGGAGGTCAGAAGAAGCATCAGTCCCTGGAGCTGGAGTTAGATAAGATTATATCTGACATAGGTACTGGGAATTGAACTCTGGTCTATGCAAGAGTAGTATGCACTCGTTCCTGCCGGACCATCTCTCCAGTCCAGTCTATTCATATCTCTGCCTATTTTCTTTTGCCTTCTGTAATTGTGGCCCTGGTAGGAAATGGATTTCTCACCTTTATTTTTCTTGCAGCATATTTATCAAGACAAGCTGAATTCAATTAGGGTTAACTGTGGCTTCTTACATTATATTAAACTAAAAGCCTGACCTCTTCTAATGAACAGAGGTCCTAACTTTCCTCCAGTGTTGTCTTGACATTTGCAAACCTCATGTTCTTGGTCAGGTTTCTCATTGAGTTCTTCAGGTCTGATGTGAGCAGGCAATAGTGCAGAGTGGCTAAGACCTTGGTACTTGAAGATTGCTTGCCAGCTGTGGGACTAGACAGGCTGTCCTTATCTGTGGGCCTCTATTCTATAAAGTAAGAATGCTGACACTCCCCATCTACTTGAGATTGACAGCATCTCAAGGCATCAGTGACTTAGATACATTCCCCCACTCTGTTGGAAATACTAAGATGACAAGTCTTGACTACTCTGGTTCTGTGGTCATCAGGTACCCCCTGCTATTGTAAGCTTGCAGTTTCTGTTCACAGACATCATGTCGGTATCTTGTTAGCAATAGATGCAAGAGGAAAGAAGCAAAGGACCCAGCCAGACTTTCTGCTCTTTACAAGCATATTACAAGCCACATATGTCCCTATGCCATTGGTAAAAACACAATAATCTGACCACACCCACCAAGCAGGAAATAACAGGTTTAACCCAGTGCATGTCACCTTTCCACCTCCTCACCCCCAACCTCAGTTAGGTTCCTAGCAAAGGAAGAGGAGCTTGTTCTGGGAACGCGTGATTGTTCAAGCATCTTTTTTAGGTGTTCAGGAGATTGTCATATTTGCTGCTTTGAAGATAATGCTTCTGTGGAAAAATGGGGACGGAAATCTTGTATTAGGATAAAGTTGCAGCATGTTTAAAACACTTAAAAACCCTTTGTGCATGGTGACTTTGTTGGGAATTTTAATTTTTGACATTAGTATGCACATTTTAGGAAGAATATTAACATATTTTTCAGTTTTCAAGGAATAAAATGTTAGCTGTAAGTGATTATACTTTGTCTTAACTTTTAAAGAAAAGTTGGTATTTACTATCTTGCTTATATAAAGAAATTACAATGACATGTTGCAAAAGGGTATATGAAAATTTTGATTCTAGTGTAATTGCAAGGTTACATCTCTTTTGAGTTAAAATTATTTTTATTGTATTTTTAAATAAAAAGCAAGAGCACAGATATTAACAAACTTTGTGATGTTAGTAAGCTAAATACTTCTGCACAGTTGTTTTGTCTGCAAAATGGCTCTTTAAGCTCTTTGATTTTTTTTTCTTTCTTTTTTGCTAATTCAACATATGTGCACTTGGAGCCTCCCCCCCCCCCCCAGTGCTTGGCTGGGGGAGGGGGGGGGTCAAAGCTAATGCTTAAGTATTTACTGCTGTGCCCACTACTGCATCTCAGCAATGCCATGCACTGTAATGCCCCTCTTTTAGGGGATTGTATTTCTAGCACCTCCACTTTGCTGACTTGTTCTGATGAATTCATATGCTTTTTCCAGAAGAGCGATCTTTTACAATGTAAAGGTACTGCCATGTACCACATACTGTCATGAAATGTAAAACAACCAGTCATGACCTTTGTGCAGGACAGAGTGGGGTGGTAATGGTTGTGTTGTTGGAATACCAATAGTTTCTGAGGGAATATAGCTTTTTATATTAAATACAACTTTTAAAAGTAAAGTGAATTAAAAGTAATTGTGCTTACATTTTTAAAATTACATCCTGTAGTTAAAGGGCCAGCCTTGGAGTGATATCAATTAGTTGGTGTTGGTGGTATAGTGATGAACATACTTGCCTTTCAGAATAAACATTAGGAATGGCTTTATTACATAAATAGCCTTTGAGTTCACTAACTATCTCATTGTCTACTGCCAAAGTTGTATATAGCACAGTTTGCTATTTCAACATACATTGTTAGTGACCTTTCATTTCTCATATATACACTAATGCTTTTGCTCTGCAAGAAATACACTGGAATCTCGCTTTACAAACTCCTGAAGTACATTGCACCAATGCTCAGATCATCCACTTAGATTCCAGAATTTTCACTGAGACTCAGTGGAAAAAGGAAATACAACTGGGGACCAAAATGATGTTTTAATGTGTCTTTGTAGTTTTCAAGATAACTGAATTTTATATACTGATCTCAGTGTGATGTTTTCTGGCTGATTTGTAACAGACACACATAGGTCATGAGTTCCTAATGGTTGTGGGGTTTTTTTTGTTTTTGTTTTTTTTGTTGTTTGGTAAGCTAGCCTTAACTAGTTTTAAAAGATGTTAACTATAATTAATAATGTATGCTTTAAAGTGTTTTGATAGGAGACAGCTATGTCAGGGTCCCTTCACCAAAATCTTGCTGGCATATGCAATAGTGTCTGCGTTTGATGGCTGATTATGGGATGGACCCCCGAGTGGGGCAGTCTCTGGATGGTCCATCCTTTCGTCTTAGCTCCAAACTTTGTCTCTGCAACTCCTTCCATGGATATTTTATTCCGTATTCTAGGGAGGAATGAAGTATCTACGCATTGGTCTTCTTTCTTGATTTTTTTGTGTTTTGGATCTTGGGTATTCTAGATTTCTGGGCTAATATCCACATATCAGTGAGTGCATATCAAGTGACTTCTTTTGTGATTGGGTTACCTCACTCAGGATGATATCCTCCAGATACATCCATTTGCCCAAGAATTTTATAAATTCATTGTTTTTAATAGCTGAGTAGTACTCCATTGTGTAAATATACCACATTTTCTGTATCCATTTCTCTGTTGAGGGACATCTGGGTTCTTTCCAGCTTCTGGCTATTATAAATAAGGCTGCCATGAACATAGTGGAGCATGTGACCTTATTACCAGTTGGAACATCTTCTGGATATATGCCCAGGAGAGGTATTGCCGGATCTAGTGGTAGTACTGATATAGCTGTCTCCTGTGAGGCTTTGCCAGTGCCTGGCAAATACAGAAGTGGATGCTCACAGTCATCATCTATAAGATGGAACACAGGGCCCCCAATGGAGAAGCTACAGAAAGCACCCAAGAAACTGAAGGGGTCTGCAACCCTATAGGTGGAACAACAATGTGAACTAACCAGTGCCCCCCAGAGCTCGTGTCTCTAGCTGCATATATAGCAGAAGATGGCCTAGTCGGCCATCATTGGGACGAGACCCCTTGGTCTAGCAAACTTTATATGCCCCAGTACAGGCGAACACCGGGGCCAAGAAGTGGGAGTGAGTGAGTAGGGGAGCAGGGCAGGGGGAGGGTATAGGGGACTTTTGGGATAACCTTTGAAATGTAAATGAAGAAAATATCTAATAAAAAAGTGGGAAAAAAGAAAGTGTTTTCATAACAAAAAGATATGTGAGGTAGTACATACTATAATTAGTTGTTAGTCATTCCACAGTGCTCACATATTTCAAAACATCATGTCATATGCCATATTTTTTATCAACTAAAAATATAAGACTTTGTTTAATATAGTCACATGTGTATGGAAATGTACAAAAAATGGTTTATCAAAATGTAAGATGACAGTATCTTCAGTCATAATTATTAAAAATTCATTAAATGATATACCTAAAGTAAATGTGAAATCATTTCTGTAAAACTAAATGATGAAAGATTTAAATTCAAGGAAGTATTGAGATTAAAATTATTTATTCAGCATTTCTTAAGAATTCTAAAAAAAGTTAATGAACATCTGTTACAAGGAAGTAAAATCAATGGGGTGTAATTAAGACTAAATTAATAGGCTAGCTCAGCCTCACACTTTAATGGAGAAAAACTTGCGCTTTATATCCTGGAAGATATTAATCAAAATTACTTATGTAAAGTTGAGCCTTGCCTCAAAAAGGAATTTCTAAAACTTAAGTAGATGTTTATAGATAATTATTAAGAATTGTTTTGCAATGTGACCAGATGTACTAGGGTCCTGCAGTACAACTAGCACAGTTGAGAAAACCTGTCGTGGTGTTGTGAGGGAGTACAGTAGAGTTGCCCCATTCTGTGGCATCTAATAGACTTCCCATTTTGTTTTTGTTCTTTAATGTCTAATTCAGTATTTCACATATATAATACATAAGCTATACACACATATACTTGCCACACACACACCCTGCTGTCAGTGCTGGAGATCAAACCCAGCAGGGACTTGCTTACGCTAGGCAAGCCCTGTGCCAGACTCATCTTCAACCCAGGTTGTGGGCATTTTATTTTGATAGAGGAGTTTAGTTAAATCTATATTTATAACTTAAAATAGCATTCAGGATGCAGTTAAGTAACTTGTTTGATAGAAACACTTTAGCCAATTATGTATTTTTGTCAAGAAAAGATGAATGTTACCACTTCTTCACAAATTATTTCAGGTAAATTTAGATTTCACCTTAAATATATCTCTGTACCCCTTGGTTTGCTTACTGAGCAAATGAATTTTAATAGTATCTTAAACAGAGTGAGATTAGGAAGCCAGCTACAGAAGTCGTGTTCTTTGGAGCTGTATACATACATTCACCGAGTTACAGGCTCTGTCGGATGGTCTGTGTAACATCTCTGCTTACAAGCAATAACCATTATGACTCAGACACTAATTTTAACCTCAGCCAACATCTTGTATTGTGAGGTATTTACTAACAACTCATTAAATAGGCTTAGCTTTTAGATTGCTTTATCATCTGTATCATTCCGACTGATTTTAAAATTGCTAATGAAATGCTAGCTTCTTTTGTTGTAAATTTTTACATAGAACTAGAAAGTCTGAAGAGCGTGTGGGGTTTTTTTTTTTTTTTCCGTATGTTTTGGTCTTAAAATAACTCACTTTACCGCATAAGAAAGTGTATGTTTATTAACATTTGTGCTCCGTTTATGTCTAAGTCAGAAGCATAACTTAGGTGCGGCCCTGCACGTCACATGGTTGACGCTTGTGACTTTAGAGAATGTCCTTGCACCGGGTAAGGTTATTAACACTTCTCCTGAAAGGAGAACTAGAAGTGCTTTACACACAGCACACACTTTAAACTGACTCATGAAGAGGTTAGAAGTTTGGAAAGATTTACTGACTTAGCATCCTCTGAGCTTGTTTGTAGAAGTTAATAGAATCTCATTCCAGAACTCAAGAGATTTTTGTTTGAACATGTTTTGCTCATAATATAAGAAAAATACTTTTTCATAATACAGCTAATGCAGGCTCTAAATGATTAACCTTTTCAGTGAATCTAATATGTAAAAAATGTAGATTCATAAATAGACAAATTTGGGTATTCTTTAGTCTGTGAAAGGGATGATTCACCTCATGTTCTTTAAATGACATGACATTAAAAATGTTATTTGCTTAAAAAAAGTTATTTGATATTCCAAGATTCAATTTTTCACTTAACATTTTTAGAATACTTGCACTGTGAAGGTGTACAGGTAAGACAGACGTCTCTGGTATTTTGTATTCACATTGAGTTATGAATGTAAATGTCTGTTTTGGGCCAAGTTCTAGGTCAGGTACTGAGGATCTGCGTGATCCGATTCGCAGGAGCATTTGGTGCTGCAGCTGGATCCACTAAACCTGGGCTGTGGCCCTGGCTTCTTGCTAACTGTGTGGGAAATAGGGGGGATTCTTAGCCTTTCTTTCTCTGTCATCTGTAAGAAGATGAGAGACTGTCCTTTTGCCTGAGGAGTCATTGAGATATCTAGCTTGATACCTGCATACAGTAAAACCCTTCAAGGCTGCCCCAGTCACTCACACCTGTAACCCAGCTCTAGGAAGCTCAAGGTAGGAAGGCCATCAGGAGTTTGAGGCCAGCCTAGCCTACAGGGTAAGGCCCTGCCTCAAAACGAAACCAGACAACAAGAACTTAGTGAATGTTACCTTTTTATTAGTAGTGCCTTATAAGTAGCACTTAAGATTTCAGAGAAACACGGGAACACGCTTATTCGGTATTTTCATCTGTAGGCTGCGATAGACTCATCTGCTTTTTATTATTTGAGGGCTTATGTTTCATTCATTCTTCATGCTACACAGACACATTTTACAATACAGCAGAAAGCCATAAGTACATATTTGTTTTTCATATTTTAAAGTTGGGTGCAAGAGTCAGTGCATGGGCTAGGTCCAAATACAGGCGAATGTATGTGCAGGTCTGGAAGTGTGGTAACAACCTTTGCCACCTTCCTTTAAGAGGTAAAGAGACACTGATGAGTTCTTTATACCATTTGCTTAGGAGAGAGAAACTACACAGTCATTGAAACAGAACTGTCAGGGAAGCTTTGCTCTTGGCCTGTTGGAACATACCAAGATATCTTAGAAAGATCCCTGTAAATGTTTTAGAAAACTAACAAATTTAAAACTAGACATTTTCTGCATACCTACAACACAACATTTAGGTGCTTGAATCTGTAAATACAGTTAATTTTTAATTTGCAAAGATGCATTTCCTGTCAACTACTAATGGTTGTAGATCAGTATGGTGCCTTAAACTTTGAGGGCTTAAATCCAGATGTGAATATTCATTTAAACTACACAGAGAAACCCTGTCTCGAAAAACCAAAAAAAAAAAAAAAAGCTACAAAAACATGAATCAGATTCCTTTGGTAGTTCATAACAACAGTAATAAACTTCGTTATGAAAAACTAAATTCCCTTGTGAAATCATGGGAAGCCTTTCTTGCAGTTCTGAGACTGGTTCAGCTGCATCTCCAGTAACACATTATGTCAGTGCATCTTTATTATCTGCACTGAAATCTTGGTAGAGAAAAAACTTGACTCTGACATTAAATCAGTACCAATTTTTTTCATTACCAAGTCCAAATGCCAAGGAAAAGTCAGCCCCTAGACTGGGAGGTGTGTAAACAGTTGACTAGCAGCCACTGTCAATTGTACATTTTTTTAAAAAAATTGTTTCAATAGTTTCTTTAAGTCCTGATTAAGCCATATATAGTTCATTAAGAAAATTTGATACATAAGGCAAGCATTTTTTTCTTAATGTAACATCTGAGAAAAGTATGTAGTTGACATTGAGTGTTGTTTTAGTATAAATTTTTGAAGGACTTTGTTTGCACAGTACCTTTAAAGGATTTCTTTTAGTCTGTATAGGCAACTTTTATATTACCTTAGATTTTGTAAGTAAAAGTCAGTTATAGTTAATAATAATTAATAGTGAGCCTCATTCTAAATTTTATATGTAACCAAAATGTTAGAATATATTAACTATTTAAACTCAGCCAAGATAATCAACAGGTTATTTAGTTTATTTGATAAGGTTGGATTATAGTTGTTAGTTTCAAAGATTGCTTCCCTGCCTCCTTTTTTTTTTTCTTTTTGCCTTGCCTTTTTTGAGATAGAGCCTCACATAGTAACTCTTGCTGGCCTCAAACATGTGTTAATCCTCCTGCCTCAGCTGGAAGGATTCAAACATGAATCACCACTTCCAGCTTGTTTATTTTAAATTTAAGACAATTTGTTCTTAGAAACTATTAGGAATGATGTAGGTGAAACCACAGGAATGATGTAGGTGCTCTTTGCAACGTAAGTGGGCACTCACATTTAGAGTTTGGCTGGGACAATAGTCCTTAAACAGTCATTCATAAAATAAAGTTTAAAATTTCTGCAAATGTTAGCATGAAATAGAAACAATCCACACACCTCTGTGACTTTGAGGTTTGGCATCAGAACAGATATTTTAGTGTAGCAGAACAAGGAAATTGAGTAGTTGGTGGTGGTGACTTTGTTAGGTTTTAGTATGAAATTTTGAAGGACTTTTTTTACATAAAAGATTTTTAAAAGATCAGTAAAGTTCTTCTCTAAAAGTGTTGTTAAATAATGTTCATTTAACATTTTGAGCTTGAAAAGTGAGCATAGAGTGATTGTGAAATAGGCTCTTCCGTTCGCACACCCTGCACTCAGCTGGGACCAGGCCACCCATGCTGTGCTGTACAGGAAAGTATGGTGGCTAATTTCTGTCCCTTGCCGACCAGCAAGGTGCTATAGCCTGACAGTTAATTGCATGAATGCAGAATACCGTGCACAATCATCAAGTGGTACTATTCGTTTTTAAAGTGACACATGTAACTTTTATTGCAATCATTAATACAAGCAAAGAAGCTAGCAATGCTTTTATTTATTTTTTATTGTTATCAAGCAGTTTCCTAGAAATTTTCAGCAAAATATCAATTTAGCCATAATTCTAGTATGAAATACAGGAGCTATAATAAAGCTTTTGTTGCCTGCTATTTTAAAAGTCAAATCAGTAGCTCGAATGTGTTTTACAGTCCCATTTTGATTCACTGTTACCCCTGCTTTAGGTAGTTCTGTACATTTATTTTGCTCTCCATGTTTATTTTATAAACCAGTTCATCTTCTTCATGGATTTTTGCTCTAAAGTAGAAAAGATTTTGAATCGTATGTTGTTAGCATTTGCTATAGTACCCAAGACATTCTCATTGAAAGACAGCTTAAGGGGGAAAAAATAAATAAATAGCAAAAGCATTGTCTTTATTTACAGTTTAGAAGACCACAGCTTCACTGTCGGTGGAAATGTGATGGCAGAACACCCCAGAGAAGGACATCTTTAGTGACAGATTTACATACCGTTAGCTCACAGTACTTGATTAGCAGCCGGGCTCTGGCTAGCTGGCTGGGCACGTCGTTTGGGATGCCTTTGATTCTGTGGCTGCTGAAGCTTGCTGGCTGCATGCTTGTTGCCTTTGTTCATGAGACAGGTAATTACTTGATAAAATGAAGTGCATCGCTGTGAACAATTGACCCTTTGGAGCAGTCCAGGCTAGTCAGCAGTCTAAACCCACATTTTAAAGCCATCATTATGGCCTCAAACTTAAGAGTTTCCAAGGTGCAGACAAAGGTGTTGTCTTCCTTTAGTACAAGTCGAGTGCCGTTCTCAGACTTGATGAAGTATTTAAATTGAATGATATTTGACGACACAGAGAACTCCTCTGGAAACCCATCCAGCCTGCTTTTGGATACCAGAACAATGCGAGATTTTATTTTTGATATGAAATCAGGAGCATTACAGAAGATTCTCAGTCCTTGTGAACGATCGTGATTATCTGTTATTTCCAAGAAAGTAGTCTCTCGGGGGGTCAGCTGTTCTTTTTCCCACCTGGATTTCACCTCCTCTGCCAGCCCCTTGAGCTGGAAGAATTCTGCTTCTTGAGCAAGAAGTTGATTTTCTCGAAATCCTTCGGGTAGTAGAAGTTCTCCATTTCGTAGGAAGTTTAGGACATGCCTGAAGAGAAGCCCGTCCCTGTCTATGAAGTAATGGCCATCAGCATCGAATGGACAGAGGATTTTCCCATTTACGATACCTTCAAGGAAAGTGTCTGGGTACTTGGTCAGTGTCTGCTTTTGAGTAATATATAAATATCCACCAACGTTGAGGGTCATCAGCGTGGATTTGCAGTTCTTGCCTTGCTCGGCATCTTCCACGCTGTTGTGCCTCCCTTCGTACTCCCTTTCCTTTTCTCTTCTGATTATTTTACGCTCCATTTTCAAGATGCTATTTTAGCTTGTTCTTCTTGGCTTGGAGATTTTTTTTTTCTTTTAAAAAAGAAACACTACCACACAAGCACGCCTTTATTCCGTCCCAGCCTGGCGATGCAATGAAATGCTGGTAGCACCGCCTGCGCTGGCAGCTGGGTTTTGCAGTAGGTGGCGTGTCAGCTATGCATGCAGGAGCTTTCTGGAGTAAGACAGAAAAGAGAATTTGCATTTAACTGTATCAGGGAAGGGATTTGTTGCAAAAGGATTCTATGTCTGTTTTATGAGTAAATGAGACTTATTCAGAGTAAATTGACTTTCCTCTAACAATTAAACTGCCACTCTACTTTAATTCCCAGGTAAATAAGAACTTCTGTCCATTTCTAAAGGTCTAAGTCATTGCTTAGTCTAAGTCATTAGATTAATACTGAGTTACACTGTCACCTTTTGGAAATAGAATGTGTTGCACTGGTATTATTTCAAAAAAATCATAATAGGAGTCCTAAGGTGAAAGAAACTAGCATATAGATTTTATTTCCTATAAAAGTATAGTGTTTGCAGTGTTGTAGACCCAGACAAAAGTATTTAGGCTTGCTGTTGTGACATTGCATTTGAATTTAGTTGAATTTGTATGTGTTTTGGATTTGGGTCTCTTTGTTAAATGAGAAGAAGTTTGCATAACTTCTTTTCATAAAAGGTTGTTTATTTACTTATTTTTTTACTAAAAGGTTGAAAAAAGTCATGTAGACTGGCTTTGTAGTACTCATTCACATTTTGTTAGTTACAATTTCCTGTAAGAAATCCATGAGCTCATTTTACCCTGCTTCAGTGCTGCAGAGAATGCTATCACCATGTAGCCATGTACATTCAGGGAGAAAGCTGATTCTACATGCCTACTCCATTATAGTATCGTGGGCAAGTTCGGGTTTACTTGTTGTCTTCCAGAGAGTGACAGAATAGTGTGAGTAGAATGTGTCCCTGTCCCTTTCTCCTTAAAAATGCCTTCCAGAGCATTTTAGGATTCTGAGCTTATACTTTTAAAATCACAGCCCCAGAGATAAGAAATCTGGGTGTGTTTCCAGTATGTATTACTTGAGCAACCTGTCTACTAAATTACCCTGAGGAACTCTGTTGTAAGGGCTTGGCTTTTATATGAAAGTCACTTATATTTTTGTTGAGTTAATGTTATTTTAAAATTATGTATATCTTGTTAAAGGTATTAAAATAGGTTCTCTTTTTAAAATGCCCAACTTTTATTTTCTGTAAATAGGGTTAGATTTTCATTAGATATTTTTAAACTATATTCTTATAGCAGATAATAAATTTAACATTAATACTGAGGTTTTCAAAAATGAATTGAAATTGGACTAGAAATCTAAGGCACAATCATTTTTTAGTGGAAAGATGAGATTCAGCTTCTTTACCAAAGATGAAATTTTGTTCCAGAGAGCTTTTAGTGTTTTACCTGGGTTCTGCAACTGCTTTGATAGAACCTCTCAGCCCTGTAGCATTTAAGGAGAATATGCTCTTACATTCTGACAGAGGGTGTGTGTGCGCACGCACGCGAGTGCATGCCTGCGTGTGTGCATGTGTGTGTGTGTGCGTGTGTGTGTATATGTGTGTGTGTGTGTGTGCGCGTGCGTGTGTGCGTGTATTAGTGTTAGAATGAAGTTTGACTATGGGTGTGACTTATTTTAAGAACTGAATAGTTGGGTGGAAGGTACCAGTTCGGAAATCGGGGAGTTTTTGTTACTATACAAGACTTCCCTTTTGTGTCTTGTCTGCTGTCTAGCATCTTAGGAAAGGAAACTGACATCTAATACATGCCACCTCATCTATATCACTGCCATTTCAGCCACATGATTGCCTTCATGGAGTTACAGGCTTCCATTGATTATTGCTGTCTGTGTGGTCCACTTGCCAGCTTGGCTTGTGTGGACTCTTCTATTTATCTGTGATGGATGCTTGTTGTAGGTAATCAGTTAGCTCTAAAACTATGTAATAGTGCTGGTGACAATATGAGAGATAGTCCCTGTTTATATGACTTTGTTTCCCTGCCTCACTACAGGTACAGAGTAGAATTAGGCAGTCCAGCAATTCTATCACAGGAGCCGAAGCCGTGCATCAAAGATTGACTACTAGATGCCTTTGACTCCAACTAAAGAGCATCTCATCTACTGTAGTAAGGGAGGCATCCTTGTGAAAAGGCCTGATTTCCTAAGAGTTGGAACACACTTGATATGGTAATACTTGGATGCACTTATCTGCAGCTCCCAAAAGTTGAGGCCAGAAGATCCTGAGTTTAAGGCTATCCTAGGCTGTATAGTAATGTTCCATTTCAAAATAAATTAAAAAAAAAATAGGAAAACAACATAGAGAGATAACCTCTTAAACACCATAATCACGAACCTTATAAAAAGAGCCCTTCAGCAGCTTTGAGAATTTAAATCAGTCCCTCATTTGAGCGTTTCCTATAGTTAAGCCCAATGCCTAACCAGTTTGTGGGAGTACTTCCCATTATGTGGTAGGTAATACTCATCTACTGTCTGTAAAAGGCAGAATTTATTCAAGGCTAGTAATGGAAGAAATTTCCATCTTTTCTACCAATGGGAAGTGATCAACACAGGACATAATTAAAATATATGCAGGCTCTGTATGTTGTACCATGAGAGGAAGCTCCCTCCTGATTGACAGCTACAGGAAGAGGCTAATGTCCCAGACTCAGCAGACCCCTCTTCTGTGAGGTCCACTGCATTTCAGAGAACAGCAGTGGTTTTAGGAGCTTCCACTAACAGAAAGACACCTTGTCTTCACATTCTGTATCCCTGCCAGAACTTTTACTGACTTTCACATTTGCTTGCATTGCTCTCTCCTTTGAAATGGTGACTTCTGTGACTTTAGAAAGAAAAAGTGAAAACAGCCAGGGCTGTGCAACGATCTGTGCTTGATCGTCGGTTCCTCTCTGACCGTGTGGCTCCCACTCTGTTTCCAGTGTATTGATCTGTGCTTTGACTTCACTGCTTTTACAAGCCGAGTTTCTTATTTGCCGTGTCACTTGTTTCTTCATAGTCCCCCGTTAAAGCATTGGCTGTGAGTGGCATTCATACTGCCTGATACTCCCTATGAATATTTTATGTTAGCCTTTTTGTTTATTTAAAAATAAAACACCACTGAATAAAAAAATTTTCATGTGAGTTTAGTTCTGTTTGCATGCCAAGGTTAGTTGTTTTTGAAATACCAATTAGCATTGGCTGTTTCCTTGGGACAGACTAGTACTGACACAAGTACAGTGTCAGCTAACTGACCACAGCATCACTCACACTCTGCAGAGGACCTGGATCTTCCTGGGACTCATGGGCACAATGCCTGGCCAGAAAAGCAAGTGAGTGAATGTGTCATTCATGCCTGTGCTGCTTCTCCACAGAAGCTGAGGCCTGTGGCTACAGTGGCAGGTTTTTATGGGTTTTTTGGGTTTTGTTTTGTTTTGTTTTTTTAGCTTTTTAAGGGTACAGAAAACAAGAGTGTTCTATCAGAAGAGCAAATAAAAATGATAGACCAGCTGAGAAGTTCAGGTAAAATTCCATTCCACAGTCTTGCGTTTTTTGCTACAGAGACAGTCTTTACAACTTGAACTCTTTATTCCTACTTTGTATGTAGATGACTCTTTGAGTAACACTTAGGTTTTATAAGTAGAAGTTAAACTTTAAAATTATTGTTTAGCGAAGAATTTGTTTTGTTCTGAAAATTTGTATTTATCTAACTCTCTGTCTTTATTTCTTTACTTCTTTATTTCTTTGGTATGTGATGTGTGTGGGAATACAAGCTGTGACCTACACACCACAAACCAAATAAATAAACAGGACAATTGTGGGAGTCTGTTCCCTTCTTTTGTCCTGTGATCCTACTAATTAAACTTAACTCATCAAGCTTAGTGGCCAGCGCCTTTACCTGCTGAGGCATCTGGCCAGCCCTTTGTTAGTTTTTCATTGTGGCCACTTGAAATTTTTCTTTTACCTAGATTAGCAAAGCATCTGTCAGCTATCACATCAGCTCTAGAATTATAATATTGTACAAAACTCATTTTTGTGGTTCTATGGCGAAGTAGAACTTTACTGTTTGGGGGGGGAGGGAGGTAACTTATGTTAATAACCATGTCTAATCTCTGAATGAATGAATGAATAGTGTGATTTTGAAAACTTTGATAAAGTTTGTGGATAGTAGACTAGGGACGAAGACGTCCCTTTTTCTTTTTTTTTTTAACATTTAACATTTCTAAAATTGTCTTAAAGTCATTGGCTTGCCAAAAATTAATGCCAGCATTTTGTTTCCTTAGCTATACATTACATAATGATGACTTTGGAATTGATGTAATTTTTAAGCAATTCTGAGATGCTCCTTTCATGTGTCAGGAAATAAAGACAGGGAATGTTTGGGGAATGGGAATGAGAGGGAGACACTGAAGAAAGGTAAGGTGGCTGCTGAATACTAAATTAGTAAGAGCTGTGCACAACCACACTGCCACACACCATAGCTAAAGCAGGCTCCGAGGGAGTCCAGCATGTTGTCGGGGCGCTCCAGCGGGTGCTGAGAACCAGCCCCCATAAAAACCACCAATGCTCTGAGGAGGGGGTCATATCTTTTTTGTTGTTTTGTTTTCAGGAAGGGTTTCTCTTCATAGCCCTAGTTGTCCTCAAACCCTGGAACTCAGGGATCTGCTGGGATTAAAGGCAGGTGCTACCAAGTCCTCCTAGGAAGGGTTCTAAATGTAAAGGAATGGGTTTTGTTGCTTGTGTGGGTGTTTGGTTCCCTGGTTGTTTAAGAAAGGAGAGGGTTCTTTTTGCTCATAGTTACACGGGTTTTCAGTCTGTGGTTGGCTAACTGCGCTTTGGGACAAGGTGAGGCAGAGAGCTTGGGTGGCATGGCGCTTGCCCCATGGCAGCCTAGAATCTGGGCTCTTTAATGAAAGGAGGTCTAATCCCCGGAGTTGAAAGAACTTTTTTTTTTTTTTTTTTTTTGAGACAGGGTTTCTCTGTATAGCCTTGGCTACCCTGGACTTCCCTCTGAGATTTGCCTGTTTCTGCCTCCCAAGTGCTGGGATTACAGTTGTGCACCACCACTGCACTGATAGAAAAACTCTTAGTAGTATCTTGAAAATTATAAAGAACTCAACTGCCGTTACAGTAAAGAGAACAAGAGTTCTTTGGGGCTAGCAAGACGACTAGGCAGATTGAGCACTCTACCCTTCCAGAGGAGCCAGGTTCAATTCCCAGCACCCACATGATGATGATAACTAGCTTTAACTCTAATAACAGAGGATCCAGTGTCCTCTTTGGTTTTCCCAGGGCACTGTGTGCATGAGCTACACATATCTTAATACAGACAAAACAGTCATACATTGATAAGTACAATTTTTTAAAAAGAAAGAACAAAAATTATTAAAGGTTAGCTTAAGAGAATATGAATCAGATTTAACAATGTGCTAAACTCTATAATTTCAAATATAGCTCCTAAAGCTAGATAATATCCTTTAATCAGGGCCTAATTCAAACCATAGGTTGAGTGTGTATAAAAGTTTAAATCTGAAATCCAGAGTGGATTTTGAAGTTTTTTGCCTTGTAGATTTTTGAACTAGGGGTGCTTAACTGGTAGAGCCTACACAAATATTTCAAATCTATAAAAGTTCAACATTGGAAACACTTCTGTCCCCAAGTATTTACTACAGATACTCAGCCTGTCCTGTATTACAGTGCCTTCATGCCCCCTTTATTACAACATAGTATTCCTACATATAAAAACAGCATTTCTTTTCTAAGTCTACTTTGTTTCTAGATTTTATTGGCCTTATATGTGTGGCAAGTGCACACAGATGTGTATTTACATGTATTGGGTGCATGTGTGTGTACATGCATATAAATGAAGACCAGAGATTGGTGCTGGGTCTTTCTGTCCATTGCCCTACTTTGTTTACTGAGGCACTGAACCTGAGCTTACCAACTGGGCTAGGATAGCCAAATGGCTTGCCCCTGGTGCCTCCTGTCTGTGCCTCCTGAGGGCTGAAATTACAGGCAGGCAACTGTGCCCACCTAACTTGGAGTGTGTGTGTGTGTGTACATGTGTACATGCACACAGGTAGGTGTGGACTTAAATACCTTGGGTCATATATGGAGCACAGAGGACCACCTCAGATGTTTGTCCTTGCTTTCTGTATTGTAAAGAGTCTCTTTTCACTGTTCACACGATGTACCCTTGAGCTTCTGGGAATTATTCTCCTGTCACTGCCCTCCCATCTTGCTTAGGATCGTTAGGATTATAGACATACAGCTTTTCTCTAGCTTTTCTCTAGCTTTTCTCTAGCTTTTCTCAGGCTCTGGGTTTAAACTCAGCTCTTCATGCTTGCATGGCAAGCGTTTTCCCCCACTGAACCTCCAGTGTGTGTGTGTGTGTGTGTGTGTGTGTGTGTGTGTGTGTGTGTGTGTGTGTGTGTATACATATACCCCCCCTCCCCTTTTCGCTCCAGCCCCACTCACTCCGGCCGGTAGGTTTTTTTATTTGTTTCTCATTAAGGATGGTTGTGAGCCACCATGTGGTTACTGGGGTTTGAACTCATGAACTCTAGAAAGGCAGTCAGTGCTCTTAACCGCTGAGCCATCTCACCAGCCCTGTTTTTATAGTCTTTTAAGCAAAATTGGGAGTCAAATCTCTCTCTGTGTTCAAGGAATTTTTTTGTTGTCCGAAATCTAGTAAAACAATGACTTGTGAATTTGGCTTTATAGAATAAAATAATGCAAATATTTTTATTTAAAAAGCAAACAAACAAAAACCTGTTTAGTAACTATAGGGTGACAAGACTGTCTAAACTTTTGTACACATTTGGTGTCTTCTTTCCTACCCCTAACCAAGCATTTTCTTCCTGCTCCTAGACACAGGCTGTCACCAGCAGGTACTCTCAGGCAGGGTCGAAGCATCTGTGTGTGTCTGCACCTCCCAGCCTTCTTTCATCCCTACCCATGAAGAAAAAGAAAACTATAAAGAAGTTAGGTGCCGGGTGTGGTGGTGCACGCCTTTAATTCCAGCACTTGGGAGGCAGAGGCAGGTAGATTTCTGAGTTTGAGGCCAGCCCGGTCTACAGAGTGAGTTTCAGGACAGCCAGGACTACAGAGAGAAACCCTGTCTCGACAACCACCACCCCCCCCCCAAAAAAAAAAAGAAATTAGATTCTTCTCTAGATCTTGAGCCTAGTTCTCCATTACAGGTCTAAGTTTTTGTTAAATTGGGTATTTTTAACATATTGATTTGAATCGTATTATAAGAAAGGATGTATTATCGCAGATCCTTCAGGTTAGGTAAGATCAAAACATCAATTCACAAATTAATGATGATTCCCTTTCATTTCTTAATAGGGGATACGGAATTCACTTATCCCACCCCAAAACAACTTCTAGGAAAATATACAAACAGAGGAGAAAGGCGCCTCCTGGGAATGTTAGAATCATTTACCTTTTAGATGCATACAATTAGTAGAAGTACTTCTCTTCTTTTTCAGAGAGGTAGATGGAGGAGTGATTTGTGAATAAGAGGGTTACTTCAAAAGTCTAGATCGGGTCAGAATCCTCCGAACTAGCCGCCTGGTTGTGATGTAGCTAGAGTTGGACTCATCCTTAAAGGTGTCTTTGTGGAAATGAACTTCTGGATGCCTGAGGACTTCCTAACCCTGCTGAGCTCACTGCTCACGTGCCAGTGCTAACTAACCAGCACACACCCTTCCTTCCTGCTTACGCATTGCTCTGACTTGCTGAAGCAGAGCTGACTAACTACTTACTTAAACAGAATTGGCACTACGCACCTACAAATCTGTTTTTAGTGTTTTGTTTTGTTGTGTGTTTATTCATTTAGTGTTATGTTTTGTTTATTTACTCTTTAATTATCTCTCTGTTCCCATTATACTTATTAAGAGCCTTCTGGCTAAAAACAAGAAGAAAAATTAGTAAAACAATCTGACCAAAGAGTTAGGCAGGTTAGAAAATATCCAAGAGTTTGATTTTTTTTTAATCTGTATCATTTGCAGAAGAGTTACACAAATGTCTAGGCCTAGGGAAGGAAATATAAAAACTGAGTGTTTGAAGACTCTCAGTAGAATGAGCTTGTGTGTCCTCTTTGCAGATTGCAGCCATGACCATGTGGTCCTTGGCATTTGGTAGTTTAGGTCTCTGAGCTGAAAATTCCCAGCACAAGAGAATGTCTGGGGCCCATCAAAAGCTATTTCCTCGGCTATCCCAGCAACTTTCTGTTCCCTTTACACCCCTAATTCTGCCTTGTCTGAATTCTTCCAGCTGCCAGGGTTTCTAGCAAAGCTCTTTTGGATACCCAGCTGGACATAATCTCCACCCCCCCTCTGTTTATTCAGTGCTCTCTCAGTCAGTTTTGTAACACTGATAATTTTAGTATAGTGACATTATACAATACAATACCATAGGTGATACAGGAGGACCAATTGTTCAGTTAAATTAGATGGTAGAAAATCATTTCATTATTAAGTTCAGGGCTACATAGTACGTCCTGTCTCAAAATAAAACAAAAACAAGATTAATAAGTATTCCTACAATTTACCTTAGGACTTGAAATGTTTAGCTGCTTCTTTAGTAATCTAAGATAAAGCTTTGCTTGGGTATAGGATGGAGGCCAGTTGACTGTCTGCTTTCTCTTTCTTGTTGAAATTAAACCTCTAATTTAAATGATCAGTTTGGGTTTCTTTAAACACAAAGCAAGAACTTCAATACCACAGTAACACTAATCAAATCCTTATAGATGTGTGCTTGTCTTTGGTCTCCAAGTTTACAACAAATTTGAAAATATGTTTTTAAAACAATTTACCTTTACAAGTCTTTAACAAAAGACTTTCATAGAAACAGCCTAAGGCGCCACAGCCCTTCTCTTAATTTAAAATGTTATCTAATTTGTAATCAAATTACATAATTACTTATCAACAAGTTTGAGCAGAAGTATGTGGGAGTGCTTGAGATTAACCTGCTACCCACTAGTATATGGTGAGATACTTGCATCTGTCACTGTATTTAATAATGGGGAAATGGACGCCTGTGTTAATCTGGGAATAAATTACATGAGGTATGTTCAGTGCTTCCATTATATTGAATATGCCTGTGTATCCTTTTTCCCATCCTATTAGACCTGAATATGGTCTGGAAACTATCAAAACACATCAAAAATGTGTTGTTTCCAGTGTTTTACATATCCATAAATAAGTCATGTTGGGGCCTGGAGTGATGTTCTGCCAGGAAAGAACACTTGCTGCTCTTCCAGAGGACCTGAGTTTGTATCCCAGCAACCACATCTGGTGCTCATAGCTACCTGGAACTCCAGCTGTTGGGGATAAACTCCCTCTCTGACCTCTATGGCACTTGCCACATGTGGCATGTACACACACATTGTTCAAGTTACATAGGTCTGAACGGATAGCTTTGTTCTTAAGAATGCTTAGTATTCTCTCAGAGAACCAGTGTTCTGTTCCTAGCGCCAATGCAGGTGGCTCACAACTACTTTGTAGCATTGGCCCCTGTGCATCTGAGGCTTCTGATCTCTGGGCACCCATACACACAGTCACACAGGCATGCACAGATGTACATAGATAGCAATTAAGTTTACACTCAATAAAAGAAAATTATTTGGAGATTTCTGTATTTCTTTTTCATTTGAAACACAGCAGTGTCTGAGTTTAGTGGTGCAAGCCTTTAATCCCCAAGTCTGGGAAGCGGAAACAGGTGAATCTGCATGTTCTAGGTCAGTCTGGTATACAACAAAAGGCAATGTAAATGTATTGGATTTTGAAAATTTTTTTGTAAATTCACAAATAAAAGCAATTCATTTGGGATATGTTGTTATATATGTTGTTTTGAGATATATATATATACACACACATCTCATGGAATGGTTAGATCATGCTACATTTATACATTTTGAGAATATATGTATGGTACAGAACAAACAATGCATTCACCTCTGTATTCCCTGATCACAAGGGGCATGCTTCCTTTATCTGCTGTTTCTGATGTGCTTGGCCTCTTACACGGCAGGCACTTGATAAATACATCGTATGTGTGTAAGAGGAAAGGGGTCATTATTCAGATATTTGCATTCTTTCAAATTGGTCCAAAAGATAGTGTTTTTGTTTTTTAATGTGAGTATACTGTCACTCCCCTCAGACACACCAGAAGAGGGCATTGGGTCCCATTACAGATGATTGTGAGCCACCATATGGTTGTTGGAGATTGAACTCAGGACTTTTGGAAGAACAGTTGATGCTCTTAATTGCTAAGCCATCTCTCCAGCCACCCAAAAGGCAGTTTTAAGTAAGGATTTCTGTATTGATGTGTAAAATTTGTAATTACCAGCAATGGTGTGCAAATGACTACTTTAAACTAGAACTCTATGGACAATACCTTTCCCCTGAATTTAAGCAATTTATTGAAGAAAAGATGTATGATTTGTTGGGAGATAAAAGAACACGTTCCCCTAAAGCTTTAAGAAGTATGTGTTAGCTTTAAACAAAGAACAAGCAAATCACATTTATGGAGGCCATTCCCAAAGTGAGTTGGCTTCTTTTTTTTTTTTTTTTTTTTTTAAATTTATTTTTTTATTAGGTATTTTCTTCATTTACATTTCAAGTCCCCCCATACCCTCCCCGTGAGTTGGCTTCTTAAATTTAAGAGAGGAAATAAGGGAAGCAAACTGAGAAATCACTGACAGTGACCAGTTCTTGGGAAAATCTCTTGCTAATAATTAAGACTTTCCATTTTCCTTGAGTGACATTTGAAAGCAATTTTAGGTTTGTAAAGATGGGGTAAACAGAAAAGTATGGTCTGGAGGAGTGAGTGTTACTGCTCTCTGAGAGGAACTTTCTTACTTCATGTGTTTGCCTACATATATGTATGTGGACCACATGTATGCATAGTGCCTGCAGAGGTCAGAGGGGTAACAGATCCCATGGAACTGGAGTTAGGGGTGATTGTAAACTCCATGTGGGTGCTGGGAATGAACCCAGGTCCTGTGCAAGAGCAGCAAGTGCTCTGAACCTCTGAGCCCTCTCTGCAGCTTTGTTAGTAACCTTAACTGGAGAATAGACAGTGGTGGTCAAGTTGAAATGAGCAGGAGCCTTGAACACTTCCTTTCCCATCCCTTCAGGTGTCATAGAGAGAGAGAAAAGTGATGGCAGAGCTCTTAAGAATTAAATCCAGGTTATCCTCTTGGACCAGGTACTGCTAAATAGGTGGGGAGCATTACAGGCAGCCATTCTATCATTTAACATTAGTAAATACTTGAATCTGTGATTGAATTATTATCAGAGATGCTACCCCAAACTTACTTTTTTTAGAAAAGCATCAATTTACTTGTGATATAAGATTTGTGTTTGCCAGGCTGGACCTAGGCAAATGTAGCAAATGTGCAGCTCGGTCTTCATGTGGGCCCCAAACAACTGGAAGGAGGGCTATTCCTAAAGCTATTGCCTGTATATGGAATATGTTCTTCTAGCGGGACTGCCTTGTTTGGCCTCAGTGGGAGAAGCATCTAGCCTCTCAGAGACTTGAAGTGCCAGGGTGGAAGGATATCAAGGAGGCTCAGAGGAGGAGGGGAAGAGGGAGGGAGGGAGGGTTGTAGGAGGGTATGACCAGAAGGGGAGCGGTGAGTGAGATGTAAGGTGAGTGAGTAAATAAATAAATAAATAGATTTGTGTTTGCTTTGAAAAAGTTCAAAGTCTAGTCTTACTTCACTCATGACAGGGACTTATTTTTAGGTTTAAGAAAGATGTAAAGATTATGGCTTGCATAGTGTTTCTTTGCTGGCACACTGTAGTGTGAAGTAGGTGTGGGTCTTGTCATTGTTCTGAAGAGCTTTTGTATTGAGGTACTCTGAGAATATTTAATTCAGATGGTATGTTTCATAATTAGTACTTAGGACCAAAGGCTGTACCTCCTTAAATTTTGAAGACAAAAATCTTGGAAGGTCACTGGAAGATTTTCGTGTATGCATTGTATAGAAGTGGCTCTGTGTGTCGGCGTGCCACTGTTCATATAGCAAATGTGTACAGTTTGAAGACAGTGCTGTATCTTAATCATCTTTGATTCTACAGTGCCCACACGGTGCCTTTACATGGTAGTCACTTACAGTTAATGGAATGAATGAAGTAAGTTACCCTGAAGAGATGACTCAGTTGCATTCCTAGTTAGTCAGAGGATTTTCTTAGTCTCTTCTCAGCGCTCAGGTGAATTCTCATGGACATATGACTGACCAGTAGCTGTTTCTGGGCAGTCTTAGATCTTTCCGGTTGTCATAAAGCTGCTGCTGTCTATGAGAGGCATTCACATGCCTCTTACATAGTAGGACACGTCCATCAACTTCACTCTGCCACAGTGCCGATGCCAGTGGGCTTTGGAGGTCCAGGCTCTTCTTTCCTTTCTCTATTTCTCCTGGGTCACTATAAGAAAGAAACTTGCATTTCTGTTTAGACAAATATTCATAGTAGATTCAGTGTTTGCTTATACTAGTCTTTCTATGTAGCCCGAGATGGTCCAAAGTGTGTAAGCCTCCTTATCTTCCTCCCAGTGCTACAAACACATGCCATCCCCAGCTTACAGATTGACGTAAACACTGCCCAGTGGCGTATTTTCCTACTTGGCTGTTTCCCTACAGGATACTCTAGACACTCACTGGTGTGTATGCATGGACCTTGGATTTAGTGCTTTAGACTTACTGTTATTTCTAGAGTTACTTGTTTACAGATGGAATCCTCACTTTGTCTTTAGATTGAATGAACTGTGGGTCTTTTTAGTCTGAGTGTGTAAAGAGGCAGCGTAGCTCAAGGAACAAGCCAGGAAGGCTCCAGTTTTCAGCTCAGTATGAGTGAGGCTTCTCTATTCTCATAACCGGTGTTGCGGTCAGCTTACTACTGCACTTTTGTTTCCTTGAATTATATGAATTATGTTTTAGTTATGTGTCAAAATGCCATCTTGGAAATGATGAATATGATCTCTGAAATACATTTTTTCCCCTTTCCATTCAAGATAAACTGTCATTGGAAGGAATAGTGGTGCAGAGAGCGGAATGCCGGCCTGCTGCCAGTGAGAACTACATGAAATTAAAGAGGTTGGTGCTTAGAACATGTTGGCTTCCTTACTGGCGTCATACAAGCCATGGTTTCTGTTTCACAGGTTTGCTTGCAGCACTTTGGGTTCACACCAAGTGTTCATCATGGTGGCAAGGACTTTTAGTTCCAGCAGTTCTCTGTGAGCGGGACTAGCCTGGTCTACATAAGGAATATGTAGGCCATTCAGGGCTAAATAGTGAGACCTGTCTCAAAACAAAACAGAAGGGAGTAATAAGAATGTCTTTTGTTAGAGAAATTTCAGAATCAGCTGTTGGAGTTACTTCAACCTACTGTATTATGTTCTGAAATCAGAGATAGCTGATAGGGTGTTTTTTCCTAGTTGGACTTATGTAAGCTTGTGTGCAGGTTACACAGGTGTGTGCACCTGAGTGCACACAGGTGAGTGTGCTGTAGTGTGTAGGTCAGAGGTCATCTGAATGGTGTCCTCGGGTGCCTTCCACCTGCCATCTTTGTTTGTTTGTCTGTTTGTGTTGAGGTGGTTCGGTTTGGTTTTGGAGACCCTGTGTTTTGAGACAGGGCTCTCCATTGGTGTGGCACTTGCTACTTGCAGTGGGCTGGCTGGCCTGCCATTTCAGGAACTGATCTGCCTGTCTCCTCTTAGCACTGTGGTGTCACACCCTGGCTCAGCTACTGAGGAGCAAACTCGAGTCTTCATACTAGGCAGAGGTTTTTCTAATGATGCCACCCTCCCCGCCACAAATCTTGTTTTTCTTATGACATGTTTCAGAGGTCCTTGTACTGTTTTATCTTCAGTCTGTAACTTCCCTGCAATGAATATGTATCAAACTACTGTCTGCAGAAGCATGGTTGCCAGAATATCATCTTGCTTTTTGATCTGTTGAGAATTTATAAAGTTGTATATTATTAATGAGATTTCTGTTTCAGCTCACCAACTTCAATATGCCATTAACATTTTGTAATCACTATTTAAAAACAGTGACTTTGAGGGGGCTGGAGAGATGGCTCAGTGGGTAAGCACTGACTGCTCTTCCGAAGGTCCTGAGTTCAAATCCCAGCAACCACATGGTGGCTCACAACCATCCATAATAAGATCTGATGCCCTCTTCTGGTGTGTCTAAAGGCAGCTACAGTGTACCTACATATAATAATAAATAAATCTTTAAAAAAAAAGAGTTTATAAGAAAAAAGACAGTGACCCTGAATCAGTTCTCTCTACCCCCTCACCCCCCTCCCTCCCTCTCTCTGATGTTTCTCTATATAACCTTCTGTGTCATGGAACTTGCTTCTGTAGACCAGGCTGGCCTCATACTTACAGAGATCCAACTGCCTCTGCCTCCTGAGTGCTGGGATTAAAGGTGTGCACCACCACCACCTGGCGAATCATTATTTTTTTTTAAATCCTGAAATAAATTAATACCAGTTTCATGATTTGTATTTGATAGGTTTCAGCACCATGAGATTAGAATTACTTATCCATCCATCTCTCTACTCATTCGTTCATTCTGTACTATCTGCAAGGTGCATTTTAGGCACTAGAGAAACAGTTGTGCATGGGATAGATACTGTTGCTAAGCAACTTCCCTTAGGGGCTGGTTGTAGCCATGCAGTGCTGCTCCTTGAGAAAGTGCTGCCTAAGAAGTGGTCTCCTAGCTGGCCAGCATTCTTACCTGGGAGACGGGTAGTTGAACCCAGCATCTCTAAAGTCGTATTGTATTG
Source organism: Mus caroli (assembly GCF_978045245.1). Classification (NCBI taxonomy): domain Eukaryota; kingdom Metazoa; phylum Chordata; class Mammalia; order Rodentia; family Muridae; genus Mus; species Mus caroli. The sequence goes on along the minus strand of NW_028227267.1, from coordinate 72,081,362 downwards.
TAACACACACATATCCCCTTGATTGTATTAGATGCTGTTTCCTAGAAGGGGCACAAAAAAAGGCTAAACATGGTTTTGTTCTTTTGTCTAATCTTTCCCCTAGTTTAAATGCCTCCCTGGGGCAAGGAAAAGAATGACAGTCAAAATGAAAATTATCTTTGTAGAACTGTCAAAAGATATTTTCATTCTTTGCAGCCTAAAAAGTTTATGCTATAATATGGGTCTTTCTGAAAACTGATCTTCAGATAACTACAAATGTTGAAAAAGTACAAAATCAAGTATTGGGCTACTCATGGAGACCTCTTTGTGGTTTTAATTTTTCCATAAAGGACTTTATGTGAAGATGCGAGGAGGCAGGCCACCTGCTGTGTTTGCAGAATATCTGCCTTTTACCAAAATGAAAATGGAAATTATATAGCTTTAAAAATATGCTATATGGCCAGATATTCATATTTTAGTCTTAAGTGACTGAAGGGAAGAAACAAAGTGATTCAGGGAATGCTGAGCATGTGTTTCGCAGAGTGGATGACATCAGTCTTTTGAAGGTGGGGATTATTTTGACTAAGTAGAAAAAGAGCAGAGTGGGAAAACCCTTCCGAATGGATAGATGGGCTGTCACAAAGACACAAGGAGGACTGTAAGCTCTGTAAGCCTAGATGTCTAAGCTTGTGAAGGATGACAGGTGCCACTTATGTCATGAATTCTCACACACATACATTTTGTATTATACATGCCTGCCTGAATATCTACTGCATTTCCAATATGTCAGAAACAACTCAGATCTATTGTCAGAACATAGCCCAGATAATGACACACCCACCTCCTTGGTCCAAAACCTTTCCAACCCACAGCAAGTGTGTCAGAAAATCTTGCAGGTTTTTCTTAAAATCTCAAAATCTCTTTTCTATAGCCCAGCCTTCCCTTAAGTAAGCCACAGAAGTGGCCATGCTTTCTCCTGAGTCCTGCTTCCCACCCTGGTCTCCTCAGCACAGTATCTGCACCGCAGCACCAGGACCTTTAAACTCTGGGTCACGCATTCCTTTTGGTCTGGTTTTTTCCCCCCAGTACTTCTGCCTTGCTCAGAAAGAGAGTCAAGTCTTTGTGATAGTTGGTGGAGGCCTCCATGGTCACCATATACTCTGTGTGCCCTCTCTCCTTCCTTGTCTCTTCTCCCCTCACCACACACTCTGCACCAACCACTCCATTCTCACAAGCTAGGACTCCAGCCTTGTTCCCATCCCAGGCCCTTGTGCTGGCTGTGACTTTCAACCTGATGCAGCCTTTTCCTTTTTCAAATGTCCTCTCAGAGATACCTTTTCATTAAGGCCCAACTTGACCACCCCACCTCGTTCTCTAATGTATCACACCTCTTAAACTGTAGTATGCACCCAGTGTCTTAGCTAGGGTTTTACTGCTGTGAACAGGCACCATGACCAAGGCAACTCTTATAAAGAACAACATTTAATTTGGGCTGACTTAAAAGTTCTGAGGTTCAGTCCATTATCATCAAGGTGGGAGCATGGCAGCATCCAGACAGGCTTGGTACAGGCAGAGCTGAGTCTACATCTTCATCTGAAGTCGGCTAGTGGAAGACTGACTTCCAGGTAGCTAATAAAGTGAGGGTCTTAAGCCCACAGTGACACACCTACTCCAACAAGGCCACACCTCCTAATAGTGCCACTCCCTAGGCCACTCATATACAAACTATCACACCTAGCTTTACTTCCAATTTTTCCCTACTTTAGTTAAGGCTCTCACAAGAATAAGAGCTTTTTTACTTTTTGGCTCTAGTTTTGGTGTGTATCTGTTTAGTTCTTTCATGGCACATAGTAAGGAGTAAGTAAATAATTGGGAAGTGAGAGAAAGGCAGAGGCCTGAAAGTTAAGAGCTTTGCATGCCATCTAGGGAGGTACTAACATCTTTTTTTTTTAAACTGGGTAGAATATGAAGAGATATGTATTATAACTGGATCGCTCTGACCATAGGCTAATGATTAGAAATAGGGCAGGAAGTGAAAAGCTAAAGAGATAACTCAGACATAGAGCATCTGAGAGACTCAAAAAGAGCTGCTTCAGAAAGGAGCTTGAGGACACTCTGAAGACAACTCTGGGACTAAGTGACCTCAAACGTGTGTGGTTTAGAAATGACAGATTCTTCTAGCTGGACATGGCTATTATAGCCTGTGTGTTTATCCTATTGTGACTATATCAGATTAGCTCCATTCCATCCTGTATACCACACAGAAAGGGTGATACTGATGAAAGAGGGAGGACTGAAGGGTTTTCATAATTTCCATGTCCAAAATCAGACGGTACTGTTCTTGCTCCAAAGAGCCTGAAAAAAAAAAAAAAAACTGAAAAAAGCACCTACAGGCACCTGCTTTGGTAAGAATATGTTTATTGGCATTGCAGCAGTGAGAGCAGAAGTGTGCTAGTGCGTTTGAATGCAAATGGAAAGGCAGAATTCCAGATGTAGGTAACATTGAAGCAGAAGTATTTGAGAGCTAAATTGGCAAGAGAGATCTCCCATACCTCAGTATTACACATATGATTGGATTCTTCAGGCACCCTATGACCGTGTTTCACTTCGTTAGCTGCAGCATTGGGGTCTTCTACATGCTTAACTCATCTGAAAGTTCTTGTCACAACAGGTTTTCTTCAGAGGCTGACAAGATGTCTCAGTGGGTAAAGGTGCTTGCCACAAAACCTGAGTTCAGTTCCTAAGAACCACATGGTCAAAGAAAAGAACAGATTTTTTTTTTTAAGTATATTTTAAATTCTGTGGATGTGTGTGGGTTTTCTTCAGATAAATGAGAGAGAGAGAGAGAGGAGAGAGAAAGAAAGAAAAGAAAAGAAAAGAAAAGAAAAGAAAAGAAAAGAAAAGAAAAGAAACCCTTTCTCTGGGGGAACAGCCCACCAGCTCACTTGTCTAGCTAGCCAGCCAGCTTGTTCTGGGAATCCCCTATCTCAGCCTTCTGAGTGCTAGAATTACAGGCAGTCAGCACTCCTGCCTAGTGTTTGCTTGGGTTCTAGGGGTCCAAGCTCTGGTCCTCATGTTTGTCCAGTAAGCGTTTTATCCATTGAGCCACTTTCCTAGCCCCTAAATGATATCTTTAATCAGCTTTAAAATAAAACTCTTCACTTTCTTCAGTTGGCCATCATAAATTCTGAGTTTATGTCTTGAACCCACCTGTAGTGTAGGCTATAAGCTCAGTCATGTCCAAAGGGAGTAGTCATTGCTGCTCTGATAAAGAGTGGAGTGCACACCAAGGAGGTGGTCAGAGGATCTGAGGTAAACCTGGTCTTCCAGGAAGCATGTTAGAGATAGGGAGCGTCGCCCCACTGAAGTAGTCATGCTCTTGATTACGTCCCCCGAGGAAGGGCCGTTTTGTTCTAGGCATGATCGAGACTTCCATTAGAAAATAATTCTGGGACTGGAGAAATGGTTCTAGATGTGCCAGGTTGGATTCCTATGATCCATATGGTGACTCACAGCCGTCTCCAGCTCAAGTCCCATGGAATCCAACACCCTCTTCTGGTCTCTGCAGTCACCCAGTATCACATAAAGCACACACATACACACAGGCACAATACCCACACATATAAAATACATATGGACTTTTTGATGTCTTGATAATTAGGGCAAAGAGTTAAGAGGTTGAGCTCTGGAGTCAGACCAACTCCCCACCTATTGATCTTAGCAACACATGTGTCCTGTTTCCTTGATTTTTCCATCTGTAAAAATGAGACAAGGGCATTTTTCTCAGTGTAAATACTCTACAATTGCAAATGTTGCCATTAATCTTGTGGCTCCTAACCATGGAAGCTCTGGAAGTATCCCCAGCTCTGTCCAGGTAACTCATGATAAAGGATGCAGAGGGATGCTTTTTATTTTATTTACTTACTTATTTATTCACTTTAAATCCTGCCCACTGCCCTCCTCCCAGTTACCCTCTCCTATACTCCTTCCACCGTCCCCTTCCCTTTCTCTTCTGAACAGGTGAGGGCTCACTTGGGTATCTCCGGACTCTGGCACATCAAGTCTCTGTGACGCTAGGCACATCTTCCCTCACTGAAGTCAGACAAGGCAGCCCAGCTAGAAGAACATATCCCATATACAGGCAAGAGCTTTTGGGATAGCCCCTACTCCAGTTGCTTGGGACCCACGTGAAGACTAAGCTGCACATCTGCTACTTATAAGTGGGGAGGCCTAGGTCCAGCCCATGTATGTTCTTTGGTTGGTGGTTCAGACCCTGAGAGCCCCAAGGGTCCAGATTAGTTGACTCTGTTGGTCTCTCTGTGGAGTTCCTATCCCCTTAGAGGCTGCAGTCTTTCCTCCTGTTCTTTCATAATTGCCTCTAAGCTCCATCCACTGTTTGACTGTGGGTGTCTGCATCTGTCTGAATCAGCTGCTGGGTGGAGCTCTCAGAGGACAATTCTGCTAGATTCTTGTCTAGAAATAGTTCTACCTCCAGATATCACTCCTGGGCATATACCCAAAAGATGTCCTACCATCTCACAAAGACACTTGATCAGCTATAGCCATAGCAGCTTTATTCGTAATAGCTAGAAGTTGGAAACAACCTAGATGTCCCTCACCTGCAGAATGGATTAAAAAAATATAGAGAGAGGGGGAAGTGGGCAGCAATATTTGGGGTGTAAATAAATAAATAATTTAAAAGAAAGAAAAATGTGGTACATCTACACAATAGACTACTATTCAGCTATTAAAAATAAAGACGTCATGAATTTTGCAGTAAGAACTTTTTAATTGTCTATTTGCAAGTAAAGAATGGTGTGAAGAAGCCCGTCAGCTTTTTGTATTGTAATTTTTTTATTTTTTCTGAGATTGTAATATAATTACATCATTTACCCCTTTAAAACACTCAAATAGCCAGGTGTGGCTGCACACAACTTTAATCCAAACGTGGTCGGCAGAGGCCTCGGATCCCTTGTGTTCCAGGCCAGCCTGACTACATGGTGAGTTCAAGGACAGCCAGGGTTATACAGAGACTCTGTCTTACCCACCCTACCTACAAAAGAACTAAAACAGATCCTCTCCGGGCATGCTGTTTAGGGCAAGGAAAGATACCTTAGAGAGCTTTATCAGCAGCAAGTACCCCTTCACATATCAAAGGACAGACCATAGCATTGCCCACCAGTAAATACGCTGCTGTAGACTGCCTGCCCTAGGAGGTTTGCTCTGTTTTTGTTTGTTTATTTTATTTTATTTTATTTTTTTGGTGAGATAACAATTTCCAAGTAAGTATAGACTCTACTGGGAAAATATACTAAAAAATGAAATCACAACAGACTGAAGTTTTTACTTAAGTAATATTGTTCTTTCAGGTCATCCCGTGTCTTTGAATGTGTAAGTGCTACTTCACCATGAGCATCTCTGCTCTTTCTTTCTTTCTTTCCTTTTTTGTTTGTTTTTTGTTTTTTTGTTTTTCGAGACAGGGTTTCTCTGTGTAGCCCTGGCTGTCCTGGAACTCACTCTGTAGACCAGACTGGCCTCGAACTCCCATCTTCAGCTTGTTCTTTTTCTTTTACTAGTACCAAATGTGCTTCCTCTCTTGTGGGACCCAGATGTATGGGTTTCCTTGTTGTTTAATGTGGGAGTATGTCTTCTTAAATCAAAAAAATTTTTAGGGCCAGAAAACAAAGTGCCTCTGGCTTCTGTCCCCTTCTCTCTGACGTTCTGAGTCAAATGAGCACTAGGTCAAGACTAGTCACTTCGTGCCCCAAATGCGACATGTGCTTTCCTGACCTGGTCTCCAGGGTCTTCCTCTGCTTTCTGCTTGCCAGCCTCCATTCCTTCCCATGCAGCACAGACGTGAAAGCTTCTTGACAGCTGCCCCACGCAGCAAGACGGCCTCCCCAGTTCTTGCTCCATGTCTCCTAAGACGCTGCTCCATTGGACTTTATTACTGTTGTCTCTCTCTTAGTTTGGGAGCTCCTTGAGTTCAGGGACTATGTCCCATTCACCCAGCGAACACTAGCAAAGGTCTGTATTTGAAAATGAAAGGTTTGTAGTTCTGCATTGACTGACAGTATACAAAGTAGTATGTTTTCATCTGTGTTTGGGGGTGAGAAGTACTAAGTGCTGACCAGCAGTGTTAGCATATGGTAGTGGTTTCCCAGAGCCTCACAGCTTCGCAGAATGAAAATACCTCAGTGTATGTAAGTCTGTCTTTGTTCACTCATAGCTTAAAGTCAACAGTGCTAACCTGAGGCAAAACTGAATAGAATGATCATCTGTTTTATGGATGACCATCTCCTTCTTCACTGTCCTTGTTAGCAATGTCTATATTTAGATAATGACTTTTTTTTTTAATCTTATTCTGCCAACTCTGAACAAATCTAGTCAAACTGAGCACTTGATTTTAAACCTCCCATTACTGAGTGTGAAATCCTGACTTAAGGATTTTGACAGTTTTACATGGTAGGAAGAGAAGTCACTGGAATTACACCATTTATAGATTGGTCCCAGACAAAACTGAATTGCTTTTAGTTTGCTAGATTTGTCACCAGGACAACCATCTCTGCCTCTGGGCCCGATGAGCAGTGCTGTCCCTGATAGCATTTGTTGGAAATCTGTTTCTAAAGACTTGAAGCTGGCTGTTGAAGATGGCCCACATGGGTGACCACATTCCCTTAGCTGGGACCAAGACTGTTTCTCTCTAGTGCATCTGGAGTCATTACAAACCAGAAAAAGGAACTTTTGTCCCTCAGATGCTTTTACTTTTATGTTAGAAACTTGTGGTAATTCACAGGTGTGGTTAGGCCAGGAAGCAGTCACAGTAGTTAACATGAGTCACTGCTGTCTGGCTTGTGAGTCTGACTGACGTGTGGTGCCACTGTCCAACGCAAAATGGACAAAGTTGAGGAGGAGCTTCACTCCCAGACCTAAGTGTGGATCCTGCTTCTTCGTGGATAACATAAAGCCTGGTGTGCTTCTCCTGGTCCTTGTAGGCACTAGGAATTTCATTCTTGGACTATGGTTCCTTGATGCCTTTCAGACTAAGAAAAGATGTCATATGATCCTGTGACACTGAGGAGGACCCTACTCAGTATGTTGACTCACTAAGCTGCTTAGTGCCTGCAGCGACCACTGAATGCTGTCAGTGAGGCCTTTAACCTGCTAGGAGGTCAACTCATACTTTGAGATGATTAGAACTTAGTCTTTGTACTTTCTTACCCCAAAGTATAAGCTGTGACTCTTAAACATTATTGTCTGCATCTTGCCTCAAGACTCTGATATAGTTGTCATAAGGTATTGCAAAGAAAACTTTAAAAGCAATCATTCGGTTATAAATAGAGAAAAAAATTGGGGTTTTTTTGTTTGTTTTTTTAAACGACTGATGAGTGAAAATGACTTCAGGCAAAAGGTCAGCCTGCATAGCTTCGTATCACCTGAATTAGTTCTTTCAGTTACCACCTCTTAGAAAACCTTATTTCCACTTTCCCAAGTGAGAAAATTGAGTTGCAGGAAAGTTAAATGGTTTTCTTAGCCTCACAATTTGTAAATGGCAAAGCTGGCATTTGAACCAATATCAAATGGGATCCAGGACACTGTAGACAGGTTCCTTCTTTCAGGTCTGGTGGTTTCAAAATATTGTCTAGCATGTTAGGAAAAAAGAAGCAGCTTGCATATGCCTTCCTCTCTTAGATAGTTCTTGCTCTGAAGTCCCTTGAGTGGAAAGCCAATAGTATTAGTACCATGCATGTTGGATTACCAAACAAATATAGTAACATAAGATATATTATTATTTCCACTTGGAATATTTACCTAGTTTCTGATCTTGCAACTTTAAATGAGGCTTGATATCATAACTGAATTTAGAGCTACACATTGGCAGGAGAGAGGTAGAACAGCAAATAATTCTATCTATGTATCTGTCTACATATCTACTCTACTTCTTTCTGTGTGTATCAAATCTGGAGTGCTTTAGTAATTTTGATGAAATAGTAGTTGTGTCATTTTGTTGGTTTCACGGATGCATTTCTAGTAAAGATAGTCACTAGAAATGTGTCTGGCAGCTAATGGGTATAAAGTATTTGCTGGATAAAAGTTGTGAGGCGTGTGCTTAACCCAGAGTCTCCCAGGCTGCCCAGGACTTTGGAAACTATGAGTCATTTCTGTTTAAGCTATGGCATGTCACACTGATTTATATACTTTTCTTACTTCCCCATGCTTCATAGCTCCTGAACATAATTTATTACTCATTGGTCAACAGGTATTTTTAAGTATCTAAGCATACTAAGTCATGAAACATTAAAAAAAACAACCAGAGATACTACTTTTGGAAAATAGATTAAACTGATTTAGTGCCCTGTTTTATGCTGTGTAAGAAGTAGGCATAAGCAGTAAATTGTAGAGTTTATAAATCCACTAACATAGTAAACTCAGAGGGGAGTCTAGACGTTGAGTAGCTGTGAGGGGCTGGGGGACCTCCCAGGCAGGAACAACATCATGTATTAGGTAAAGCAGAAGGAATCTTACCTACTAACCATCCTGAGTAGATGAAGGAACACACAAAGTCAGCCTGTGAGTAAAGCTGGCTGTAGAGTACCAGCTGAAGGCTAGACTCCATCTCATGGTCCTTAAGTTCTTCACTGAATTGGAATTTCCTAGGTCTCCTCTAGGGTTTTGTCCTTGACATACTCTTCTCATTTAGTTACTAACTTTAGTCTCTTTAAATATTTATTTTCAATGAGTATTTTGCCTGCATGTATTATTATGTATGTTTATGCACAGAGCTTGTGCCTGGTACCTGTGGGGACCAGAAGAGGACATCAGATCTCCTGGAACTCGGGGTGCTTGTGAGCTATCATGGGTGCTGGGAGTTGAACCCAGGTTCTCTGCAAGAGCAACAAGTTCTCTTAGAGTATTTTTGTGGTTTTTTTACAAATGATTATTATTTAATGTGTATGGGTGTTTGCCTGTATGTAAGTCTGTGCCATATATATGTGCAGTGCCCTTGGAGGCCAGAAGAGGGCATCACATCTCTTGGAACTGTAGTTGCAGACAGTTGTGACTTAGCCATGTGGGAACTGGGAATAGGATTCTGGTCCTCTGGATGAGCAGCCAGTACTTTTAACCACTGAGCTGTTTCTCTACCTTTTTTTTAGGCTTCCCTTAAGTGCCTACTTTGTTTGTTTGTTTGGTTGGTTGGTTGGTTTTTTATACAGAGACAGGGTTTCTCTGTATAGCCCTGGCTGTCCTGGAACTCACTTTGTAGACCAGGCTGGCCTCAAACTCAGAAATCCGCCTGCTTCTGCCTCCCGAGTGCTGGGATTAAAGGCGTGCGCCACCACGACCGGCAAGTGCCTACTTACTTTTTAACTCATTGTACCCTACACTTTATGCATTTAAAATATATCATTATTGATTGTGTGTGTGTGTGTGTGTGTGTGTGTATACACATACATGTGTGTAGTGTATGCATATATGCAAACTCCAGCATCTGTATGTCCTTCTGAGACCAGTCTCCTGAGTGTTATATTCATACATGTAGCATTCCCCTTCACCAGTAAGTCTCAACCTGTGTGTTGCAGCCCCCACAGGGGTCACACACATACCAGATATTCTAAATATCAGATATTTACGTTATGATTCATAACAGTAGCAAAATTACTCTTAGGAAGTAGCAGTGAAATAATTTTATTGTTGAGGGTCACCACAGCATTTGAGGTACTGTATTAAGGGGTCACAGCATTAGGAAGGTTAAGAACCACTGCTCTTACCTGTCCCACGTGGCTGCCTATCATCTTAGCATACCTAAGCCCACTCTAGAATCCTGCTATATAATACTAAGTAAGCTACAGTCTTTATTTCTGAATATACATTCAGGAACAACTATGTAGTTTACAGACCCAATTATACAAAGATAATGTGAGCATTTGTTCATGGATTCACAATCTCAAAACTGTGACAGTAGTACATCAAACCAAGTATGGGACTCTTATGTAGAAGTCAATGTAACGTAAAGTGTGCCATGAGATCAGCCTGTGCTACAAGGTGAGTTTCAGGCTAACCTGGACTACATAGAAGGCTCTTGCAATAGGTAAAAAAAAATGTTTTGTTTTGTTTTTTTAATTTATTGAATTTGCAAGGTCATAGATGATCTGGCCCTCAAAACTGTGGTCAGATCATGAAGTTTCTACAACTTCCTCTCATCTATTGGTAGCAGCCTAAGAGACCACCTTCTGTTTTTCAAATAGAACAAGGGCAGTTTCATCTCCAGCTTCTACATGTGAACAAAGTCTTCAAGTGGCAGCCCCTTCCTACCATGCAGCTCTCAGTTCATGTGGCCATCTCTGACCCCTTGGGTGACATAATGTAGCCTTCCTCCCAGGGCAGCTTCCTAGTTACTAGCTGTCTCGGTCACTGGTCTCTTGCTGTGAAGAGACACCTTGACCAAGACAACTCCTATAAAAGAAAAGCATTTCGTTGAGGACTTGCTTACAGTTACAGTATCAGCATGGTGGGCAGCATGGCTGGCATTAGAGCAGTAGCTAAGAGGACAGTCTGATCCACGGTACGGAGGAGGGAAAGAGAGGTTGCTGGGCCTGGGGTGTACTTTTGAAACCTCAGAGCCACATACATCCTCCACGAAGGCCGCCCTCCTAATCCTTCTCAAATACTACTACTACTCTCTGATGGCTAAGCATTCAAATATATGAGCTTATGACGGCTCTTCTCACTCAGAGCGCCACACTTAACATGATAGTACTGTTTTATTCTTAACGCGTAAAACTACCTGTGTTGGTTATATCTGATGAATTGCTTGTGTGCTCACCAAGGAAAGGATGCTACGCCTGACTGCGTAAGAAATACTTGTTACATGACTAAATGTTACTTAAAATCTGTTTGTTTGGTTTTTTTTTTAATTGAGTCTTTATTTCATTTACATTTCCAATGCTATCCCAAAAGTCCCCCACACGCTCCCCCACCCACCCACTCCCACTTCTTGGCCCTGGCATTCCCCTGTACTGAGGCATATAAAGTTTGCAGGACCAATGGGCCTCTCTTTCCACTGATGGCCTACTAGGCCATCTTCTGATTCATATGCAGCTAGAAACATGAGCTCCGGGGGGGGGGGGGGTGTTACTGGTTAGTTCATAATGTTGTTCCACTTATAGGCTTGCAGATCCCTTTAGCTCCTTGGGTGCTTTCTCTAGCTCCTCCATTGGGGGCCCTTTGATCCATCCAATAGCTGACTGTGAGCATCCACTTCTGTGGTTTTTTTTTAGTAGGCTGTCTGTTTTGTATTATGTGCAGGCCAGAGGAGTTCTGTTCCCCAGAGTGGAGTAACTTGCGTTTGTGAGCTACTTGAGGTGGGTTCTGAGAAGTGAAGTCTGGTCCTCTAGAACAACAGTGCATTTTCTTAACCACTGGGCCATCTTCCTAGCCCCTTAATTGATTTTTCTTAAGATTTTTTTTTTCTATTAGATCTGTGTTGGGGGCGGGTGGGGGTGCTACATGTGTGCAAGCACTTGTGGAGAGTCAGCCCCTCAGAGCTGGAGTTGGCAAGTGGGTGTGAGTTGCCTATTGTGGAACTGGGACCTTCTAGAAGTGCAGCAAGCTGTGACCCTGAGCTGTCTCTCCAGCCCTGTTTGTAATTTAGAATCTTTAGCCTTTTTACAGGCTCTGTGTATCCAAGCCTGGCCTTAAGTTTGAGATCCCCCTGCCTTGGTTACTTCATTGCTCGGATTATAGATGTATACCGGTCGGTGTACTACTATGTTCAGCTTAGTCTCTTTGATTTGATAATTCTATTAATAGGGCTTTCTTCTTTATTAAATCCTAACAGTTTTACCTTGCTGAGCCATCTCTCCATCCCCTCCCCTTAAAGTTAAATTTTCAATCTAAATAAATTATTTTTATAATAACATTTAGTGTTCATGTTACATACTATATACATGTGCTATTATGGTATAGTTGTAACCTTAATTGTTCCCCTGAAAGGCTCATATGTTTGAGGTTTGATTCCCCAAGTGGTATATTTTAGGTAGTAGACATTTAAGAAATGCAGCCTAGTAAAAGGTAGAGGAGGTCTTTGCCAAGGAAGATGTAACCTCAAAGGAGGTGGTGCAGCACCAGCCGTCCTTCCTCCCCTTTTCCACGTTGCAGCCATGCAGTGAGTGGTCCTGCCCTTCACTCAATTCCTCAGATGATGTCCAAGCTGATCATGTACTAAAACCTCTAGGATTGTGACTTAGATCTTTTTTCTTGTAAGTGAATGTGTGGTCTGTTTCTTATAGTAATGGAAAACTAGCACAGATTGACCAAAAACTACAGATGTCTATACTTGTTGAAATTAAAGTTAATACTAACTATACAGAGCAGAAATCCTCTCTGAGAGTCAGTGTTTTATATTACAAATACTATGGAGAAGAGTTCCCTTGTTAGTGTCTTTATTATTTACTATAAAACCAATGGCTTCTTAGCCAAGCTTCACAAGTTTGTATAATAACCCTTTAGGTAAACTTTGAGCATCTATTATGTAGCAACATCCAGGAATGAATGAATGAAGAAGATACTCATTGTCTGTGTTCTTCATGAACTACAGCTAAACTGTTAGCCTTTAAGACTTGCTTTTATTGTCTAGAATGATGCGGGTGTGTAGAGAAAACTTACTAGACAGCCCTCAGGAGGCTAGCGTGAGCAAGAAGTCTGTTGTTTTCTCCTACGGTCTGCTACACACATTAGTTTTGGAGGAGGTAGGTGTGGTATGGACAAATGCTATTGTTGACAGAATTTTCAGTTCTTATATAATAATGTTGAGTGCCATATGGCATTTTCCTGTAGCACATTAATTACTTGTGGCTCTTCTGTTTCTGTTATTAGTGCACGTTAGTTTAGCTGCTTTTTAAATATAAAACTTTAACTGTTTGGTTTTTTTTCATAATGTTATCCTATGGGATGACATTCATGGACTCTAGGCCATGTGCACTGTAAATGTGAATACATGGCAGTGGGGCGCCATTACTCAGACATAAAATAACCACCGGGAATCACGTTAGAGACGCAATGGACTTTTTATTACTATTTTGTCTTGAAATTTATCTTTTGGTTTTTCTCTATTACTATTTTTTCCTTCCTGAATTTTTATACAAATAAGTTGTTTATATTAGTTGATTTATGTTGTTATTTATTTTAATTTTGGAAGATTGAAGGTATTTGTCCATTAAGATGTACAATTAAATAAGCTCAAAGAGCTGGCAGGAAAAACACAAATGAGGATAATTCTAATTCTTTTGTGGGTATTTGAGAAAAGTTCTCATATTGTAGACCTAGTTGGCCTGAAACTTACTACGTATGTAGCCCATGCTGGCCTCATCCATGGCAGTTCTGCTAGCTGTTAGCTGTTAACATCTCCAAAAAGTTACCTGTAGAATTCTTAAATTATTTAATGAAAATAACTTTAATGGGGCTTTCTGAACAGTGGTACATATTATGCCTGTGCCCACATCTTGTATATGGACTTCACTAAGAATCAAGCTTAGCACACATCTTTCTTTTCTTTTTTTTCAAAGATTTATTTGTTTTATGTATATGAGTACACCATTGCTGTCTTCAGACACACCAGAAGAGGGCACCAGATCCCATTACAGATGGTTGTGAACCACCATGCAGTTGCTGGGAATTGACTTCAGGACCTCTGGAAGAGCAGTCAGTGCTCTTAACTGCTGAGGCATCTCTCCAGCCCCAGCGCAATCTTTCATATGAGCACCTGAGTTTGAATTGCTTTCAAGTGAGGTGATTTTTTCCTGAGTATTACAGTTCACAGATTCTTTTCCTTGTCTTCTGTTTTTCTCTCAGAGCTCCCATTTTGTCGTGTTGCTGGTTCCTGTTGCAGCCCTCTCCTTTTTCTGATTGGCTGCTTTTAATTCCTGTGAGCTAGGACTCCAGAGTGGATTCAGGACTGTAGAGGTTCTGAGTTGAGTGCTCAGAGCTGCCGTACTTGGCCTTGGAACATCTGTTTCGGTTTCTGAGATGGTTCTGGTGAAGGCGTGGTATCTAATAAGTCACAAAATGAAAGTAGGTTATCTCTGCTTAAGACCCTCCGTTAGAGTAACTTGGTCTTTGTGAGAAGAATATGTTTGTGCCGTCTTTCTGAAACTCCCCTATGTAATAAGGTATTGCTAATTAAATTTCCTGACATCTTTCCAAGTGCTTGGCTGGGAAGCTGAACCGTGCAAGAAAACGAACTCTTAATATTAAGCTGCTGATTTCCAGAGTTGATTTCTCTGTTGATAATTAAAATTTCTATCAAGGCCAAAGTAGGCAGCTTCAAAGTCTGTGTTTGTTTCGTCTTGGATGCCTGTGCTCAACCCCTGTGCCTCCTTTATGGTATAGGCAGACACTCCATTGTTGCAGACACTGCCTTCCCCATCTGAGGGCACTTTATAATCAGTCCAGTGAATATTTCTTTACCTGCTCCCCCCCCCAACACCCCCCCCGGCCCCCAGCTGCATTGTGAGCCTCCTTCTTTTGTGGGCACTGTCAGTATCTACAAAGCATAGGAAAGATAAGATTTCTTTGAAAGGCTTGGATAGTACAGGTTTTTTCAAGCTTTTGTGTAAGTATGTAAATCAGCTCAGGTCTTCAGAAAAATGTAGATTCCAGAACCAGCAGTGGAGGTTTACCTCAGGCCAGAGTTGGGTCACAGACAATGGGTCACAGACAATATGAAGAGTTTGATATAGGTGGTCCTTAGAGTGTGTTTTAAGAACTACTGGCATATGATATCTAAAATATAAAGAACTCTTAGCAAGGAGATATGCTTTTAAATAATATGCAGACACAAATATAACATTATTCTATGTGCCCTAATTTTTATTTCATCTGTAATCTAAACTATAGTCACATGCAACAGATTTTTCTTTCAACAAGGGACCATATATGCAATGGTCATCCCGTAAAATGATCACATTTGTTAAATGCTGTAGCTCTCTTAGCTGGTGAAGTACACTGATGTTCACACAAAATGAGTTGACAATATGCATCTCAGAAGTATCTATCCCATCACTAAGCACTGCAGGCAGGCGTGTATCAAGTATGTATGGGGTTAAGGTTGATAGAGGGCCCAGGCTGTTCTTGAACTCATTAGTCTCATGCCTAAGCCCTCTAAATGTTTGGAGTGCAGGTGCGCACCATTTTGCCAAGCTGGGAAGTTTTTAACCACTTCACCAACAGTACATCTGTGCCTTAAGAATGGCATTGGCCTATTACATACTTCTTCCCCAAAGACAACAGTTAGTAGAAGATTTGAGCAAAGGCAGAACATTGCAGGACTTTAAAAGGGCAGTGTCAGAGAATGTGTCTTGAAAGGTGTGCCTCCAGAAGTTGGATTTATAGTTTCTTCACAGGAAGGGTTCTGGGCAACTAGCAGAGTCTTGGATATGGATCTTTTTGAACCAAACAAATTCTATTCCAAGTGGTTGGGTTTCCCAGCCCAGTGTATATGTGAACCCATATACAATGCATCACTCAAATGCATCGGCCATCCCTTCAGTGCTCCTTGCTCCCGCAGCATTCCCCTTCCTCACTGCACAGACCAGGCTCGGTGCTTTCCTCCTCGGGGTGCTGGCTGGAGCAGCCCTTCACTTCGGAAGTTGAAGCCACTTGTCTAAAGTTTCGTTTCTACACATAGTAGGGCTTGCTTCACTCTCATTCTAGTTTTCTATCAGAAACAGTAGCTTAGTATGTGTTAATATAAATTAATATATATTGTCTAGAATAGTACAGTTTCCAGTATTACGCATTTTATTTTATCAGTTGTCATTACTTATGTGGTTTTTCATGTCAATTTAAAAACAATTTTTACCAAATTGATAAAACTCCAGTAAAAACCTTTGTATTTTCAAACCACAAACACGTGACAAAACCATTACATGCAGCGAGCTTCCTCTCCAGTGCTAATGCACTGTAAACAGATTGTAGATCAGTGGTCAGTGTCTGTTAACTGACAGCTTGTCCGTTAATACTGAACGTATTGAGTGGAGTCTAATTGAATAACATGATGGATTGTTGACATTTATGCTCACTTTGAAGTAGCTGAGGGACACTGGGTCCCTAGTGACTACTGCTGCAGTAGAGAGATGAGTAAGGTGCTTGAGGATCAAGGGAAGGCTTCTCTGGGAGTTGTGGCCCAAGATGTCATTGCCATGAGAGAAGAGGACAGGGGACTAACAAATGGCTTCTCAAGACACATCCTTAGAAGCTCTAGAAGGTTTAGTCTGCCTGACAACGCTTAGGTACTATGAGGCCCTGGGTCTCAAAATTAGTGCCACATGTCTGTTCACTGCACCCACACCTCTCTTCCCTTAGTCTGCTCTGCAGGCTTTTTCTTGTTTGTTCTAGCTCAGTTTCTCCACTGCTTCCTGATAGCCATGACCTTCATTTTCAAGTGAGCCCTTTGCTACAGATCCTCCAGTTTAACCCTGGCTCCCAATAGCTTAGTTTGGCATTCAGGACTTCTTTGGTCTCAATCCCATCCTTTTGTCTGTTCCTCCATTCTTCCTTCCTTCCTCCTAATTGTGTTCTTTTTTTTTCTCATTCTCTTTTACTGTCTCTTAAAACTTGTGAAATTTCCTTAACTGGCCACCTTCTCCTGTGTCTCTGTTCTCCCTGTCCCTCTTACATAGTAAATGCCTACTGAGGACATCATCCTTCTAAAACAAGCCTTTCCTTAGCGCTCCAGTCTTCCACCTTCTCCATGGTTTTGTTCACTTCCATTGAAGCTCTCCTCCATGGTCTTGTTGGCTTTCTAGACTCACCTCTGAGTTTGTTGAGAGCTAGGAAGGTGTGTGGAGTTACTAGAAATAGGGGCTGTGCTGGCTTGAAAGAAAATGGATGACCCATGAGTTCATAGGCAGTGGCTCTCCTAATAAGGAGAGGTGGTCGAGCTGGAATGGGTGTGCAGGAAGTGTGTCACTGTTTATTCCTGCTGCCTGCAGCTCAAGATGGAGAACTCTCAGCCCTCTCCAGCATCATTCCTGCCCATGCTCTGCCTTGCTTTCCGCCCTAACAATAATGGACTAAACTTTAGAAACTTAAGCCAGCCCCAGTTAAATGTTTTTCTTTGTAAGAGTTGCCTTGGTCATGATGTCTCTTTATAGCAATAGAACAATAAGACAGGTTTTTCTCAGAAGGAGAATGTGACTGATAAAGAGAAAGCACAAATCATATCTTAAGAGAAGTCTCAAGAGACACTTTATAGATTCCCTAGTGGTTCGAGTACTTGAGTATGGTAGAAAGGCAACTCCCAATTGTATGTATTGGGTAACATGGATCATTGATGAGAGCCCTGTGCTGGAAAGTCAAGAGGTGGGAAGTTGAGAGGAGAAGGAGAAATAGGGTTTAGACGATCCAATAAAAGAAATAGAAAAGGATAAGAAATCAAAGAACTAAATAAACATTTATAAGCGTATAAGAGTAGTGTCAAAGCCAAGAATAACACTGCCTTATATTTGTGAAGTACAAAAGTTTTGTTTACTGCTATTCTTCATAGTCCTGGTGGTGGTTTGGAGAAAATCTAACTAAATCAAGTACTTGCCATGTGTCTGTCTGGCGTGAAGTGCTGTAATTGTTCTTAGCAATATGCAATTAAGGCAATACTTCACTGTGAACTAGGATTTTGTATTTGTGGTGTTACATCATCAAAAGAGTATAATGTAACATTGAGTGAAATAGAAGCTTGTTGCTTGTAAGGGGTCTGTGAAGGATGGCAATATAAAATCATAAAAAGACAAAGGGGCTTGGATTTTCTTCCTTTACAGCTTTTATTTGTGATGAATTTGCATGGCAGTTTGTTGAACAGTAGGTAATTAATGTAAATGCTTCAGGCCAAGTCCAGATCCAGCATTTGTCTTTTGAAACTGTTTCTTGGGTGCTTATCTCCAGCTTTTCTTTTCATTCTTTAAAGTTTACTTGTAATTTAAAGAAAAAGTACAAAGTCCCCTTTTAGCCTTCTGTGTATCATGCCCTTGATGAAGAGAGCCAGAGACCATATGGCTAAAGCTCAGCCACAGAACAGGGGCTGTGGGGAGCCCCTTTGCCTATTTGCAGTACTTTTTGGCAGTCTTAGAGATTTCCCCATGTAATATCAGTATCCATGCCTCAACAGCTGGTCCTAAGTGGAGCTTTCTCCCTTGAAAGCTTGCCTACCTTCTCTAATTTTTTTTATCCCTGACTTGATTATGCTTTAGTTGGCATAAAAATCTCAAAAATGTTTAAATGGCATGCTAAAATTTACATTTTCTTTAAAGAAATTCATTTTGAAATCAGCCCCCATTATTGACCATATACTGCCAGATATTCCCCATCTATTCCAGCCTTTATATTTTCATGGAGTCACTAATGAGTTAGACACTTGCTATATTTGCTTAGTCACCATAGCAACAGTGTCTTGGTTAGTGTACACCTGGATAGCTTCCTGCAGTTTGACATGATGCACAGCCAATAATTCTGATTCCCACTCACAGGCAACTGGAATTTTGTAGGTGGTGCTTTTTAATTTACTGAAGAGATGTGTTTGATCCCACTGCTATATTGTGTTGGTACCCATCACATAGTCACAGGGTTGTAGAAGTTTTAATTTAGAAAAATGGTTCAGACTTGTGGTGGTATGTATATATCAAAGCAGCTACCTAAGATCAGCACTTTCCTCTCTGTAAACGCTTTATTTGACCTCTAACTTCAATATTTTTAGGAATCAGAGATTTGAGACTGCTTAATAACACAGGTACTTAACCTTAAAATTTTCAAATAATTCAGACTTCAGTGTCTTTGTTGTAGTTTGTTGTTGTTGAGACAAAGTCTCACTCTATAGCCTAGACAGCCCTCTCACTCACTATGTAATCCAGGCAAGCTTAGAACTCGTAGTCCTCTGAGGCCTATACTACGACACACAAAAAGCCTTTGGGCTTTTTTTGTTTTGTTTTGTTTTGTTTTGTTTTGTTTTATGTGTGTGAGTATTTGGCCTGCATGTGTGTGTGTGTGTGTGTGTGTGTGTGTGTGTGTGTGTGTGTGTGTGTGCGTGTGTGTGTGTGTGCGTGCGTGGTGCCCGTGGAGGTTAAAAGAGAGCATCAGATCCTCTGGGGATAGAGTTAATTGATGTTTATGAGCCACCGTGTTAGTGCTCAGAATCGAACCCAGGTCCTGCAAGAGCATCAAATGCTCTTAACGGTAAGCCATCCTTCACCCCCAGCCTTCAGAGTTTATTATTTATATACAGATGAAAACTGAAGGTACTTCTCATCGCAGCGATGCTTTGTGTCTTCCTTTGTCACATTTCTAGATCAACCTCCTTGAATCTGTTTACCTCCTTTTTTTTTTTTTTTTTTTTTTTACACATTTCCTATACTATTTTTGGATCTCACTATTCAACCCTAGTGGGACCCAATTGCTGGGATTAAAGTCTTCGTGGCATCGTTCCCATATGCACTTTAAATTTTACTTAGTTAACACTTAAACTTACACTTTCATGAAGCTTCCATTTTGTGTGTTTGTTTATGGGGCAGAGGCCATACAGAGGACTGTTCTCTACTCTGTGTTTACATAGACCTGGATTAGTTATAGACGGGCCGAAGACTATCAAAAAGAAATTGCTGGGCTAGAGATCCTCCCGTTAAATCTGTAACACTGAATAAACTGGTCATGGCAGTGCACGCCTCTGAAAGCAGGAGGATGAAGGTGACCTCAGCTCTGCAATATGCTCAAGGCCAGGCTAGGCCAAATGAGACCTAGCATTTAGTTCTTTTAAATAGTCTCTTTTCTGTTACATTCCTTATGTAGCAAGATGATTCGAGTTACAGCTCTCGTTTTACCTGCTGTGAGAAAAAGTACAATGAATATGGGTAGCTCTTAACACAGGTTCTAGCATGGAGTAAGAACTCTTTAAATGTCTGCCCTATTGGTTTCCCTCATCCTTGAATTGGCATTCTTAGGTAATATAGCCCTTGAGAGTTTTTATGGCAAGAAACATAGGAACTCATTAATCTTAGAAAGACTCCTAATTTACCTAATTATATATAGCCAAAGCTGTATGGAGATGGTAGTTGTTGGTTAGTGTCCAGAGAAATAGGTTGGTCCTGACATTAGGTGCTCATTTTCTATTCTAAGAATTCACAAGTTTTAATTTTTCTGTTCTTTGAACTTTCAACTAGAGTGGTTTCTCAGGGTTAGAATTTGGAAGATTTTATAGTTTCTAGTAAAATACAGCGACTCTTCCAGAATGGTTTTACAGTAACCTGGTTTGTTAGTGCTTCTTGCGTGGATACTCAAGCCAGAAGTCCGAGCTCAGTTATCTTGCTGCTATTGCTCTTACTCTTTATGCCCCAACTCACTTATGTCCCAGATTCTGTTAAATGTGTCTTCAAAATGACTATATTCAGTGTTCTTCGGGTTCACCGTAATGTAGCAGTTCTCAACCTATGGATTATGACCCCCAAGCTGATTGGAAAACAAGATATTTACATCAGGATTCATAACAGTAACAAAATGATGAAGTAGCAGTGAAAATGTTATGGTTGGGGGTTGGGGAGCTGTATTAAAGGTTGCAGCATTAGGAGAGTTGAGAAACCATTGTCATAATGGAAACAATATACTTTCCTCTGAATTCATGCAGTAGCCTCCCCAGTGCCGGCCTCACACTCACCCATTAACAGGGGCCCTGGAATTTAGACTTCCTTTAGGAAACTAAAGTAATTGTGGGTGGGCCATGCATAGGAGCCCACAGTTTTGTTCTGTGTGCCTACTCCCGACTTTTATCTCATCACCTCTGTAAATTGGAACACTACTACAGGCAAGACAGGCATGTTCAGTATTCTTTCTTCTGGCTTTGGCCAAAACTGTAACTAAATTTATTTTCCCATTCTAAAATACATGTAGATGAGGTTTTGAACACAGAGAGCTAGTCCACAATGACCAAGAGCCGAAGAGATAACGCTTGTGTGGTATGAACTACAGTCAGGGAAGCAGAAGGAGTTGTTGTTGTTGTTCGGGGTTTTGTTTTGAATTAGGTCTATCTGTATATGGTATGTGCACATTAGTACAGGTGCCATGGAGACCTGAGGGTGTCAGATTCCGTAGAGCTGGTGTTACAGGTGACTATTAGCTGCCCATGGCTAGTAACCAAAGCCGGGTTCTCTCCAAGCACAGTGTGCACTCTTGATGCTATGCTTAGTATGTGCTAAGCCAGCTCTCTAGCTCCCAGAGCGCCGCTTTGTTTTCTTTGGTTTTTGTTTTTAATGTACATTAGTGTTTTGCCTGCATGTGTGTCTGTGTAAGAGTATCAGGTCCCCTAGAACTGGAATCACAGACAGTTTTGAGCCTAAATGTGCGTGCTGGGATTTGAACCTGGGTCTTCTGGAAGAGCAGAGTAAGTAGTTAGTGCTCTTAACTGTTGAACCATCTCTCCAGCATCCAGAGAACTGTTTTTTTTTTTTTTTTTTTTAAGATTTATTTATTTATTATATGTAAGTACACTGTAGCTGTCTTCAGACACTCCAGAAGAGGGCGCCAGATCTCGTTACGGATGGTTGTGAGCCACCATGTGGTTGCTGGGATTTGAACTCTGGACCTTCGGAAGAGCAGTCGGGTGCTCTTACCCTCTGAGCCATCTCGCCAGCCCCCAGAGAACTGTTTTTAAAGCACACATTTATTTATTGTTTTGCTTTAAGTTTCTGGTTTTCTGGGCTCAGCATTTAATGGCACATATTACCCTCCAAAAGACCAGAAATCATTTCCCAGCATCCACTTGGGGCAGCCCATAATTGCCTAACATCACCTCCAGAGGATTTGATACCCTCTTCTAGCCTGCATGTACCCATGCAGACACATATAAATTTAAAATTAAATAAGATATTTGACTATATAAAATCATAATTTGATAAACAAGTATGGTTCGTGACTCCCATAGCATTTATAAACTTGTGTTCAAGCACTTTCTTTGTGACTAGAGGGCAGAAAACTTGTTTCCCCTCCTGACCTTCTAATGTGCATTAGAACTCTACCAGTGTACATGTGAATTACTTGTCCTGTTTCAGGAATCCATGCCAAGATCTGTTATGTAGCTTATTAAACAAAGGAGGTTCTTATGCCAAGTATGGTGGCACACCTTGAATCCCAGCTTTTGGGAGGCAGAAACATGTGGGTCTTATGAGTTCGAGGCCAGGCAAGTCTACATAATGAGACCTTTTCCCAAGAAACAGACAAGCAAAGGACTATTGTATTCCTGATTACAGTTTCTTGGAAATAACATTGTACTTTTTAATGTTCTGAAAAAGATAAGACTATGTCTTAGACATAGTCAGGACACTTCTCCTCGTTCAGCCTAACACGTTTGTATATCGTTGGCGGCTTGCTTTGTGAACTGAGTATTTGCAAATTACATTCTATTGAAAAACCCAGATAATCCTTGTTTTGATGTTGAAAATGTGTTGAAGCCAGCGTGTTTAATTTAGAGCATTGTTAATAATAAAATAGAGTTGCAAATTGTTCTGGCACATCATGAGATAATGTTAAATGAATTAGTTAGTGTTAAATAAAAAAGCCTGTTAAACTATTTTAAACTATTCATGGTTAATGAAAATATTTTAAGATTAAGTTCTTTTGAAATGCATTGTGTTTTCAGTCCATAGATTAACCTTTTGAATTTTGAGTCATAGAGTGTCCTCTTTTAATTAAAACAAAACTCTGGGAATTGATGTTCTTAATGTATAATAGAAAGGTTGAATTTTTTGTATGAGTGCTTTATTTAAAAGAAAACAACAATCTGTTCCTTTATTTAAAATTTTTGATGCCTTGAGAATCAATGTGGCATAACTCTCTGATGATGAAATTCTAATCTCTTCCCGTCTTTCATGTAGTTCTATGTTTTAAAAAATCCAGAGAAGTGGTTCCGCAGCTTTGAGCACATACTGCTCGGTTCCCAGCACCCATACTGTGTTGCTCAGAACCACTCAGGATCCAGCCTCATGCAGTCCAGTGCCTTCTCTTGACCTCCTCGGGCACCCACATACTTGCAAAATACACGCATGGAGACAACATATATACACATAAATCAAAATGAACCTTTTTAAAAGAACTACAATGCATAAGCTGTTTCTAACGTGGTTTTTGGTTTCTTGGCTATATGCACCGCATCCATTAATTCCTCAGAGGCCTCGCTGTGTTACATTCTTGAGTGCATCTCTCAGTGAGATTCATAAGTGATAAGCCCAGGTATTTTTCCAAAAATACTTTTATTATTTCATGCTTAAACTTCAATTATAAGTTAGCCAGATATGGCAGGCAATTTTCTTAAGTATGTTACATTTTGTATTCTGATGCCCTGCTGATGAAAAGTCTAAAGGTACAGTGATACCTTTGTGTCTTTAAAAATAGTCACTTTTGAGAGCTGTACTTTTCCCCTCTCAAAGCAGATTTTTGAATTTACTTTGCTTATAAACCAAATGCATTAATTTTTAAGGAACAATTTTAGTATACAAATTAGGACACAGTAAATCACTGCTTAAAGTTATAGGTACTTGTGGAGTAGTGTCTTCATGTTATATGTGGGATCCGGTGTTTGTTTTGTTTTCTAGAGACAGTATTTTCAGTTACATTTAATTCAAACAGAGTTCTGCAGCGTCGTAGACCAGTGCTGGCCAGTAGAGGTTTCTATGGTGACAAGAGTGTTTTCAGCACCAATGTCTGATAAAGTAGCCACTAGTCACTTTACACTGAATGTTGATGGGACTTTTTATACATCTGTATTTCTTTCCAGGTTAGTGGAAGCTTTGGATTGGTGAATTGTAGACAATAGTAATTTCAGACAGCTTGTTTGTCTTGCAGAAATTGGTTTAACCAAGCAGCATAGTTTCACAACTATGTTGAGGACTATAGCAACTTAACTTGTACATTTAGTTTATGGAGATAGTTTTTACCTTATAGTCGTTGTTGTTTTAGTCTTCCTAAGTGTTTGGCTAAAGCTGCTGTGGTATTCTGAGCTTACTTGCTTATATATGATTTGTAATATGTAACCACATATTACAGTGGATTAACAATGCCTTCTGTTTTTCAGATTGCAAATAGAAGAATCTTCCAAACCTGTAAGGCTCTCACAACAGCTGGACAAAGTTGTAACAACCAACTACAAGCCTGTTGCTAACCATCAGTACAATGTGAGTCTTCTGCTTGTTTTTCATCAGCATCCTGTTCCTCTCAGTGCCACTTGCAGCTTGCTGTGTGACCCATGCTAAGCATAGCTGTGTGGGAGAAGGGAGCCACTTTCCTAATTGCTCTTGATCAGGTTTTACAAAGTGATAATGGTATTTTCTCAATGTTTCTAATCACAGAATATTCATAAATATAAATTTGCTACGTTTTTGTTTTCTGTATCTCTATGGTTTGTTTACCATACCAGTTTTAATATGCCAACAAATCTTTAAAGATCATATATAAATATGTACAACTATGTGTCAGTTTCTTAAAATTATTTGGAAATGTTAAGGTTCTGGAACAGTGGTGGTTGTCCTCACGAGTTATCAAGATCATGCTGCTTCACTTGAGGTGTCACAGCATCTTTATGGTCCTCCACTACTATGCCAAGTGAGGACTGCCAGTGTTCTTAAACCTTTGTTAAGTAAATGTATAGACAGTGTATGCTAGGGATGTAAATTGTCTTATGTATGTAAGCACATTATATTCTGGTTACTTTTGTGAGTTCTTCGTTAAAATGGCTTGTCTTCTTCGTTCCTGCCTTTTGAACTGTAACTACTACTATTACCCACGAGAGTGAAATTGATCGGTCCAAGTATTGAGACCAGCAGTCTGCCTTAGGACGTGTACTGACTAGTTTGATGTCCGCTTGCTAGAAGGGAGAGTCAGTTGAGAAGCAGGAGCTTCATGTGGGAAAATGCCCCCAACTAGACTAGCCTGTGGGCAAGTGTGTGGTGTGTCTTCTTGAGGTATGGTGTGGGAGGGCCCAGCACTGGCAGTGCTGGTCCTGTGCTGGACGTCCTGAGTGCTCTAAGAAGGCAGGCTGCGCAAGTCATGGGGAACAAGCCAGTAAGCACCACCTCAGTGGTCTCCTCAGGAGGCTCTGCCCCGAGTTCTTGGATGATGCACTGCAGTTTGTAAAATGAAATAAACCCTTTCCTCCCCAAGTTGCTTAGGGTCCTGGTGTTCTGTGTTTTATCACAGCAATAGAAACTCCCAACTGAGAGAGGAGCCAAATGTTTAACTACTGTGTATGTTGCCGTGGAATACCAACAGTGCTTAAAAAGCCTGGCGAAATGTGATGTGTTCCTAAAGATAAAAGGAAGTCTGAATAACAGTTGATAAATAGGTGTTGCCTAATTTCATTTGGTCTAAGTTTGGAGAAAAATAATAAAACCTCTATATAAAACGGGTCTTACGTCCAGGCAGTGGTGGTGCACGCCTTTAATCCCAGCACTTGGTAGGCAGAGGCAGGAGGATTTCTGAGTTTGAGGACAGCCTGGTCTACAGAGTGAGTTCCAGGACAGCCAAGGCTACACAGAGAAACCCTGTCTTGAAAAGAAAAAAAAAAAAAAAAAGATGGGCCTTACACACACAGATTTAAGTGCCCACAGAGTGGTGTCTGGGTTCCTTGTACTTATTTTGTATGAGATAGCAGCTGTCTAAAGGGTAAACCACATGTCTTCAGTGAGCAGAAGACTCCAATCCATTCATATGTTACAGTTTACCACACTATCTGGTTTAAAGGAGGCAGGAGGCTATTAACTGTGTAACCCCTTGGTTATGCTTTAGGGAGAGAAAACTAAAGAGGGCCAGGGGGCTAAGTGCAGTCAGCAGCTTAGGTAATCGTTTCTCTGTTGTCTGTGGTTTAAGACAAGTAGATAAAAGACAGCTTCTTTGTCCTCTTTTCTTCTTTTCTGTTTGTTTCCATTCTTAGCCCAGAATACTGTCTGTCATGTGTGGTGCTAGAATAAAATACATTCTAAAAATGTATAAGTTGCTGATTTTGTGCTAAAACCATAGAATGTATTTAAGAGCTATAGTTTTAAGAGTCCTAGACAATACGATGTGTACTGTCTATACATGTTCAAAACACTCTATACAGGACTCCATATGCAGCTTTCTGGGGCTGTCTGAGAAAGGAAAATAACATAATAGGCTTGTGTTGGTTTTGGCCCTTTTCTTCATTGGCATGCTCTTCCTGTGGTTCGAGAATGGGCCTTTGTCCTCCTCTTAGGGACCAGGTGTATATGTAGAGTTTTTACACTGGTATGTTTTTATCACAGTAAAGGTGGGACAGCGCATCTTTCCCATAGGTTACAAAGAGATAGGTGCTTTTGGGGAAGGAGGGTGTCTATGAAAAGTTTTTTTTTTTCCTTTGGGCCTGACAATCACATTTCTAAAATTTATAATAGTAAGACAAGATATACAGTAATGGTTCTCTCTTCTGCTTAAGACGGAAAAACATTGAAAATGAAATTGAGAATTGAAGATTGGTTGAAAGTTTTAAGTTTTTAATCTAGATAGTAGGATCTAATATGAATTTACTCAAATTTTCTTCTTCACAAATCCTTTGGCTTGCTGGAATTGTGGCAGTGCGGATGTGTTATCTGAAAAACAGTTAGGCAGTCAGGTTCTCTTCTGGGGGCAGGAAGGGAAGAGAGCTGGGGAAGTGTCAGCTAGCCATGTCAGGGCTGTCTTCTGAGTCCCCTGGTGACCCACCTTCCTGAGCTGTCACCTCTTACTGTTCTCTGCTTGTGCCCTCCTTAGATCCCAAGTAGAGGCGTGGTGAACAGTTCCTTTGAAGTACGGAGCACAGCTTTCTGTAGTATTCACCACCATTTTCCCCCTTACTTCCATTGCAAATGCCCCCTGTGCGGCTACAGACCATTAGTCCTAAGATGAAAGGCAGATCCCTCTAGGAGGATTGAAGCCAGTGCTTTGGTAGTAGGGCAGTTCAGACCTCTGCCTAGGTCATTTTCTGAGTGACATTAACACTCAGCCTGGCATGTAGAGCCTTATGTTTCAAATGCTTCCATATTGTGTTCTACTAAGTTAGTACAAGCTCATTCGGACACCTGCTTTAACAGTCTCTTCACATTAAGTGACATTTCGCCTTATAGTACCAGTTGTAAGAATTGCCAGTTTATTGTATAAAACCTTGCTAATTTATCCGAAAAAAACATTAATTTTTAAGATATTGAGAAATCAACATGGTTTAAAATAAACAGTTTAGAGGTCACATAGTAAAACGTTTAATAAAATTCAAATCAATATAATATTGAAATACTTTCATAGGTTTGTAGAGTAGTGTATCATGTGACTCGGTGATTCATTTTAATGGTTGAGGTTTTAAAAGGAAAGAGCACAATTAACATGCATACAAAATACATAGTCCCACCTTTTATCTTATTTTATTTTATTTTATTTTTGGCAGCATTAAGGGATTCCCTATGATAGACAAGGTGGTTACAACTGAGAGCATCCCAGCCCTGCCACTGCTTAGATCAATAGTAAACATGGTGCATTTACTGCCAGAAAATGCCTGCCACATGCAGCACTCCTGTGCCTGTGTGCCATCCTTACGTGGCTTTTTTATGCAAGAGTAGGAATTGTAACCATGGAGCAGTTCAGTACAGTCTCACATTATCAGCTTCTTGCCTTTGGTACTAAACCCAGGCCTTAAAACCTAGGTTGTAAATATATGTGAATAAGAAAGTGGAAAAACTGACACTCCTGCTCTACAATAATTTATCCGTCACACCCTGATAAATTAATCAGATCTGACAAGAACGTGGCTCTTTTCAAAATAGAAACCATCAGTCCCACCTTAAGTGTGGCTGCCATTCTCCACCTGATTGGTGACTCGGTTGTCAGGTTTAAGAACTGAAATGACTCCAGGGTCTTTTTATGTTTTTTCAGAGTTCTGAGATTGCCGCCTGAGCCACAGCACAGCTGTGTACCACAGGTCAAAATTGACCTTAAATATTACAATCTTTTCCTTTCTTTCCTTTATTCTTAAAGCAAAAAGGAAGTAGAGAATTGGCTTTCAGATATTTTATCAGTACAAAGTGGGAGGCCATGGTCCTGAGAGGGAAGCAGGTTAGCTACCAGATCTGCTGGTAGAAAAGAAAAGGAGAAGAGGAAACCTTTCCCTCCCGCCTCCATTTTTCTATTGTCAGAGGGGCGGCCGGAGGGAGGGTTGTTGCCAGTGTAAACTTTGTAAGTTTGCCATACTGTTGAAAACTAAGTGTCCTGAACATGAAGACAGATCACTGTTTTTTTCTTTCTAGATCACTGTATTTTGAAAGCAAAGAATAGATTGTTTGTTTTCTGGAGGAGAGAGGTTCTATTTGTGAGTGTTCTTGTATGTCTGTACATTTGAAAGCCAGAGCTCAGAATTGACTATCAGTTACTTTGTATGTTCTGCAAGACAGGTTCCTAGACTGAACCTTCAGCTCACTGATTCAGCTAGACCGACTGGCCAGCAAGCCCTCCATTTCTAAATTCAGTTCCTCATTTTCTAGAATAATATATAATTTTATATCTATTTTAATTTTTAAAATTTTATGTGCAGCTCATAATATGACTGTAGGATAATAATTCATAACTTATTAAAATAAATGTGTGATTTAGACGTTAAATTTTTTTGCTTGTAGAGATGTTTATCAAAAAGTACAATCAGGCCGGGCATGATGTTACACACTTTTAATCCCAGAACTCACTCTTAAGACAGATCTTAAGATCTCTGAGTTCAAGCCCAGCCTGTGCTACATTGCACAGTAAGTTCCAGGCCAGCCAGGGCTACTTAGTTAAACCCTGTGTTTAAAAAAATAGAAAAGTATAGTTAGGGGCTGGCTATGTACCTTGTTCACTAAAGTGTTTGCATAGCAAACAAGAAGCCCTGAGTTTGAACACCAGCACTGTGTAAAATTGATCATGGGGGGCTGGTGAGATGGCTCAGTGGGTAAGAGCACCCGACTGCTCTTCCGAAGGTCCAGAGTTCAAATCCCAGCAACCACATGGTGGCTCACAACCATCCGTAACGAGATCTGGCGCCCTCTTCTGGAGTGTCTGAAGACAGCTACAGTGTACTTACATATAATAAATAAATAAATCTTTAAAAAAAAAAAAATTGATCATGGGCTGTATATGCCTGTAATCCCAGCATGCTCCAGGTGAAAACAAATGGAAGGTCAGAAGGTCAAGGTCATCCTCGGCTGGGTAGCAAGTTTGGAGCCCGTCTAGGCCACATAGAACCCTGTCTAAAATACGCACTTGAGTAAAATTACCATGTGTAAGTAAGGTTCCTGCCAACCCCTCACCTCTGAGTCAAAGTAGAGGTGCCATTGTGTGGTGGACTTGGGTCACTGCCAGCCTGGGACTTTCACATGTCCTCTCTGGTTTCATAAAGAACTGTCCTTTGCTGTCTAGATGGTGATTGATTCTCAATGTAGCTTATATGGTAGAGTCACCCAGAAGGATGAGGGAAATGACTTCAGATCAAATGTGGATTGTGTTTTAAGCTCCTGGGTTATTCTAGTTTGCAGCCACCAATCTAAAGACAAGAACTTTTTATAGTTGTCTGCCATCTGTTGAGAAGGGAATAGGGTTTTGCAATGGCACCAGGAGACAGAATCTAGTAAATTTAAGCTGTATCTAATTGTCTTTGTTACCATCCCTCCCCTCTTGTTCTGGGTTTAAGAAAGGGCTTTTTATCTAGCTTTTGGTAATAGAGAAACTAAGAAAAGCTAACTGGAAAGCACTCATTGAAATAATAGGGCTGTTACATAAAACCTTCAGGTGACATCCTCCTCCCGGGAACCAGGAAGACATTTATGTTTATACATAGTCCTTTCCTTCTGTGAGGCAGCCAGCCACGAGTCTCAGGAACTAAGGTTGTTGAGCTTTGAGTTTTTCAAAGTTAGGTGCATAAATTTTTAATTTTGCTCATTAAAATAGATGCCTGTGGGACTATATCATAAGGGCTTTTCAGCGATATTTCCTTGCCATGGTTTAATATAAGAATAGTACATGCCTTGTCCTTTTGAATTTGCATACCAAGGACTGGCCTGCTCTAAAGAATTACTTTTCTCCCAAGAGATGATGACACACTAATCAGAAATAGAAGCATTGACAAAGGAGAGAGGGAAGTAATCTTTTCGCAAGGATTTAAAACGCAAAACCATGATAGTCAAGGCTGTCACAGTCACTTCAGATGCTGGAACAAAAGCCTCACAAAGACTGCCTTGACAAAACAATCAGAGTAGTTCTGCAAACAACAGTCTAGAAATTTACAGACATCTGAATTATAATATTTTAATTGGCAGTGGGTGGCATTTATAATTTTAGTCAGTGATTAAGGTCTCAGTAGTAACAGTTGAACATGTCTATACTACATCCACTGTAGAATCTTGAGTAACTTGTTTTCTTGAGAAAATTAATTTTGTCTGATAAATTTGGAGAATATAAACATTTCTAACTGGAGACTAAGTGTTGGCTCTGCAGTGATCTGGTCCATGGAGGCAGATAAAAGATCAGTACATAAAATTCACATAACATATCTATCAATTACTTCAGTTCTAGTAATAGTAATTTATGCATTATCTTGGCTGCTAATGCACTGCCTGTCTGGCTGTTGTACACAGCGTCCCCTTCATTTCCCAAGTTCATGAGTGAGAAGCTCAAGGAGAAGAAGCGACAGAACCTCAAAGCAGTCTTCTCCTAGGTACAGTGGTTCATAGTATTAGCAGTTAGTTTGTATAGCCTTATCTATAGTGTTAAATTGAGTAAAATACTAAAGGTACCGTTTTTATACTTTGTAGCTTTAAAAAGGAGCAGTTACTTCAAGGCCTTAGCTTTGTCCTAAGTACACTATTAGGATCAGTAGGGCTGAAGAGGTGCAGAGACTGCCTGCTCTGCCAGAGGACTTAGGTTTGATTTCCAGTACCCCATGGTAGGCTCCCAACTCTCTGTAACTCCAGTCCCAGGGGATTCATTGCCCTCTTCTGGCCTTCATGAGCACCAGGCACACACGTGATGCATACACATACATTTATACAAAACACCTACTGTACACATAAAAACAACAGCAACAGCATTAGGTACTGATAGCTTGGTGTATTAGGTCTCTTTTCTATTGCATGAACACTGGGACGACCTGGCTGATAATACCACAGAAGAGAATTTGGATTATGAACCTGTCTTAGATGTTACCAAAGCAGATTTAGCTGATTTATTTTAAAACAGTCTTCATCCATAGTATGAACTCCAAGAATAGTAAGGATTCTGTTATCCTTTAAGAATGTAGGGCTAAATTTCTATACCTAAAAGCTCTCTAGTGAGGACTGATTTTTCATTTTCATTGTGGCTGCTTTAAATACCTGGGTTTTCAGATTTGGTTTGGTGACTGGGGGTTTTGTGTTGCTTTAAGCCTGTAGCTCTTGCTCTTCTGTACCTGAGGATGGCCTCGATCTGCTGAGGATAAGCAGTTGCTGCCCTGCCCTGTATGCATTTCCCTTTACAAAAAAAAAAAGTGTAACACATTGGGTGTGATGGCACCCAACTTTATCCTAACACTCCGGAGGTAGGTCTCTGGTGTGTTTCTGAGTTTAAGGCTAGCCTGGACTACAGAGCAAGTTCCTGAATAACCAGGGCTGCAAAAAGAAACCCTGTCTTGAAAAAACATTAAAAATTAAAGCCGGGCGTGGTGGCGCACACCTTTAATCCCAGCACTCGGGAGGCAGAGGCAGGCGGATTTCTGAGTTCGAGGCCAGCTTGGTCTACAAAGTGAGTTCCAGGACAGACAGGACTATACAGAGAAACCCTGTCTCGGAAAAAAAAAAAAAAAAAAAGAGCAGGGTGTTGTGGTACCTGATTGTAAGTCTAGTAGATACTTGGGTTGAAAATATGCCAAACAGGATTTTTTTTTAATCCAGGTAATATTTAATTGTTTTCTTACTAATTAACATTTATTTGTCAAATTTATTTGACTTTTAATCTTTAGTGTTGATTTGAACTTTTTTTAAGATGTATTTATTTATTTTATGTATATGAGTATGTACAGATGGTTGTGAGCCTTCATGTGGTTATTGGGAGTTGAATTTTAGGACCTCTGCTCACTCCAGTCAACCCCCCTTGCTCCCACCCAAAGATTTATTATACATAAGCACACTGTAGCTGAGTTCTGATGCACCAGAAGAGGGCGTCAGATCTCACTACGAGTGGTTGTGAGCCACCACGTGGTTGCTGGGATTTGAACTCAGGACCTTCAGAAGAGCAGTCAGTGCTCTTACCTGCTGAGCCATCTCTCCAGTCCCTTGAACTCTTTTGTTATTCCACAATCTTAGTTTGAGTCGAACCTTTCTGGCTTGATTGAAAGAAGGAAAAAAAAAAAAACCCACATAAATATCTATCTCAGTGTGTACAAGTAGAATGTGTGCCTTCCCTACGTGA
Organism: Mus caroli; assembly: GCF_978045245.1. NCBI lineage: Eukaryota > Metazoa > Chordata > Mammalia > Rodentia > Muridae > Mus > Mus caroli. The sequence continues at coordinate 72,048,911 of NW_028227267.1, read as the reverse complement.
GCCATCTTGCTGTACTGGCAAGATGATGAAATCATTTTTCCACTGGTCTAGCATCTCCTTCCCTTCCTGCACTCAGCTTCTCCAGCATCAACTAAAGCTGGGATGGGGGCATGTTATAATGCTTGGACTCTAGGTCTGGTCCTGGTCCCTCGTGCATTCTTTCTCCCCAGTGCACTCACTCTCTTAGTTCTGTCTTTTGGACCCAGAGAAAGCATGTATCCTTCTAAGATTCAGACTGCATGTGGGTGGTTTTCTTTTTTTTTTTTTTTTAATTTTTAATATTTTTTATTACATATTTTCCTCAATTACATTTCCAATGCTATCCCAAAAGTCCCCCATAGCGCCCCCCACTTCCCTACCCACCCATTCCCATTCTTTTGGCCCTGGCATTCCCCTATATTGGGGCATATAAAGTTTGCAAGTCCAATGGGCCTCTCTTTCCAGTGATGGCCGACTAGGCCATCTTTCGATACATATGCAGCTAGAGACAAGAGCTCCGGGGTACTGGTTAGTTCATCATGTTGTTCCAACTATAGGGTTGCAGATCCCTTTAGCTCCTCGGGTACTTTCTCTAGCTTCTCCATTGGGAGCCCTGTGATCCATCCAATAGCTGACTGTGAGCATCCACTCCTGTGTTTGCTAGGCCCCTGCATAGTCTCACAAGAGACAGCTATATTTGGGTCCTTTCAGCAAAATCTTGCTAGTGTATGCAATGGTGTCCGCATTTAGAAGCTGATTATGAGATGGATCCCTGGATACGGCAGTCTCTAGATGGTCCATCCTTTCATCACAGCTCCAAACTTTGTCTCTGTAACTCCTTCCATGGGTGTTTTGTTCCCAATTCTAAGAAGGGGCACAGTGTCCACATTTTGGTCTTCATTCTTCTTGAGTTTCATGCGTTTAGCAAATTGTATCTTATATCTTGGGTATCCTAAGTTTTGGGCTAATATCCACTTATCAGGTATTTTTCTTTTATGTGGTTTTAAAGACACTCTTCCCTCATTTTTGCATGCTTTTTTATTTTTCTTTCTTTTACCACTGAGCCAATCATTCTACCACTGACCTCTATCCCCAGCCCTTTTGGGATTTTTCTAACTTGAGATAGTTTTGCCAAGCTGCCCAGGCTGGCCCTAGATTCACTCTGTAGCCCACACAGCCTTGAACTTTTGATCTTGTCTCTACCCCATAGTACCTGGCATGCAGTTAAGGTTTTTGTCTCCGTCGTGAGCTTGTCCTAGGAAGTTCAGAGAACATAAAAAGCTTAAGTTCCCCCGGTCTGGACCTTACACCATAGCTCATGTGCAGGTCTGAAGCTGCTCCTCACACTGCAGTCATCTTCATGTGCAAGCCTTGCTCTCTGCTGGCCTCGTCCAGGCCACCAAGGCTTAATTTTCCAGGGAGCTTTGAGACCGACCTTCCTCCAGGAAACCACTCTACCTTTCCAACAAACAAACAAACAAACAAACTGAACCAACTGAAATATGTTGTGTGTATGTGCGCACACGTGCAAGCACATATTTGTGGAGGCCACAGAACCATAAAGTACTTTTTTTTTTTTTTTACCTTGAGACAAGGTTTCTCATTGGCATGGACCTCTTCAGAAGCTCAGGTGTCTGCCTGCCTAACCCTGGGATTCTGAGCACTTCCCACTATGTCTAGCTTTTGACCTGCATTCTGGGGGTGGAACTTGGGCTCTCATGCATTTGCTACTGAACTGTTCCCAATTTTCAGTGCAGAGATAAATTTCTACAAATGATTAGTACCAGGATGATAGCGATGGAATTGAACTACTTTTCAATTTTTATTGACATTCATTAACTGTACAAAATACTAGGTTTCATTACAACATTTCATCCATGTCGATACACGTTGCTCCCCTCACTGCTCCCCTCATCTATCTTCAGGCTCTTCTACTTTCATGTATTATCTCTAGGTTTCTTTTCTCTTTTGATTGTTGTTGTTGTTGTTACTACTACATCTTGTCTTGGTTAGGGTTACTATTTCTGTGATGAAACGCCATAACCAGAGCAACTTGGGGTTTACTTAGTTTATACTTCTGTATTACTGTTCATTATTAAAGGAACTCAAACAGGGCAGGATCCTAGAGGCAGGAGCTGATAGAGAAGCCAAGGAGGGGTGCTGCATACTGGCTTGTTCAGCCTGCTTCCTTATAGAACTCAGGACCACCACCCACAGTGGGCTGGACCCTCCCCCATCAATCACTAATTAAGAAAATTCATTATAGCCAGATCTTACGGAGACATTTTCTCAATTTAAGTTCCCTTTCAGATAATTCTACCTTAACGTCCAGTTGACACAAAACTAGCATGTATGTGTGTGAGTATACATCCATACCCGCTGGTGGGTCCCCTTGGTGCTGCTCTTGTGTACCCTGATCACTGCTATTAGATAACCAACTAGGGCTCATCCCTGGGGAGGTGTGGTGCTCCTCCCCTAGGGCTCATCCCTGGGGAGGTGTGGTGCTCCCCCCACAGTCATCAGTTGCTGTGGTCTTGAGTTAGAGGCAGGACTTTCTGAGACTTCCCCCTGAGTGCCAGGTCAACGGGAATCATTATTCAGGTCTCGTTAGGCAACTATAGTGTTGCACTTTGATGGGTGCAGCTTCTCTGTCACATACAGAAGAGTCTATCTCACATCGGATGTCCTGATCCTGTGGCTTTTAACAGTCTTTCCACTCCCTCTTCTGCCGTGCTCCCTGGGTTGTGTTGTGAATGTATCTGTTGGTGGTGGACACCCCAAGGTCAGTTGTTCTCTGGTTTTGGCCATTTGTAGCTTTTTATGATGTTCTCCATCTGCCTCAAAGAGAAGCTTCTCTTGTGAGAGCCAAGGGTTGTTTCCCATGCTGATGTGTGTGAAGATGGGTAACTCTGAGATGATGATGCACAAAAAAATGATCCTGAGTCTTGATTTTATGTGAATAAGAGGTACTTTACTTTTTATATTAAAAATTAGAGAATATTATACATGTAAACTTCAAGGACATCTGAGGTGATTTTATCTCACATCAGTGAGATAAAATGAAGATTTAGAAAAAATAATTGACTGGCGTCAGCGCTGAGTGTATGCCTTTCTTGACTGCCGCCATACCTGCTTGACTGCAGATGTAAAGCAGAGCAGGGGCAAGAGGAGGAGGCTGGCATGCCATCACCACTCTTCACCAGCACTTCCCATGCTCTCGGTGGCCAGAGAACCTGTGCTGGGGCAAACCTGTGCCCCAGACTCCTAGAGCTGTCACCTAGCAAGTGCAGTTTACCTCATAAAAATGTCCTACTGTATCTTGATTAATCAAAAACAAAGGAAGTGCTTGTTGGTTTCTGGGCAAGCCAAGCTAGCAGGAAGAAATCCTCCTCGGGGGGAAAAGAATGTCTTACATAAAGCTTCATAAGAGAGTGAAAGTGTTACAGTGGACCAGTGTTACAGCTGTCCTAATGTCTGAAAGGCACTGCGAGTCCTGGAGCAAGCAGAGTTTCCCGTTCTAAGTCCCTGCCAGAGGCTGCGGCGGGAAACTTTACAGTAGTTTTCAGGTGACTGAGACCTGTTTCCAAAGGATTTCTTCCCAAATAATGAGTTGATACCTTTCTTTGTTTTTGCCTATAGATTGAATATGAAAGGAAGAAGAAAGAGGATGGAAAGCGAGCTCGGGCAGACAAACAACACGTCCTAGACATGCTGTTTTCTGCCTTTGAGAAACATCAGTACTATAATCTTAAGGACTTGGTGGACATCACAAAGCAACCTGTGGTATGTATACATTTCTACTGGCCTTTAAGTTTACCCTACCTCATTAGCGTGGTGTTAGTGAGGAGAAACGTGATTTAACTTGGGATCCACTCTGCTGATGGAGTTTATGTCAGCACTCAGAAAACAAAACTAATGCAGCTTTGTCTTTCAAACATGCGCTTCATTACTTTAGATTTAAAATACATTTTAGAGGCATTAAAATGGTTCAGTTTATAAAGGCACTCAGTTCAAATGCCTGATGATGCCCAGAGCCCACTTGGAAGCAGTGAACCTATCCTGAAGCTTGTCTTCTGACTGCTGTACACAGCCAGGCACTTAATGTGTGCACACATAATAATAAAATGGTAGGGCCTGGAGAGCTGGCTCAGTGGTTAAGAGACTAGTTGTTCTTCTAGAGGACTCAGATTTGATTCTGAGCACCTACCATTCTTAACATTCATCTGAGATCTGTTAAAGCATTTTGCAATCTTTTTAATTTCCACTAAAATGTTCATGGTGCAGTGTTAGGGACTCAGCTAATGACTTAATTCCCTTTGGCAGCACACGCTGAGAGACAGCATCCATGCTAGAGTTAAAATATTTTTTAAAAAAAGAATTGTTAGCTGGGCAGTGATGGTGTACACCTTTAATCCCAGCACTTTGGGGGCAAAGGCAGGCAGATTTCTGAGTTTGAGGCCAGCCTGGTCTACAGAGTGAGTTTGAGGATGGCCAGGGCTACACCGAGAAACCATGTCAGGGGGTGGGGGAGGATTTGTAACAAGCTGTATTTCTCCTGGTTTTAATGAGGTTTACCTTTGTTACGTTTATATATAACGATGCCTGCATGAAAACCTATCCCAGACACTGACAGCAGATAATGTATTCCTACAGAATAAAAACATACACAGTCGCAGGGAAATAAGCCAAGTAGAGAGAGGGACATTCCAGTAGTGCTAAGGAAGCCAGTTCCTCCGTTCTTGTTCTTGACATGGGGTGTTGGGTTTATGTATTTCACACTGAAGGAGAGGGGTTACTAGGATGTCTGTCTGGGGTAGATATGGTGACTTGTCTTACTAATCTTAGTACTCAGAGGCTCCAATAGGAAGACCCCAAACTCAAGGCCAGTGTGGACTCCATGTGGTTCACTTCAGACTCTGGTTGTTAATGCATTTCACTCTGTGTGCGAGTGTTTTGCCTACATGTGTGTCTGTGCCTGGGGAGACCAGAAAAGGACATTGGATGACAGGACTTGAACCCAGGACCTCTGAAGAGTAATCAGTGCTCTTAAACATGAGCCAACTCTTCAGTCCTGGTCAGATAATTACTATGTGGTGGTACTTAGTGAATTTTTGCACTAGATCTTCTTCACTAGCCATCTATAATGGACCTCAGGCGATCTAACATAATGAGTGTGTGCAGACATAGATTTTCCAGAGAACAGATGGTAGTTTGTATCAAATTCTCATCTGATGTGGAAAGGAAGTCTGCTCTTGAATAGAGTCATTTAGAGGCTGCCACCACCACAGCAGCCAGGTCTTTTTCAGAGGAGGTCTTGCCATGTACCCTCTGAAACTTGCCTTCTGCCCAGACTAGCCTCCAGTTCCTGTTTCTCCTCTGTCCGCCTTCTGAGGGCAGGTTTGTGCCATCTCTGGCTCTTAGCCTTCAATCAGTACCACGTCTGGCCCACAGCAAATCCCCTGCAGCATTGGCATTACCATTACTGTGCATACTGTACAATTCCTGATGCCATTGTCTTCACACTCACACCCCTCTCCCTATCCTCTCTCCCTCCACTCTGCATCTCTTATACACCCCATCCTGTGGGGCTTTGAATAGGAATGGACCCCATAGACTCATGTACAAGAGCGCTTGGTCCATTGGAGGTGGCACCGTTACATTGGCCTTGTTGAAGGAAGTGTGTCACTATGGGGCAGGCTTTGAGGTCTCATATGCTCAAGCCAGGCCTAGTGCGGCACACAGTCTCCTTCTGCTGCCTGCAGATCAAGATGTGGAACTATCAACTCCTTTTTCAGCTCCATTTCTGCTTCATGCTGCCATGCTTCCTACCATGATGATAATGGACTAAACCTCTGAACTGTAAGCCAGCCCCAATTACATGTTGTCCTTTATAAGAGCTGCCATGGTCATGGTTTCTCTAAACAGCAAAAACAAAACAAAACAAAAAACCTAACACACACACACCGCCCCACTTTCTTTTCTCTCTCTTTTTTTTTTTTTTTTTTTTTTTTTTCGAGACAGGGTTTCTCTGTATAGCCCTGGCTGTCCTGGAACTCACTTTGTAGATCAGGCTGGCCTCGAACTCAGAAATCTGCCTGCTTCTGCCTCCCGAGTGCTGGGATTAAAGGTGTGCGCCACCACACCCGGCTACCGCCCCACTTTCTTGCTATCTTGCTGCCTTACTTACATATCTAACTTGCTGTCAGACTCCAAGTCTTCTGCCGCAGCTACTGTAGTTCTGGGACTACTCACCTCTAGTCTTTTCTTTTTTCTATTCTATTTTCTTCCTAAAAGCTTTCGTTTCTGCAAGCAAACTTGCTCATCACAGAGACTACCCTAGGATGCTCTTTCTATCATGTATATCATGATACATAGCTTATGTGGGCAGCCAGAACAGTAGAACTTTCCCAAAGCTAAGCCAGTTTGAAAGGGTAAAGCTTTGGAACCTGATCCAAAGTCAGCAATATGATATCCATGAGCGGAATGTTTGTATGTGATTCAGCTTTTAGCTCTTCTTACTCTCTTTAAAACAGGAAACAGTTGGGGGCTGTAGCGATGGCTTAGTGCTTAGAGTGCTAGCTGCTCTTCCAGGGCACCAGGGTTTGATTCCCATTACCACATAGCAACACATAACCATCTAGAACATAGGGGGTCCAGTGCTCTTGTCTGGCTTGCAAGAATGCCAGGTATGTATGTAGAGCAGAGACAGACAGACAGAATGCTCATATACATAAAATTAATTTAAAAGTAATAATAAAATAAATAAGAATCATCATCAGAGGAAACCTGTTATTTCTCCCCAGCACTTGGTGATGTTTAAGATTTGCTGTGTTTTGTCTAGTGTTCCTCCATGTTTTATCTCTGAAATAGAAGCACACATACCATTTCCTTTAAAAATACAAGCCATTTTGTATGTGTGGGTGCACACGTAGAAGTTTGAGGATAGTGTAGGAAAATCAGTTCTGTCCACCGTGTAGATTCAGTGGATCAAAATCAGGTCATCAGACTTGCTGCAGTACCTCTACCACTGAGCCATCTCACCAGCCCCCAGTGTACCACCTTTTGTTCAGAACAGACAGTTGAATAATTGGCATACGTTTTATAGAGTAGGTTAGACATGGGAAAATCTAAGTACAACTTAGTACCCATAGTTACATAGTCCCGCCCAACAAACAGTTGCTTCTTTGCAAAGTTGGTGTTCTATAAACAAAGCAGTTACAGCACTGTATCAGCATTTGAGTGGGATTGGCCCAGGACTCGTGGTTCATTTCCAGATAGGCCTAAGTAAAGATCAGAATAAATAGTAAAGATCTGCAGAAGTGGCTCAGCAGTTAAGAGCACTGATTACTCTTCCAGAGAGCCCAGGTTCAGTTCCCAGCGAGCACATGACAACTCACAACTTTAGGTTCAGGGGGTCCACTGCCCTCCTCTAGCCTCTAAGAGTACCAGGCACACGTGTGATGAACATACATATATGCAGGCAAGTATATGCCTAAAATGAAAATAAATAAACTTGTGGCTGGAGAGATGGCCCCATGATTAGAGTACTTGTGTTAGGGGTCCTAGGTTTGAGTCCCAGTACCCAGTGCTGCTTCACAATGTCTGTAACGACATTTCTAGGGTATCTGATGGGCATACATACAGGCCAAATACCACCCATTCACATAAAATGAAAGAATCTTTTTTTAAGAATTTAAATAACTATAATTTAAGTGAATATATGTGTATACACACACACTTTAAGTGAAATTTGGACTAAAAGACTGTATAGTATTTCTCCAAGGATAAAATAGCTAGGGAACAGCCGGGCATGATGGCACACGCCTTTAATCCCAGCACTTGGGAGGCAGAGGCAGGTGGATTTCTGAGTTTGAGGCCAGCCTGGTCTACAGAGTGAGTTCCAGGACAGCCAAGGCTACACAGAGAAACCCTGTCTCGAAAAACCAAAAAAAAAAAAAAAAAAAAAAAGGCTAGGGAATTTGAAATAACGTGCATCTTTCCCAACAAATCTAAAAGCTTTCAAGCATATCCTACTAGAAGTCTGTGAATTGGTGGTGATTTTCAATTCTAAGGAACAGAGAAGCAAACTAAAACTAGCATCAACAAAAATAAGCTTTATTGCTTCACATTGCTGAAAGTTCCAGAACATGGGTTTAGAGATAGCTTGAACTAGTTACTAGTATTTTCTAGTTAGAACTGCCCCTTCCACTCATTCATCTTTGTTGTTGCTGTCTTTCTTTATAAGCAGGTACTTCGTATTAGGCTAGTCAAAATGGCCTCCTCGTAGCTAGCGACCACTCAAAAGATCTCTCCTGCTTGGTCCTGTAAAGCCCCAGGATGGGTTCTGATGTATTCAGTAGGAGTTGAGTGTCTATTTCTGGACCCATCAGATCAGGCAGGAAATGCTGTAGCCTCCCAGGGCCCACTGGTTCTCCTTCCCCATGCTGTCTAACCAGTGGTAGTTCCAGGTATAATGTAGTCACAGTAGAGCTTAGGAGAGGGAAGGGGCAGCTGTACCTGCAGTTCATGAATGTGGAACCAGGGTCAACATTGGATATCATTCCTCGGCTGCTACCTTTTGTTGTTCTTTGAGACATGGTCTCTCAGTGGCCTGGGGTTTCAAATTAGTTTTGGGTGGCTAGCCAGCAAGCCCTAGGATCTGCCCGTCTCTGCCTCCCCAGTGCTGTGACTACAAGCACACCCTTCCCTGCCCATTCTCACAAGTGTGTTCCAGGGATCACACGTAGATGCCCTGCCTGCGTGGCAAGCAATTCCTGACTGAGCCATCCCTACAGTTCCAGAACAGAACTTGATTTCCATACCTTACCCAGCCTGTAGTAAGTGACTCTGACCCACGGTGCTCAAGTCAGACGGAAATCCCCACGCCTTCTTCAAGCTCTGAACTACAAATCCTGACTTCCAGCGTCAATGCTTAAGTAAAGATTGCTGCATAGAGACAGCTAATTTCTACCTAACAGGCCTGGGGCAGTACTGAGGCTTGGACACAGCTGTTCTAACCTCAGCTGAAGAGGAAACTCAGTATTGTGTCCTGATGTTTATTCCAGCACAGATAGATCTGTGGACAAGCCAGGAAATGTTTTCTAACAATGAAATACCCTTTTAATGAGGAGGCGAAATGTGTTTTTCTCACAATATGAGATTCCTTTCTGCTTTTTAAGTAGTTCCATTGATCGTGGTCAGATGTGCAGAAAATAGAGCACAAGTTTAATGTGAGCAAAATATGAATGGAATTTCCCTATAAGTGGTAACCGGAGTAAAGAGTGCTGTGCGTGTTCTTGCAGACACCAGAAGAGAACGTAGGTGTCTGATCCCCTGGACCTGACATTCATATGGTTGTGAGCTACCTAGTGTAGGGACTGGGAACTGAACTTGGGTCCTCTGGAAGAGCAGCCAATGTTCTTAATGAGCCGCCTCTCCACTCAGTTTGAAAGTGTAAAGTAAACCTGTGAAATCAGTAGCTGCCCTCTGCTGGCTTCTTAGTTCCCAAACAAGCTGCAGAGGTGAGTTTTCAAGCTTGCTGGCCATATGGAAACAGTTTTCTTCAGGAGAGAGTCTTGTTTATGTTGGGCTCTGTTCAAGAAGCATGAGCAGCAAAGAGAAAAAGCAGCCAGGGCTCTGCATCTGGGGTCTCCCAATCTCACCTCAGCTGCCTGAGCAAGACTGTTGCAGCATCAGAGAGCCTTATTTCTAGACTGGAACTCTCCGTAACTTTAATTATTAATAATATGTAGAACAGCACACAAGCTGCTGGGCTGGAAAATTAACTTTTCTTCCTTTTTTCACTGTGTAATCCAGGCAGCCTTGAACTCAGTGAATAGTCTAGCCTGGCTCATACATGGCTTCTTCCCTGCCTCAGCCTCCTAAAATGTTTGCCAGCACATGAAGTTTTATTTCAAATCATTCTTCCTAATTTAAAGCCTTGTTTGTAGAATAAACTCTGTGTGGACTGTACAGATCAGTGTACCTTAGTACTGAAAGTCACAACCATCCCCACAATCAGCTTTAGAGCAGCTCCACATACACCCAAAATCTCCTGCCCATTAACAGTCACTCACCCCAAATCCTAGACAACTGTAGATGCTTTCTGCCCTACACCTCATCCTGAATAAGAATCCATATTCAGCTATTTTTCAGAATAAGTGACATGTTCTCCTTTATTAAGACTTGGCTGTCTGTTTCCCAGTGGTTAATTATTTCAGGTATATATAATGGGTTGTTTTGGTCCCAATTTAAACCATTAGAGTCCAAGTTCAGCCTGTTACATACACAAGGAACTATTCCAACATTGTCTTCAATACTCCCTTTAACCAAAGTTAAAGGAGCCACTTCTAATCCCAGCATTTGGGGGGCAGAGACAGGAGGTGAGCTTGAGGGTAGCAGAGACCAGCCAGGGCTATACACGGAGACATTGTTTTACAATTAAAAAGGAAGTGAACTTTCTCTGAAACTTCAGACCGATAAGACACTTGCCACTGCCAGACAGATGAGTCTTTTTTAGCACACAGATATTAATGCAATAATGATCTGGTTTGTCAAGGTTTGAATGAAATGCAGAGACAGGCAGGGTTTTATCCTTTGACCATTTTCACTACCCATCTGTCGGCTGCTTAGAGTTTTCAGAGGAAGAGACACAAGCTGTGGAACCCAGAGAAGACCCTGGATGGGGGGGGGGGGGGGCAGCAGTGAGGAGGAAAGAAGATAGCCGCAGGCCCTTGCTGCACAGAAGCCGGGGCACCACCTTCCCTCCTGTTCCCACTTTACTCTGTCTGGAGGGGTGGGTTTCTTAATGAGCAAGCCCGTGCCTCCAGTCACTGATTGCCCCATAAGTAAGGAAGTCCTTTGCTCTCTCCACATCTCTGAAAGGAGTCAACTTACTCGCACAGAAAATTCTGTCTATAACAACGCCCTTCCTCTTGTGGTACCCCAGAAGACACACATTCCCCTGTACCACCTGGGGCACACATAGTGGGCACTTGCTTTAAGCTTTTAGGGCCAGTTTTTGTAACTAGATGCCAAGCAGGGTTTGTGATTAGCTTACTGAAAGCCTTAGGAGTGGTAACTTCCCTGTCAGAGCTGTTCTTAATCAAGCTCGGTTGATTTATGATTATGTAAATAATGCTTATCACTGAAATATCTGACAAAATGCAGATCAGGCTTCTTAGGTTGGTAGAGCTGGAGAAGAAAAGAACTGCACTGGCTGCCTGGCAGCAGAGAAACTAAATCACAGGCTGCTTGCACCTAGTCCTAAAACTTCCTACAGTTTAAGGAAATTTGAAAACAACCCTGCAGAGTTGAGGCCTAGTTCTGTTTTGTTACTTGACCGGGTGAGTAGAATGTGGTTATCTCATCCCCTCCTTGTAGTGAGTCCGTGGGCTACATTACCAAAAGAAAGAGGAGTGCATGGGAACAACTGCTTTGTAGAGTGAAAACTTTGTCTTTTTGGTTGTGAGCCTAGCCTCTCATCACTGAACCATTTCTCCATCCCAGTGAAGACTTTCTTACCATTTCATGTTGAACCCTCTTCTGGCTTTTCTGTTTTCTTAGCCAAGATTACAGATAAACACAGAACTTGAAGTTAGAAGAGCTGCTTTTTTCTGGGTTGCTGAAATGCTCCTGGTGATTGCTGTTTGTGTTTGGGCCACTGCTATGCATCCACAACTGTGTGATTGTTTGTGCAACAGGATCTTAACCGCCTCACAATGAACCATTCTTTGGAATTTTACAAAGATGTCATTTTGGCACCTAAACTGAAAATCATTTGTGCCTAACCCATCATTTTCCATTTATGAATCCAGTTTAATTAGAAAGTAGTTTATGAACAGTGCCCCATTTTTCAAGTGTAATTTGAAATAGCAGATGGCAGACGTGCACATTACCTGCTTGCCCAAGCCTAAATGCTTACTCATTCACACTCATGCCTTTAGCAATTCCAACTATAGAAGGTGTGGGAGGCAGGCAAGCCGCCTGGGGAACCCAGGCCTCCTTGAGCTCGTTGCTGCCACCTGCTGGGGCCTGTTTGTGGAAGGCTGTCCAATAGACAGATGCTAAGCATTCCAGTGACCTCACCGAGCTCTAGTCTCTGCTGTTACATTTCTAGAAGACAAGCCTGGTAGTAGTGGTGCATGCCTTTAATTCCAGTACTCAGAAGGTGGAGGCAGAGGCAGGCTGATCTCTCAGTTCCAGGCCAGCCTGGTCTACAGAGAGAGTTTCAGAACAGCCAGAGTTACATAGTGAGACCTTGTCTCAAAAAGAAACAAACTTCTAGATGGCAGCCTATCTGTGGGTTAATGGATTGTGCTCCATTGTTTCAGATCAGCAGGTAGGGATTTGACTATTTGGGCACTTGAGGTTCTGAGAACAAAGGATATCAAGAGCTCAAAATCCCTGGAGTGTGGGAGAGCTATAACAGCCTCAGAGCAGATAGCATGATCTTCAGAATCGGCTAGGGACTTGGACGGAGAAAGGAAGAACACAAATTTGAGCTCGGTCTGGACCGCTTAATGACACCATGTCTCAAAAAAACAAGGACAGTTTGGGTCTGGTGGCACTTGGAGGCAGAGCCAGGGAGATCTCCACTAGTTTAGGGCAAGCCTGGTCTACATAGAATGTTGCAGGCTAGCCTAGGCTGTATTGTCAGACCCTATTTATAAAGGGAGGGGTCATAGTGGCAAACGTCTTTAATCCCAGTACTCTGAAAGCAGAGGCAGGTAAATGTCTGAGTTTGAAGCTAGCTGGTTTCATAAGAGAGTTCCTGGCCAGCCAGGGCTACAGAGTAAAATCCTGTCTATATGTGCACACACAGGGGTTTGTTAAAGATTCACACATAATGTGGTTTGGGTAGTAGTGCATTTGGTGCAAATATTATCTAGACAGGAGTTCTTCAACCATTAGTGCCTCTCGTTTCGGTGAATTATATATCCTCCTGCAGTGAGAAGAGCCATCTTAACATTGTGCCTAGTTCTTTGAAGCAGATACTCAGAAGTTGGATTGGGTGGGGTGTTTGTTGGTTGGTTGGTTGGCAGGACACATCACTTGTGAATAATTAGCTTTCTTTTCTAGAGGTTACTGTCATTTGTATTATTGGTCAGTGAGTGCTTCAGTGGGCTTTGGCAAACAAAGGCAGGGTTTTGTAGTCCACTTAACACAGTCTTAATTTCCATGACTTCAGTAATCATTTAGTAAGCAGGTTCTGGGGACATAAAATAATGTAAGCCGAGCACAGGAAGCCTGCACCCTCTCGTTCTTAGTCTTCTCTCTGCTTTGGCAGGCTCGGGCAACACAAAGTTTCAGGCTACCCCTTTCCTTATTCCACAGGGAAGGGGTAGTCTGAAACTCGGGTTGGAAGATCCATCTTAGGTCAGATGGGGTGTGGCTCACGATTTTATTCCCTGCACTCAGAAAACAGAGGCTCATGGAACTCTGGCAGGTGAGGCCTGTCTAGCATAATGAGATCCTGTCTTTAAAGAAGAGCCTATCTTACAGAAGTAGGAGTTGTAGGTACTCATCATATGCTTGCTTCTTGACTATTATTTCCCATCCCTACAGGGTGTGTCATTTGTATGGATGCTCATAAAACTGTTGATTGCAGTCTGTGGACTGAGTGTTAAGTCACTGAAGTCAAGAGCAGACTGCCCTCCATTGAATGCAGTAAACATGGAACAGCCATTGCAGTATATTTTCCTCTAGATTCCTCTCTGTTTAGGACTTCCAGGCCTTTGATGCACATGGTCCTGTGTTTAGTGAGGAATACGTTGTAGGGCTGGAGAAATGGCTCAGTGGGTAAGAGCACTAACTGCTTTTTCAAAGGTTCTGAGTTCAAATCCCAGCACCCGTATGGTGGATTCACAGTCATCCATAGTGAGACCTGACGCCCTCCTCTGGTGTGTCTGAAGCCAGCTACAGTGTACCTACATAGAATAATAAATAATTCTTTAAAAAAAAACATTGTAGAATCAGAAAAGGTTTGTTGAACCCTTTTATAGGAACCCCATTTGGGTTTTAAGGATGCTAGCTTTTGTTACTTGTGAGTATTTAGTGTATTTCATTTTAAGTGTTACTTCCTGCCTTGATAACCTCATATGTGGTGCTTTTTTTTTGTTTTGGTTTGGGGTTTAGGGATACCTGAAAGAAATCTTGAAAGAAATTGGCATTCAGAATGTAAAAGGAATTCACAAGAACACATGGGAGCTGAAGCCGGAGTACAGGCATTACCAAACAGAAGAGAAGAGCGACTGAGAGACGCGCGTGCTAAAGAGTCAGTCATAGGCAGACCTGGCCAGCCACACCACACGCTGCCTGCCTGCCGGCCTTGACAGGACAAAGACACCTGGGTCTGCCATTCCTCTCAGTAAACTGTTAAAGCTGGGATTCCATAAAAGTTTCTTAAGTGTTTTCTGAAGAGAAAGATGTTATTTATAGACTAAACTCATGTTACACCATTCAGCGGGCATGCTGGCACATGAATGTGTCCAACACTCAGGAGACTGAGGCAGGCAGGTGTGAGTGAGTTTGAGACCAGCCTGGAATACACAGCAAGACCTCCCCCATAAAAGAAAAAAATTATGGTATGGGTAGAGGTCTGGGAATTAAAACTACTTTTGTTTTTAGTGGTTAACTTTGCAAGTGTAAATGGGATATTTCCTAAATGAAAATTGTGTCTCTGAGGAACTAAGGTAAGAAAGGAGAAAGGTGTGGGGTGGGGGGGGTCGTCAGCTAAGAAACGATTTCAGGAACACAGAGTCCAAGTTCCTTTTTCTGAAACTGAAGAGGGAACTTGTCCCTGTCTGCAGAGGTAATGTTTCACCTCCAACCATAAGTTAATAAAGAGATCTGTTCCCTTTGTATTAGATGGCAACTGTTATCACTGGCTGATTTCACCCTTGTGATACTGGAAAGAGAAACCATCTAAACTCTAGTCAGTTACTGTAGCGCTTGGGGAGCTGGCTTAGTGGTTTGGGGCACACACTGCTCTTGCAAAGGATAGGAGTTTGGTTTCCAGCATCCAAGTCGGTTTCTTCCTCAGCTGTTTGTAACTCCAGCCTCAAGGGATCCATGTCCTCTTAGGTCTCCACAGGTCTCCACGCATACATGTCCATACATTCACACAGACACAGAAATGAAAATAATTTTTTTTTAAATCCCTTAAAATAACAATTGAAAATTAAGTAACTTTCCAACTTCAAGTTGTATCTCTCTAACCAGATATAAGCTCCTTGGAGACTGGCTTTAGCCTGAGAATTTTACTTCCCACTGTACAGGCAGGGGCTGACCCTTTGCTATCAGATTCTATTGCCAACTAAATCGGGGCTGTCAGGTGGTGCACTGAGATAGCAAGGGCTGGTGCTGTCTCCCAGCACACCAGGACGCTCTTCTCATCCTCAGTTGACTGTGGATGGAAACAGTACATGTACATGATGGGTTTCTTCAGGACAGTGTCATGTGTTAACACAGTCCAAAGTTGCTCCTGTAAAGCAGAGATACTCCGACAAAGTAAGTACACAGAGAGGCTGCTTAGAGAGAGAATGCCTGCAGCCAGGCAATTCAGGTGCCAGAAATGTAAGAAAACGCAGTATACGTAAAGCAAGGAAACAGTTTTTCATTAAGAGAAGGATCTTGCCATGTTATTTGCTGTTGTAAGAAAAATGTTGTCTTCATCCTCCCACTATAAGCCACAGGTCTGCTTAAGGAAGGCACCTAGTCACCACCCTCAGTGCCTTACTGGCCTCATTCTGGGGTAGGAGCTAAATGTGGTCTGCCCCTTGTCTCCTCCTTTTAAAAATCTTTTATTTATTGTTTGACAGTTTCATGCATTTATTCATTCATTGATCATATCCACTCCAACCTCACTCCCCTCCACTTCTTGATACCTGGAAGCCTAGTGTCCAGAAGCCCTCGGGATGCTGTGAAAACTGCAGAACTAAGTGTGCTGGGTACCTACCACGTGCTTGGTAAATCATACAGTATGTACCTTCCTACAGAACTTGCCATTTTGTTCTGAGATGCTCCCCTGAAACATGAGGATGCCTCCTCTGCTCAGAGTTTGTTTTATAGATGCCGGTAACATCCTGATCTCATTAATAGAACATCCAGTCGGAAGTTACACTGGACTGGTCTCTCGATGGTCTCACCTCTGGGTTACCCTTTCTGTTTCTCTGTATCGGCCACAGCCTGTTAGCTTGCCTTTCATCTAGTCAGTGAGAATATTCCGAAGCCTAACTTGACTTCCCATAAATATCCTGGAACAGCTGGACTTCCCAGAGGCAGCACAGCCCTGGGGAGGGAACACAGAGTCAGGTTCACAGCAACAGGAAAGGGATGAGCAGAGCCCTCCCTTCCAGCACTGGTGTGTGTACTCCTAAGGAGCCTTTGTTAACTGGATGGAAAGAGGAAAGAGGTGGGCTCAGGGTGAGTTTGATGGAACAGCAGCAGGCTACCGTATGGGTCCTTTGATGGTCTCCTACTAGACATCCTCTAGACGACAGTGGTGCCATGCCATGCCCAGGACACAGCTGGGACCTTAGTGGGCACTCAGCTCAGATGTGGACCTCCAAAGAGGCTTTGCCGTGGCATGAGCTTCAAAAAGTAAACACTGCTCTTAAGATCCACACTGATCCTGAAGGGGAGAGACTTAACATTGACTTATTTATCTTATGTATGTATGTATGTATGCATGTATGTATGTATGCATGCATGTATGTATGTATACATGTATGTATGCATGTCTTGAAGGGTTGGATCAGTAGCCCATGAGAAGCTGTCCAACAGTCCATGGTCACTGGAGAAACAAAATTAAGACTACAAAATCATGCGCCATGCATACTAGGGTAGACAAAACCTTTCTGTAGGAACTTGACTATAGGTGCTAGCGAGCAAGGGGATCTACCAGACCTCGCAGACACTGTCCATGGTTCTACAGAATGACGCAGCTCTTGGAAAACATTTTAGAAGCTTCTTACAGTTAAACACGCAACCCAGCAGTCCTACTACTAGGGGAGGAAGTTAACATGTTTAAAAACCTAAAGGTTTGCCAAACATAGTAGTGCACACCTCCAATCCCAGCACTTGGAAAGCAGAGGCAGACAGACCTATTGAGATCAAGACAGTCATGGCTATACAGAGAAACCCTGTCTGGGGCAGGGGGTGAGGAAGGACCTATAGCTTTAATCACCAAAATCTGGAAACCGCTTAGGTGTGTGCCAGACGTGCCGGATAGTCACGTGGTGGGCTCTTCCCATGGTGAAGACAAAGAACTCCTGATACATATAGTTGGGTAGGTCTCTGGTACATTTGATGTGGCTACTACCTACTGTGTATTTTCCCTCTAGCATCTGCAAGAGGAGAACCAGAGGGGAAAAGGCTACTACTGTAGGCCCACATCTACTCTGCCACTGGGCACAGTCACTTGGGGAGGTGGAACGAGGCATGTTTGACCGTGTTTATCCCACACTGCCACCAGGATGGGTGCTGGGCTGTAGAGAGGCACCTCTCTGGGTGTGAAAAAACCCAGTCTGAGATGTGGAGAAGCCAGAGCTGGTTCAGGGGCCCCAGGCCCACGACGAGGCTAGGGCTGTGTCTCTGACTCTTGGACATCTAGGAGTTGCAGAAGAGCGAAGAACAGAGTCGGGAGACCACGGGCTGGGGACAGCATCTGGTGGGGGAGATTGCTCTAACTTGTCTCACGGGGGGAGGGGGCACAGGGAGAAAGGGTGTGGGGGGGATGGTCTTTTAACTAGTCTGTGTAAGAATGTCTACAACAGTTTAAAAGAACATGATATCTTGTGAACTGACACAATTTCGTGTACTTAAGTAGAAAAATGCCTCAGAACAATTAATGTTAAAGGTTAGAGAGATGACTCAAAGGTTAAGAGCACTTGTTCTTACAGAGGTTTGGATCCAGACACCTCCATAGTGATTCATGACTATCCATCACTCCAGAGGATCTGATGCAGTGCCTTCTGATCAGCAGACACACTTGCTACACATACCTGTGCAGACTCAAAGGCAGAAAAGCACTTGTACCCATCAAATAAGTAAATATGAAAATTAAACAAATATTAATTGTAGGTGATAGGAACTCTGCATAATGTGAAGAAGATAAACTTTTTAAAATGCTTTTTGTAAGATGCTGGTTACAATAATAAAAATCAGCTATTTCTACATGAGTGTAGATGTTTGTAAACACAAGAAAACATACCTGACTTAGAGTACTACTGCAGAGAGATAGGAACACGGGGCAGGACAGGATGTTTCTCTCACTAAGTCTGTACATTGAAACTATTCACTGTGTGTACGTGCATGTGTCACCAAGCTCAAAAGGAGAGAGTGGCTCTAACCAAGTTAACTAGCTTAAAGCTATTCCAAAAAACACATAGGGTTCCACTTCTCCCCACCTGGGCTTTACAGTTAGCCGATACCGCAAATCTTGCTGACAATCAAGAACACCCCCCCCCCCCAGAGGACTGTAGGCAGGGAAAGAGGATCGGCATGTCTCCTGGACATTTACACAGTGTCACACACGTCAGGAGCCTGCCAATGGAGTCTACAGTGTCCCCACTCTGAACTGGTTGCCTTGGTACATTTTCCTAGGGTTAATGTGGGTAAACAGCACCCTTTCCAAGGGAAGAGCATGCCTGGGCATAGCATTACGTTCACTGGAAAAACAGCCATGAAAAACTAGCCCTGGAGTGAAGCATTTATGTGACAAATTCATCAGTGACAGGAGAAACCCAGCTGTACCTTGATTTGCCAAGTGTTTGAGAAAACTGGTCCCAAATAAACGGAGCCACTGGATTAAGAGAGAGGCTGAGAGCAACCCGGCCCCACTGAAATGAGCTAAGAGGCAGAATGCTGAGCCACTGGAGTATGGGAAAGGGGCTGGTTTCTAAGCAGTATCTTGCCAGGCATGGTGACATGCCTTTAATCACAGTATGGCAGGAGGCAAAAGGAGGTGGAAGCCAGCCTGGTCTACCTGGCAAATTTCAGGCTAACCAGAGCTACATAATGAGATCCTGTCTCAGAAAGGGGTGGGGATGTGGGCCCGGCAGGGGCAGCAGTGTCTCGGTCATGGAGCTGAAAGGCCAAGGCTTGAACTCAAGTCACAGCTTTGACTGTTGCCAGCCCACGGTGTCCACTCCTGTCTCTGGCCTGTGGGACCTAGCAGGGTGGGGCTGATTGATTCATCCTACTGCTTGCACTTGGTTTTGCCAGCAAAGACTTCACCATCATAGGAAAGTGTGATTGCTGTTCACACACTGAGGTCTTTTCTGTTCCAGTGTAGCTGTGGAGGGAGGGAGTCATTACTTACTAGGTTTTCTATCCTGCTCATGCGGAAAGCTTCAGTATTCTCAGACAGCGTTGGCAGGTGGAACCTTAACAGCCTCAAACCGCCAGCTCTGAGATCATTCTGTTACCCACCTACACAGATCCGTCAGAAAGCCGAGCAAGCCTTGGCTTGCAAGCTTAATAAGTTGAAATGAAACACTCCCACGTGTGAGTTCCAGTTGCACATGCTTGTGTTACAAATGGATGCCGGGTAGTCGACTGGGCACAGACAGCAAAGAAAACCAGGATACTTCTGTTTGCTGTTTGAGACAAAGTCTTCCTGTATTGGCCCAGGCAGCCTTAAGTACCCAGGCTCATGCCAAACTTGTGCCTCAGCCTCCTGAGTGACCAAGACTTCAAGTAACTGCTGCCAAACTACAGGCCGGAGTGCTCCAAACTGAATCCAGGGCTTCACAAGTGCTGAGTGCATTCTGCCACTGGTCTACGTCCCCCGCCCACAGGATCAGTTTCAATAATGGTTCAGATGGTTCTTTTTGGTTGTTTTCAGTTGAGTCCTCCTGAGAGAAAGTGCACGTGTTGATCAAGATACACCAGTAAAGAAGCCAAGAAATTACAGTTGATGTCTCACATGCTCCAAGCAGTCCTTCATCTGTACCAAATGATTAAGGTGTCCCTGTTGCCAATCACAGAAGATGGAGAGGCTCTGGTTTGAGGGAGTGGTTGGGCGGAGGCTGGTAAAAGGTCACCTTTGTGCTTAGTCACTGTTCTATTGCTGGAAAGAGACGCCATAACCAAGGCAACTCTTACAAAAGAATACATGTAGTTGGGGGCTTGCTTACAGTTTAAGAAGCTTAGTCCGTCACTGGAGCAGTCGTAGAAGGCTACATCCCGATCTTCAGGCCAGGTGAGAGGGGTGGGAGAACTGGGCCTAGTGTGAGCTTTGGAAACCTTAGAGTCCACCTGGAGTATCAAACTTCCTCCAACAAGGACACACCTCTTAATCATTTTCACTCTCTGTGACCAAACACTCAAATATATGCAGCTATAGGAGCCATTCTTATTCAAACGACCTCGGGGAGGTTGGGGGAACTAATTTCTAATGTCCTCCTGGTTTTACAACTGGCTCAAAAGTGGTCTGAAGAAGGCTTTGCTCTATGGTCCCATCAAAAGACTACACACGGCAGAGGCCCTGCGCTAAAACTCACCTGTCTGCATCCCACTGAGATCAGGAGGCAGAAACCGGACAGGCACGTGAGCTCTGGGGAATAACTGTTCCTCGTGTGACTTTAGCATCATTTGCCCCTCCTGTAAGGCTGCTTGCTTCTGCCATTTCACTGTGCCCCAAATGTTTGCCTCGGTCACACAGTGGTTTCTTGGTCCTGTCCTCCTCAAGGCTCTTTCAGTTAGTTCTTACAGGGTGAGGGGAGAGAAAGAAAAATAATTCAGGTTGTCTAAAAAATATGAATCACAGCTGGGTGTAGCGGCACACACCCTTTGATCCCAACGCTTAGGAAGCAGGAATAGAGGCAGACGGATCTCTGAGTTGGAGATGAGCCTAATCTATAAAACAGGTTCTAAGACAGCCAGAGCGACTGAGTGAGACCCTGTCTCATTTAAAACAAACAAGATCAGTCACAGCCCTGGGGACTGGGCACCCTCTCTCTGGCCGTGTGGTCTTTGCTGTTTCGTGTTTCTGTAGATACTCTGCTCTCTGCAGATTGGTCTCTTGACAAGCAAACTGCATATACTTTGCTTTGGCTTAGCAGAGACCAACCTTTTTTCTTTTTTTTTTTTTTTTTTTTTTGGATTTTATTTTGTGTTTGGGGACTACTTTGCTGGCATGTATGTATGTGCCACTTGTGTGCAGTCAGTACCCATGGAAACCAGAAGATGGTATCAGAGCCCCTGGAACTGGTGTTAACAGATGGTTGTGAGTGCTGGGAATTGAATTTGGGTTTTCTAGAACTGCAAGTGCTCTAACCACTGAACCAGCTCCAACCCCCCCCCCTTTTGTTTGTTTCTTTCATTGTTTTTTTCCCCCCTTATTTTTTCTTACTGCTTGAATCAGGCCCTCACACCTTCTAATCACATACTCCAGTTTTACATGGCTTTCAGCCCAGCCAACTGCCCATCGTTCTGAACCCCACCTCCAAATCTACATCAGGGGTTCTCAACCTGTGGGTTGTGACCCCTTCAGGGGTCACTTAAGACCTTCCTTCATATCAGATATTTCCAATAATATTCATAACAGTAGCAAAAGTACAGTTATGAAGTATGGATGAAAATAAATCTATGGTTGGGGGTCACCACCACATGAAGGGCTAGATTTAAGGGTCTGGGCTCTAGTGGTTAGCGATTAATCTGATGGCTTCCTGTTCATCGCTTGCACCTAACCTCATGTTTGGAAATAGGATGCTTCCACATCGGGTACATGTTGCGTAGCAAGGCCTTCCCAAGGAAGCAAAGGGCTTTCTGAGGGCAGGTATGTCTACCTGAGCTGAAGAAAGAGCACAGCCTCCAAGTGACCCAGCTGCTCCGGTGCACACTGGGGGGTCTAAGGACCGAGCTGCACAACTCATGAGAACACTGGGGAAGAGTCCTCAGCGCACAGTGGGGGGTGTATGAAGAAAATGGCCATCCCAGTTCTAGAGTCCCTGTGACTCCTATGTGAAGAGAACAAAATACACAGTCTAGAGAACTGTGTTAACTGTACAGAGGGCTTATCTGCTTGCATGTATAGGGAGCAAAGAAGCCAAGCATGGTGGTGCAGGCCTGTGGCCCCAGCAATCCGGAGGGTGTCGACAAGAGAATCACATGACAAAGGCCAGCCTCAGCTACATCGGCCATCTCCAAACACACGTGCGCGCGCGCGCGCACACACGCGCACACACACACACAACCTAAATCGGACCAGGTAGTGGCAGCAAATGCCTTTAATCCCAATTTAGTAGCTCCTGACCCCGTTTCTAGCATGTGACACCTTGTGCACTAATAAAACATTGCCAGCATGTCAGAAACATCACAGCTCTTTCTGTCTCGTTCTGCAGACTGGGGGATAGAGAATACATTCAGATCACACGTATTTTAGTGTGAAGCACTGGCCTCTCCAATGCTCCAGGCCCCAAAGCCCCCTTCAGCCCATGGATTGGTCACCACTTGGTCTAATCCTGGGTGGGAGATGAGAAAAAAATACAGGCTACTAACCCCTGCTGAGGCACATCTCTTGGGAGAACACCCTACTTCTGTTTTCCCACAGAATTCTATAATTACTGATGATGACCAGCTAAGACTCAAAACAACTGAGTTTGTCATACATTGTCTACTAGACAACTGGATGTGTCATTTGGTGGAGGTCTTCCTGGTTATGGACAGCTCATAGGAAACACCAAGGCTTTCCTGAAGAAACTCAGTGACATCCCACCTCATCCCTGTCCTGGGAACTCAAGAGAGAAGCTATACTGACCATGTGAGCCTTGACACCTTAACAGGCCTTCCTAGTCTCACCTGGAACCTAAGAGGAAAGGACATGCGTGTAGTCCCAGCACTAGGGAGGCAGAGGCAGGCAGAGCTCTGAGTTCAAGGCCAGCCTCTTCTACAGAGTGAGTTCCAGGACAGCAAGAGCTACATAGAAGAAAACCTGTCTTGAAAAACCAAAAAGAGCCAGGCAGTGGTGGCGCACACCTTTAATCGAAGTACTTGGGAGGCAGAGGCAGGCAGATTTCTGAGTTCAAGGCCAACCTGGTCTACACAGTGAGTTAGAGGGCAACCAGGGCTACACAGAGAAACCTGGTCTTGAAAAAACTAAAAACAAAAAAAGAAAGAAGAAAAAGAAAGAGACATCAAGAAGGAAGGGAGGGAGGGAGGAAGGAAGGAAGGAAGGAAGGAAGGAAGGAAGGAAGGAAGGAAGGAAGGAAGGAAAGAAGGAAGGGACAAGTCCTTTGGGGCTTCACAGTGAAGCCACATCCTGATGAGTCTGTCTTTGAAATAACTTTTCAATGTAATTTGAAAATAGCTTTAATTCAGCCTAGCCTAGCAACACTGTTCTCTATGGAGTGCTGAGTTTACCGAATGCTGGCCTGGCTGCCAGGATGCTGCTAGTCCACATCAAATTGTATGTCACTGGCCAGAGAACAGAGCCAAGTTTAAAACTCAGAGCTCAGTTTCCACAGAGCGTGAAGCATTTTCACACTCTCCTAACATCAGAGCATTGAGTTGAGCCTGTTCTCAACAATGTCCAAAGGGAAAAGGATACAGTCAGCTCAACCTCAAAGCGCTGATGTCTGTCTCTGAGGAGACAAGGGCGCTCGGGGTAGACAACACAGGGCCTCTTCTCACTCACTGCTGAGAAGGCAAGCACTTCAGTTGCTGCCAGGCCCATGGCACACTGGGATACATCCTGTCAAAGAGGAGAAGGATGGAGTCAGCGAGATGGTTCAGTGGGTAAAACAGCTTGCCTGATGACTGAGTTTGCACCTCAAGACTCACATGGTGGGGGAAAAGAACCAACTCCCACAGGTTGTTCTGTGACTCAGGAATGAGCGCACACACACTCACAATGGAATTTTCTAAAAAAAATTAAATAGAAGGGTATTTGATGCAGAGTCCTTACCAAGTATGTACCTTAGTGTCCATGACAAACAAGGAGATTTCTCTGACCTGGTGAGACCCCCACAAGGACTTGGGGACATTTTGTTTTACTGCAACAGTTGGTATTTCTGGTCCACTCAGCCTTGATGACAAGGCAGCACAGAACAAATGGCTGATGAGCAGATCTGGGCTGGTGGCATGGCCGGTCAGGTAAAGGCGCTTACCACCACACCTGAAAACCTGAGTTCTATCTCAGGGTCCCACATGGTGGGAGGACAGCACGAACTCCCAAAGGCTTGTCTTCTGATCTCCACACATGTGCTGTGGCATGTGTGCACATGCACACACACACAAATAAATGGATGTAATTTTTAAAAACTGCTCAAAAAAAACCAACAACAACAGAAATCTCTCGTGTTCTGGAGGCCCTTGTTGTAGGTTCTGGAGTGTCTACAGCCTGAACACTTGTTATCATTATTTAATGAAAACAGGAACCTTAGCTGGTGTGGAGTGCATGAAGGGCACTAACCCTGGTCCTGAAGGCTCCAGCCTCACCTCCCAAAGCCCCTCCTCACATCATCACCGTGCGAGAGAACCTCGACGCCAACTCCAGGGCTGCTTAGATGTTCGCTCCATCAGTTGGTGGGTCAGGCCATGAAGAGGCTTGAATGTATGACTTCGTACATCTGTCTTTTGAAAGGTAAATCTTATTTTGAAAACAACTGTTTGCTGCCTTCAGGCCTCAGCCGAAATGACTGCATGGCCCTGGTTTTTTTTTTTTTTTCTTTTTTTTTTTCAAAGCAGAGGCTACACCTACACAGGATCTACTTTTGGGAAGGGGGTGGTTAATGCCACAGCTCATGAAGGCTGACTTGCCAATCCAATTTAAATTAGGTTGAATAGCAATTCTAGCCTGAGAAATAAAATCCCGTACGCTGACCTTGGGCCCGAGTGGTAGAATAATCGTGTCATGCTGAGGCACTGTGGGGTAAGCTGGGGTGGCCTTTAAAGGACATCTGGAAGCTGGGTCGGCTTGACCCACAGCCGCCTCACCTGGGTCTTCTGGCCCCTGACGCCGCCTCTCACTTGGCTTCAGGGAGACTTGATGGGTAAAGACAGAATTCGAGATTACAAAAGGGAGAGAAGGAGGGTATGCTGGGCCAGCCAAAACCAGTTTGAAACAGGTCAGGTCCCATTTAAGAGCAATTAAAAAGAACGAAAACAAATCTGGCCAGAAATAACCAATTTAATGATTATTGTAAGCCTCACTCCTAATCACACTCCTTTCATTTATCAGTTATAAATAATACATTGTCAGTTATAAATAATGATTTGGGGGCTGGAGGGATGGTTCATCAGTTAGGAACATACACTGCCCTTCTAAAGGACCAAAGCTCGTTTCCCAGCCGCTGTATCCGGTCACTCACATCTGCTTGTAACTCTGCCTCAGGAGCCCCAGTGCTCTCTCCTAGCCTGCGAGAGCAACTGCACATGTGTGTATACACACAGAAATTAAAGAGTAAAAATACAATCTTTAAAAAAAAAAAATGCATTAGGGCAGGAGAGAGCGCGAGCTGTTTCTGTAGAGAACCCAAGTTCAGTTCCCAGAGAACACATGGTGTCTCACGCTATTTGTAACTCCAGTTGCAGGGCATCTAATTCTCTGGGGCACCAGGCATACATGTAGTGCACATACATACATACATACATACATATACACATATATAATACACATACATACATACACACACATACATACATATACACATACATACACATACACACACATGCATACATAATATACATACATACACATACATACACACACATACATACACACACATACATACATATACACATACATACACACATACATACCTTCATATACATACATACATACATACACATGCATACATACATACATACACATACACACATACATATACACAGACATAATACACATACACACACACATACATACATATACACATACATACATACAGGAAAGTATGTATATTTACATATGTGTATGTACATATACAAAAATAAGTAATAAAAATATTTTAAAAGCATGTGTATCTGTGTGAGGTGTGGTTAGCCTTGTCGACTTATTGAATTCCAGAATACCTAGGACTGTATAGAGAGACAATGTCTCAAAGGGAAAAAGAGAAGAATGCATATCTTGGGAGCCGGAGAGATGGCTCAGAGGTTAAGAGCACTGACTGCTCTTCCAGAGGTCCTGAGTTCAGTTTCCAGCAACCACATGGTGGCTCACAACCATCTGTAATGGGATCTGATGCTCTCTTCTGGTGTGTGTGTCTGAAGACAGCTACAGTGTACTCATATGCATAAAATAAATAAATAAATCTTAAAAATAAAAAATAAAAACAATACATATCTTGAAAGTAAAAGGGCTACTTTGGGATGGAGGGACAACTGAGAGGAGAGAATTAGGGGTGGGGGAGGGTAGCAGTGGACAAATATGTGCATGCATTAAAAGGCCATAGAAAATGGTTTGAGCCGGGTGTGGTGGCGCACGCCTTTAATCCCAGCACTCGGGAGGCAGAGACAGGCGGATTTCTGAGTTCGAGGCCAGCTTGGTCTACAAAGTGAGTTCCAGGACAGCCAGGACTATACAGAGAAACCGTGTCTCAAAAAAAAAAAAAAAAAAAGAAAAGAAAAAGAAAAGAAAAGAAAATGGTTTGAAAAAAGTAAGCCTTTAATCTATGCACCTCAGAAAGCTGAGTCAGGAGGATCATGAGTTCAAGGCCAGCCTGAGCTAAATAACAAACCCTTGTCTTAAAGAAAGAAGAACTAGGGCTGAGGACGTGGATCTGTTGGTAGAGTGCTTGCCTAATTCCTGCATTTGATCTCCAGCACCACAGAAAACATGGTAGTATGTGCCTGTGGTCCTGGCACTTGGGAGGTGGAGGCTGGAGGGTCAGAAGTTCAAAGTCATCCTATATAAAAGAGTTCAAGGTCAGGTCAGATTGCATTGGACCCTGTCTCAAAGGAAGAGGGAGGACATGTGTATCTAATTTAGTCTGATTTTATCTCCTTAACAAAATACCTAATGCCCAGTGATTGTGAACACTAGAGATTGGCTTCACAGGGTTGGAGGCTTGATACTCAAGACAAGCTCCCAGCAGAGTCAATGCCCAGCAGGGACTGCTCTCTCCTCAAGGTGGCACCTTGTTAGTGCCCTCACATGGTGCCAGATTAAAAGGTCAGAACTGGTCTAAACTGGTTGCCTTCCACCTTCGGCCCTTACAACAGTCACTCCCCAAAGGCCCCACTTCTCACAGGCACTAACGTGGGAGTCAGGTTGGAACAATGTGAGTGAGAAAATGTATCCAAACCATATTAATGCTCACTGCAGGGAACTGGGAAAGGACAGAGAAGGCCGGAAACCATCCAGGCTCAATCCCCAGCACCTACATGGGAGCTGATATATATATATATATATATTAGAAAGCTTGTTCTTTCCAGAATTTCACAGTAGGCTTGTGAACTGTTAGTGATCTAGCTCCTGCAAAAACAAAACAAAACAAAACAAACAAACAAAAACCCAAAGCCCAGTAGAATCAAGGCAGTGTTTAGATCCATGCACAGTGTGATCCTAACTCTCTGCCACCCTGGCCGCTTCCTCTAAGCTGGTGCTCACTTCTTAAAGAGGTACAGACAACAGCACAGGGAAATCAGACAAAGCAAAACAAAGCCAACACTGAGCCTGGAAAGGCTCTTGTGTGTGTCAGTGAGGGGGTTGGGGGAGGGGGAGGCGTGGGGGAGGGGGGAGAGGTGTCACTGAAATAAGTCATCCACACATCTACACTACATCCACACTGTAGCTTCATAATGGCTGATAAAAAAGAGGGGGAAGAAATGGCTCAGTATGGAAAGCTCTTGGCCCCAAGCTTGCCCACTCGACCCCCGGGGACACTCTGGAACTGCCATTGGTCAGAGATGGACTTTTTCAATCCTCATCTCTTTCGCTCCGTTTTGTCCTTTGCCTTTTAAAAATTTGTGTTCTGAGAAGGTTCTCTTTTTTCTTATGTTTCAATCCTTTCCCCTAAAATATTTTAATTAAATGTTTTCGTTTCCAAGAGGGCTTCTTCTGTTTTCCCTGTTTCTGGAAGCCCTGCCTCTGTGGATCTCTTTGAGGATGCTAATTAGATGCCGCGTTTCCTTCTGTCCCCTGACTAATGTTTGTTTTCTCTGTGTTCGCCCTGCTCCCCGTCTTTTGTGCTGAGGGCCCTGTGCATGATTCTTGCCTTTTGCTTCTCATTTCTTTGAACAAGGAGATGAGATGTTTAGTGAGGAACTCTGTCTGGGGACATGGACTTGTCGTTCACAGACTTTGCCTTAGGATGCACGGTGGGAACCTGGTCAGGCTTCTGGGGACCTTGAGATCCCAGCATGTGGTGAGGACCTAAATTTGGGACATCACACATTCTCACTGTCCCAATGCTTCCCCCCCCCCACCCCCAGAGAGTTTTTACAACTTTTTAAAAGGAGAAGAATACTATTGTGTTCTCTATTGTTCGCCCTGAAGATAAGCATGAAGCCGCCTTTGCCTGTCCCTGCTGTGCCATAGCCATTTATGGACTGAGAAGGCTCTGCTGATTCCATGACAGACTTCAAATTGGCAGTTAAGGAGACTAGACACATCCAGGCAAGCCCCCAAGTAAGTTAATTACTAATAGAAAAAAACCCAGGCTGCAGCCTTCACCCCCAGATAATGGAATGTCCCAGCTACCTGGCCTGAGGCAAGGACAGTGGGCCAGCAGCAGTTTCCATTCTTCCCCTGCTACTTCCTCAGTAAAGGTCTCCAGACCTCCCCAGCAAGTTTCCAGCTCCCACAGCACAGTAATGGAATGTCTGTAGAGACAGACCCAACAGATTAACAGAGGTCACCTACCCCAGAATTCCCTAGTGTGCTTTAAATCAGGCCAGCAAGCTCACTTGGTGGTCTCTCTATTTTGGTAACAGGAGACCCCAGCATGCTGGACTTCATGTTTACATACTATCTGAGTCCAGGGTATCATTCTTTGGAGAATCATGGATCCTTACAGACCACCTCAGCGGCTGGGCACCCACTTGGGACTAGGGAGTGCTTTGCATCCCCCATCTCGATTATACCATCAGCAGATAGACCAGCCACCTCAGGACGCCCAGAGACCAGCCACCTCACAGCGCCCAGGTTCTCCCTCTGTTCCAAAGCAGTAGCGAGGGCTATGCAGCCAAAGACAAAGGGAAAGAAATTTAAAATTCAGGGCTTTCCAACTAAACCATATACCCTTACCAGCGTGATCAACTGGCCAGTGTTACCCTGTGCAAATGAAGGTAGATAGCTTGGTGCAACTTTCTCACCAGATCCCTGACTTCAACCCTCACAGGAGTTTGGTGCTCTTTTTCCATGAGAGATGGAGGTCATGTTCATGTGACAGGGTGCACATATGTTTGTGGGCATGTACGACCAGATGAGATCTGGTGTCATTGTACAGGCTCCGTCCACCTTGCTTCTCCTCCACTTCTTCTTCTGTTGTGATATAATTAATAAAAAAAATCAACCTATGCTATTGCTGGCTACTCTCTGGTGGCCGCACCACCCCCATGGCTATCCCCATGTGGTGTCCACCCAACCTTTCCCCTGGAGCTCAGTCCTTTGCCCAATCTTCCCGTCCCAAAGCCTGGCCGAATTCCACCTCAGCTATGTTCTTTCCCTCTGGCCCACCAGTGTCGCCGCGGAATGGAAAACACCAGACAATCTTAGTTTAGGATCAACAGATCACACAGTCGCTGGGCGCAGAACCTATCGTCCTAAATTCACCAACTATTCTGTTAGAAATATTCCAGTGGTGGATCCTAGCAGATTCCCACACCAGAACTATCAGTTCGCGGCCTACTTTTCGTCCGCCTTGCTCCAGCACCCACCTCCTCCTTGCCCAGTGATTGACCTCTTTACTATTTAATCATTAGCGGGGGGGTGGGGTGGGGGGTGGGGTGGGGTGTGTGTGTGTGTGTGTGTGTGGAACGGGACGGGACGTTCCCTTCTCCTCCTCCCCTCTCCCCCTCCCCCCTCTCCCCCTCCCCCCTCTCCCTCCTCCCCCTCCCCCTCCCCCTCCTCCTTCTGACAAGGTCTTACTGTGTGGGCATGGTTAACCTGGCCTAGAGTCCACTACATAGCCCAAGCTGGTCCTAAGCTCAGGGATCTACCTGCCTCTGCCTCCAGAGGACTGAGACTGACATTTGTATGCTGCCCGTGCCCATGCCCTTGCCCTTGCTTTTTTGAGACAAACATCTCCCAGTCAGAGTTCCCTAGTTAGGCCAGCCTGGCTGGCAAAGGCCAGGGGATTCTCCTGTGTCTACCTCCCACCACTGGAATTACAATGAGGTAACACAACACTTCCGTTTGCTTTGGTTTGGTTTTTCTCCCAGACAGGATTTCTCTGTGTAGCCCTGGCTGTCCTGGAACTCCCTCTGGAGACCAGGCTGGCCTTGAAGTCAAACAGATTCACCTGCCTCTGCCTCCCAAGTGCTGGGATTACAGGCGTGAACCACCACACCAGCCACCGTACCCTGTTTTTTGTTTGTTTGTTTGTTTTAATGGTTTTTCGAGATAGGGTTTCTCTATGTAGTCCTGTCTGTCCTGGAACTCACTTTGTAGACCAAGCTGGCCTCGAACTCAGAAATCCACCTGTCTCTGCCTCCCGAGTGCTGGGATTAAAGGCGTGCGCCACCATGCCTGGCTCTGATCTTAATCTTTATCCTCAAAAACAACAACCAGCTCCCTCCATGATGTTAGTAAGTGTGATGCTTTTTATATGTGAAGGAATTGTGGATCTGTATGTCCGCTTGTGCAGGAGCCCTGCTGATCTCCGTGAGGTTACCGGTTTAGGGTAAGCTGTGGGGCCCAGTGCAAGCTTGGCCTTCTTGACACAGCATTCGACTGGCAAGCACCTTCCACTGAGGGTCACTGCGGTCCTGAAGTTGACTGCCTCCCTTTCTCCCTCCCCTCCCCTCCCCCTCTCTCCCTCTCCTTCCCCTCCCTTCTCCCTTTTCTCTCTTCTCCCTTCTCCCTTCTTTCTCCCTTCTCTCTCTCTCTCCTCTCTCTCTCTCTCTCTCTCTCTCTTTCTCTTTCTCTCTCAGAAGTG
This sequence comes from Mus caroli, assembly GCF_978045245.1. Taxonomy (NCBI): domain Eukaryota; kingdom Metazoa; phylum Chordata; class Mammalia; order Rodentia; family Muridae; genus Mus; species Mus caroli. The sequence continues at coordinate 72,017,889 of NW_028227267.1, read as the reverse complement.
CTGCAGAGCCTCTATTATGTTGGCATCCCTGGCACAGCTCTTTAATGCTTGAGCGCCACCTCAGCTGTCAGAAGTTAAGGCTCTCTGCTGAGTGATTGTCGGAGCCCTTCTCTTTGCTTTTAATATCGTGCAAGGTCACTCAAGTTAGAACTGAATTCATCGCCTTTCTCCATTATGGAGAGCTTAAAACCTTGATCCCTTGAGAAAAAATAATATAAGAATTACCCCAGCTATCTTTCAGAGTTGGCCAGTGTCTGGTCATCCACGGAAAGACTTGAGTTATTTATTATACAGCAAAAGTGATGCAGATGTGGAATTGTGTTGATTTTCATTGTGCTGTATAACTCACCCTGTGCTAGACGACACTAGCATGCAGAAAGAAACAAGGGGAATGTTCCCAGCCAGAAGGCAGGTGACTTATTCTTAACACATTGTCGTCATGATCGAAGAATACATGTGCTTAATAATAATTGTGTTTTGCTACAGACAGGACTCACCGGGACTTTAAAGAGCACTTGTGGTTCTTACAGAGGATCTGAGTTCAATCCCCAGCACCCACAAGGTGATTCGCACGCGTTTGTACCAGTTCTAGGTATCTGATGTCTCCTTATGACCTCCAAGGGCATCTGGTACTCAAGTGGTACACAATATACATGCAGGCAAAACACATGCACATAAAATAAATTTTAATTTAAAAGTTGGGGGGGGGTGGAGAGATGGCTCAGTGGTTAAGAGCACTGACTGCTATTCCAAAGGTACTGAATTCAAATCCCAGCAACCACATGGTGGCTCACAACCATCCGTAATGAGATCTGACGACCTCTTCTGGGGTGTCTGAAGACAGCTATAGTGTACTTACACATAATAAATAAATTAAAAAAAAAAAAAAAAGGACATGCTCCCAACACAAATCTCTTCAAGAAATTGCTTCCTGAGCTGGAGAGATGCTCATTGGTTAAGAGCCCTGACTGCTCTTCCAGAGGTCCTGAGTTCAATTCCCAGTAACCACATGGTGGCTCACAACCATCTGTAACAGGATCTGTTGTCCTCTTCTGGTGCGTCTGAAAACAACTACAGCTGGGCAGTGGTGGTGCACGCTTTTAATCCCAACACTTGGGAGGCAGAGGCAGGCAGATTTCTGAGTTTGAGACCAGCCTGGTCTACAGAGTGAGTTCCAGGACAGCCAGGGCTACACAGAGAAACCCTGACTCAAAACAAACAAACAAACAAACAAAAACAAAAAACAAAAAAAGACAACTACAGTGTACTCATATAAATAAAATAAATAAATCTTAAAAAGAAAGAAACAAAAAGAGAGAGAGAGAGGGAGAGAGGGGGTAGGGAGAGAGAGGGGGGGGGGAGGGAGAGAGAGAGAGAGACAGAGAGAGAGAGAGGTCTCCTAGTCCACAGAAGGAGACTTTGTGCTCAAAGGAACTAAATCTCTGGGATGCTGGTTTGTTTGTTTGTTGTTGTTGTTGTTTTCCTCTTTCTGTTTGTTTTATTTGGGAATTCACCGTGTAGCCCTGGCTGACCTCAATCTCAGCAATCCTGCCTCCGCTTGGGGAGTGCTGGAGCTACCCCAGAAGTGGCTGTGCTAGCCCAGTCAGTAACATGATTATAGATGGTACCTCACTGAAAGCTGAAAGGGAGATCCAAGCTGACACCACCCCTAGGTCCTGACCTACAAAACTTACAGATGGTGTTTGTTGTTTCCTAGACTACAGTTGAGGGTTATTTTGTAACGGTAATATATAATTAATACAGTGAGTCATGCTAAACGAGAGGCAAGCAATTAGCATATATTTCAAAATAAAAGCTACCTACTTTGAATTCTTTTTACTTTCTTACTCACATGTGGGGTGTGGGGTGTGTGTGGTGTGTTTTTTGTGTGTGTGTGTGTGTGGTGTGTTGTGTGTATGTGTGTGGTGTGTATGTGTGTGTGTGTTCACTGGGGATGCAGGTACCATGGTATATGTGTGTAGGTCAGACAATTTATAACTTTCAGAATCAATTTTCTCCCTGTGGGTTCAGGATGTTGAACTAAGTTGTCAATGCCTAAAGAGATACCACCAGCCACAGAACTAACTCTCTCTCTCTCTCTCTCTCTCTTCCTTTCTTGTGTGCACAGGCCCACGTGACATGGCGTAGGTGTGGAGGTCAGAAGTCAGCCCTCTGGAGTCACTTCTCTCCTGTCACCTCCTGTCACCGGGGATGGAACTCAGGCAGTCAGTTCTCTGGGCCGGCCTCTATCCACTGGCCCCTTCTCTGCCTCTAGTCGGATGTTTTGTTTTTTTTTTTTTCCTTTGCAACACATGCTTACTTGGGGTATATTTCGCTCACTGCTCTCCTCTGTGGATACACACCCCCACACTCGGGGTTGCTCGTGTCATTCATGGTTGCATGGTTTGTAACTGGTCGTTGCTTAAGGACCCCAGAAGCAGGACAAATTGAGAGGGTGGGCTGAGCACTTAGTTATCCACTAAGCAGCAGCAAACTACACCTAAAAACAAAGTCAAGAATTTGAAATCCAACCATGAGCGCCTCTCCATCATCCAGTTCCTACCAGCGAGCCTCAGCTTCTCCGCCCCGCCCCGCCCCGCCCTGCTCCCCCTCCCCTGTCTCAGGGTCCTTTTCAGCCCCCAGCCCTGAAATCTTCCCGTCCAAACCTCTTTGTGCTTCAATTTACCTTGGATTCTTCAGGTAGCAAACGAGCTCCCTCTGCTGGCCATCTAATGAAACACATCATCCAAACTGACAGGGCCCGCCCTTTGAAACAGAGGATGCTCATACAGAGTTGAGTGCTGGGATTAGAGGCATGCACCACCAGGCCCGGCGAGATGTTTTTTCTTACACACAGAGTACATGCAGCAACTAGAAGTTTGGTATCCAAAAAGGGAAAAACAGCCACTTGTATGTTTTGCACAGTTACAGACATTTTGTCATTCCTTGTCACGATTATCTAGATACACATAGAGTGCAAACCATCGGTTATTATTAGCTGTTCTGATTTTAATAAGCTGCCTTACTGCTCAGCTTAATTCTCCTAGAAAGCCTCGGAGAAGGGATTGTGAAGTTTCTTAGATTTTGCGTGAGAGCTGTAATACCAGTGTTGACTCATCTCTTACGTTTCTATGTTTGCTCTTGTCAGAACCCCTGGGACGTGGTTTCAGGTAATAAGTCTCAATTTGTTCACCCTCTCGTCTAGAACCCCCCACAATTTTATCGTGGCTGCCTTCCTCCTTCCTTTGGGGAAAGAAAGAGCAGTAATATAAGCAGTGAGACAGCCACAGGAGGCACTATGGAGTAATAGCAGATGTGTGTACAAGGGGTTTTAGACAAAGAGTTCTGGGTGGCTCCTATATGGTTAGGGCGCTGAGTTCTTAAGTCTCTACAAAGAATAAATTCAAGAGAAACCCATACTAACCACTTTGAATATTTTGAATACCTATACAATAAATTAGCAACGGACTTGGACCAAACATAAAGGTCCCATCAGATCCACTTTCCTTTCAGGGGAATGCTTGGTATCTTTCTGCTTATAGAAGCGAGTCGGCCTTCCCCTCCATTTAGCCACCAAGCGTTTCAGCGATGAGATGCAGCCGAAGCCATTTGCCTCCTACCACCTGCCTTCAATTGTAAGTTTTCACCTGGATGGCTTTTAGCAACATCAAGTAACAGCATTGAGTTCCATTGCTAAGCAACGGGCCAGGCCTGGGCTCCCTCAGCCACAGTGGGCCGGGCTCCCGATTCACAAAAGAACTTCACTGTACCAAGAAGAGGCTCTTGCGATTTCCCTTGGCCTCTTTCCTTCTTTCCCCCAGCCCCTCCCAATGTGGACACGCTGACATTTTCATCCATCTCAGAACCACTTGGCTCAGCAGGCGCCCTCTTCCAAGCGACTCTCCATCACTCAACTTGAGAGAGGCCAGAAGAAGGCCTTTAAGCCCTGAGTGCTGCGAACCACAAATAGTATTTTAGGATCCATTTCTCTCTCCTTCAGGCCAAAGCCAGCTTGTTTATGAGATAGCTGCCACCGCAGTGGCCCACTCTCTGTCATCAGGCAGTACCGCTTCTTGCCGTCCCCGGAAAGATGCTGGTAGAGGAGGAGGAGATGGATAATGTCAAGTCGATGAGTTGCCTCCCCACCCACCCAGGCTCATGGGGAAAGCTAGAAGGATGGAGGAGGCTCCCGGGCTGACGGCGTTCTTTTTGAGTTTGGGTTTTTGAAATGTAGCTCAGTCTCCAGGACCAGGGAGGGCACCGGGGGCACCTGGCGGCGGACCTGCCCCTCCACTCTCCGCAGCCTGGCAGAATTTCTAAAGACCAGACACTTAAAGCCAGGGGCCGGGCGGGGAGCCGGCCCCCACACAATAACCTCTTTTCCCTACTAGCCCTCTGGGCCTGAGCTCAATAGTGATCTGAGCTTTCTCTAGAGTGACCATGCCACAAGTCACTTCCTAGCCCATGGGTGTTCTGCATGTTTCCCAGCAGCTGTGACACAGGACCCCAAAAAACAGACTGGAGACATCCTTAGAATTGCCCTACCCTGGTCCATTCCAATTAACAAGTTGCTGTGATGAACACCGTAAACAAAAGAAAACATCTTGTGTGTTGGGGGTGGGGATGGGGTATGTCATCTTACAGCTCTTGGATGGCGCCATCACTGAAGGAAGGTAGAGCAGGCACTGATGCAGAGATCATGGAGGCGTGCTACTTTCTGGCTTGCTCAGGACTCAGGACCAGTGGACGACCCTCCCACATCAACCATAGAAGATGCCCCCACAGACTTGCCTACAGGCCAATCCAAGGGAGGCTTTTTCTCAATGAAGGTTCCCTCTTCCTAGATATCTCTAGTTTGTGTCACAATGACAAATGGCTAACCAGCACAGGAGATGAGTGGTGGACCTTTTTGGGGGGGCTGGTTTAATTGGAGAGTTAAGTCCTGGGTGGGTGGCCTTGAAGGTAGACTAACTCCACCTCTTCCTCCCTTTGCTGCCAGGCCACCGTGAACGGGCATCTTTTAAAGATTTATTTATTTATTTATTTATTTATTTATTATATGTAAGTACACTGTAGCTGTCTTCAGACACCCCAGAAGAGGGCATCAGATTTCATTATGGATGGTTGTGAGCCACCATGTGGTTGCTGGGATTTGAACTCAGGACCTTCAGAAGAGCCAGTCAGTGCTCTTAACCGCTGAGCCATCTCTCCAGCCCCGTGAACGGGCATCTTGTTTGTCCATGTGCACTTGCCCTGATGTGTTGTCTCACTACAGGCCCAGAACAGTAGGCTAGAATGTGAGATTCTGTCTGAGAAACCTAAACCTGCAGAAACTGCAGGCAGAGAGCCAACAGCCTGAGAATACACAGAGTGGGATGCAGCTGGCAACATCTGCCCCAGACCCTCACTACGGAACTTCAGGGTCTGTGGTTCTTGCAGGTCATTCATCTTGCTCTGACCTCCTTGTACATGACTAGGGTCATCTGAGGAGAGGAACCTCAATTAAAAGGCTGCCTCCATTGGGCTGCCTATAGCGTGTCTGTAGACCGATTTCTTTTCTACCTGTGGCCTGTGCCACCCCTGGGCAGGTGGTCCTAAGGTAGGTAAGACAGCAGACTGGACAAGCCAGGAGGAACAAGCCGTTAAGCAGCACCTGTCTCGATTCCACTTTCGATCCTGCCTCCAGATCCCTGCCCTGACTTCCCTCCCAATGGACCATTTTGGGCCTTGTAAGCCAGGTCAACCCTTTTCTCCTCAAGTTGGTTTTTGTCCCTGTGTCTTACCACAGCCATAGCAACCAACTGAGAACCTGCTCCTCCTTCTATCTCTGTGCCTTATTCCTTCCGTGTGGAAGAGGAATTTTCACTCTGTGGAAATCTATGTTAGAAATACATACAGCTGGGTTTCTGTGAGTTCAGGGCCATCCTGGTCTACAGAGCAAGTTCCAGGACAGCCAGGGCTACGTAGAGAAACCCTGTCTTGAAGAAATCAAAAAGAAGAAAAGAAAAGAAAAGAAGAGAAGAGAAGAGAAGAGAAGAGAAGAGAAGAGAAGAGAAGAGAAGAGAAGAGAAGAGAAGAGAAAAAAGCAATGTGTACTTTTTAAACACTGGGCACACAGCCAGGATCTGCGAGGAAACCATGAACTTGGGTTTTTGAGCAATTGCCAACTGTTGGGATGATGTGGAACCTTTCAGATGGACTGGCCGCAGGTTGCATTGTGAAATAGGAGTGAGCTTCTTGCAGGGCAGGTGTGATGTCACGGCTTCAGTAGATGTTTGGCTGTCACACTTGACGAGGGGCAGACAACGGTGCTTAATCTTGATTGTCGACTCCATCAGACTGAGAGATGCCTCCAAGTGCGGTGAAGTGGGTTTCCGGGAAGGATCAACTGAAAGAAGGTGGGGAGCGACACCCTCAGAGTAGGATGCACTGTGCCCGCATACCCCAACCCGAGATGGAATAAGAGTGAGAAACCCGGGCAATGGTGGCTCACGCCTTTAATCCCAGCACTTAGGAGGCAGAGGCAAGTAGATTTCTGAGTTCGAGGCCAGCCTGGTCTACAGAGTGAGTTCCAGGACAGCCAGGCTACACAGAGAAACCCTGTCTCGAAAAAAAACAAAAACAAAAAAGAGTGAATAACCCAACAGCAGGCACAGGCTCCTGTCGCCTCACTCTCGGCTATGCCGCAGCCTCTTACCACGAAGGACTAAAACCTTGAGCCAGAACACAGCTTCCTTCCCTTAACCTGTTTTGCTCAAGTATTTTTTCACAGCAACAAAAGGCTACCTAACACAAAGGTCAAGACTGTATGATTTGGAATGAGAAAATAAATCACACACACACACACACACACACACACACACACACAAAGGTCAAGGTTTTAAAATCCTAATCGTGCTGCTCGTTTTTGTCAACTTCACACAAACCTAGACCTTGATAACGAAACAACCCCAACCCCCAACCCCCCTTAGATTGCCTGTGGGCAAGTCCCTAGGGCATTTTCATGATGGGGGAGGGCCCAGCCCATCCCTGGGCAGGTGGTCCTGGGTTGTGTAATAAAAGCAAGCTAAGAAGCAATTCAGGAGGAGCAAGCCATAGCACCATTCTTCCATGGTCTCTGTTTGAGTTCCTGCCCTTAATTCCTGCCCTGTGGACCTCCTCTGACGACAGACTGCGTTGTGAAGGAAGAAGCCAAAGCCATCCTTCCCTCTCCAGCTAGCTTTTGGTCGTGTACGTTTTCACAGTATTGGAAACCCTCACAAAGACACTGACATACTCCAAAACAAAACAAAAAAACATGGTGTTTTTATGAATTGTCTGCCATATCTCAAATTTTCTAATTAAGTCACAAGCCACTTGGCCACCTCTTTTATTCTATAGATATTTACAAAAGCACCTGAACTCTGTAAGAGAAAGTCTAGCATCTCCCAAAAGCTGTAAAGATCTGCCAATCCTGGGCCTCCATCCTAGTATCCAGACAGACAACCTTGGAGCACAGTTTCACGTAGAGATTTGCCCATAGGAAGCACTGGATGTTTCTGCACTGGCTCTGGCACATGTGCTTTATAAGGTGTTTTCCCGCCACTATTGCATGCTTCCTTTACTGGGCACTGGAAATTTGATCTTTTAAGTTACAAGTCACAGTTCTATGTGAACGGTCACAGTGGACAGGAGAGTTTCGGGGAGTCATTTGTGCAATCATGCAAATGACTGGAAACAATGGAACTGGGTGCTGTTAAGCTCATAAGAGAGGGGAGAGATGACTCAGCAGTTAACAGTGCTTGTCAGTTATTTATTTATTTGTTTGTTTGTTTGTTTTTTTAAAAAACAGGGTTTCTCTGTATAGCCCTGGCTGTCCTGGAACTCATTCTGTAAACCAAGCTGGCCTCGAACTCAGAAATCTGCCTGCCTCTGCCTCCCAAGTGCTGGGATTAAAGGTGTGCACCACCACACCTGGCTAGTGCTTGTCATTCTTGCAGAGGACCAGATCTGGGTTTCCAACACCCATGTCAGGGTGGCTTATGGCTCCAGGGATTCAGGTGCCCTCTTCTGGCCTCTGAGGGCACCTACACGCAATGAGCTCATACACATACAGGTAGGAATAAAAAAATAAGTTAAATACAAACACAATGTACCCCAACCCAAATGCCCTTTATTTGGATTCTAGAACTGTAGCTACTTGGTGCCACCCACTCCCAAATGGAGAATGTCACTCTGTCAGAGAGGAAATCAAAGTAAAAAGATACAGCTGGGCAGTGGTGGCACAAGCCTTTAATCCCAGCACTCGGGAGGCAGAGGCAGGTGGATTTCTAAATTCAAGGCCAGCCTGGTCTACAAAGTGAGCTCCAGGACAGCCAGGGCAGACAGGCAGAGAAACCCTGTCTCGAAAAAACAAACAAACAAACAAACAAACAAACAAACAAACGATACAGCAATTACTAATGACAGATAATAATGTTCTTTTGTAAAACGAACACAAACATTTGGCCTATGAAGAACCGAAACAAGGTTCTTGGCTTTTCTAGAAAAGCTGAAAGAGCTGATGGTATTGTGCCTCACCGCCCTCAGGACACAGTCCCGGGGAGCTGGGGGAGCTGGGTCGCCATGCCCTTCTTCCAGGCCACTTGTCCTCCACTGTACCCAGAGCAGCTGGCTTTGAAGCCCTGCAGCCAATCCAGATTTCAGGCTTCCCTGGCCTAAGGACAGAATTTACCAGTGCTTTCAAGTGACAGCTGTCCATCTCTTGTGGAGATTAGAGTGGAGAGAACTGTATCGAGGCAATTAGTTCATCTGCTAAAATAGCCTGTCTTAATTGATGTTGAAGAAGCCCCCGGATTAGTCATTAATATCCGAACGGAGCTAAGTGGAAGACCAGCTCAGCAAAGTCCGACGAGGTCGGGGGGGCAGCGAGGAGAGGAGCGAGGGAGGGGAAAAGTGGGGGCTGCGGTGCGGGGTGGGGGTGGGAGGATGGGAGGGGAGGGGAGGGGATGGGAGGGGGCCGAGCGTGCGGGGCGTGGAGAGGGTTGCTGACTAAGGAGGGTGAGGGAGCCCTCTAGTGGGAACTGCTATTTCTCAGGACCTTTTAAGATGGTTTGGAGAGAGGCAGCCACTCAAAGATAAAATGTTCACTCAGAGGCAAAATGGCCAGGGAGCAAGAAAAATATTCTGGAAAATGGTGTGTGTGTGTGTGTGTGTGTGTGTGTGTGTGTGTGTGTGTGTGTGTGTGTGTGTGTGTGTGCACGCGCGCGCTGGTGACTGCAGTTTACTACAACTAGGAAAATGGCTTCACTACTATAGACCCCTAGTATTTTAAGTTGTTATTTAAATGGAAAGTGTTTCTTACAGCTTTTAAAAGCCACGTTGAACACTTGGTGTGAAAAAAAATTAAAGTGTATAACACAATGCTGGTTGTTTTTTACTTGTGTTAACTTGTAAAACCTCAAATCTAGTTCCTCTTAGAAATTTTTTTTCTTTCCTGAGACAGGGTTTCTCACTATGTAGCCCTGGTTGCCCTGGAACTCACAAAGATCTGCTTGCCTCTGCCTCCCTAGTGCCTGGATTAAAGGTGTCAGCACACACACACACACACACACACACACAGAGCCTCAGTGAGCCTAAATTGTAAGATCCAGCACAGCGTTTTTCTGTTGGGTGGAGACTGTGGGGACTGCTGTGGTGAGACAGTCTTTAGGCAGCTGCTCCAGGGATCCAGTGAGGAAGGGTGCCTCCCTTTCATTGTGTTGTTAGCCCTCTCAATGGTGCGGACTTGCCTCAAGGGAGCCCAGGCCAGGCCTGAGTAGCCAGTCCTAACCTGAGTCTGCTCAGTACACAGCTGCAGTGTCCCCCAAACAGCTTTAGAAAGCAAACAGAGGGCTGGTGAGATGGCTCAGTGGGCAAGAGCACCCAACTGCTCTTCCGAAGGTCCAGAGTTCACATCCCAGCAACCACATGGTGGCTCACAACCATCCGTAACGAGATCTGACGCCCTCTTCTGGAGTGTCTGAAGACAGCTACAGTGTACTTACATGTAATAATAAATAAATAAATAAATAAATAAATCTCTTTAAAAAAAAAAAAAAAGAAAGCAAACAGAGCAGAAGGATTTTCAAAGCCAAGACAACGTTTTGCAGGTTTTTGAATAGCGAGGTGAAATGTTTAGGTCCAAGAGTCGAAAGTCAAAACTGGGTAAAGGTCAAGGGAGTGTTGACCAAAGCAGGTTCACATGTTCACGTGTAGTCCACAGTCGGGGCAGAGAGATGGATGGTGTTGAGAGATTTGAAAGGGCAGACCAGTTCAGTATTCACTGAACATAAAAATAAAATTGAATTATCAAATACTGACTATTTCAAACTGTATCTTGTATGTTTTAATTTGTAAATAGCATCTTCCGGGTTGTAGGATGTAGGTCACTGGTACAGTGCTTGTTAGCAGGCACAAAACTCTAAGTCTGTTCTCTTAAGGGCCATAAACCTGGCCTAGTGGCACATGCCTGTAATCCCAACACCTGATAAGAGGTGAAGACGGGAGAATAAGAAGTTCCATGTCCTTCTTGACTAAGGTTGAAGTAAGCCTGGGATATGTGAGATCCAGCCTCAAAAAAAACCAAGCTAAATAAAAACGGCACTTCTAATAATGCATCTTTACTATATTCATGAAAGTTACTAGTAAGTCTAGGATCTGTAGAATGGCTCAGTGGGTAAGAGAACTGCCGTGCAAGCTCAGGGACCTGAGTTTGAATCCCCAGCACCCACGTAAAAAGCTAGGTGTGGGGACTGGAGAGATGGCTCCGTGGTTAAGAACACTGACTGCTCTTCCAGAGGTCCTGAGTTCAATTCCTAGCAATCACATGGTGGCTCACAACCATCTGCAATGGGATCTGATGCCCTCTTCTGGTGTGTCTGAAGACAGCGACAGTGTACCCACACACATGAAATATATAAATAAATCTTAAAAAAAAAATCTAGGTGTGGGGGCTGGCTCATCAGTTAAGAGCCCAGATTGCCCTTCCAGAGGTCCTGAGTTCAATTCCCAGCAACCACATAGTGGCTCACAACCATCTGCAATGGGATCTGATATCCTCTTCTGGTGTGTCTGAAGTTGGCTACAAGGTACTTATATATGTAAAATTAATAATTCTAATTTAGAAAAAAACTAAGTGTGGCTACAGGCATGCCTGTAACCCCAGCTCTGTGTGGGACAGAGATGCCACCAGATCTTGCTGGCTACCAGCCTAGCTCCAGATCCGGGGAGAGACCCTGCCTCAAGGGACTGGGTGAGAGTGGCACCTGCTTCCTCTGATTCTGCACATTGGTATAAGGAACCAGGAGATAGACAGATTCCCTGATAGTCAGACAGACACACAGAAAGAGGCCCTGATAATTAAGGTGGTGAATTTCTGAGATGGCCCAATTTCGCCTCATCCTCCTGACCTGAGATAAAAGCCTAGCAGCTTAAACAAAGGTCTTGTGGGCTTTTCTGACAATGGAGCCCCTGCTGATGGACTGGCCCAACAAGTCCAGGCTGAATCAGAATCCAGTTATACAGCAGCTGTGGACCACTCAGCCATCCTTTCTTCAAGCTGACCAGCCCTCAATTAGGGGAGGAAGACCCTTCGGAGACTTTAAAAAACCCTGGCCCTGGGAAGGAGACTAGATTTTTGGTGTCCTGAGTGGCCCCTCCACTTTTCCAAGGTCCCTTTCTCTGTGCCTGTGTTGGAGTTTGTCAAAAGACCCTCACTCACAAAGACCATAGAGACCGCTGTCATTGCTGCAAACCACATGAGAATTTTTATTGATCCAACATGTTGGGGACTCCCCTCTCAGCACGCAGGCCAGAGGAGAGACCCAGAACAAAGAAAGAGCACACTTTTTATACCTTTGTAAGGGGCAGATTTGAGCAACAGGGTTTCATTGGTGTAGCAAGTAACCCTTTCAGGCATTGGTAGGTTTGTATAGTGACTAAGTAACCCTTTGGCCTAGTGACTCACTTTGCTTGCCCCCATGGTGGGTTATTATGATTTGGTCAGCAAAGTAATAGTACATTTTGAACTTATGGATCAGCTATTAACGTCACAGCTATTAACGTCAGGGGAATTCTCACAACAAGGTCAGGGTGGTTTATGGTCTTTGTCAGAATTCAGCATAGGGCGGGGGGAGGGGGCATACAGGAGAATTGCTAATCTTGTTATGGTTATTTCTCCGAGAACAGCTAATATTGTTTTGGTAGCTGCAGGCTTAATCATTTTGACCGCTAAAACTATGTTTTTACACTTGTTTAGTCAGCCAGCTTCCTTATCTATAGGCTCTGTACTTGGCCTGCTAGTACAGTTTGAAAGGTCCTTTTTGAAGGGGGAAGGTACTGGGTGGTCTTGAATTCATTTTGGATATTATACCTGCTGCATGTGTGTGCTTCCTCACTCACTCATAAAAGTCTCTCCTGCTGGTTCTGTCTGCTCCAGATGCTGGGCTGGAGAGTTCTCCACTATTACTTATCACGATACCGGTTTCTTCTGCCTTTTAATTCTTTAACTGGCAGAGAAAATGAACCAACCAAGATCCCTGCATAACAGGTACATGGGCCCTCACTCTGCACATACAGAAGTTCATATACACCCCACACATACATGCATTATACTAAATATAAACACACATACACACACAGAGTTACTAGTTTAGAAGAAATGAAAAATTTAAGGAAAAACTTCCCTTCTCCCAGAGAAAACATAGGAAATCACTGGTCAAGTCACGGGAAAGGGGAGAGAGAGAAAGCAGATTTTTTTAAAAAAGATTTATTTGTTTATTATATGTAAGTACACTGTAGCACTTCAGACACCCCAGAAGAGGGCATCAGATCTCATTATGAATGGTTGTGAGCCACCATGTGGTTTCGGGATTTGAACTCAGGACCTCTGGAAGAGCAGTTGGTGCTCTTAACCTCTGAGCCATCTCACCAGCCCGACAAAGCAGCTTTTTTTTTTTTTTTTTTAACTGAAATGCCTGGGACCAGGAGTGGTATGCTTTTTATTTCATATTTTTCTGGATTTTGGAATACTTGCATATATAGAAGAAGCAATTTTATGGACAGAACCGGAGGCTACTATGAAATTCATTTCTACTTCATATCTTCCTTTGAGCAAAATCGGCAAAAGACGGTCTTATACAATTTTAGGCTTAAAGGCCTTATGAGATCAGATATGGAGTTTTCTAGTGATAGCATCGTACTGGTGCTTAAAACTCTCAAAAGCATTTCAGATTAGAGATGTTCAATTTATAGTCCTCTCTGGATAAGCCTTGAAAACAGGCAATGTGAAAGAAACCAGATGCAGAGGCTGGCTCTCCTGTGACTCCAATATGACATCCAGAATGGATAGACTTAGACAGACGGAAGTAGGCTGGCGTTGCCGAGGCACTGGCCTTCCTGTGCCTGTGCCTCTCAGGCCCATTCGGAACCGTATCTGCCTGCCCTCCAAGACCTTAGAAAGGTGTTTCGCAGTCCAGTGTCTTGATGGCCAATCGAAAACCATGTTACAGAAGATTGCAGGCTGCTGTAAAGACATTATAATCTCTTTCGCTTTCTCTGGCGTAAAAGGTTTGACAGGTTCACCTTCCTCCCCCACAGTTCTCTCGCCCAGGGTAGGGGGCGCGATGCCCTTGCAGCCTGCTGCCATGGTTATCGCGCCGAGGATGGAGAGAGCGCCAGGTGAGAAGGATCACCGGATCTGCGGCTTCCACACAGGAAGGATCCTCCGCCTCTGACAAAGCAGCTTTTAAGCTTTTTAATTTTATTTCATAGGTGGGATTCTTGGGAAAGAGTATGCTCATTAAAAATGAGGACAATTGAGAACCTTGAGTCTAGCGTGCAGGCAGAGTGGGGGATGTGGAAGGAGCCCTAGCAGCCAGGGTAAGTGGCTTCAAGTGGCCAAGGAGTGACCGCACAACAGCAGCTTCGAGAAGTTTGTGCTACTTGGGCTGTTGTTACACAACCAGAAGCAAGAGGTACAGCAGGTAGGAGGGGGTGGGTTGAAGCACTCTTTTTCCTGCAGAATCTGAAAGAAGAGCTACTTTCAGATCCTTGAAAAAGAGCTATTTACCTGAGAAGGAAACGCTTGGAACATAAAAAGCAAGTCAAATGTCACAAACCAATCTGGGGAAATGTCAGTGTGTAAGTATAAGGTGAGTGACAGGTAGGGTTGGGCTTGGCACCTGATAACGCATCATGTGGTTATATAACAACGCAAGCTCACCCTGCAACGCCTTGCCACTTCACAGCTCCAAGGATGCGCAGAACACACGGAGAAAAAAGGGATGCAGGCAGATTCTCTAGGCAAAACAAAAACAACAAAAAAAAAAGAAAACAAAAACAAAAACAAACAAACAAACAAACAAAAAACCGATAGCTAGGAAGAACAGTCTGGCCTAGCCGTGGCGGCAGTTGTGAACTTCTTTAATCCTAGCACTTGGCAGTCTGACCAGGCAGTCACGTTTTTTGAATCCCTGCGCTCCAGAGGCAGGGGCCGGAGGATCTTCGTGAGTTTGAGGCCAGCCTGGTCTGGTCTACAGAGTGAGTACCTGGACAGCCAGGGTGGCACAAGTCTGGAAAACAAGACAGGCAGGGAAAGAGAAGGTAGGGGACTGACTGTCAGCATAGGGACATATTATCTTTTCTCAACAATTTGGGATGCAGTCTCCCTGATTGTCTTGTCTAGACTCGGCCCTCCCTCTATGATGCAACCAAGGATGCAGTTTAGAGGCTGTGACTAACTGACATGTTTCAGTCAATGAGCCATGGCCCAACATGATGAAGCTTTTCTGGGTTTCCTTCATCCCAGAAACCTTTTGGAGTGAAAAGGTACGACAGGGCTTCTTCTTTCCTTCTCCTTCTCCTTCTCCTTTTCTCTTTCTCCTTCTCCTTTTCTCCTTCTCCTCCTTTCTTCTTCTTCTTCTTCTTCTTCTTCTTCTTCTTCTTCTTCTTCTTCTTCTTCTTCTTCTTCTTCTTCTTCTTCTTCTGTTTTTTAAAACATTTATATGTCTGCCTGTGGAAATATAAATGTTTCATGTTCATGCAGCAGCTCTTAGAGACCATAGATGATGTCTGCTTCCCTAGAACTAAAGATACAGGCTGTTGTAAGCCAACATGCGAGTTCTGGGGACTCAGTCAGGCCTCCTGCTAGCACTGAGTGCTCTTAACTGAACATCTCTCCCTGCTCTGAGCGGTAGGGCTTTCATCAGAATCCTGAAACCTCACCACTGCATTGCATGTGGTCCTCCTGTCTTCTTCCACAATCTGAAAATTATGACTTCTTACAAACCAGGGTTTATGGGGCTGGAGAGATGGCTCAGCAGTTAAGAGCACTGACTGCTCTTCTGAACGTCCTGAGTTCAAATCCCAGCAACCACGTGGTGGCTCACAACCATCCATAATGAGATCTGATGCCCTCTTCTGGGGTGTCTGAAGACAGCCACAGTGTACTTACATATAATAAATAAATAAATCTTTGGGCTGGAGAGAGCAGGGCTGGAGAAAGAAGAAAAGGTGTCTGAAGACAGCTACAAAAAACAACAACAACAACAAAAAACATGGTTTATAAAACTCTTGGGCTAGTGAGACGTCTCAGTAGGTGATGGTGCTTGCTACTAAGCCTAATGTCGATGTTCAATCCCTAGCACCTGTAGCATCACCACCTTACAAGTTGTCCTCGGACCTCTGCACACATATACCGCACCATGTGCACAGTCAACGAATAAAAGAATAAATAAATACATTAACGTAGTGGAAACTGTAACGGAGTTGGAGGTCAGAGGTCACGTGTGTTGGCTGCTCTTGCAGAGAAGCAGAATTCCATTCTCATCACCCACTTGATGTGCTTCACTACTGCCTGCCACTCCAGCTTCAGGGGATCCACCCTCTTCTGGCTTCTGGGACATGCCATACAGTCAGTACACACACACACACACACACACACACACACACACACATCTTTAAAGAAACCTCCATCAAAGTAATATAATATTCTTTGATTTTATTGAATCTAAAATGGAATTTCAAAAAAAAATTTAAAGGGAAATATCTATAGCATAGATTTTTTTAAACAAAGATTTATTTATCTAATATAATAATTAAGTACTCTGAGTTTGAGGCTGGCCTGGTCTACAAAATGAGTTCCAGGACAGCCAGGGCTACACAGAAAAACCCTGTCTCAAAAAAAAAAAAAAAAAAAAAAAAGTAAGTATACTGTCCCTCTCTTCAGACACACCAGAAGAGGGCATCTGATCGCATTACTGATGGTTGTGAGCCACCATGTGGTTGCTGGGAATTGAACTCAGGACCTGGGGAAAAGCAGTCAATGCTCTTAACCGCTGAGCCATCTCTCCAGCCCTATAGCACAGATTTGATGCTGTCTGGTGTGCAAGGTGAGCAGGGCACACTGTATCTTGAGTTCCCAAGTGGGCCCCAAGTCCAGCAGCATCAATGTGGGCACAGGGCAGACCACACCTCCACTGCAGTCGCAGAAAGGAGGAGAGAGAAGTGGGGGTAGAAACCTCAATACCTCCAAAAGCAAATGCATGCTCAGGCTACCAAAAGATACATAGTATTGCCTCAATGCTCAGGCTACCAGAAGATACATAGTATCACCTCAATGCTCAGGCTACCAGAAGATACATAGTATCGCCTCAATGCTCAGGCTACCAGAAGATACATAGTATCGCCTCAATGCTCAGGCTACCAGAAGATACATAGTATCGCCTCAATGCTCAGGCTACCAGAAGATACATAGTATCGCCTCAATGCTCAGGCTACCAGAAGACACATAGTATTGCCTCAAGCGGGGTGTGTGGCAGGTGCCACTGTCCTGGGACCTTGAGACTGAAGCAAAATGATTCATGGTTACCCTTGGATACAAAGTGAATCTGAGGCTACCATGGACCTCATGACAAGACCTTGTCTCAAAACACCAAAAAAAATAAAAATAGAATAATTCATAGTGCTTCATTTAACACAACATGTGTAAAATGCAGTCAAGCCACACCTAAAGTGACAGGCATCCAAGGCTTCTTGGTCAGGAGGATGTGAGTCACAGGCTGTGCTCAGCCTGTGTGGGGTCAGTCAGGGGTCACTGGTCTCCAGACTTTGCTTTCTCTAATGTTCCCATTGTTTGCAGCAGGAGGGAGGAAGCAGAAGCCTAGGGTGTTGGCTGCTTTCCATACAGCTATTTAACAATTTATTTCTGTCCTGTCTCCTGCCAGTACAGAGATGTCTTTAATCCCCACTGCAGCAGACCTCAGGGGCTTTTAGAATACTGAGCATTCCTACCCAGGGGTCATAACTGACATGGGTGGTCCCAGCTACCCTAAAGGCTGAGGTTGGAACAGCTGGAGCCCTGGCGTTAGGGCCAGCCTAGGAGGTGTTATCAGACTTTGTCTCTTCAAAAATTACTAAACAGTCTGATTGAGTAGGTGTGTGCTATTACTCTCTGTGTCATAGTTACTTCTGTGACCAAAGCATAGAATAAAAATGACTGTTTTAAATTTGTTTTTAAAGAGTTATGTGTTTATATGTGCACTGATTTTTAAAAAAATTTTTTTAAATTTTTGCCTGTGTGCATTTCTCTGTGAAGATGTCAGATCCAGATCCCCAAAATTAGTGTTATAGACAGTTATGAGCTGCCATGTGGGGGCTGGGAATTGAACCTGGATCCTCTGGAAAAACAGCGCCCTGTGCTCTTAACCACTGTCTCTCCAAGGCTTTTTTAAAATTATTTTTTGGATAGGGTCTGGATGACTTGGAGTTCATTTAGTAGACCAGATGCTGATGCTTCCACGGTGCTAGGACTAAAGGTGTACACCACCATGCTCAGCAACAGAAACAACAGAAGGGCAAGTTTCCTTTTGGTTCTGGTTTCAGAGGATCTCAGCTCCAGACTGGGAAGAGCTGTGGTAAAGATCCTCATGGGTTAGTGAGGCCCATGTGACAGTTGGTGTTAATTGTTAGCTTGACAGGACCAAAAATCACCTGGGAGGCAGATATCTGGGCATGCCAGTGGAGGGGGTGTCTTGATTACATTAACCGAGTTGGAAGACCTGCCCACTGTGGGTGGTACCATTCCCCTGGCTGAGATTCTGGAATGTATGCTGGAGAAAGTCCACTAGGCATCAGCAGGATTTCGTTGTTCTCGGCTTCCTGATTGAATTGAGGTCAATCTGCTGTAATGTAAGCAGCTGCTCCAAGCTTCTGTTGTCTTGAACCTCTCTGCCAGACGGGCTGTACCTTTAACTACGAGCCAGAGCAAGCCTTTCTCCCTCGGGCTGCTTTTGTCTGAGTATTTTATCACAACTGCGGGGAAAAGAAACTAGGACAGCCAGGAAGCTGAGAAGGAAACAGAAATTACAAGCAGGTCCAGGGTATAACCCCCAGTGACCCACCTCCATCAGCCTGGCCCCGCCCACAGTCTCCCAAAGCTATGCCATCACCAGGGATCAGATGTTCAAACACATGAGTCTGCAGAAGATATCTAGGATTCAACCCATGATTATAGGTGTGCTGCTTCTATATTAATCACTGTAGAGAAACACCTGAGATGATTAATTACAAAGAGAAAAGATTTACTTTGGCTCGTGATTCAAGTGTCCTCATGGCTCTGGCTTTGACAAAGCCATGCATCAAGGTGAGCGAGCGCTGCAGGAAAAGACCAGTCGTCTTGTGATAGGAAGCAAAGAGAGAGAGAAATAGAGCCGGGCGTGGTGGCGCACGCCTTTAATCCCAGCACTTGGGAGGCAGAGGCAGGCGGATTTCTGAGTTCGAGGCCAGCCTGGTCTACAAAGTGAGTTCCAGGACAGCCAGGGCTACACAGAGAAACCCTGTCTCGAAAAACAAAAAAACAAAACAAAACAAAACAAAAAAAAAAAAAAAAGAGAGAGAGAGAGAAATAAAAAAAGGAAAGAGAGCAAGTCTCAGGATTCCCTTCCTTCCTTCCTTCCTTCCTTCCTTCCTTCCTTCCTTCCTTCCCTTCTTCCTTCTTTCTGCTTTTTTATTTATTTTTTATTTTTTTATTTTTTTTGGTTTTTCGAGACAGGGTTTCTCTGTATAGCCCGGGCTGTCCTGGAACTCACTTTGTAGACCAGGCTGGCCTCGAACTCAGAAATCCGCCTGCCTCTGCCTCCCGAGTGCTGGGATTAAAGGCGTGCGCCACCACGCCCGGCTCTGCTTTTTTAAAAAAAGATTTATTTATTATTATATATAGATCATATGCCGAGTGGTGGTGGCCGCACGCCTTTAATCCCAGCATTTGGGAGGCAGAGGCAGGCGGATTTCTGAGTTCGAGGCCTCCCTGGTCTACAGAGTGAGTTCTAGGACAACCAGGGCTACACAGAGAAACCCTGTCTCGAAAAAAAAAAAAAAAAAGGGAGGGGGGGGCTGGTGAGATGACTCAGCGGGTAAGAGCACTGACTGCTCTTCCAGAGGTCGTGAGTTCAAATCCCAGCAACCATATGCTGGCTCACAACTACCTATAATGAGATCTGACGCCCTCTTCTGGTGTGTCTGAAGACAGCTATAGTGTACTTATGTATAATAATAAGTAAATATTTTAAAAAGATTTATGATTGGGGGGTCATCCAACATGAGGAACTGTATTAGAGGATTGTAGCATTAGGAAGGTTGAGAAGCGCGGCTGTAGAAGATATGGTAATAAGACTCAGAATTGTATTACATTTGTTTATTTTTTTAAAGATTTATTTATTTACTTTATGTATATGAGTACACTGTCTCTGTCTTCAGGCACACCAGAAGAAGGCATCAGATCCCATTACAGATGGTTGTGAGCCACCATGTGGTTGCTGGGAATTGAACTCAGGACCTCTGGAAAAGCAGTCAGGGCTCTTGACTGCTGAGTCACCTCTCCAGCACACATTTGTTTATTTTTAGTTATTTTATTATTTATATATATGAGTGTTTTACCTGCATAGAAGTCTGTTTACTACTTGTGTGCTTGGTACCTTTGGAGGCAAGAGAAGATGTCTGAGCTCTTGGAACTGGAATTACAGACAATTGTGAGTCACCACATGGGTGCTAGGAATCAAACCCTGATCTTCTGAAAGAGCAGGTAGTGGTCTCAACCACTAAGACATCCCTCTTTCCCCTAGGGACTCAGTATTTTTTAAATGAAGTTTTATTAAGAAATAATTAATGCAGTCACATGATTAATATATATATATACATATATAAAGTGCAGAAGAGGGCCATCAAGTTGGCTCAGTGAGTAAAGGTGCCAGCTACCAAGTCTGATGGCTGGAGCTTGATCTCCAGGCAGGACTCACATGGTGGAAGAAGAGAACCAGTTCCTGGAAGTTGTCCTTTGACATGCAGTGGCACGAATGGACACACACACACACAAATAGACAGACAGACAGACAGATAGATAGATAGATAGATAGATAGATAGATAGATAGACAGACAGACAGACAGATATGTAGAATAGATTGATGATAGACAGATGTCTGGGGCTCCTAGGTTATTCCTGGAATTATCTGTCCTGGTGTGTCTTTCTATAGACAGTGCATGCTCAGAATAGGGAGTGAGGTAGTACCAGGAAGCTGTTTGGCTTTTTAAACACATTTTTAAGCACTACTTTGCTCCTTGATATTTTTTCACAAAAGACATATTTTGATTACTATTTCATTTGACACAAAAGGTGTTCTTCATGCTATGGTCATATTTATTTCAACATATGAAATATTTGACTATCATAATTTATTCAGATAATCCTCTGTTGATGAACACTTAATTTCTCTCTTATGAATATTTATATATAATAGCATATACTATATACTACATCAATCATGTATTTCTATACATATACACCTCAATCCATCCACAGTGACAACTGTAGAGTAGATCACCAGGAACAGGGGGCAGAAGGCTGTTGGCTTTTGTGATAGCTCCGCCTCCTGCGGGGGGGGGCTCTCCCACCCCAGTGCGGTGCCTCACATTTGGGGAGCATGCTCTCTGTAGCCTCTCCAGAAGAAGGGGTTTTTTGTTTTTTTTTTTCCGGTTTAGTTGTAACTTAGACTAGCCTCATATCAGTGTTTCTCCTGTTTCAGTCCTCCACACAGGTAACAGGCATGCCACACTGCGATGGCTGGTTTAAATGACACTTGACACAGTCTAGGATCACCTAGGAGGGATGTCTCAATGATCAGGTTGTCTAGACCCTGTGGGCATTTCTGCCAGGGAATCTTCTGATTACTTTGAGGTGGGAAGACCTGCCTCCTGCAGGTGGTGCCATTCCCTAGTTAGGGATCCTGAACTGCATAAGGATGGAGAAAGCAAACTGGAGGTGTGTATGTGTGCACTCAGTGCTCTTTGCTTCTTGAATATGGACTCAATGTCATCAGCTGTTCTGAGTTCCCACCCCTGTGACTTCCCTCAAATGATGAACTATAAGCTGGAATTGTGCACTAGAAACCCTTTCTGGGGCTAAGGTTCTGCAGTTAACAGTGGACAGTGCTCTTGCAGAGGGTTTCCAGGACCCACCTTGAGTCACCCACCATACCCATCTGTTGCAAAGGTATCATTATCTCTGCAATTTTACTTTTAGTCTCTTAATCTTTGTCTTTCCTCTTCCTCCTCCCTCCTCTTCTTCTTCCCTCCTCTTCCTCCTCCTCCCTCCTTCTTCCTCTCTGCCCTACAGTGTTGGGGACTATTATCTATAAATCTCTTATATTCCTGCCTGGTTTGGGCTTTCTGAACAAAGAACTTTTATTTTTTTAAAGACTTATGAGTGCACTGTAGCTGTCTTCAGACACACCAGAAGAGGCCATCAGATCCCATTACAGATGGCTGTGAGCTGCCATGTGGTTGCTGGGAATTTGGTCATTGAACCCAGGACCTCTGGAAGAGCAGCCAATGCTCTTAATCACTGAGCCATCTCTCCAGCCCCAACAAAGGACATCTTTGAGCAGTGGTTCTCAACATTCCTAATGCTTTGATGCTCTAATACAATTCCTTATATATTGGTGGGCATCCACCCACCCACACCCACACCATAAAATTATTTTTGTTGCTACTTTGTAACTGAAATTTTCCCAGGGTTATGAATGATAATGTAGATAACTGATATGCAGCATATCTGATAGGAGACCCCCAAAGGGGTTGCCACCCATAGATTGAGAACCACTGTATTAGAGTAACTGATTGTTCTGGAAGCTACTGCATCTTTCTGAAGAAGTTTGGACACAACCTCCCCCAAGGATGTCACGGTCGCCTTCCCCTCTCTACTGGAGGTAAGTCCCCATTCATTCCTGAGTGATGAGTGATGTCTTTGTTGGGAAGAGGAAACAGAGGTGCCAACTGCCCTATAAATCTGTCTTCGGATTTGGGGGGATCTTCTGCAGAGCACCCCCCCCCCCTTGCATAGGCAGGAGCACTTGACTTTCACATCACCCTTGGGAAACAGGGTGTGGGAACTGCTGCGGTTTGCTGCTCCGGCTGCTATTTCTGCCCCAGTGATATGCTCTATTTCTGACACTTAAGTTTGGTGTCTCCTGTCAAAATATGTATGTGAGACTGTAGTAACACATTAGCTTGCAAATGGTAAGAATCTCAGACCCATTTACAGTTGCTGACAGAAAGAGGCCAAGGGATTAGAAAGGATGAATATTCAACAAAATTATCAAGACTTGATGGGGGAAGTCAAGCAATATTTGCCAGGTGTTTTGTACAGTTCACGTGTCTCAGAGCACTGGCCCCCGCGATGCTCTTAGGATATTAATGATGGGGTTCAAGGTCTCATTACCCTAGAAGATGCCACTTTGGCATTTAGGAAAATGAGAGGCAGCAAGGCCACCTTCATTTTCTCCTCACCCAGATCACAGGACCTCTATTTGACAGGACACTCCCTGCAGCTTCCCAGAACAGAAGGGAAGCTCTTCATCAGTAGGACAGAGAAGAATCTGAATGAATTCTGAGTAAATTTGGCTTTGCAAATTTCTCATGGTTCATTATCATTCTATCAAGCCTGTTTTTACAGCCTAGTTTTTTATTCAACTTCTCTGAGGGGAGGGAACCTCAATAGAGAAAGTGCCTCCAGAAAACTGGGCTGTAGGCAGACAAGCCAATGGGTCATTTTCTTAATTAGTGATGGATGGGGGAGGGCCCAGCTCACTGCGGGTGGTTCCATTCCCTGGGCTGGTGGTCCTGGGTTCTATAAGAAAGCAGTCTGAGCAAGCCATGGGGAGGAAGCCAGTAAGCAGCACCCCTCCATGGCCTCTGCATCAGCTCCTGCCTCCAGGTTCCTCCTGTCAGTGGATTGTGACTTGGGATGCTTTGGTCATGGACTTTATCACAGCAATAGTCACCCTGACTGAGACACTCTTCATTCATACTGTGTGCCTGCTCACCCACTTCTCACCAAACCTAAGTATGAAAAGATTTACTTCTTAATTTGTCCCTTTGGGTCCTCATTATCTCACAAAAGCTCCTATGTCCTGTGCATCTTATATTAAAATATATACACAGTGGGCTGGAGATATAGCTCCGTGGTTACTGGCTGCTTTTCCAGAGAACCTGGATTTAATTCCTAGCACCTACATGCTGGCTAACATCTGTCTGTAACTCTAGTCCTAGGAGATCTGATGCCCTCTTCTGGTCTCCAGTGGCACTGGGCATACCTGTAAGCCCAGCACTTGGGAGGCAGAGGCAAGAGGATTAAGAGCTTGAAGCTAGGAGCTGAAGTGGTAGAAGTTATGAGCATTGGCTGTACTTGTAGAGGTCCTGGATTTAATTCCCAACACCCACATGGCAGCCTCACAACTGTCGGTAGCTACAATTCCAGGAGAGCTGGTACCTTCAAACACACATGGAGGCAAAACACTGAAGCACATATAAAATAATAAATATTGAGAAGGTCCTGAGTTCAAATCCCAGCAACCACATGGTGGCTCACAACCACCCGTAAAGAGATATGATGCCCTCTTCTGGCGCGTCTGAAGACAGCTACAGTGTATATATGTATAATAATAAATAAATCTTTGGGGCTGGCGAGATGGCTCAGTGGTTAAGAGCACCGACTGCTCTTCCAAAGGTCCCAAGTTCAAATCCTAGCAACCACATGGTGGCTCACAACCATCCATAATGAAATCTGATGCCCTCTTCTGGAGTGTCTGAAGACAGCTACACTGTACTTACAAATAGATAAATCTTTTAAATAAATAAATAAATAAATAAATAAATAAATAAATAAATAAATCTTTGGGCTGGGCAAGAGAGAGCAGGGTTGACTGGAGCAAGAAGTTCTAAAATTCAAATCCACAACCACATGAAGGCTCACAACCATCTGTACAGCTACAGTGTACTCATATACATAAAATAAATAAATAAATAAATAAATAAATCTTTTTAAAAATCTTAAAATGAAGCCATGGTATAAGCCGGGCGTGGTGGCAAACGCCTTTAATCCCAGCACTCGGGAGGCAGAGGCAGGCGGATTTCTGAGTTCGAGGCCAGCCTGGTCTACAAAGTGAGTTCCAGGACAGCCAGAGCTATACAGAGAAACCCTGTCTCGAAAAAAAAAAAAAAAACCAAAAAAAAAAAAAAAAAAAATGAAGCCATGGTATAAAGAAAGGAGAAGTCCTCTGAAGACACCATAGCCTGAAGGCATCCCAGGAGTTCCTCTGCATGCAGGGCAACTGGAGCCTAGCATGACTGCCCTCCGAAAGGCCCAACAAGCAGCTGGAAGAGTCAGATGCAGATATTTACACCCAACCAATGGACAGAAGCTGCTGACTCCTGTGGTTGAATTAGGGAAAGGCTGGAAGAAGCTGAGAAGGAGGGTGACCCTATAAGAAGACCAGCAGTCTCAACTAACCTGGAACCCTCGAGATTGCTCTGATACTAAGCCACCAACCAGGCAGCATATACCAGCTGATACGAGGCCCCCAACATATATACAGCAGAGGACTGTCAGGTCTGGACTCAGTGAGAGAAGATGCACCTAACCCTCAAGAGACTTGAAGCCCCAGGAAGTGAGGAGGTCTGATTGGATGGGTGTGGAGGGGTGGGGACATCCTCTTGGAGATGGGAGTTTGGGGGAGGAGGCAAGGGATGTGGAACAGCCGGAGGGCAGACCGGGAGGGCGATAAAAACTGGAATGTAAAAAAAAAAAAAAAAAAATTAAAGAATAATAATTAAAAAAAAAAAAAAGAGGAGCTGGAGGAGAGGGTGGGAGGGGGGCATGGACTCAGCTTTTCTCTGGTGAGCTCATCTCTGCCAGCAGGGCCTCAGCAATGAGCCTCAGACTGGGAAGAAAGCTAGCTCGCCTCCATAAAGTTCCCAATGCTACCACACTCACCCTCCTCCCTTTCAGTGGAGCAGAGGGGAGCAGACTGCACACTGTTTAACCAAATTTCAGCAGCTTAGTCACCTTTACTTTTAATAGACAGTGGCAGTTGGCGTTCCCATTGTGCTCACATTACGGCAGGGCAGTCACCCAACACGAGTCCCACCTGACCAAATCCATCACTTCCAGCTGCCTTCAGTGTGTGCCACCGGTGGGGGAGGCACGGGAAGAACGGGGCACTGGGATACGATGGGGGAAAGATCAGAACGCAGCACACCAAGGTTGGAATGGACTTAGCTTCTAACCTGCTCCCTAGCTACTGACATTTTTTTCATCTTGGGGAGGTAAGGGAAAGGATTCTTTTTTTTTTTTTTTTTTTTTAATTTTATGAGCAGAGATTTCCCACTTTCACTGGCCGGTTTTCACCTTAGGTTGAACATTAGTTTAGATATTTTATTTAAATGACAGATTGGGTGTTCTTTGGGGAAACTATTGAATTAATGTACTCAAGCAAAGTAAAATTGCAGGTATAGCTGTTTTGAGTGGAGGTTCAGAAAATAGAATTCTATGATTCTGCAAGTCCCTGCTGGTTTCTTTGGGAGTTATGTTAGACAAGTTGGTTTTTTCCCCCATTGCTGTAACCAAATACTTGAGAAAAACAATTTAAAAGGAGGAACGATTTTGTTGTTATTATTTTCAAGACAGGGTTTCTCTGTGTAGCCCTGGTTGTCCTGGAACTCACTCTGTAGACCAGGCTGGCCTCGAACTCAGAAATCCGCCTGCCTCTGCCTCCCTAGGATTACAAGTTAGGCACTGCCACCACCCAGTAGGACAAGATTTCTTTTGGTTCCTGGTTCAGTCTCTGGTACTGTGGGCCTAAGGAAAGGCTGAACAGACATGTTTCTATCTGATCTTGCTAAGAATGTGTTTTTATGCCAGGTGGTGGTGCATGTCTTTAATCCCAGCACTCAGAAGGCAGAGGCAGGCAGATGTCGGAGTTCAAGGCCACCCAGGTCAATAAAGTGAGTTCTAGGACAGCCAGACATCCAAGCCTACACAGAGAAACCTCATATTGAAAAAAAAAGCAGCTGGGCATGGTGGCACATGCCTTTAATCCCAGCACTCAGGAGACAGAGGCAGGTGGATTTCTGAATTCAAGGCCAGCTTGGTCTACAAAGTGAGTTCCAGGACAGCCACAGCCATACAGAGAAACCCTGTCTCGAAAAGAAAAAGAAAAAAAAAAAAAAAAGAAAAAGAGAAAAAGAAAAAGAAAAACAAAGCAAAAAACCCACCATATTTGTACACACACACACACACACACACACACACACAAATATTTGTGTCTTTTTTACTCTGTCTCTTCCCTGTGTAATGTAACATCAGTTGGGACATTATCAGTAGTTATCACATTTAAGCTATGAGACACTGAAAATTCCTCCAGGGACATTGCCTATGCCTATATGTTCTAAAACATGTAATGCATTGGGGTTGTACATGTGGTGATTATGTCACGCTAAGGGGGACTATGACCCAGTCACTGTCTTCAGTTTTTCAGTTTTACTTTTTAAGAAAGTAAGTATCAGGGCTGGCAAGATGGCTCAGTGGCTAAGAGTACTGACGGCTCTTCCAGAGGTCCTGAGTTCAAATCCCAGCAACCACATGGTGGCTCAGAATCATCTGTAATGAGATCAGATGCCCTCTTGTGGTGCGTCTGAAGTCAGCTACAGTGTGCTTATGTATAATAACATATAAATCTTTTTTAAAAAATAAGCATGATTAATTGAGGTGCGATTATGTGTCAAGTTGACAAGCTGTGGCTAATCTCCAATCTCCCTTGTCAATTCGGCTGAATCTGGAATCCATTAAAATGCAAGTCCCTGAGTACACTGTGACGGTTTCCTTGACTGCCTCTTTTGAGGTAGGAAGACTGACCTTAACTAAATCTAGATCATCTGAGATTGGAAGACCCACCCTGTGATGGTTTGTATATTCTTGGACCAGGGAGTGGCACCATTTGGAGGTGTGACCTGGTTGGAGGTGTGTCACTGTGGGTGTGAGACCCTTACCCTAGTGGCCTGGGAAGTCAGTCTTCCACTAGCAGCCTTTGGGTGAAGATGTAGAACTCTCAGCTCTGCCTGCGCCATGCCTGCCTGGATGCTGCCATGCTCCCACCTTGATGATAATGGACTGAACCTCTGAACCTGTAAGCCAGCCCCAATTAAATGTTTTTTTTTTGTTTGTTTGTTTTTGTTTTTAATGTTAAAAATAAAAACCTATTCTCCATAGGAAAGAATGGATTTTTTATTTGTTGGTGGTTATCCATTACAGATAGTTTATGGGTTGTGGGACATGTGTCTATGTCACTTCTTTTTTTTTTTTTTTTTTGAATTAATTTTTTTTATTAGGTATTTTCCTCATTTACATTTCCAATGCTATCCAAAAAGTCCCCAATACACCCCCCCCCACTTCCCTACCCACCCACTCCCACATTTTGGCCCTGGCATTCCCCTGTACTGGGGCATATAAAGTTTGCAAGTCCAATGGGCCTCTCTTTCCAGTGATGGCCGACTAGGCCATCTTTCGATACATATGCAGCTAGAGTCAAGAGCTCTGGAGTACTGGTTAGTTCATAATGTTGTTCCACCTATAGGGTTGCAGTTCCCTTTAGCTCCTTGGGTACCTTCTCTAGCTCCTCCATTGGGGGCCCTGTGATCCATCCAATAGCTGACTGTGAGCATCCACTTCTGTGTTTGCTAGGCCCCGGCAATTAAATGTTTTTATAAGACTTGCCTTGGTCGTGGGACAGTGGTGGCGCATGCCTTTAATCCCAGCACTTGGGAGACAGAGGCAGGTGGATTTCTGAGTTCGAGGCCAGCCTGGTCTACAAAGTGAGTTCCAGGACAGCCAGCAGGGCTATACAGAGAAACCCTGTCTCAAAAAAACAAAAAACAAAACAAAAACAAAGACTTGCCTTGGTCATGGTGTCTGTTCACAGCAGTAAAACCCTAAGACAGAAGTTGGTATCAGGAGTGGGGTATTGCTGTAATAGGCCTGACCATGCTTTTATTTGAAAGAATGTGGACTTTGGGACTTTGGATTTGGAAAGTAGTGGAATGCTTTAAATGGGGCTTAATGGGTCATCCTAGTAGGAATATGGAAGACTTTGTTGCTGGGAGTAACTTGAACTGTGTCGACCTGGTCCAAGAGATTTCAAAGGAAAAGAATATGTTTTCTTTTTCTTTTTTTCTTTTTCTTTCTTTCTTCTTTCTTTCTTTCTTTCTTTCTTTCTTTCTTTCTTTCTTTCTTGAGACAGAAGAATTTCAGTATGTGCCATAAAGACTGTTTTTGTGGTATTTTGGTGAAGAATGTGGCTACTTTTTGCCCTTGTCTGAAAAGTCTGCCTGAGGCGAAGGTGAAGAGACTCAGATTAATTGCATTGACAAAGGGAGTTTCAAAAAAGCCCAACAGAGTCTTTGTTCTCTGGTTAAGTCTTATAAAGAGAAGTTTGAACAAGCATAGCAAGCTTAAAAAGGAAAATATAAAATATATGGTTCGAATATTAAAGGGGTACCAGGAAGCAAACTGGAGCAAAATCCTGTGTTCCAGGAGATAACAGATTAGGGGAGTGGGACCTTGGAGCAAGATCCTACCCAGCTAAATTTAGATCCAGCTGATTCTTCAGCCCTAGCTAATCAGCTCCTGCTTCCTGACCTGCTTGAGTTCCAGTCCTGACATCCTTTGGTGATCAACAGCAATGTGAAAAGTGTAAGCTGAATAAACCCTTTCCACCCCAACTTGCTTCGTGGTCATGTTTGTGCAGGAATAGAAACCCTGACTAAGACACACCCTAAATCCAGGCCTGTTATGGAGCAAAGGTTACTTAGTGGCATTCAGGAAGTGACTCAGGACCAGGGATAACCTCAAAAGCTTGTATCTCAGTAACTGCTTCTTCTCGCTAAGTCCTATATGCTAGAGACCACACCTTCAACATCTGAGCCTGTGGGAGCCACGACAGATTCCTTGGTGTTCATAGTTATGCCGTGACCATAAAGTAAACTGCTTTTGCTTTTTCAGAAGAACGTACTATGGGGCTGGAGAGATGACTTCGTGGCTAGCAGCACTTGCTGCTCTGGAAGAGGACCTGGGTTTGGCTCATAGTACCCATATTGCAGGTCATAACTATCTGAAACTCCAGTCATAGGGGACCAGATGCCCTTTCTGACCTCCATTGGCACCAAGCACACATGGTGCACATACATAAATGCAGGCAAAACACACCTACACATAAAAAAAAATTAAAAAAAAACCAACAACCTATACATCCTGACATTTTATGATAAAGTCGCATCATAATTCCAACCTCCTCTCAAACCGTTCAGAAAAGGTATCTAGAGAGGATACTACACCAAGGACAAAAGGGCTGTCCCACAGAGAGACTGCTTGAAAGGTTTGTGTTTTGTGCTATTTTTGTGATTTTTTTTCCCTCTAAATCATTAATTCCAAAGTCCAAAAAATAACTTTGTACTTGTGAATATTGACATAAATAAAGATAACAGGAATGATAAATGATCATTCCTTTGGGTAGAATGATTTTATGACCCTGTGCTCTAGTTGAGGCCACAGACATGCTTTCTGATATAGAGCGCAGGTGTCGTCATCAGTACTAGAAACCGTCCTGGCTAGTTTCATGTCACCTGGACACAGAGGAAGGAGCCTCAAAAGAGAATGACCTGACTCCTTAAGATCTGGCTGCAGGTAAACCTGGAGGACAGGTCCTTCATTAGTGATTGATGGGGAGGGCCCAGCCCACTGTGGGTGGTGCCTGTCTCTGGGCTGGTGGTCCTGGGCTCTATCAGGAAGCAAGCTGAGCAAGCCATGGGGAGCAAGCCAGTAAGCAGCACCCATCCATGGCCTCTCATCAGCAGGTTGCTGCCCTGTTTGAGTTCCTGCCCTGACATCCTTCAGTGATGGCTGTGTAAGCATAAACCAAATAGACCCTTTCCTCTCCAACTTGTTTTTGGCCATGGTGTGTCATCACTGCAATGATAACCCTAAGACAAACTCAGAAGCTGGGAAGCACATACTTTTAACCCAGCACTCAGGAGGCAGAGACAGGTGGATCGCTGAGTTTGAGCCCTGATCAACAGTGATTCCGAGGACAGGCAGGCTATACAGAGAAACTGTGTCCCCAAAAAACCAAAAAACAAAAAGAAAAAAAAATAAACAAGAAACGACAGAAACTCAGGACTCAATGTTATAATTAAAAATATTGGACTCAGGGCTGGGGGCGTGGCTCAGTGAGAGGTGATTGACATGAAGCCCTGGGTTCATCGCAGCACACATACAAAACCAACCCAAATCCCTGCATTTTAATTGCTGACTAACAGTAGTGGCTTTATGTCGTCTCTGGGCTGTGCCCTCCAGTGAGTCACTGAATATCTCAGGGCCACAGTTCCACAGAGAGGTCTGCTGCGCTCTCTGCTGTCTGACACCCAGGGAACCACAGTGTGCACACAAATACAGAGAAGTCTCACAAGCTGGAGAAGGGAGCTGAGGAGCCATCACTGAGCAAGCTACTTAAAAAAGAATCCTCTAGGCGCACAGCCGATGGTTTTTCTAACTGAAACATATTGACACGGCCCGCCCCCAATCCCACATCCTTTCCAGAGGTCCTCATGGCCCAGCATGTGAAAGATCATTAAATGCTGTTCTCCATTGTTTGAAACCTTGTGTTATAGCATGATACATAATTTGTCTCATTATGTATTTTATAATTATATCAATGAACATAATCATGTTATATAAGTATATTATAAAATATAAAATACACGAGACACAGATTCATTCTCTAGAATAAATCTAGAGAGCCCTGACTAACAACACAATGTGATGAAACAACCCGGGGAGAAAGGGCTTATTTAGCTTCCACCTCCACATCACACATGGAGAGAGGTTAGGGTTGTGACTCAACACAGGAACCTGGAGTGAGGAACTGAAGCAGATGCCATGGAGGAGTGCTGCCCACAGGCTTGCTTGCTTTCCATGGGTTCTCAGTTTGCTTTCTAATACACACCAGGACACCTTCCCACAGGTGACACCCCTCACAATGGGCTATGCCTCTCACTTCCCAAGAAAATGTCCTATATCCTTGTTTACAGATCCAACTGACAAGCTGACAAAAGCAACCAACACAGCAAGGATGCCAATCTTGGCTACCAGAGGCAAAGTTAGCTCATCTTAGAGTAGGATTGCTGCCATCCTTCAGATCCTAACTCCAAAGACTAAGACAGGTTCAAGAGTTCCTAGGTACAGCTGGAAGTCTCTATCTGGATACCAGAGTTTGTGAAAATGGCAAGGCTTCCTATACACTAGTGTCTTAGTTAGGGCTTTACTGCTGTGTACAGACACCATGACCAAGGCAACTTTTTTTTTTTTTCCCTTGGTTTTTTTGAGACAGGGTTTCTCTGTGCAGTCCTGGAACTCACTCTGTAGTCCAGGCTGGCCTCGAACTCAGAAATCCACCTGCCTCTGCCTCCCAAGTGCTGGGATTAAAGGCGTGCGCCACCACTGCCCGGCTGACCAAGGCAACTCTTATAAGGACATATAATTGAGGCTGGCTTACAAATTCAGAGGTTCAGTCCATTATCATCAAGGTGGGAATGACAGTATTTAGGCAGGCATGGTGCAGGAGGAGCTGAGAGTTCTACATCTTCATCTGAAGGCTGCTAGCAGAATACTCACTTCCAGGCAGCTAGGACTAGGGTATTAAAGCCCATATCCACTACTCCAGCAGGGTCACATCTCCTAATAGTGTCACTCCCTGGCCCAAGAATATACAAACCATCACAACCATGAAGGGGGGCACTGATCTCCCCATCATTGCTTTTGTGGTTAAAAGCTCACAGACTCTACTCTAGGATCTAAACACCCAGTGTAGTCATGGGCCAGCCAAGGTTTTCTCTTGTTTTAATTCTGGTGAATACCCCACAACACGTTGATGATGATGTTCACTCTTGCGGCTTGCATGGTCTGCTTTCAGATAGCCACATAGCCGCTCCCTCATACCTACATTCAAGTGGCACACTGCTAAGTCTTTCACAGACAACACCAAAACCTTTTTTCTCATCATCCCATTGTCCCACACATACGACAAAGCCTAGGACACACAGGTACTCGAAACCAAACATCAGAAAGATCAAGGGCTGCACTCTCCTGATCTATGGAGAAAGCATGGGTGCTTAATAACTAGAAAGTTATAATAATAAAGCAGACCCAAGACAACTTAATTCATCAAGTCAATTCCTGCCCTCCTGAAATAAGGCCATATATAAAACACAAGGCAGGGCTGGCGAGATGGCTCAGTGGGTAAGAGCACCCGACTGCTCTTCCGAAGGTCCAGAGTTCAAATCCCAGCAACCACATGGTGGCTCACAACCATCCGTAACGAGATCTGACGCCCTCTTCTGGTGCATCTGAAGACAGCTACAGTGAACTTACATATAATCAATAAATAAACCTTTTTAAAAAAAAAAAAAAAAAAAAAAAATAAAACACAAGGCACACACCAGGACTCAACTGGACTGCAGAACACGGCAGAGACAATTAGGAAAAGTTGTCTTTGAAAGTTAGGAACCTGGTATGGTAGGCCAAGCCTCCGGTCCTAGCACTAAGAGGTTGAGGAGTTCAAGGTCTATCAAGGCAAAAAAAAAAAAAAAAAAAAAGCCAAGGTTTGGTGGTGTGCTGCTAACCCCATAATCCCTAGATTCAACTTCAGGACTGAATCAACAAAGCAAGAGACGCAAGCCTATTGCCATGGGTGGTGAAGGCAAAGTATCCTCAGCAACTGAAGGTCAACCTTGGATGTAAAAGCAGTCTCAAAAACCAATCTTCCCAGCCTGTTTGTTGTTCACAAGACTTTAATCCCAGCACTTGGGAGGCCTTGAGCTCAAGAGATTACAAAACAAGTTCCAAGACAACCAGGAATACAGAGAAACTCTCAAAATAAAAAACCCAAACCAGTTAAGGCAGGCTCAGCAGGGCCCTTTGGTATCCAATACTCCTGTCCATCTCCAGGAAATCTCTCCTTTGACTATGGACATCTGCAGCCACGTGCACAAACCCATATATATGCTTACTCATAATTTGAAATGTGTATACTGTTGAGTTCTGGTCTTCCTCCCCTACCAAGCTTCTGCTGTCTTGCGTTCACTTCTCTAGGGCTAGCACTGGAAGTTTTCTCAAGTTTCTTTCTTGTCAGTGGCCTCAAGACCCATTAAAATTCAAAGATAGCTAAGTGGCTTCCTAGACCTAGCAACACTTCCCCTTCATCACAATACCTAGTATCCAGTTATTTGGGCTTCACATTGCAGAGGTGCCAGTACCCTCTTAAGCTTAGTACCTTTTTAAGGCTTCCATCACTGGACAAACAGACAGCAAAACATGTTAATACTCCTACAGCAGACTATGCTGTTCTAGGCTTTCCAAGATCCAATTCACGCAGGTTGACTGGTTCATCTAACCTTACCCCATTAAACATACCCCAGGAAGGAACAATGTAGTTCACTGTATCCCACCCCACCAGGTACCCAACTCCGATGATCTGTGCCCTGTTTGTACAATTCTAAAGTGGCACAGGCCAGCTTGCCAACCTCTATTCTAGTTACCAGGAATCTGACATTAGTCCAGGAGAAGCAGACAGTACTTGTTTCCAACTAGTTGGTCTTTTTGTGCTTTTGATAAGCTCTTCCACTGGAGGTGATGAAAGTCAGGGTCCACTTCTCACCTCTCCCTTCACTGTAACAGATTCTTGAGTTCACACACTCCAGTCTTGTAGAGTCCCCACTGCAGCAGTTAACTGAAGAGGCTTAGCTTTCTAGCGATGCTCAACCAGGCTCTAGCTTCTCAGACACTACAGGGGTCAGCACAATCACAGTAAAGAGTTCTTAAGTGGATTTAAATGCACTTTATTTTTAGACAACCCACATGACATGTTTTTTTTTCCTTAAAAAAAACAATGCCACCACTCCAAATAAATCACGGTCAAAATAAAAGCTCAAGATGACATCAGTCCCATTTGTCCTAAGTCCTGGTGTTGTATGGATGGTAAGCAGCAGCCAATTATGGTGACAGGTGATAGATCCAATTTGTTACTGCAAAACAAAGAGATGGCATTAACAACTGCCCCAGCCTGAGCTTGTAACTGTCCTAGCATGTAGATGTACTCCCTAATTCAATCTGAACTGCCACAAAGGCAGGCAGGAAGCGCAGGGAGAGTTTCCTTTTGCATCCTAGTGCAAACCAGAAGAACAACCACAAACTGTTCGAGGTCTATCAGTGGATGCAGACCACCCTCACCGAGTTGGCAGCACTCACCCATCTTCCTGCCCACTCCAGTGCTCTACTGACAAACACCAGCTGTTGTCTGAATACCACTCCTACCCCACTGTCCCAGGCGGTCACCCACTTTCTCCAGTACATCTCTAAACTCACCTTCTACTGTGCTTACAAAAAAGCCTCCAAAATCTAGGACAAGGAACGCTGTCTCCACCAGTCCCTTATAAAACAGACATTTCTGTATTCCCTTCTTACTGACCTCAGTAAACACTGAAACATCCTATTGCATGTAATATGAAATGGACTTGAACTACCGTGAGGCAGAGACCACACTCATTCTACGTGAGTTTATCCCAGGCCAGTGTCAAACTCTACTTACACACGACCCTGAGCACTCTAGCAAGCCAGCTAATCTCATCTCCAAGCCCCTTTCATGTTCAAGGCTCTCCTCTCCCACAGATCCCACAGGATAAAGATCTCACAATCTAAAAGGCCTGCCACCTGCAGATGGCAAAGAATCACGGCTGCACTCCCTGTCTTGACACTACTAATTTAAAGATACTTACACATTTCTCCATCTCTAAGCCATCCTTAAAGAAAATCATGAATGGAGTCACACCATCTTCACGGTAGTCCAGGAGAGCAACCATACCATCTGGATTCATGTTTTCACCAATAAAAAACTTAAGAAACACGTAACAAAAACCTACAATTAGACTATCTTATACACACAAACATAAAATCAAACTATAAAAAGCAGATCCAGAATAACCCCTGGCCAAAATTTGGCAAGAAAAATCCCTAGTTCTCAAAAATAACACATATGCTAGCCATGTGGGCACACACCTTTAATCCCGGCAATTAAGAGGCACTGGCAGGTAGACCTCTGGGTTCAAGGCTAGTCTGGTCTACAGATAACAGTCTCAATGAAAAGAAAGCAATGTCTATCATTTTAATACCAGCTCCTTGCCTGGCGTGGTGCTACACAAAACGGGCTGAGACTTTCATCTCAGAAGGCTGAGGTAACTGGGTCTCAGGGTGTTCCAGGACAGCCAGAGCCATGCACCAGACAGCAAACAGACTTTTTCGGATCCCACGGTTATTACAACACTTTGGTCCACTTACCTGGTAGTTATTGAAATTAGCAAGGATGTGCTTAATCTGCTCTGCAGCTCCAGTCATAAAAGGCTTTACTCGTTCTGGTTTATGCTCTTCAAGTTTGCCCTTAAGTCTAAAACAGTAAAGTAACAGGTCATCAAAATACTGAATTTTGAGTAGAATAATCTTCCAGTAAAGTAAGAGAATATAAGCCCCAATAGGTAATATCTTCAAGCAAAATGACAGTTTACTAGGTGACAAGAAACCATTTAAAAAAATGTAATTCCCATATTACCTTTAAAGTAATTTTCTACTTTCCAAAGCTAAAGCCAACCGGCTTGCTCCAGTATGCTCACCTTATTCAAAAGCAACCTTCACTGTATAACAAAAGGCCCTCCTTTCTTAAGCCCTTCCTACCTAAGCAACCAACTTCTTCTAGGAAGCTGACCACCAAAACGGGGTGTTTATGTCACTTACGATTTCATGTAGTCTTTGATGTACTTTTTGTAGGCCTCCTTTGTGAAGCTGGTTTCTTGTAAGTGATGGTTCATGACAATGTCAACACCGGTGACTACTGTGCTTTCGGTACCTTCGCCCTCCGGGCCTTCAGCGGAAGCATTTCCACCGATGAGCGAGTCATCGATGGCACCCTCTGTTCTACTGACCATCTACATTTAGGAAAAAAATACAACTTTGTCGAAGGGGCCAAAAAAAAAAAAAAAAAAAAACCAAAACCATCCGGCAACGATCAGTCAGCTCCCTGAAACATCTTAACCTCCCCCAAAATAATCGCTGCCCGGACTGAGAGCGGTGGTCACTCTCACCAAGCGGAACCAAGTTGCTGTGGCCTCTCTCGAGTCGCCACGGGTTAAGCGCGCACAGCGCAAACCTGTCTTATAGACAATATGTCCCCGTTCGCCTGGAAAGAGGATGGCGCTGAGTTCGCGGACCTATTTCCAGGCTCGACTCCGCCTCCACTTTTCTAGAAAAACCCAAGGCCGGCAAGAGCGTCTCCTCCGCCTGGAGGCGGCAGCGAGGATTGCACGAGTTCCAGCGGCCTCCCCGCGGCGCCCAGCCCAGCCCGGCCCGGCTCGGCTCGGCCGACCCGGCAGGCAGGCAGGCAGCCAGCCTCCTCGTGCGCGGCGCCCCGCTCACCTTGCCCTCCACCTCCAGGCACAGCCCGTCCGCGATCTCCCGGATCTTGTAGATGTCGGAGAACAGCTCGTCATCTGAAAGCGAACAGAGAGAGCCGCCCGTGAGCGAGCGAAGGCCCGCCATTTCCCGCGCCGGGCTCGGCGCACGCGGCGGCTCCCGGCCCAAGCTCTGCGCTCGTGTCCCCGGCCTCCCCGGTGCCCACCCGCACCCAGGCCCGCGGGCGCCGGGACTCACGGCTGATGAGGTCCCGGTAGATGATCATGGTGACGGCTGGGGACGGCGGCGCTAGCCTGACAGCGCGGAAGCGAGCGCGGTGCAGCCGGAGCGGCGCTCGGGGGGAGGGGGGAGCGGGCGGAAAAGGCCGACGCGGGCGCTCCCCAACCTCATATAGAGGGCACGCTCGCCTACGTCACCGTCCGCGGCGCCCCCGGAACTGTCGTCAGCGGTGACGTACCCGCAGGGCGGTGCGGGGGCGTGGCTACGCCCGGCCGGCCCCGGGAGGGCATCCGGGGACTCGGCTGGGACACAATGCGGAGTTCCCCGTGGGTGCGCGGGGCAACGGGGGCGGAGTGCGGAGAGTGCTCCCGGGGCATGCTGGGACGGGAAGGGACTTGCGGCCGACCGATGGCCGGACGCTTGTGTCGTCGCCTAGGCGTGGCCAGGGTGTGGCTGCGCCCCGCCTCCCGCCGCGCCGCTCCAGTTCCCACCCCTTTCTCGGAAAGAAAATGTCAGCAGAATCGGATGACTGTTGTCGGGCGCGCTGCTGAGCCTGCGGGGACTACGGGGATGGCGCCGGGCTGGTGTCCCGGGTCTCCGACCTCCGGCCCTTGGCTGCCCACAGACCTCACCCGTCTTGCGTGCGGAGGGAGATGTCCTGGGGACTGGTCCTCTAGTGGGTTCCGAAAGTGG
This sequence comes from Mus caroli, assembly GCF_978045245.1. Classification (NCBI taxonomy): domain Eukaryota; kingdom Metazoa; phylum Chordata; class Mammalia; order Rodentia; family Muridae; genus Mus; species Mus caroli. Next base: position 71,980,063 of record NW_028227267.1, on the reverse strand, counting down.
AAGCCTGCGGTGGGTCTGGCTCAACAGCTCTTCGCTGGCTTGTTCTGCTCTTGGTCTCAAACGGTGTCCTTTGTTAGGACAGTTCTGTATTGTCACTTTTATCCCTTTTATTCCTGGTGATGCAGGACTAAACAGACCCAAACTAAGGAGCTTCCCACTTGCCCGAGTCACTTGAAGGGCTTTCGCACCTTCGCACTTTTCGCACCTTTCGCACCTTCGCACCTTCGCACAACGAAGTACAACAAACAAAATACAACTTCTGAGTCCCATCGTTCAGGTAAACATGTATGTCAGGATGAAATCACAGTTTCTTCCGTTCCAGATTTGGTTATAGCCCCTTGTAACCCTAAGTGTTGCAATTTTCCTGCTTAAGAAGGACATAGCCAGCCCTGCCTGCCCTCGTAGAGAAGGTTATGTTAGTATGTCAAAGGAGAAGGCAGTTCACACTAACAAAGTGTTACAAGCACAGAGTAAACCATTCAGGAATAAAACTCTAGCCAAAGAGCAGAAGAAAAACCGTCCACTTAAGATGCGGTGGTCTGCTGCTTTCCTAGATACACGAAAGGACACGGGGTAACAGTAAAAAAGTGAAGGACATCAGAAAACGTAGACATAGACTTTGCAGTCTCAAAACTCAGTTATTTCTGAGTTATGTGAATCTCATTTGCACATCCCAGGTATTCATTTTCAAATTATTCAAAAATACATAGATCCCCAAACATATTCTTCTTGGATTTTTCTGTTATTTTCTCCAGTTTTATGCCCAAATGTATTTTTTTCACATCATTAAAAAATTTTTTTTGTTTGTTTTTGTTTTTTCGAGACAGGGTTTCTCTGTATAGTCCTGGCTGTCCTGGCACTCACTTTGTAGACCAGGCTGGCCTCGAACTCAGAAATCCGCCTGCCTCTGCCTCCCAAGTGCTGGGATTAAAGGCGTGCGCCACCACACCCGGCTTTTTTTTTTTTTTAATTTTTTAATGAGACGGACGGTGGTGGTGCACACCTTTAATCCCAGCACTTGGGAGGCAGAGGCAGGCGGATTTCTGAGTTCGAGGCCAGCCTGGTCTACAAAGTGTGTTCCAGGACAGCCAGGGCTACACAGAGAAACCCTGTCTCGAAAAACCAAAAAACAAAAAAAAACAAAAAAAAAAAAATTAAAAAAAAAAAAAAGACCATGGTGAAAGAGAGCTGAAGATTTCAAGCTAAGCAATGCTGGCATCTTGTCTGTGTTACCAGTCCCACAATCTCAGGAAGTTCACCCTCTTTGAGCTTTAATATGAAATGGAATTTCTGTGAATTTAATGAGTAAGAGGCTGACATACTTAACAGGTGATAAATAATATGTGGGATGTGTATGCAATTCCCGATTTTTTTCATAATATTCCTGAAGTTATTACTGTCAGGTCCAAAAGCCGTTTGTTCAGTTAACCTCTCCTCTCACCTCCTCTGCTTGCGTAGCCCAAACCAGTCTTGAACTGATTTCTGAGGCCAGACAGGCCTGGAAATCAATATTCTCCTGCCTCAGCCTCCATAGGGCTAGGGTTACAGGTGTGAGCCTACCATATTCTTATCTCAGAACACCATTAAAGGTGAGAAAGGCCTCACAGGCTGCAGTAGAAAGTATCACTCAGGGTGCGGTCTCGTGATCAGAACACAGATGAATTTGGAACACTCCTTGGGTCAGAAAATGGATAAGGAACCAGACAACCTGGCCTGTCCCTTTGAGAAAAATGTGATATTCTCTCATTCTCCACCCCACCCCACCCCATCTGCTTTCTCAGTCCTGGGACAAAGGCATGCATAGCATCTGACACCAAAGTGCTTTTTAAATCAAAGTTGAGAAAACTAAGTGACTAGTGAGTAACTATGAAAATGAATGAAGGGGAGGACTAGCTGTATTGTAGCACACACATAATCCCAGGGATGCAGAGGTGAAGACCAGAGGAGCAGGAATTTGAAGCCCTTTTCAGCCACACAAGTTCTGAACTATGTGAGAGCTTGTCTCAAAAATAAATAGATAAATAAATAATAAAAAATAGAATAGCATTTCTGTGATTATTTCCTTATTCTGAGAGTGCCTAATGACTGTTCAAATACACATTTTGGGGGGGGGTGGCGGGGGTTCGAGACAGGGTTTCTCTGTGTAGCCCTGGCTGTCCTGGAACTCACTCTGTAGACCAGGCTGGCCTTGAATTCAGAAATCCACCTACCTCTGCCTCCCAAGTGCTGGGATTAAATGAGTGGGCCAACACTGCCTGGCTTAAACTCTGAATGAAAAAAAAAAAAATACAGTGAATCCAGCTGGGCATGGTGGTGGTGCACACCTTTAATCTCAGCACTAGGGAGGCAGAAGCAGGCAGAGCTGAGTTGAAGACCAGCCTGGTCTACACAGAAAAACCCTGTCTTGAAAAAACAGAAAAAAAAAAAAAAAAGACACAGAAGACAATGGACCATAGTAAAAGTAAACAGTGTGTGCTACAGTGTCAGGAAACTAGCCTCTGGCCTGGCAGTAGCAAGTTCCAAGCAAGCATGCCCATCACCAGTAGTCAAGGGGGGCTGGACTGTAGTCTAAGGGCCCACAGGGGAACTATAAAGATCCAAGTGAAACTGTAGTGTAATGGTCAGATCAGTGACTGGTACTCTAATGGACAGCGGGACTTATCTAGTGGTGAGCTGAGCTCTAACTTAGTATTGAGGGCTGTTGAAGTCACATTGACAGTGGTGAACAGTCTAGAGGTCAGTAGATCTGTAGTCCACCTGCCTGGCAGTCGGAACTTGAGGGGAAAAAATGATGTCAAGCCGGCACACAAGTTCAGTAGAGTTAGAAATTCTGGGGGTGGGATGCAGGCATCTGAGTTTTTTAAATCTTCAGAGAATGTCCATGTGCAGCCAGGTTGAGAGAGACCAAAATAGTCACCAAAAGAAAGAACTTGATACCCTTTCAAAGTGCAGGTGCTGAAGAGAGAAAGCCTCAAGCCAACTCTTGTGGACGGGGCTGGCAGAGCAGCTGATTTTCCCTGAGCAGGAAGTTGCTCAATGGCCAGCTTTTGGCAGGTTAGCCAGCTGAGGGAGTGTTTCCTGAGGGGGGAAGACCTGACTGAAAAACTCTTCTCTAAACTGGGCATGGTGGTACACACACACACACACATACACATACACACACACACACATACACACACACATACACACACACACACACATACACACACACACACATACACACACACACATACACACATACATACACATACATACACACATACACACACACATACACATACACACAAACACATACACACACATACACACACAGACACACACACAGACACACACACAGACACACACACAAACACATACACACACATACACACACACAGACACACACAGACACACACACATACACACACACACATACACACATACACACACATACACACACACACACATACATACACTCACACACATACACACACACATACACACACACACACACACACACACACACTCTCTCTCACACACACACACACACCTTGAATTTCAGCACTTGACAGGATCTCTTGAGTTCAAGGGCAACCTAATTTACATAGCAAGCTCCAAAACGGCCAGGACTACATAGAGAAAAGAAAATTTAACCATGTAAAAAAGGGAGCTTCTAATTGTCTATGGAAATAAAAGGCAAAAATGCAGGGGTCCTTGAAGTGCCACAGCTGGCAGAGTAGTGACTCTCACCAGGGAAGAGGGGACTCTGGGTTGACAGACCTCATTAGATGGTGTTGGTTCAGACTTCGAGTCTGATCCTAAGCAGTTTATTTTGACATATTTACAGTACAACTTTGGGAAAGGGTTTTCTCAAGACAATTATCACAATAAAATTTTAAGGCAATGATCACATTGAAACTCCTTTATTCCAGGACAGTGGTGACACACGCCTTTAATCCCAGCACTTGGGAGGCAGAGGCAGGCAGATTTCTGAGTTCAAGGCTAGCCTGGTCTACAGAGTGAGTTCCAGGTCAGCCAAGGCTATACAGAGAAACCCTGTCTCAGACCCCCCCCCCAAAAAGTGGGTTTTATTGATTGGAAAGCTGCTCCGGATAAGGGTCAAGGGAGCAAGGGTATGGAATAAGCATAATAGTAAAGTCTTGCAAATACATGGGACATCTTTCATAAGAATGGATTCAATTGACAGAGAAATAATGCTCGGGGAAGAGTCTGGAATAAGCATAGTAGTCTGGAAGATTCGGGTGGGGCCTGGCCCTGCCAATAGCAGGGATTACCAGGTTATTAACTACATCTAACCCCAGCTTTCTGGGTGGGAACAAGAATCAACCCCTTCTATTGAAGAGAAAAGCATGTGAGTTTAAGGGTCCTGCTTTCCCTAGTGCAGTGAGCATGAGGACCTCAGGCCCTCTACAAACAGAAAAAAGGCACAGGTTGAGGCAGGCAGCTTAGCCAGTGAAGAGCGTGCTGCGCAAGCAACAGGACCCGAGTACCACGTAAAAGGGAGACATGGCGGCACACTGATGGTAGGCAGCAGCAGGAAGATCCAGGGGCTTCCAGACAGTCTGGCTAGAACTGGGAGAATAAGAAGAGTGATAGAATACACCTGATGCAGGCCTCTGGTCTCTCTATAACTGTGTCTCAGGGTTTTACTATTGTGAACAGACACCATGACCAAGGCAACTGTTACAAGGACAACATTTATTTGAGGCTGGCTTACAGGTTCAGAATTTCAGTTTAATATCAAGATGGGAGCATGGCAGCATCCAAGCAGGCATGGTGCAGAAGAAGCTGAGAGTAGAGTTCTACATCTTCATATAAAGGTGTCTAAGAGAAGAGTCTCTTCCAGGCAGCTAGGACTAGGGTATTAAAGACCATGCCCACAGTGACACACCTACTTCAACAAGGCCACAATTTCTAATAGTGCCACTCCCTGGGCCAGGCATATACAAACATCACAAACTGTATGCACTCCCAAGACCACACAGGCACTAGTCAACCAAAAACAGAAACTTGACTTCAATGGTCACCTTGTCCATAGTCTATTTCTACGACTTCATCCTCTGGTAAAAAGAAAACAAAATTACAATCTCTGGCCACCTTTTTTTCTCTTTACTGTTTTTTCCAATGGTCTCTTCTTAGAATTTCCTTTTCTTCTTAACTTCTCCTTGGAGCCCATCATCTGCCAGCATCCTATCTGTTTTATCTTTTTTCTCCTTTAATTCCCATAGAAACCAGGGAATATATTTGGTACATTTGATCCTAGCACTCAGGAGTCAGAGGCTAGCCTGGTCTACACAGCAAGTCCTAGACCAGCAGGGCTATATAATGCAACCTGGTCTCTAAAGCAAACACCCAGCTATAAATATACATGTATTTTTGCAAAAGTACACCCGAGAGTCCGGAAGGACATACATCTAGAAGATAACAGCGGGTGATTACCGGAAGCTGGGCTGGGGAACAGTCAGAGGGAGAACTTCAGGTTGATTGTATTGGCCGTGAGTCGCTTCAGTGCCCTTTGCACATTTATATTCTTTCCCCATAGATAGCAAACTCTTGTGCCCTGAGTTCATGGGAAACCCAGACGAGCCCAAGAATTGCAAAGTCTGCTGCAACTCACAAAAAAGTCTTTTATTTTCAAGTTTGAACTCAGTTCACCCACCTAGCACTCACTGTGTGAATGCTGGCAAGCCACCCTGAGTCCAGAAGACATTGGGTTTATATACAGTATAGGAATAGTGTGAATATTTACAGAAAAGGGGAGTAGAGGATAGCATAGTACTGAAGTGGGAGGGGGGTTAATGGGTGTCTGTTCAAAGACTAATTTTATGGCCAGTCATAACTGTGACCTGACCTCTGTTTACCTTTTACTTTTTCCATGGTCTCCCTTGAGCTAAGGTCTCAAGGACAGGCACCTGGAGAGTTATCAGGAGTGTTGGGTGTTGGTTTTTGGAGACACAGAGGCGGTGCCATTCTAACACTAGGGGAGGGGGAAGGGCTGCTGCAGGAGGCTGCAGAACAGAAGCCAGCTGTCTGCATATCATACTTGCCACTGTGTGTGTGTGTGTGTGTGTGTGTGTGTGTGTGTGTGTGTGTGAGAGCCACTGGCGGGGAACGCAGGGGCAAACTGTACAACACTGAAATCTCTCTAGTATCAGTAATTCGGGGGTTACAACAAAACAACGACACAAACAAAGAAGGGGGCACTGTGTCTACTATGTGTAGACAATTTGTAAGAAAAAGTCATCACATAAGGGGCATCGATACCTGAGAGTGGGTAAAGGGGTTTCCTATCTGAACTGAGTTAACTGTGGCAGGTTTTCTGATGCCTTTGTAAATATGGGGTGTGGGGGGCAGTAGTGTGTGTGCCCATATATGGGGATAATCCAGTACTATTTTGATCTGGAAAATTAACTCATAAATTACTGTGCTAAAAATGGCAACAAGTCCTTTTTAGGGAGAAGGGAAGGCTAGGTGCTTGTCAGCTCCCTGCAGGGGAGAGATAACGTATCCTCTGCTGCCCGCTCTCTCCAACAGCGTATACCAGGTGGGAATTAGAGATCACAGGATATGGAGAGCATATGAGTTTCTTTCTGCTACCCTGTGCCTGCTTGGTAGCAGCTCTTGTGTGCAGCACAACTTCCTTCAAAAATTATTGAGGTAGCTGGGCAGTTGTGGTGCACGCCTTTAATCTCAGAACTCTGGAGGCAGAGGCAAGCAGATCTCTGAGTTGGAGGCCAGCCTGGTCTACAGAGTGAGTTCCAGGACAGCCAGGGCTACACAGAAAAACCTTGTCTCACAAACAACAACAGCAACAACGGTTTGGTGAGGTAATTAGTGCAAACAAAAAATGCAAATGAGATAAGACAAAGCCAGAAAAAAAGCAAATTAGATGTTAGTAAGCCTAAAAAACTAGAGGCGAGCTCTAGATTTGAGTGCCAGCTTTTTAGCAACCAAAGAGGAATATAATTCATTATGAGTCATTATTAGCACTAAGCTTTGTGGTCTGTAATCAGTAACAGGAGCTGAGGCAGAACAGCCCGGATAACTTAACATGACCCTGCCTCAAAATAAAAAATAATTTAAGTCACGTAAGGGCTATTCCTGGTTGTCAACTTGACTACATCTGGAATGAACTACAATCCTGGAATGGAGGGCTCACCTGTGACCCAGATCTTGAGGCTGGAAGACACAGGCTTCTAACAAAGATCTTGGCATGGAGATCTTGAGGCTTAGTGGCCATGGAAAGCTTAGGCCTAGGCAAGGCAGTATATGCCTTTAATGCCAGGAAACTGAGGCAGGCAGATCTCTGAGTTCAATGTCAGCCTGAGACAAAGCAAGTTCCAGATCCAGACTTGGTAGTACACACTTTTAATCTGGGCCCCACCTTCTGCTGGAGGCCTACATAGGTCATTGGAAGAAGGAAGACTCACTCTTCCTTGCCTGTTTACACTTACTGGCCAGCACATCTGTTGGAACCTACTTCTTCAGGACTCTGTGCAGAACACCAGCTGAAGCAAGTAGCCCCTGTTGGACTATGTCTAGTCTGTGAGCTGAGCAGCTTCCAGACTTGGGGATTTTCCATTCGCAGCTGCCCATTGTTGGGTTAGCTGGACTACAGACCGTAAGTCATTATAATAAACTCCCCTAATAGAGACATTCCATACATTCTGTGACTCTAGAGAACCTAAGACACTCAGTCACCATGGCTGTTCTATGACTCTAGAGAACCTAAGAAACTCAGTCACCATGGCTATTCTTGAGTTCCACACAGTGGAACATCGCAGGGACTAAGATGCTAAAGTCCCTTTCAGGCCAACACACAGGGATGGAATCACCAAGGTGGCTTCACTCCTCCAGTCGAGAGCAGGCAAGCCAATGAGTCAGGTGTGATTGCATTTCATGCTTAAGAAGTGGAAAGGGGGCTGGTGAGATGGCTCAGTGGGTAAGAGCACCCGACTGCTCTTCCGAAGGTCCAGAGTTCAAATCCCAGCAACCACATGGTGGCTCACAACCATCTGTAATGAGATCTGGCGCCCTCTTCTGGAGTGTCTGAAGACAGCTACAGTGTACTTACATATAATAAATAAATAAATCTTAAAAAAAAAAAAGTGGAAAGGGAGCTGGTGAGATGGCTCAGTGGGTAAGGGCGCTGACTGCTCTTCCAAAGGTCCTGAGTTCAAATCCCAGCAACCACATGGTGGCTCAAAACCATCCATAATGAGATCTGACGCCCTCTTCTGGTATGTCTGAAGTCAGCTACAGTGAATTTATGTATAATAATAAGTCTTTTTAGCCGGGCGTGGTGGCGCACGCCTTTAATCCCAGCACTTGGGAGGCAGAGGCAGGCGGATTTCTGAGTTCGAGGCCAGCCTGGTCTACAAAGTGAGCTCCAGGACAGCCAGGGCTACACAGAGAAACCCTGTCTCGAGAAACCAAAAAAAAAAAAAAAAGTCTTTTTTAAAAAAAGTGGAAAGGACTAGTTTGATGGTCTGTTTGCATCTGTTTACCCTAACAAGCATTAGACAGTCTTCAAAAGTACAATGAACAAGTGATTTTTTTTGTTTTGTTTTAAAAATTAAAACTTTTTTTTTTTGAGACAAGGTTTCTCTGTGTAGCCCTGGCTATCCTGCACCTCACTTCGTAGACCAGGCTGATCTTGAACTTAGAGATCCACTTCCTGCTGGTGGGTTCTATGTGCTAGGATTAAAGATGTGTGGCACCTTTAATTCTAGCACCTGGAGGCAGAGGCAAGAGAATCTCTGTGAGTTTGAGGCCAGCCTGGTCTACAAGTTGCAGGACAGCCAAGGCTGGGCTGTTACATAGAGACATCCTGTCTCAGAAGACAAAACAAAAACAACCCCCCCCCCCCACAAAACCAAAACGAAACCAGAAACCTTTCTAAACAAGACAAAGTGTAATAAACATATGGCAAGTGTACATTTTGGAGGATACAGTCTAATTTTTCATGACTTCAACTCATGCAACCTATGTACCTAGAGCCACAGCTACTACAAGCACCCCAGAGCCCCCACTTTGCTCCTAGAACAGCATTAAAGAACACATCAATGCATTTACCTGCTAAGAGGTTATGCCTAAATTGACCTACATAGACCCACAGATATGCCATCCTAATTTAATTCATTGATTTTTTTTTTTATGTTAGAATTCAAAGTATCGGGTTTGATTGTGGTATTTTCACACACAATGGGTCATTTTATTTTATTTTATTTTATTTTTTGGTTTTTCAAGATAGGGTTTCTCTGTGTAGCCCTGGTTGTCCTGGAACTCACTCTGAAGACCAGGTTGGCCTCGAACTCAGAAATCCACCTGCCTCTGCCTCTCAAGGGCTGGGATTAAAGGCATGCGCCACCACCGCCCAGCACAATGGGTCATTTTACTTTGTTCAGCTCATTGTCCTCCTCCGCAACTCCCACTTGTCCTTCTATGTCCCTGTAAGATTAAACTTGGTTGCCAATTTAAGGGGATTTAGAATCGTCATGGAAACAAATCTCTGCGCAAGTCTGTGAGGATTTTATAGATGTGGTAAATTAAGACATGAAGACACTGCTAAAGGTATAATCAAATGAAAAAATGGGGAAGTAAGTAAATAAGTAAATAGATGGCCGGTGATGGTGACAGGTGCCTAATTTAATCCTAGCACTCAGGAGGCCGAGGTAGGTGGATCTCTAGTTCCGGTCTATCCTGGTCTACAGAGAGTTCCAGGACAGCTAGGGCTATACAGAGAAACTCTGTCTCAACAACAAAAAACCCAAACAAACAAACAGAAAAACGAAGAAAAGGGGGAAAGAAGGAGGAGAGGGGAGGGAAAGGAAGGAGAGTAGACAGGAGGGGAGGGGAGGGAAGGAGAAGAGAATGGAGAGGAGAGGACAGAGGAGGAGAGGAGAGGGGAGGGGAAAGAAAGAAGAGGCAAGAAAAGAATGAACAGCGTAACTACTTATTTCTGCTTCTCAGAAACTGGGACCACTGCTCCTGGCCAAGAGATGCGGCAGGTGAGTTGAATTTCGGAACTTGTCTCTGCTAAGGCTGAAGCTGTGCTGAGCTCTTTGCTGCTACTTTCTTTGCGCACTAGGGGCCACTACGGCCACTTTTGGCTTTGCGTTCTGTGGCTGGGGCTGCTTTCTCAGCTTCCCAAGGCTCCCTAGCATCCCCAAGGCTTCGAAGCCTGCGATGCCCAAAGCAGCTGAAGCAGCTGGCAGGGCACCCAGCTGCCTTGGGGACGAAGTAAGCAATCACAGCAGGTGGAGGTCTTCCAAACGCAGCTCAGGCTGCTGAGAGACGCGGCTGTGGCTAGCAAGGGGCGCGCTGAAGTTTCAACTCTAGCGGTTCTATAGCAGTGACAGCAGCCAGGTGGCTTTACATCTAGGCTAGAGGGGGACCCGATCCCTTTGTGGACCGCAGGCTATCAGACTCCAGGGTTGTTCTCAGCTAGTGAGATCAGCTCTCAGCAACCTGGGTCGGAGTTGATTTTCTGCTATGCGCTCACTTCCGGATTCCTGCCAACCTGCACTTTTGGTCTTGTCTGAGTCCCACCCTTCCACTCCCCACAACTGCCTCCCAGAGTTGCCTCTCATCCTGGGGTTATGACGGGTTAATTTTGGGTTTCCCTGTTCTTTTCTCAGGCTCTCGGGGTAGCTCAGTTACAAACCGTAGATCTTCTCTGTTGATGGCACACAGCCTCTGAGTCATACAGAGGGATCCCTGCCCTCTGCTGACCTGTCACCAAGGAGTCATTGTCTCACCAAACCTCACAGCTAGTTTTGAGGCTTGTGAGTATTGTGAGCTTGCCACGAGGGAGACCGGTCTTCACCAGAGCCACCGGGTTTGCCTTTAGAAGCAGCCTCCTGCCCTCCTGTTCTCCTGTGGAGCTGCGGGGATGGAGACATGTTCCTCTTGTCTTCTCTGTGACTCGTGGGTCCTTAAGACTTAGGTACCCCTACCCATCACCACCTTCGAGAAGTTTTCATCTGCATATCTCCTCCCCTTCTTTTCCACTACCGTACAAGTGGAAAAAATGCAGATCATGTGACCTGTCTCTGTCCAGTCCGGATGTGTGTGGTTCATGTCCCTGTGTTCTGTGTGGATTTCCGACAAGGGTTTCCTGCTAGATTCAGAAGTTTAAGAAGACTCAGATTTGGCTCTTGGGTAGCTTGGGTTTTCTATTAGGAGGCCTGCTATGTCAGGCGTTGGCTCTTGATTTTGAGGTTTTGATAGCATGAAGTTAGGCCGCACAGGATAAAGCAGCTTCCTGAAAGTTCGGATGGAGCTGTGCTTGAGAGAGCAACTTCTCTAATCTCCCGGCTCCTCCTCCCCCCACTGTTTCTATGGCAGCGTCTGCTCTTGGATTTCCTGGCTCTGTTTCCCTCCTCTTACATTCACCTTCTTTCTTCTTAATTTTTTTTCTAACATTTATGTGTGGATGTGTGTGTGTGTACCTGCGTACATGCACACGTGAACCAGTCATGGTGTTCTTGTGAATGTCAGAGGACAACTTGCGGGAGTCAGTTTCCTCTTTCCATCATGTGTGTCCCTGGGATTGAACTCGGATCAGACTTTGACCCTTACCTTCTATTGCCCGAGCCTTCTATTTCTACAGCTCCTCCAGCTTGGCTGCCCCAGCATCTTCAGTTCTACTGTGGACTCTTTGCCTCCCATGTCTCTGCCGCTGGCTGCTGGCTTCAGTGCTTCCCAAACACTCTGGGTTACTTGGCGTTTTCCTGTTCTCAGGTCCATGAGTGCTGTGGATTGAACATGCTTTCTCATCTCTAGAGTTCACACTGAAAGCTCCAGTGTAGGAGTGTTGAGAAGTCCTGGGACGTTTAAAAGGTGTTTACATCAAATTGCGCCCGCCCTCATTGTTTTGGTTGAAAAAAAAGACCAGGATGTGTTTAGTAGAGCACAGTATGGTGAGGTGGGAGGGGTGCCTTGGAGGGCTCATGCTGAAGCATCCCTTCCCCCTTAGGTACCAGCCTAAGGAGAGAGATAGATGCTATAGAAGAGAGTTTATTTGGGGTAATGGAAAGAGGAGCTGAGAAGGGACAAAGGAGGACAGAGAGAAAGAAGAGAGAGAGAGAGAGAGAGAGAGAGAGAGAGAGAGAGAGAGAGAGAAGAGGAGGGGCAGAGGGGGGATGGAGGGGGGAGGGGAGAGAGGGAGAAAGGGGTCAGAGAGAGGAGAGTCAGAGAGAGAAGGGGCAGAGACATGGAGGAGGAGCCAGTCACTTTTATAGAAAGCCACGCCTACCTGGCGGTTGCCAGGTAACTGAGCCTAGAAGGAATGCCAACATTCATGAACGAAATAATTCCAATTTAGGGCACCGAAACTTCTTACTTCTTATTCTGAAGAAATGTTTTGGTTACCACGGTGTGTGTGTGTGTGTGTGTGTGTGTGTGTGTGTGTAGTTTTGTGTTGTATCTCTTTTGTACCTGGCTCTTTGTCCTTCTGGTCTCTGCCATGAGTCAGAGCAGAATGAACAGCCCCTTGCCAGCAATGGCTGCTGGATCTTAGACGTCTCAGCCTCCAGAACCATGAGTCCAAACACACTTTGTATTTTTTTTAAAGATTTATTTATTTATTTAATATGAGTACACTGTAGCTGTCTTCAGACACACCAGAAGAGGGCATCAGATCTTACAGATGGTTGTGAGCCACCATGTGGTTGCTGGGAATTGAACTCAGGACCTATGGAAGAGCAGTCAGTGCTCTTAACCACTGGGCCATCTCTCCAGCCCCTACACTTTGTATTTTTAATGTTTGTAAAGTACCTGTGATGGTTTGAATAAGAATGACTCTCTTGGAGCGGGGAGAGTAGGGGGAAGGGTTTGGGGGACTTTTGGGGTAGCATTGGAAATGTAAATGAAGAAAATACCTTTTTTTTTTTTTTTTTTTAAAGAGAATGACTCATAGATGTGTATGCTTAGGGAGTGGCACTATTAGGACCTTTGGCCTTGTTGGAGTGGGTGTGACCTTATTGAAGAAAGTGTGTAACTGGTGGTAGGCTTTGCAGTATCAAATGCTCAAGGCAGGCCCAGTGTCTCTCTCTCTTTGCCTGCTGATCTAGATGTAGAACTCTCAGCCACCTCTCCTACACCCTATTTGTCTGCATGCCAGCATGATTCTCACCATGATGATAATGAACTAAGCCAGCTCCAATTAAATGCTTCCCTTTCTAAGAGTTGCTGAGATCATGGTGACTTTTCACAGCAATAGAACATTGACTAAGGTTGCTGTAGTGGTGGTGGCAGTGGTGGTAGAGGCAGTGGTGCATGCCTTTAATCCCAACACTAGGGAGGCAGAGGCAGGAGAATCTCTTGAGTTTAAGACCAGTCTAGCAGGGCTACACAAAGAACCCCTGTCTGGAAAGAGAGAGAGAGAGAAAAAAAAAAAAGAGTTAAAACAAACAAGGGCTGGTGAGATAGCTCAGCGGGTAAGAGCACTGACTACTCTTCTGAAGGTCATGAGTTCAAATCCCAGCAACCAAATGGTGGCTCACAACCACCCATAATGAGATCTGACGCCCTCTTCTGGTGTGTTTGAAGACAGCTACAGTGTACTTATGTAAAATAATAAATAAATCTTTAAAAACAAACAAACAGGGCTGGTGAAATGGCTCAGTGGGTAAGAGCACTGACTGCTCTACCAAAGGTCCTGAGTTCAAATACCAGAAACCACATGGTGGCTCACAACCAACTGTAATGAGATCTAACGCCCTCTTCTGGTGTGTCTGAAGGCAGCTACAGTGTACTTGTGTATAATAATAAATAAATCTTTAAAACAAACAAACAAACAAACAAAATCTAAAAAGAACAATTAATTAAGACAGTACTCAAGTCAAGTATTCCATTATGGCAACAGAAAACAGACTTAGACATAAAATGTTTCTCGTCCCTCTTTTCAGCTCAGATGATAACCCCATCTCAGAGGCTTGCCGTTCTAGTTGTAGTCAGCGGGCACGGAGCTTCGTTTACCCATCCTCAGGAGTTTGGTTTGTTATAGCTCTGTTCTGTTTTTAATAGAAGACTCAGAGATTTAACACCTATTACCTATTGCTACCTTCCTAGAATCCTCCTCGTTAATTTTAATGAAAAGAAATTCACATGAATGTACACATATGCACACACATAGACAGAAACATACACATTTGGTTTGTGGAGTTCTCCAGGTTCAATACAGGCTTTAGTGTTTAGGTCTCAAGGATTCTTTGGTTTTTCTCTACCCTTGACTTGGGAATGTGCCCTAACTGTCAAGCACCTTGGCTTAAGTCTTCTGGGCCCTAGCTGAGTTATCAGAGGCAGTCTGAAGATTTCTACTTCAATGTGTCGTGTGTTTTGATCCTTGTATCTGGGCAGGCAGGGTGCTCTAAAATAGTGCTCAGTGGTTAAGAACATTTGTTACTCTTACATAGGACTTGTGTTTGGTTCCCATCACCCACATGGTACCTCACAACTGACTCCAGTTCCAACTAATCCCAGTTCTACCAGCACCACTCTTTCCACACCTCCTTGGGTACCTGGCACACAGGTGGTACATATACATGCAGGCAAAACATTTTTTGTTTTGTTTTTGTTTTTTGAGACAGGGTTTCTCTGTGTAGCCCTGACTGTCCTGGAGCTCACTCTGTAGACCAGGTTGGCCTCGAACTCAGGAATCCGCCTGCCTCTGCCTCCCGAGTACTAGGATTAAAGGCATGTGCTACCACTGCCCGGCGTCAGGCAAAACATTTATACACATAAACAAACCTAAAAGATTTTTTTAAAGATTTAATTTATGTGAGTACACTGTCACTGTCTTCAGACATACCAGAATTGGGCATCAGATAGTTATGAGCCACCATATAGTTGCTGGGAATTGAACTCAGGACTTCTGGAAGACCAGTCAGTGCTCTTAACTGCTAAGCCATCTCTCCAGCTCCCAAAAGATCTTTTTAAAAGTCTGGTACATAACAGTTTACTGTTACTTTGTGTGGTAAAGTACTTCGCAGCCCTGGGCGTGATGGCAACACCCCTTTAATCTCAGCACCCTGGAATTAGAGGTAGGCATAGCTCTTGAGTTCAAGCCAACCCGGTTTATAAATTGACTTCTAGGACAAACAGGGAGTGGCATTACTAGGAGACGTGGCCCTGTTGGAGTAGGTGTGGCTATGTTGGAGGAAGTGTGTCACTGTGGAGGGTGGGGTGGACTTTAATACCCTAGCTGCCTGGAGGGCAGTTCTTCTCCAGACTGCTTTCAGATCAAGACGTAGAACTCTTAGTTCCCTCTCCAGCACCGTGTCTGCCTGCATGCTGCCATGCTTCCTGCCATGGTGATAATGGACTGAACCTTTAAGCCAGTCCCAATTAAATGTTGTCCTCATAAGAGTTGCCTTGGTCATGGTGTCTCTTCGCAGCAATGGAAACCCTAACTAAGACAGTATGATAAAAGATACAGGGGCTGTTGAGATGGCCAGCAGCTAAGAGCACTGAGTGCTCTTCCAAAGGTCCTGAGTTCAAATCTTAGCAACCACATGGTTGCTAACAACCATCTGTAATGGGATCCAATGCCCTCTTCTGGTGTGTCTGAAGACAGTGAGTGACAGGTAATCACATACATAAAATATATAAATCTTAAAAAAAAAAAAAAGGAAACTGTGTTCTAGACCATTGTTCACTATAGAGACCCTGTGATTGATTAAACAACAACTCCACAAGGTGAGCATGTCAGATGGAAAACAATGCTTTCAGTTTGTCTGGAACATGTTCTAAAAGATAAGTTAGAACCACATGGTGGCTCACAACCATCTGTAATGAGATCTGATGCCCTCTTCTGGTGTGTCTAAAGATAGCTACAGTGTACTTATATAATAAATAAATAAATAAATAAATAAATAAATAAATAAATAATTTTTGTTTTTTTTGAGACAGGGTTTCTCCTACCTTCATGTCCCTGGTGCTGGGTGGCAAGTGTGTGTCACTATACACTGTTCACAGAACTTTTGAAGTATTTGTATTTTTTTCATCTTTATATGTGTGTGGCTTGTGTACATGTAGAGGTGTTCACATGTATGTGGGGTTTTGTGGAGACTTAAAGTTGATGGTTTTTTTTTTTTTTCCTACATCACACTTCACTTTGTTAGAGAGGGTCTCTATCCACAGCTCTGGCTTCCCTGATATGTAGACCTTTTTTTTTTGTTTTTTAGATTTATTTGCTGGGCAGTGGTGGTGCATGCCTTTAATCTTGGAAGCACTTGGAAGGCAGAGGCAGGCAGATTTATTTCTGAGTTCGAGGCCAGCCTGGTCTACAGAGTGAGTTCCAGGACAGTCAGGACTATACAGAGAAACCCTGTCTCGAAAAGCCAAAAAAAAAAAAAAAAAAGATTTGTTTATTTATTTATTATATAAGTATACTGTAGTTGTCTTCAGACACACCAGAAGAAGGCATCAGACCTCATTACAGATGGTTGTGAACCACCATGTGGTTGCTGGGATTTGAACTCAGGGCCTCTGGAAGAACAGTCAGTGCTCTTAACCACTGAGCCATCTCTCCAGCCCCTGATATGTAGACCTTAAGATGATTTGTAGTCTTAGGATTTTATTGCTGAAGAGACACCATGACCAAGTCTACTCTTATAAAGGAAAGCATTTAATTGAGGCTGGCTTACAGTTTCATGAGCATCATGGTGGGAAGCATGGTGGAATGGAGGCAGACACGGAGCTAGAGAGGGACCTGAGAGTTCTACATCTTGATCCTCAGGCAGCAGAAGGGAACTTTGTGCCATACTGGGCATAATGTGGGCATAGGAGACCTTAAAGCCCATCCCCATAGTGACACACTTCCTCCAACAAGGCCACACCTTCTAATAGTGCCACTGGCTATGGGCCAAACACTCAAACACATGAGTCTGTGGGGGCCATAACTCGAAATCTATCTTGCCCCACCAAAGGACGTAAGGAGTTTTGTTTCATAGATGATCAAAGATTGGGCCGGGTGTTGGTGGAGTCCACTTAATCTCAGCACTTGGGAGGCAGAGGGATGCAGACATCTATGAGTTTGAGACCAGCCTGGGCTACAAAATGAGTTCTAGGATAACCAGGGCTATCCTGTCTCAAAAAAGGATAATATCCTCGAGGGGATTGGGAAGATGAAGCCGCAGTGGATGGACCACATACCCCCAAACATAAGGAGCAAAAGTTCAGATCCCCAGAATCCAGGTAAAAGCTAAGAAGGCATGATGGCTGCCTGTAATCCCAGCACTCAGGAGACAGAAGTAGTGGAATCTCTGTGAGTCTGAAGCTAGCCTGATGTGGTGGTTTGAATAGGTATGGCCCTGGCTGTGCTGGAACTCACTCTGTATACCAGGCTGGCCTTGAACTCAGAAATCCACCTGCCTCTACCTCCCAACAAGGCATGCGCCACCACTGCTGGGTCCCAAACATTTTGTTTTTAAGATTTATTTATTTATTATATGAAAGTACACTGTAGCTGTCCTCAGATACGGGTGGTTGTGAGCCACCATGTGGTTGCTGGGATTTGAACTCCGGACCTTCGGAAGAGCAGTCGGCGCTCTTAACCACTGAGCCATCTCGCCAGCCCACCCCAAACATACTATTTGGAAAAGTGAATAAGGAAATTAATAATGAAGTCTAGGCAACTGTACCCTCCACCCACGGGTGATCTCAACATTTGAATAAACGATTGTGTGCTTGCTCTTCTTCTTCGAGTGTTTTGCTTATTATTGTTCTAATTAAAGGCAATTTTCTAAAATGCCGGTGTTTGAACCAAGGGCCTCTTGTGCAGCTGGCATGCCACGAAGCTACCCTCCAGCACGAATTCTTTTTTTTTTTTTTTTTTTTTTTTTGGTTTTTCGAGACAGGGTTTCTCTGTGTAGCCCTGACTGTCCTGGCACTCACTTTGTAGACCAGGCTGGCCTCGAACTCAGAAATCCGCCTGCCTCTGCCTCCCGAGTGCTGGGATTAAAGGCGTGCGCCACCACGCCGGGCCAGCACGAATTCTTAATTCATTTGTTTATGTGCTCATGTATTAATAGATTCGATTGCTAAACACTCTCTCAGCAGCAGATCTGCAGTACTGGCTAAGCTCGCCATAGGAAACAGCTTTTCATTTTCTGTATTCCGAAGCGATAGGAATGCATAGCTGGAGTGAGGCATTAGAGTGCTGCAGTTGTAGTTCCGCAGTGTGTCCGGCAGATGGCGATGCCGAGATCACCGAGTGCGGTCCTCAAAGCTGAAGGTAGGAAGGATCTGATCGCTTTCCAACTGCTGGATGGAAAAGCAAAACAGAACTTGAAGAGAGGCAGAAGGATTTGGAAAGGTTTTGAAAAAAAGACGGATTTCTGGCAGGCACTCCCGCAGGAATGAGGCGGTCCCTGGGCTCTCTTCTGAGGATGCTCCCGCAAATTAAGAGGTCTGGGACCCACTGGCGGGAATTTCTAGGTCCTACTCAGCTGACTGAGTGAGGAAGAGATGCCTCTGGTTCCACTCTGAGTCTGTTATTTATCTCAGTGACCTTTCCGTGTGTCCCCGCCCCACCGCCACTAGCAGAGCGTAGGAGATAAAGATGATGCTGTTCCGTCTGCCGCCCAAGTTTGCTTCAAGGCTGAAAGGGTATCCGGCTGTTGGCAGCGAAGATTTAAGGCTGGTCTACTCTGAATCAAAGGCAGGTGTGGCTGTTTTAAGAGTTCTCTCTGTTCCTATGGAGCGGAACACCGTCCAGTCTTGTGATTTGAGAACTGGCAACAACAGGAGTTGGCGCAGGACCATAGCTGGGCTATCTGTGCTTCCGCTGCCTCCCTGCCCGCCCAGCCGCTGTCGCCACTCCTCGCCACTGCTGCACGTGGGGGTGGTTCCTACTCTTCTTTGGGGTCATCGTTACCATATTATCCAAAAGATAAGGCTTAAAAGAAGGAAAATATCTAGAGTAATAATAAAGAATGGAGTTGTTATATTGTCTGGAACGCTCCACATGGTTATTCAAAGCTAACACCTTCTTAAAGGGATTGTTCAAAGGGGTTGAAAAGGGTTAGGGATGCTACAGTAAGCAAGGATGCATTCTATGGAGAGGCCGCGGAACACAATCACACAAACAGGATTTTTTTTTTGTCCTATTTAATGCTGTGTGTTATGCAAGGTCTCTCCAAAGAGGTGCCATTGAGCAGAGACTTAGCTGGTGAGAAGTAAGCCACACTGAGACCTGGGAGGAGGGCTCCTGTAGAGAGGAGAGGCAAGTTATCAAGAAGAACCGGGCAGACGCTGATGCTAAGGAGGTGAGGGGGCTGACCTGGGACGTGCTGGACAGGCAGGGGGCTGGAGGGGAGGAACTCCGGACTGACTGGTCAAGCCTGCTTGTCCAGCTCTGTCCTGGCCTCACCCTGAGGCAGGAGCTATTTGCTTTTCCCCTGGGAAAATGTCACCAGGACAGATGGGACTCTGGAGTAGTGATGGAAAGTTTTGGAAAACAGATGTGCACAGCGGAAGTTGGGTATTATATAACAGTTTTGTGCACTGAGGTAAGGCGGACCGAATGGTGACTTCCATTTGGTTTCCTTCCGAACATGCCCCTTGTGTTCCTATGTCTGTTGCTGCTTTTATTCGGTCACTGTTTGCACTGCCACTCCACACTGTCCACTCTGCCTGGTTCTGTTCTTCACTGGCCTTCCTCAACCCACTCTCCTAGCTCTCCTCTCTCCTAGCTCAGCAGGGAACTGTCTGAGCCGCTCTGCCACAGCCCTCAGCCAGTAAGTCTCAGGTTTCTAGGTCAAGTGAAATTAGAGCCCCATTTCCTTTTGTGTAAAGGACTATCTCTAGCTCGCACCCAGGGCCTCCCCTTCTGTGCATTAAATGATGCCAGCGGAGCTTTCCAGTCATATTTGAGCCAATGTTTCCTTTTCAAGGACTTCCCTGGGACTAGGGAGGTGTCCTGAGCAGATATTCAGTGATACACACAAGTTATGATTATACTTTATCCTGGGAAATTACAAAGAAATGCCTTTGTCTTTAGTTCCAAAAAAAGAGCACACTTTCTTTAGGACTCAGTTGAATGACCCTTGCCCTCATACCTCTCCCTAGATACTGCCAGGAGGAGAATTTTGCCCAGTTTGTTCCTTTCAGACATGGGTCTAGTAAGCCTTGTGCTGGCTAGTTTTATGTCAACTGGACACAAGTTAAAGCCACCTGAAGAGGAGGGAACTTCAATTGAGAAAATATGTTCATAAAATGGGGCTATAGGCAGGCTGTAGGGCATTTTCTTAATTAGTGATTGATGGAGAGGGGCCCAACCCATTGTGGGTGGTGCCATCCCTGGGCTGGTGGTCTTGGGTTCTATAAGAAAGCAGGCTGAGCAAGGCATGGAGAACAAGGCAGTTAGCAGCCCCCCTCCATGGCCTCTAAGTCAGCTCCTGCCTCCAGGTTCCTGCCCTGTTTGAGTCCCTGTTCCTTCAGTGATGAGCAACGATATGGGAGTGTAAGCCAAACAAACCCTCAACTCCCCAAGATGCTCTGGTCGTGGTGTTTTATCACAGCAGTAGTAACTCTAGACACTGCCTGGAAGAGAATCTGGCCCAGTTTGTTCCTTTCTGTCATGTGCTTGCATAAGCCCCAACTGTGAGTCAAGCACTGGGACCATAACTAGGTCTTTGAACTTTAGAAAGTCACAACAGAAATACAGTCCAGATTCTATAAAATCTTCCTACACATGCTACCGGTGTGATCGTCCTCTCTACCTAGGGAAGCAGGTGGAATGGGTTAAGAGGTTAAAGGTCACTGATGTTGCTTGCTTAGAAAAGGGGAGCCATTTGTTCAGGGTCACACTGGTTCCAATTCCAGGAAGAACTGGGTCTAACCCAAGCCTTTGACTCTGATTTTATCCCTCTGGAATTTTAACTGGACTACAGAGCTTGGGCTGTCACTCCAAAGGCCAATGGGCAGAGACAGGGACTGAATCTTTAAGTTGTGCCTCATTCTGAGACCCAGGAATTGAAGAGGGAAGCAGATTAATCTCCCCAATGTGTGTGTGTGTATGTGTGTGTGTGTGTGTGTATGTATGTATGTATGTATGTATATGTGTGTATGTGTGTGTGTGTGTGTGTGTATGTATGTATGTGTATGTGTGTGTGTGTTTTAGAGGTCTTCTCTGTCTGCTTGCTACCTAATTTAAAAAAAAAATATTTATTTAATGTATATGAGTACACTGTTGCTCTCTTCAGACTCAGCAGAAGAGGGCATCAGATCCCATTACAGATGGTTGTGAGCCACCATGTGGTTGCTGGGAATTGACCAGGACCTCTGCAAGAGCAGTCAGTGCTCTTAACTGCTGAACCATCTCTCCTGCCCCTCGACCTCATTTTTTTTTAGACTTTATGTATGAGTGTTTTCCCTGCATAAGTGTGCACCACGTGCATTGCCTGCTGCCGATGAAGATGAGGAGAGGGCATAACTGGATACCTTGAAACTGGAGTTAGAGATGGTTATGAACTACCACACGGGTACAGGGAATTGAACCCAGGTCCCCTAAAAACAAACCCCCAAAACAAAAATTACTCTTAATCACTGAGCCACCTCTTTCCCTTTTCCGTTTGTCTGTCTATCTGTCTATTTTTGAGAGTATTTCTCATTGAACCTCTATCTTACCAATTGGCTAGACAGGCTGGCCAGCAGGCTCCAGATCCTCCTGCACCTACATCCCAGCACTGGGGTTATAGACGCACACTGACACGCCCAGCTGGGGATTTGTACTTAGGCACTCATGCATATGTATCTCTGCGTGCAATGTGTGCATGTGTGCATGTATCTGTGTCGATATGTATGTTCATGTGACTGTGTGTGTGTACATATGTGCATGTATGTGTGTCAGTATGTATGTCTATGTGTGTTCATGTGACTGCTGGGTTGTATGTGTGCATATGTGCACATATCTGTGTCAGTATGTATGTCTTTGTGTGTTCATGTGACTGCTGGGGTGTGTATGTGTGCATATGTGCATGTCTCTGTGTGTGCATGGGTGTATATGTATGTGTGTATCTGTATGTGTCTGTGTTAGGGGGAGGGTACAACAATGGATGACAAAAGTC
Source organism: Mus caroli (assembly GCF_978045245.1). Taxonomy (NCBI): domain Eukaryota; kingdom Metazoa; phylum Chordata; class Mammalia; order Rodentia; family Muridae; genus Mus; species Mus caroli. The sequence goes on along the minus strand of NW_028227267.1, from coordinate 71,957,987 downwards.
AGTCATTTCAGAGGTCAGTCTTGCCCTTCCATTTGGGTAGTTGACCACATTTTGAGACTTGTGGTGTTTTTCTCCACATCATCTCTTGTACTCTTCACTAATTTTCTGGATATCTGGACTTACACACTTCTTGAAGTGTCTCAGGCCTGTCTACAAGTATGAGTCTTGTATTCCTCCTCTGGGCTAGGGTAAGAGGCATGTGACACCCTGGTCAGGTGTGGTGGCACACACCTTTAATCCCAGCACTTTGGAGGCAGAGGCAGGTGAATCTCTGTGAGCTTGAAGCCATCCTGGTCTATCTATTGAGTTGCAGAATAGCTAGAGCTAAGTAGAGAGACTGCTGTCTGGGGGCGGGGTGAGAAGAGTGAACTTGGAACACAGAAACCATTAAACCAATATTGAGTTGATAGGGGAAGTTTCCACTTTAAAACAAACAAACAAACAAATAAATATTAATTAATTTATTATTTCTATAGATATTTTGTCTGCATGTATGTCTATGTACCATATGCATATGTGGTACCTGTGGAGGCCAGAAGAGGGTGCTGGATTCTCTGGGGCTGGAATTACAGGTAACAGAGTGGGTAAATGGGTTCTTTGGAAGAGAGCAGAATTTAGTTGTCTGTCTGTGAGTGATGTTCTGGCAACCTTTTCCCCTCTTCAAGACAGGGTTTTTCTGAGTTGCCTTGGCGGCCCTGGAGCTCACTCTGACCACGCTGGTCTCAAACTCACAGAGCTCCTCCTGTCTCTGCCTCCCAAATATTGAGATTAAAGGTGTTCATCACCACCACCCACCTTGTTCTGGTGCCTTCAAAGCTCAGGGGTTTTGTCATTGGCATTTATAACTTCTACAGATTGTCAACAGACAACAGTCATACACGTTTCATAAGGAGCACATAAAACAACTGTAACAATGGATTTTTGCCAACTTGATACAATCTAGCGTCACCTGGGCAGAGAGTCCCCATGAGGAGTCTTTAGAACAGACAGGCCTAGGAGCATGTCTGGGAGGGATTGTCTTGATTACATAATTGAAAGGGGACAACCTAGCTTAAAGGTGGGCAGCACTGATCCTTAGGGTTGGGTCCTGAGTTGTGTAAGAGTAGAGAAACTAGGGCAAGAAGGAAACATTCATGAGTTCATTCTGCCTCTGCCCTTGACTGTGGTATGACTTCCCGTCAATTCTGAGCGGCACACAGAATTGTGAACTTATATAAACCCGTTTATCCGTAGGTTGCTTTTGGCAGGGCTTTTTAACCCAGCAGCAGAAACAAGCAGAAGCAGATACTAACCACAAGATCATAAACCCGGGCCTGGAGAGATGGCTCAGTGGTTAAGAGCACTGACTGTTCTTCCAGAGGTCCTGAGTTCAATTCCCAGCAACACATGGTAGCTCACAACCATCTGTCATGGGATCTGATGCCCTCTTCTGGTGTGTCTAAAGACAGCTACAGTGAACTCATATGCATAAAATAAATACATAAATAAACAATTCTTCAAAACAAAACAAACAAAAAACAAAACAAAACAAACCGCTTTAATGGCTGAGCCACTCTCCAGTCCCTTTGAAAAAGTTCTTGGGAGGCAGAGGCAGGCGAATTTCTGAGTTCGAGGCCAGCCTGGCTTACAGAGTGAGTTCCAGGACAGTCAGGACTACAGAGAGAAACCCTGTTATCGGAAGAAAACAAAAACAAAAACAAAAGAAACCAAACCTCTCAGGAGGGAAGCAATTGCCCATAATCTTGCCGGGTGGTGGCGCATACCTTTAATCCCAGCACTCGGGAGGCAGAGGCAGGCAGATTTCTGAGGTCAGCCTGGTCTACAGAGTGAGTTCCAGGACAGCCAGGGCTACATTGAGAAACCCTGTCTCAAAAAATCAAAAAAAAAAAAAAAGTTCTTAAGGGAACAAACTCCACAAGATTTACAGGTTCAATGATTGTTCCAAGTTCAAAACTCAGTACACTGATACAAAAATAAATGTAGTACTTTGTTTAAAACTTCAAGGTTCTCTTAATAGTGACCAGCTCTTTGTACCATAAGCAAAAGGTAGCTCAAAACAAAAGCTTATGTTTAATTGAAATAATCACTCCTGTCTATATTAAGTGGGAATTTAAAACCATAACTTCCCCTCAACTTGTGGGAGTTAGGGCTGGTTAGCCACAGATCTCTGAGAGCCTCAAGTCTACTTTCAGGCTCCCCCACAAATCTATTGTCTTCCCTAGAGAGGAATCAAAAAACTGCAGTCTCACCCAGCCTAGAGTTTCACAAAATTCTAGAGTTACAGAATGTTCCATTCCAGTAAGACGATAGGGCCTCAGTGCCCTCTGATATAAATGATCTTGTGTAAGCAAGAAAAGATGCGGCTGAAAATACATGAGAGGCAACTGTTGTTTTGGGTGGGGGAATTATCTACTTCCGTAAAGGACTGGGAGAGTGCCGGGCAGTGGTGCCGGGCAGTGGTGGCGCACACAGCACTTGGGAGGCAGAGGCAGGCAGATTTCTGAGTTCGAGGCCAGCCTGGTCTACAAAGTGAGTTCCAGGACAGCCAGGGCTATACAGAGGAACCCTGTCTCAAAACAAACAAAAACAAACAAACAAAATAAGGACTGGGAAAGTTAGAAATATAGTGTGTATGTGTGTGTGTGTGTGTGTGTGTGTGTGTGTAATGAAGGCCACGCAGCATGGATAACTCTCGGATTCTCTAAAGTAACAGATCAGTTTGTGTACCCCATCTGTTTCAGATTCAACACTTTCAAGTCCAAAGGGAAAAAATATGATAGGGAACAGAAGGGAAAGATAGGGGAAGTTTTTTTATATTAATTAATACTCTGGTTATAAAAATACATTTGTCTTAACTGTCTAAAAATACTCTGTCTTGGTTAGGGTTCTATGGCTGTGGACAGACACCTGACCATGGCAACTCTTACAAAGGAAAATATTTACCTGGGGCTGACTTAAAGTTTCCGAGGTTCCAGTCCATTACATTATCATCATGGCAGGAGCCTGAAGGCACGCAGGCAGACATGGTTCTATAGGAGCCAAGGGTTCCACATCTTGATCCAAAGGCAGTGGTAGACCGTGTGCCACACTAGGAGTAGCATGGGCATAAGAATCCTCAAAGCCCACCTCCACAGTTATGTACTTCCTCCAAAAGGGCCACACCTACTCCAGTAAGGCCACACCTATTAATAGGGCCACTCCCTCTAGCCCTATGGGGGTCATACCTATTGAAAGCACCACATATGCCCTATTATAAGGAGGAATATACTTGTATATGCTCAGTATGCACACACTGTTAATTTGTTGAGTCAATCCTCACCCCCAGCAACAGGCACATCTGGAGGAATAAAAGATTAATATCCCCTCCACAAAAAAGTTAATACCAGCAGACACTACCGGGAGTAATAGTTTCGAGGAGTGCCTAAGGCCTCCATAGAGTGTGACAAGATAGTAAGAGACAGATGAGCCAGACACAGTTCCCTTTAATCACAGCCCTCAGGAGACAGAGGCAGGTGGATCTCGGAGTTCAGGGCCAGCCAGGACAGCCAGGGCTACACAGAGAAACCTTGTCTCAGAAAATGGGGGAGGGGGGAGTGGGAAGGTGGGACAGACACCACAAATATTATTACGAGGTCAGACCTTTTTTTTTTTTCCTCAGTCATATTTCTCCAAGGCTGTCCATGCTTTGTCATCCAAATGTAATATGGGACACCTTGGCTGTGCCATATAATATAATACTATAAGCAAATACATTTGCTATACCCTTTTCTTGACAGACTGACTTTTATTATAGTGGTTATGGTGGTTTCAATATGATTGATTCAGGGAGTGACACTCTTAGGAGGTTTGGCCTTGTTGGAGTAGGTGTGGCTGTGTTGGAGGAAGTGTGTCACTGTGTGTATGTGTATGTGTGTGCGTGCGTGTGTGTGTGTGTGTGGGCGGGGGGGCTTTGAGACCCTAGCTGCCTGGAGGACAGTCTTCTCCTGACTGCTTTCAGATCAAGATGTAGAACTCTTGGCTCCTTCTCCAGCTCTGTGTCTGCCTAGATGCTACCTTGCTTCCTCTCATGATGATAGTGGACTGAACCTCTGAACCTGTAAGCCAGTCCCAATTAAATGTCGTCCTTTATAAGAGCTGCCTTGGTCGTGGCGTCTCTTCCCAGCAATGGGAACCCTAGCCACGGCAGCGGTAATGACTATTACTCTTATGGTGGCAGAGAAAAGATCCCCCTGTTGACCCCTATTCAAGTAACCATGTTCTGTAAAAACTCGGGAAGGATACAGAGAGGCTGAAGTGAGTTTTCTTCTCTGGTTTAGAGGCTCACTGGTTTAGAGGCTCACTGGTTTAGAGGCTCACTGGCAGAGAGGGCATGTTAGGTGGTTGGAAACTTCTAGTAGGAGAGGAATATTCCAGTCCGGGGGGACAGCATGAGTGCGGTGTGAAGCAACATGCTTGGGAAGCCACAAGTAATCCACAGAATTACATGGCTCTGCCTGCCCTATTAGTGAGCAAAATGGGACCACACACTGTGTGCATGTGAACACCGTGCTACGGTCATGACCTCAGAGTAAACTTAGCCGAGCACCACTCCCATCTTTCTCCCTTCGCTGCGGCTTTCCTGTTCCTGGGCTCAGGTGATCATTTGTGTCCGTCTCCTAAACAACTAGGCCCTACCAGCAAGCACCACATATCCAACTTCACGTTTGTTCTTTCCTTTCTTTGTGTTTGTGAGTGAGGGGTCTCTCTGTTTAGTTTTAACTGTCCTGGCACTTAATATGTAGACCTGGCTGGCCTAGAATTCACAGAGAGATCCTTCTGCCCTTGCCTCCACAGTGTTGGGATTAAAGGTGTGCATCACCACGCCCAGAAAGACTTTTTTTTTTATAGTATATCTCACATGGCAGTGTTTACTGTATGTTTGTTTATCATCTGCCTCCTCCTAGCCATGAATTAAGTCCAAATGGACAGGGACTTTATTTTTTTTTTTTTAATATTTTTATTACATATTTTCCTCAATTACATTTCCAATACTATCCCAAAAGTCCCCCATAGCGCCCCCCACTTCCCTACCCACCCATTCCCATTCTTTTGGCCCTGGCATTCCCCTATATTGGGGCATATAAAGTTTGCAAGTCCAATGGGCCTCTCTTTCCATTGATGGCCGACTAGGCCATCTTTCGATACATATGCAGCTAGAGACAAGAGCTCCAGGGTTCTGGTTAGTACATCATGTTGTTCCAACAATAGGGTTGCAGATCCCTTTAGCTCCTTGGGTACTTTCTCTAGCTTCTCCATTGGGAGCCCTGTGATACATCCAATAGCTGACTGTGAACATCCACTCCTGTGTTTGCTAGGCTGGACAGGGACTTTAATGTATTCACTGTTACATATACAGTGCCTACTACAGTAACTTGTGTGTGTGTGTACATATGTATACATGCATACATATATAAATAGATATTTAGATGGATGTCTTAAAACTAGGTAGTGATTCCAAGTTATTTCATTCTAAATACGTAAAGCGATTTGAATCAGGATTAGAACCTCATGAGACTAAGGGGAAACCCAGACAGATGGGTGACTGGCAGGCCTGAATTTAATTCCTTTCCCTGGTACCTGTCAGCCATAGGCCATAAAGGAGGTCAGTTGAATTTAAGCTCTGGTTCAGACCAGAAACCATGGTATTACTCCTTTGAACCAACTGGGTACAGCCCGCACAAGAGGAACAACAGACTGAGTTGAAGAAAGAACCTGTCCATGTAAAATCACCTGACCTCCAAATGGACCAAATTCTGTAAGTAACTGCAAAGTTTCAATGTCTTGCTGTAAGGATGAGGGACAACTGAACCCTGAAGGCCTTCATTTATTTAAACAGTGATAGAAGAGGGTAGGACATTTCTCCAAGCTAATTATTGTGATGGTTTGTATATGCTCAGCCCAGGGAATGGCACTATTAGAAAGTATGGCCCTGTTCGAGTAGGTGTGGCCTTGTTGGAGTAGCTGTGTCACTGTGGCTGTGGGCTATAAGACCCTCATCCTATCTACTTCATGCCTGGAAGTGAGTATTCTGCTAGCAGGCTTTGGATGAAGATGTAGACCTCTCAGCTCTTCCTGCACCATGCCTGCCTGGATGCTGCCATGTTCCTGCCTTGATAAATAATGGACTGAACCTCTGAACCTGTAAGCCAGCCCCAGTTAAATATTGTCCTTTATAAGACTTGCATTGGTCATGGTGTCTGTACACAGCAGTAAAACCCTAAGATAGGCACGCTAATCAACATATCCCCTATCAGCATATCAAGCTCCACACTGGGCTCCAGGCTCCCTCAGGCCCCATTCACAAGGACCTGTTACACACTCAAAGGCCATGCTAGCATCCTAAGCCTTCTCACCTCTACCTTAAACTCTCTCTAGCTCCTGGTCCTTCCCTCCCATGGCAACTCACCCTCCTTATAACACAGCTATTCTCATACACTCTCTCTGTTCTCTCCCACTTTCCTAGCTCTGGCCATGTCTAGTCTGCCGGCTCTGTTCCATCTACTTCCTTCTCTCTCTGCTCTGGACTCTTATAGATGTCTCTCTTTGCTCTCTGTCTCCTATCTACAATCAGAGTCTTCTCCTTAACCACCATGGATGGTCATGTTTTCAATTTATACAACTATAAGCTGAAAACGGCAAAAGGTGTTCTCTTCTCAGAACCTCTGGGATGAGCCATGCTTGCCAGCATCTTCATTGTAGTTCAGTGAGACTGAATTCAGATCTCTGATCAACAGAACTGGAAGAGAATACATTCCTAGATTCATACTAAGAAGTGTGCTTATGTGCACATGTTACAACAGCAGCAGGAAATGAACACATGTGCTGTCTGGAAAGTCTGATCTTGAGAACTGGGTACCGGAGCATCATGCATTATATCATCATGGAGACTCACTGCGTTGCCCTGGCTGGCTTTAAACTTACCATCCGGATCAGCTTTCTGAATAGCTGGGTTACATATTCACCACCACAGCTCACTGGGATCATGTGAATCACGAGCTTCCTAGCTGTGGCTCTGTAGTTTTGGTGAAGATTGGTACCTTTGCCTCGTCTTCCAAACACCATGCAGGACCTGAAGCAGATATTAAGATGTTCACATGGATGCACATGCATGCAAGACTGGGGTGGAGAGGTAGGTGGGTGGGTGGGGAAGCGGAGCAGAAACAGATGCCCACCTGACTCTAAGATATGTCACTGGCTGCTGATTGGCAATGAGCTGTGAGGAGAGAAACATATCAGGTTTGCTCAATGGGCATATCCATTCCTACAAAGATCATCTGCCCATAAGAAGAGTCTGGGGTGGGGTGGGGAGGGGCGGGAACTGCCTGACTCCCTCCAGTTTCCCATTTCTAGCAGGTCAGGGTTCATCAGTGCCTCTGAGCTTTTACATTATCACCTTCGGCTTCTGCTCTGAAGCTGACCAGGAAACCATATCCCAAGCTTTCATTTATTTCATTGATATCCACAAATGAAGTATAGGTACATCAAGCCTAGGGTAAGATTTCAAAGAGCAAGCTGTGGCTGCTGCCTCTTGAGGTTTAGCTTAGGACTTCCACACAGGACTGAATGTACGCTACTGGCCTGGTCAAGGCAAGACACACTGAGATGCAGTGGGTTCACGAAATCAATCCCCACTCCCTCTCTCCTCATTTTGTAGCCCTAGCTGGCCTAGAACTCACTATGTAGATCATGCTGTCCTCTGAACTCAGTGTGCTGGGTTAAAGGCGTGTACCACTATGCCTGGCTTTGTTGTTGTTGTTGTTTGTTTTTTGTTTGTTTGTTTTGGAGACAGGATCTCATGTAACACAGGTTGATCTTAAAGAAGCTATGTAGCTGAGGATTCTCAGGTCCAAAGGAAATTTCAATTCCCCATAGTACAGAAGGCAGGCCATGTATCCAGAAATGAACTCAACCTAGACTATAGGAGGATTTCTGGCAGTTAGCTCTAAGCCAACTTGGGAACTTGTGAAACTGGATCCCATCTGCCTTACCTCTAGGACATATGGCTCCATTGACATACAAAGCTCATGCCTGCTTCCAGGCTCCCTCAGTATCAGTGCCTGTTATATATGACAAAGACCATCTTTCATCATAGCGTTTCTCACCTCCCCAGGCTTCCCTCTTCCCAGATACCCATTTGTTCTCTTTATAATGGCAAGATTTCCCCCCTCCAGCATGTTCTCACTCTGTTCTCTCTATTCTTTATCTTTGGTTATTCTCCTTTCTCTTACAGACAGCCCTGGTCATGTCCATTCTGCTGGCCATGTCTAGTCTACTTTCTCTCTCTGCTCTGGACTCTTCCAGAGCAGTCATGTTGGCAGTTTCTTTATCCTGTCCACTCAAGTATAAGGATCAACCTTGAACTCCTGATCCTCCTGTCTTTACCTTCCAAGGGATTACAGGTACATCGTACCATGCCAGGCTTTGAAGAACCTTCTGAGTTGGGCATAGGAGAATAGCAATCCAGCCTTTCTCAGAGGTGGGAAGATAGAAAGTACAAGTGGACAGGGTTGGAGATGATGTTGGCTTTATCCAGGAAGGTCTTAGTTAAGGTCTCATTGTTGCGAAGAGACACCATGACCGAGGCAACTCTTATAAAGGGCACCATTTAATTGGGGCTGGCTTACAGGTTCAGAGGTCCAGTCCATTATCATTATAGCAGGAAGGATGGCACCAACCAGGCAGGCAGACACGGCACTGGAGGAGTTAAGAGTTAAACGTCTTGTATTGAAGGCAAACAGGAGAAGACTGTTTTCCACATGGTTAGGAGAAGGGTCTCATTGCCCACCCTCACAGTGACACACTTCCTCTATCCAACAAGGCCACACCACCTCCTAACAGGGCCTCTCCCAGAGCCAAGCACATTCAAAGCACCACAAGGGACATGTTGAAGGGTCTGATATAGAGCAGGAAGATAGGGACACTCAGTGGTGGAGGTGAAGTCATGAGATAACACCAAAGAGGCCGGGGTTGACTTGGACCCCATGAATGGCCCAGTGGAAAGGAGAAACAGCAGGTTGGAAATGAGGTCAGCAGTTAAAGTACGGATACAATGAGTAGGGTGGTCAGGGATTGGAAACAGCGCCACGCGGGCCAAGGATGATGGTCAGAAGATGCCCTACTGTTCAGTTGGATAGCGATATTATTACTCTGTTTTTTAAAAAATGTATTGATCTTTATTACTTAATGTGCATTGGTGTTTTACCTGCACGTATGCTAGTGCGAGGGTGTTAGATCTTAGGATTACAGATAGTTGTGAGCTGCCATGTGGGTGCTGGGAATTGAACCTGGGTCCTCTGGAAGAGCAGTCAGTCAGTAAGTACCCTTAACTGCCCAGCCATCTCTCCAATTCCTATTATTCTATTTTTATAAACTTAAGTTCCCCAAGGGAAGGAATGAGTAGTAAATACAATTTTCAAGCCTTAACAATGCTAAACTCTACTCTTAATAGTCTTTAAATTATGTGTGTGTGTGTGTGTGTGTGTGTGTGTGTGTATTCTGTCTGAACATATGTCTGTGTACCATGTACATACTTGGTGTCCAAGAAGAAGACAGTAGTTCCAGATTCTCTGGGACAGAAGGTACAGTTGATTTTGAGCCACCATGTGGGTGCTGGCAATTGAAGCTAGGTTCTCTGAAGAACAACCAGTGTTCATAACCACTGAACCATCTCTACAGTCTCTCTTAATGGATTTGCACACAGTTCAGGGTATGTTTGAATGGATGTAATCCTCCCGTCGATCTTTGGATGGAAAGGTAAGTGTGCAGTTGGAATCGGGCCCTTGGTGTCATCACTTCCTGCTCTGCGTGTTTTGGAAACTGAATTGATCTGTGTAGTTGGAGAAACTCATTCACATTAAACAATCTCATAGGAGTCTTATATATGGAAATCCAGAGTACTTTTTAAAATTTATGTTTAACGAATGGTATGGAAAAGACCACACATAGTGGCCATACCTATAATACCAGCAGTTGGGAAGCTGAAGCAGGAGTATTCTAAATTTTAGATCAACCTGAGATACATATTGTGAACTAGGCTGGCCTCAGACTCTGGACAATCCTCTGCCTTGGGTTCCTGGAGGAATTTCAGGTATGTGGCTGTAAGGCAGATTGTCTAAAGACTAAAGAGAAGAGAGTAGATAGTGTAGGGGTGGTTTTGATGCTAAGGTCCTCTTCCCCAATTGGCTCTTGATCCATCAATAAAGATGCTAGCCACCAATCAGCTGGATGGAATAGGTGGGACTTTTGAGTCCTCAAAGGTGAGATAGCAGATTCGGAAAAACTGGGGGGTTGTGGGGGCGGGGAGGAGCTAGTTAGTAGCTATAGGAGAAAAAGCCAGACAGCCATGTGAATTTTTTTTATTAGCGTGGCCAATGGCTACTCTATCCAATTATGCCTGGGTGGCAGGGAGGTTTGGGAATGCCCAGTCATTGAGTTAGCAAAGGCATTTTAAGATTAGCTGGTGCACGTGTGTGTGTGTGTGTGTGTGTGTGTGTGTGTGTGTGTGTGTGTGTTTGTTTTCATCCACAGATCTGAGGGAACCTGGGTGGGTACTGGTAGCATAGTCTGCCCGGGGCTTAAAGCAGGGTAACAAAAGCTACATGCTACAAGATAGCACTCATAGCATACAGATGCTATGTATAATATAACATGATTATATATGTATAATCCCAGGTGCTCTGGGATTGCTGAACTACATTTTAAGCTGAATCTACTTGCATTGGTTGGTTTTGTGTCAACTTGACACAAGCTAGAGTCATTAGAGGGGTAGGAAACTCATGAAGAAATGCCACCATGAGATCCGTAAGGCATTTTCTCAATTAATGATCAATGGAAGATGGCCCAACCCATTGTGGGCGGTGTCATCCCTGGGTTGGTGATGCTGCGTTCTACAAGAAAACAGGCTGAGCCAGCCATGGAAACAAGCCAGTGAGCAGCACCCCTCCATGCCCGCTGCACCAGCCCCTGCTTCCAGGTTCCTGCCCTGTTGGAGTTCCTGTTCTAGCTTCCTTCAATAATGAGCAGCAATGTGGAAGTGTAAGCTGATTAAACCTTTTCCCCAACTTGCTTTTTGTTCATGGTGTTTTATTTCAGAAAAACAAAACAAAATAACAAAAACAACCAACCAACCAACAAAAAAACCCTAAGACAATAGTATAGCACAATTTTTAAAAAGATTATATGTAAGTACATGTATTGTATGTAAGTACACTGTAGCTGTCTTCAGACACTCCGGAAGAGGGCATCAGATCTCATTACTGATGAGATGGTTGTGAGCCACCATCAAATCCCAGTTGCTGGGATTTGAACTCAGGACCTTCGGAAGAACAGTCAGTGCTCTTAACCACTGAGCCATCTCTCCAGCCCAGTATAGAACAATTTATAATTGATAACAATCTGTGTTGCCTTATCAGTTAACTGCATTTGTATGTGTGTGAGTGTGTGTGTGTGCCCATGTGTGTTACTAAGGATAGAACCCAGGGCCTCATGCATTCTTTTTTTTTTTTTAATTTATTTATTTATTATATGTAAGTACACTGTAGCTGTCTTCAGACACTCCAGAAGAGGGAGTCAGATCTCGTTACGGATGGTTGTGAGCCATCATGTGGTTGCTGGGATTTGAACTCCAGACCTTCGGAAGAGCAGTCGGGTGCTCTTACCCACTGAGCCATCTCACCAGCCCCAGGCCTCATGCATTCTTGCAAGGACTCTACCACTGAACTATATCCCTAGCCAGCGGTAACTACATGCATGACAAGCAGAAGTCAGAAAGAATGCACCGTGGCCAGTGTTAATTTTGAAGTATCCAACAAAGGCCATGTGTAGAAAAAGACAGTAAGGCCATAAAGACTAGCCTATGAAATTCTCGTTGCTATAGTGTTTGGCTTGAAGGAGCATTTCAGTACTGCTGACAGCAAACCTTTAAAATTGCAGTCTTGCTTTCTTTTCTAAATCTTTGGAAAACGTTAGAACTGTTTCTTGAGACAAATCCCACGGTAGGGTTTTTTTTTTTTTCCTCTGCCTTAACCGTCTCTAACTACTTATGTCAGGGTGACCTTCCAATGAACAGAGCCTCGTGATGCAGCTTACAGCGGAAAGTCTTTTAGCCTCCAGACTGGTTCGTTTCAGACGAGTTCTTAATGTTTTCTTCAGATCCTCAGAATGTTTCCCAAGGGCACCTGCATTCCATTTAATGGCCTTCTCCGGAACTTTCTGTTTCCACGGCGCTGTTCTGGATTTTTCTGGAGCAGAGAAGTTTTAGTAGAGGGCAGTGTTTAAGATCGGAAGAAAACCAGGCTGGATTCAGAAGAAAGCCTTTGGCAAAAATCCTAGCTTCTTGGTTATGCAAGCACTCCTGGGTAGCTATCTTGTGCTCACTGATGCTGCTGTCAAGCATGAAGACCTGATGTCGAGGACCCAGGGGATGAGATGAACATCCAGGTAGAGTTAAACAATATGAGGAGATGTAACCGGGCTTGATCGTTGGTGATGTTCGCTACTGGAATGGCACCATCAACCAAACCTTCTATGAAGTCACTGTGCTGGCTAGTCTTCTGTCAGTTTGACAAGGACCTAGAGTTATCTGAAAAGAGGGAACCTCAATTGCAAAAATTACCTCCATAAGATCTGGCTATAGGATATTTCCTAAGTAATGATTGATGGATATCTTAGTTAGGGCTGCTATTGCTAAGAGGAAACATCATGACCAAAGCAGCTTGCGGAGGAGAGGGTTTGCTCGCCTTATGCTTCCATATCGCAGTTCATCATCAAAGGAAGTCTGGACAGGAACCTGGAGGGAGAAGCTGATGCAGAGGCCATGGAAGGGAGCTACTTACTGGCTTGTTCCCCATGGCTTGCTCAGTCAGATTTTGTTATAGAACCTAGGACCACCTTGTTGTGATTATAAAAAGATAAAGAAATATTAAGATATGTTTTATGGGGGTGTGGGGCTTCGAAGGGAGTACCTCAGCGGGCCCATGCCAAGATAAGACACATGATGGTATAGTATAGAATAGAGTTTATTCAGGGTATGGGGAGGGGAGTTAAGAGAATAATAGACGCAGAGAAAGGCAGAGAGAAGGAGAGAGTAGAGAAGCAGAGGCCAGCCATGGCCACGTGGAGAGAGTGGGGAAGGGAATGAGCAAGAGATAAGAAAGAGAGGGAAGGGGCAAGTTACCCCTTTTATAGTGGGCCAGGTCTATCTGGCTGTTGCCAGGTAACTGTGGAGTAGAGCATACCTAGCTGCAGCCAGGTAACTGGGGGTGGAGTCCAGACAGAATACCAACACACCTGCCCCGCAATGGCTCCACCTACAATGGGCTGGACCCTCCCACATCAATCACTAATTATGAAAATGACCTACAGGCTTGCCAACAGCCCAGCCTTATGGAGACATTTTTTCAGTTGAGGCTCCCTCCTCTGATGACTCTAGCTATTGACAAGTCGACACAGAATGAGCCAGTACAAATTGAGTTACCGCCCTCACTGATTTTTCACAACGAACTGTTGTATGGAACTGTGAATGAAATAAACCCTTTTCTCCCCAAAGTTGCTTTTGGTCATGGTGTTTTACCACAGCAATGGTAACCCAAACTAAGGCACATTTGCTAGTGCGTCGTATACATGGTCTTGGATAGACCTTAGGCCCCCCTGGACTTCTTGGTGTACAAACCATTTGGTGAGCTTTCCTGAGGAAAGCTGCCTGGCTGGACATTTGGCCTTAAATAGCCAAAGTGAAAGGAAATTTTAAGGGGACTAAAGCAGCATCATTGATTGGTTGGTTGGTTTTGATGCAGGGACTCATGCTGAAGCCCAGACTAACCCGGAACTCACTTTGTATCCTCTACTGGCCTAAGACAGTGATCCTCCTGCCTCAGTTTTCCACATGACATTACAGCGGTGAGCCACCATGCTCTGCAAGAGGCTTTACCTCTCAATGGAGCAGTTCTGAGTTCTCCAGAGGACCGTCAGCCGCTTTCACTTTCTGCTCAGATAAGGTCTCTGCTGTGCTGGAGTCTGGCAGGATGCCTGGGCTAAAGGTCTGGGGCAGGCGTGGGGGCACATTAGGAAAGCTGAGAGGCACATGGGCGCTAATCCTGGGTCCTTGTGGCTTGCAGAGGAATTCCACAGGGTTTGTCACTCAGCTCATCATCTCAGGGACCACCCAGTCTGTTAGTGACCGGACAGTGCCACCTCTTGCCCTCCCCAGCCTCGGACCCATATTGGTAATACGATGAATAGAGCATAACTTGAGACCAAGCCTCATTGTGCAGACAAGAGAACCTTGGATGCTTTTTTACCCAGATCCCCACAGCTTCACCAAGTTAGAACCAAGATATCTCCTGACAGCACTTGGGCCCATACAGAAACTTGCTGCTTTCGAAAATCGACTGATTATAGCTCTTTGAAAGAATACTCACACAACAGCCGCCATTCTGGTCAGCTGCTAACTTAGTGAGTTCAGTAATTGGATCTTTTTTGTGTTCTTTTCCATCCTTTCAATATCATCCTTTGCCTTTCTTTCGCAGGAGAAACAATGTGCCCTGTCTTAGCCTGTGTTACCGTAATCTGGATGGCTTAAACATAAAACTCTTATTTCTAATTCATAGCTCTGGAGGCTAGATGCCCGCAATCAGGGAGGGTACCAGCATCAATGGGCTCTCCATGTGGACCCATGCCTTGGTTTACAGATGTCTACTTTCTTCTTGACAAAATGAGAAAAAGCAAGCTTTCTCCTATCAGTTACTTTTTTTGTTGTGGTTGGTCTTTTTTCTTTTTTCTTTTCTTCTGAGACAGGGTTTCTCTAGCCTTGGCTGTCCTGGGACTCACTCTGTAGACCAGGCTGGCCTCAAACTCAGAAATCCACCTGCCTCTGCCTCCCGAGTGCTGGGATTAAAGGCGTGCGCCACCATTGCCCGGCTCTCCTATCATTTCTTACGGATCCAGTCACAAGAGTTCCATCTTTAAAGCCCAACCACCGCTTGCTTTAGCTCCTTACTGCTGCTGTAACACAATTACGGAAATTGGGCCATTTGTAAACAACAGAGATTTATTTCCTTTGGTTCTGGAGATTCACAATCCAAGATCAAGGCAGCGGCAGACTTTGTAGCCTCCTCTCTGTTGCATCCAAAGAAGGCGATGGCTGCGGAGTCCTCATGTGCTGGGAGAGTAGGAGGGGCAACGGAAGTGGCGAAGTAGCGCATCCTTCGGCTTCTTTTATAAGAACAGCCACCCTGAGGACCTCTTTCCCCAAATGCCCCACCTCCTACCCTCCTACCCCCTTACCATCTCCCGGGGGTTGGGGATTCCAATCCAGGAATTCAAGAGAAGCCCAGACATTAAACTCATAGCACTCCTTTGGTCTGTGATGCCTTGGTTATTCCTTCCCAGCTGTGAGTGTGCCCATCTTGCTGGCTCACATCCTCCTTGCTCCACTCATTGTCCCTAGGGTCTTTCATCCAGAGCTGCGGACTCAGCCACTGCTGGTATGATGTCATCGAGTCTACAGTCACTTCTAGCTAGCCCCAGCTTCTGAAATGCTAGCCCCATATGTATCACACCGACTACGGGACAGTTTCCCTTAAGTCTTAGATACCTTGAACCAGTGTGTTCAGAATCCTCATCTTCATATATAAACTGCTCCTTCCCCTAAAATCTGCTGGGTGGAGGCTGGGCAGATGGCTCAGTGAGTCAAGTGCTAGCAAGTGTGAGGACCCTGGTTCATCCTTCAGTGTCCGTGTAAAGGTCAGGTGTGGCATTGTGCGCCTGTGATCCCAGCACTGAGGTGGTGGGGACAGGAGGCCCCCCGGGACTCTCTGGCCAGTCTGTCTGCCTGGATCTTCTGTTCCAGGTTCAGGGAGAGACCCCAACTCCAAAACTCAGGTGGGGAGCAGTTTGGAAAGACTCTCGAAACTGACTTTTGGCCTTCACGTATGTGTACTCACGCACACATATGCACTCTTATGCACATAAAAACATCTTTGCTGTGTCCCAAGCCAGAAACCCAGGAGTTTACCTCCACGGCTTCTGCACCACCACCGCCACCACAGCAGAGGGGTCACATTCTCTACAGTCAACTTTCCCCGCAATCCTGTTCTTTGTTTTGTTTTGTTTTGTTTTGTTTTTCAAGGCAGGGTTTCTCTGGGTAGCCATGTCTCTCCTACTTGCTCTGTAGACCAGGCTGGCCCAGAACTCAGAAAGCCATCTGCTTCTGCCCCTGCTAGGATGAAAGGTGTGTACAGGAAACTTAACAGAGCCTCTTTAGGTTATTATATTCTTGGACG
This sequence comes from Mus caroli, assembly GCF_978045245.1. Taxonomy (NCBI): domain Eukaryota; kingdom Metazoa; phylum Chordata; class Mammalia; order Rodentia; family Muridae; genus Mus; species Mus caroli. The sequence goes on along the minus strand of NW_028227267.1, from coordinate 71,941,668 downwards.
ATTTTTTTCCCTCTTCTGAAAGGTTATATATCTCCGGAGACAAAGGCAATTCCTCCCTTTCATTAGCTGGCATGCCCGTCTGGTGGTGGTTGTTAAAATTCGAGAGTAAGTGAATAAAACAAAAAAAAATAAATGGACTTGATTTTTTTTCCGGCTACATGTAAGACTCACGGCTCACATAGTGTTTCTACCTTTATATGCCCTCTCCACTGGGTTATGCAGGGCACGTTTTTCCCCCTTTTGTTTCTCTTTCAGTTTTTACTAAGTGGAAAAGGACACAAGTCTCAAGACTTAGGAGCAGGGCTGCGGGTGCAGGGCAGTAGAAGAGTGCTATCCTGTGTGTACAAGGTCCTGGACTCACTGCACAAGGCAAATGAAAGCAAGGATACCCGAGGACGTACACCTGAGGCTAGACACCCAGTTCTAGTTTTCTAAAGCAGGAGACTAAATGGCTACAGATCCCCAAGGAAGCTGAGCTTCTAAGGCCCAGACAGATAGAATCGATTGGCAATGCTGTACTTCAGGGCTAGGGGAGAGTTCAATAGTAGGGGTCTCCCTCCCTCCCTCCCTTCGTCCCTCCCTCCCTCCCTACCTCCCTCCCTCCCCCACTCCCCCCTCTCTCTTTCTTTCTTTCTTTCTTTCTTTCTTTCTTTCTTTCTTTCTTTCTTTCTTTCTTTCTTTCTTTCTTTCTTTCTTTCTTATGTGTGTGGGGGTACGGGGGTGGGGTTGGCTGTTGTTTTGGTTTTGTTTTGTTTTGTTTTGTTTAGACAAGGTCTTTCTGTGTGACAGATCTGGCTGATTCGGAATAGTTCTGTAGAGCAGGCTGGCCCCAGACTCACAGAGATCCACCTGCCTCTGCCTCCTAAGGGCTGGGATTAAAGGTGTGCCTCACCGAGGCCCGGCTGGTAGAGGGCTTTCATATCCAGGGCAAGGCTCAGGGATGGCTCTGGAAGTACTACAGTGTAACATGTGCTGTAGTCATAATTTGTTATGTGGTGAGAAGCTGGCTCTAGGAGTGGGCTTGTCTTTTCCCTCCATTTTAGACCCACATGTGTATGTTTGTGTTCAGTGTCCTCTGAGAACTCTTGCCTGAGCATAGGCTGTCCCCCTCCCCCAACTTCTGTGACAGGGAAGAAAAAGCAGCCCAAGAATAAAAACATTATGTCCTTGATAACAGTCGGGAGATTAATCACTTTTAACAGAGATGATTATTATTTATCTTAAGATATAAAAATGTCTACAGTGGGAAAGAGAAGCCATGGAAGCTCATATATATAGAACGAGCTCAATCAGGAACTCCAGAGGATGGCTGCCTCAACCTCCCCAATCAGGAACTCCAGCCAACGGCCTCAACTTCACCAGCCAGTTTCTACTGATTGCTGTGAGTGCCCAGGTTGATGATGTCATCTTTCTGCTGGTATCCTTGGGGCCTCATCAGCTAGAACATTCTGTTCAGCCCACGAATCTCTACTGGAAACTTCAGTTAGCTGCCTTAAAGGGGCTTCACCAAGTGATTTCTGCTGGATGGTTTAAGTGCCCCATTTGCAGATGGTTTGCTCTTTATCTCTTGCTATTTATTATTTTACTTTCATTTGCTACAATAGAGTCACTCAAAACCCAAAGTCTGCCTATCATGGGCTACTCTCTATTTAGACACGAAGTTGGAAGTTAGATGGTTCAACTTCTTTCATGTTTTTCGGGGGGTGGTTTGTTCTTTTGAGTCATTTCTGGTGAAGTGTTACTGAGAGCGATTAGTAAGGCCTGGAGTTAGAGACTTTCAGCATGGGCAAGACCTGGTGGTACTGTCACCGAAGTAGAAGTAAAAAAGAACAGGAAACGTTTCCCCGCTAGATTTACAGATGCTCCGTGGACTATTTGCTAATGTTAATTAAGCATTCACACTGTGAGTCTGATAGGGTCTCTCAGCCCATCCCTTACAGGTTTTTTTCCCTTTTCCCTCTTATAGCATATATTTAAAAAGGGCCAACCTATATACAGACCAGTTTGTCAGGTCCTCTTTGGCTTTGTGGTTTGTTTTGCTTATGGGGAAAAAAAAAAAAAAAGAGGCTCATTTGGACTTCAGATCCTGAAGGGTGGAAGTGGCTGGCAGAGTTAGGAGGTGGCTTAGGGCTCCTAGCAGGATTCAGGGAGTGCACAGCTGTTCTGGCTGGCTTGTATCTTTCAGTGAACTCTGGTTAAAGGAAATGTATTTGGGGAAAAGGTCATCCTGTTTATTATTTTCATAGACTTTTTTTTTTTCTTCTTCAGAAATAGACAGTTCAGAGGGCATTCTGTGACCCGATCAATAAACCTCAGCCCAGGTCTTGTCTCTTTTAGGCAATCAGGTGAAGGAGTGAGGTTGGCATGTGGGTACACACAGGTCTCACTGCAGAATCTTTCCCAGGCTGTTGGAAAATCCAAACTCGGGACAGGGAGCTGCTGCTCCTAGAAGGACTTCTGTCAATTCAAAGCCCTTTTGTGGCTCGTGTTCAAAGAACAAGTCTGGAACTTATCTCCTCTAGGAGGAATGCATGTCCACGTGACTTGAGCCATCAAGTGAACGATGACCTTGAGCTGTGCTTTGGAGGGGGTACATTGGCGAGAAACACCCACCACCCGGCTGCTAGCATCGCCAACGTGGGCACAGGGTGAATTCTGCAGCTAAAGGCGGCCCCTCTGCAGAGGAACTGGCTACTTTACCAGTATTCGCCAAGTATCTGACCGACTCAGGGCTCTTTAGGCCATTAATACACTGAGCATTTCGGGTAGATGTGGAGTCTGTGGCTACAGTGTTCTTGAAGAGATCCAGCATGAGTTTGTGGTCGTTTTGTTTTTTCCTCTGTTTAAAAACAGAGTTGAAGCCAGGCATGGTAGTACACACATATAAACCCTGGATTCAGGAATCTGAGGTAAGAGGAAGGCCATGAGTTTGAGATCTGCCTGCATCACAGAATGGGACTACTGTGCCTTGATCAATCAATCAATCAATCAATCAATGTTAATTTAAAAATACAAATTGAGGTGAAATTCATACGTTATAAAACTAACTTTGAAATCTGTACTTACTGTGCATCTTGTCTGCGTGCATGTCTGTGTGCATGTCTGCGTGCATGTCTGCGCATCATTTGATGCTTGCTGTCTGTAGGGTCAGACTGGGTGTTGGACCCCCTGGTTGTGAGCTGCCATGTGTGTTCTTGGAATTGAACCCAGGCCTAGAAGAGCAGCCAGTGCTTTTGACTGCTGAGCTATCTCTCCTATCCTCTAACATTAACCTTTTCTTTCTCTTATTATATTTTTATGAGATAAGATCTTGATTTTTTAGCTGAGATTGGCCTTAAACTATGACTTTCCCTGCCTTAAACTACAGATTTATACACCATGCCTAGCTAGAATTTTAGGCAGTTTGAAAGACACACTTTGGTGACATTTAGTGCCTTCCACTTTTAGTGCAGCCAGCAACTCTCAATGAGCAAATGCCCCTGCATGGTGGAGACTGCCTTGGTTTCTAATGGAAACGGTTATCTGCACGGCCAGCCAGCCCCCCGAGCTCCTCCTCCTCCTCCTCTCCCTCCTTCTCCTTCTCCTTCTCCTTCTCCTTCTCCTTCTCCTTCTCCTTCTCCTTCTCCTTCTTCTTCTTCTTCTTCTTCTTCTTCTTCTTCTTCTTGATTATAATAAAATTATAAATTTTCCCCTTTCTCTTTCCTCCCTCTAAATCCTCTCTTATGTTCCTCCCCCACATTCCTTCAAATTTATGGCTTTTCTCTCCAGTTGCCCATAGTTCTTTGTAGGGTTGAGACTTCATAGGCTTTTCCTCATCCAGTTTGGCATGTCCACTACCGTCATCCATGTTCAGCTCACATATGGGTGTTCACGTTGGTGAGACTTTATGGCTAGAGCTTCTAATGTTACTTGGTGACACAATCTCACAGCAAATTCCCTGGGTCTTACAATCTTTATGGCCCCTCTTCATCAATGTTCCGTGGGCCTTATGTGTGGAAATGTTCTATAAATATATCCATTGGGGCTGGGCTCTACAACTCTGAACTTTGATTGGTTGTGGTTTTCAGTAGTGGTTTTTGTCTTTGGCAAAGAAAAGTTTGCTTGATGAAGGGTGAAGACTACACTTATCAGGCTAAAGACCCTGGAGGGGATGTGGGACATGTGGATGAATTGATGCAGTCCAAAATCTCTTCTGTTTTTGAAAAGACAGGTCACACTAAGGCGTTGTGTTACACATCTTTAATCTCAGCCCTTGGAAAGCAGAGGCAAATGGATCTCTGTGAGTTGGAGGCCTGTCCGGTCTACATAGGGAGTTCCAGGACATCCAGAACTACATAAAGAGACCCCTGTCTCAAAATAAATAGAAACCAACCCAATCCAAACCAAACCAAATGAACAAAGACAGGGTATGTACACAGCTCGGGTTGACTCAGAGTTAACAACCCCTACTTAGTTTTCTCAGTTGTGCGGGTACAGGCATGCACCATCACAGCCAGCTGCTTAGCAACTCCTATTTGCAAAGCACTTTTCCTTGGTACCTTCCCTGAGTCAGCCCAGTGGATCTCAGCAGCAGTGTCATGGAGCAGGGTGTTGCTGTTTTATCAGAAATAGGCTTCGGGAGCCTTGGCCTACCAGCGGCTGCCCTCTCTTTCCCCTTCTCCTTCTAGAACTCTTTAAAGATGAAGAGGAGGATGCGTTTGCTGCAGGATGGCTCAGGGGGAGTACACCTTTTTAATTCAGAATTTTGGTGCTTGAGATTCCTCATAGAGTTTCAACACACACACACACACACACACACACACACACACACACACACACACAGAGAGAGAGAGAGACAGAGAGAGACAGAGAGAGAGAGAGAGAGAGAGAGAGAGAGAGAGAGAGAGGATTAGTCTTGTGCGCTGTATATTCAGAAGCTGAGCTTGGTGCCCCTGTCCAGACTGCAACCTGATCCTGAGGCCCTGTACTGACTAATGTGCTGTAAAGAATGTGCCCCAATAGCCCTTGATTGGTTAATAAAAGGCTAGAGCCTGTGACTAGGCAGGAGAAAAAGGAAGGCAGGACTTTGAGTAGGGGTCTCAGCTAGGGACCACAAGAAGGAAGAGAATGAGGTGAAAGAAGAAGGTCTTCATGAGGCAGGATGGACCTCGAGCCTGTGGCTAAGAAAATCTCATTCTGAGGATACACAAGACTCAGTTGGCATGTAATGAGGCATTTATCTGGTTATTAATTTCCTAGCTTACCTAGAATAGATCAGAACCTACTTAGCACAGTGCCAGCAGCTTGTAAATAAGATACCAGATTTTTGTGTCTTTTATTCAGGAACTAAACAGAAAAGAATGGGATAGAAAGCTCCCATAAAAGTACTACAATAGACACACACACACAAAACACTTTCTACTATTGAGACACACATACACACACCCAGACACAGGAGTATGGTTTAAGTGGTATTTTTGTAAACAAAAGTTTCCAAACTGTATTTTCGTTTCAGAAAGCTGTGAACCACATGGACAAAAGAAATGAAACAAGACAGGATAATAAGTACAATCACAATATGAGACACCTTCTGAAAATCTGGACACAGTAGTGTGTGTGTGTGTCTTTCTCTGTGTGTGTTCCCTTACACTCCTTCCTTTCGTTTTGTTTTTTTTTTTTTTTTTTTTTCTGTAGAATTCCTGGATGCTGCGTTTGAAGATGCATTACAGAGAGATACAGCTTGGTGCCTGAGTGGCACTGTGGAGCAGAGCCCAGTGGCTGCTAATGGCATGGATTGAGTGGCAGCAATAGATTTCCCTATGTTAAACCACTGAGGTTCTGAACTCATGTTGCTGTAGCTAGCCAATCTAGACTAATAGCCAAAGGGGAAAACAAACATGTACAATAATTTTGAGCTTTTAAAAATCACTATTGTTTGTTTATTTGTTTGTATGTGTGCATGCTGTATACATAAATGTAGGCACGCATGTGGGAGACCAGAGGTCAATGTCAGGTGTTGTTAGCTCTTTCCACTATGTTATAGCTATTCTTATTGAATGAGGAGGGTCTCTCACCAAACCTGGTGCCCACAAACTGGGCCAACTGCCTAGTGAGTTCTCATATCTACCTATTAAAGCAATTTTTATTTATTTTTTCCTTTCTTCTGTTTTGCTTTTAAAGACACATATTCTGTGTAGCTCTGGCTGCTCTGAAACTCAGTTTGTAGACCAGACTGGCCTTGAACTCAGAGATCTGCCTTCCTTTGTACTACCACTGTCCAGTGAAATATTTTATTTTTAATTCTTTAAATGTGAGATTTCTCTTTGTGCTCTCCATCTCTGTTCCTGTTTCATCTCTGTCTGTCTGTCTGTCTGTCTGTCTGTCTGTCTGTCTGTCTCTGTCTCTGTCTCTGTCTCTCTGTCTTTCTCAAAGTTAAAAGAACACCCAAACAAGTTGGTTTAAGGGAGAGAAGCTATTCAGGGATGAAGGCAGAGAAACCATCCAACTTATGGGCTTAGACAACAGGTTCCCACTGCTGGGTTAGATGCATCTCTACTATAGAAAAGGGACACACAGTATTGTGTCTACCATGTCCTGCCCAATTGCCACATCTCTGGAAGGCAACAGTCTCATCTATGTCCCCATTTTCCCTACCATCCACTACTCAGTTGATCTTAGCTGGCAAAACCTGCCATCAATTATATAACTGTACGCCCAGAAAAGTTTAGATTTAAATATAGAGATGATGAGCTAAGTTAAACTCATAGCTAATATTTTTAGTATTAGCCATCCAGTGTAAGCCAATCTGCATGGGCTTGTGATTTATGCGCCGTACAGTAGCAAAGACAGAAACTATACTCTTTAAAGAGTCAGACATGTTCCTGATTTCCATTTGAAATGTGCAATTGACTTTGTACTTGTGAGTTTAGATGGAAATATTTGCAGAATTTAAATGTATTAGCTGTGCTGATGAATCGTGTTACTGCTCTGTCCTGTAAGGCTGCCAGGAAACCTTCACAAAGGTCTCAGGATACTTAGCCTGCCACTACTGGCTGTCGCAAGGCTGTGCTATCCTCTGTAACAATGTGCCCCATGGGCTAAGAAGGTAGAAGCCAATGCACAGAAAAGACCAAATAGGAACCTGTGAGAGCAGTTTGCTGAAGGCTGAGTCAGAAGACTGCAGGTGTTTGTAGTAAAGAACCACATTGCAAATACTGTATTCCTTGAGGAGGCAAATCCAGAAGATTATGTAGGTAATCTAAAAACTATTTCTAGCTCTGGGATTGTACAATAACGAGCATCTGAGTTTGGACTGCGAATTATGGTGTGCTGATCCCTGGCACAAAATTAAAATGATGTGTTATCGTTGAGTGTTTGTGGCAAGTACTTTCAACCCCAACATTTGGGAGGGAAAGGCAGGTGGATTGCTATGAGTTCAAGGCCAGCCTGGTCTAAATAATAAGTTCCAGAACAGCCAGAACTACATAATAAAGAGGTATTGTCTCAAACAAACAAGCACAGACAAAGACAAAGACTATGTGTTGTGGTTTGGATCGGGTTTGAGTGTACCCCCAAGGCCCAGGTACCAAAGTAGAGTCCTTGTCCTGGGGAGGGGAGGGAAAAATGTCTGACTATGAGATTTAGCAGTGGGTGTTTTAGACCCGATTAGATATAAAAATAAAATAAAGGGACATAGATGAGATTGTTTTCCTTGAAGAGATGTGACACTGGGCCAAGGACACAGGATACAGCATCCTATATCTCCTTTGTCTATCTATAGAGGAGTTGTGTGTGATACACCAGCAGGGACCTTATGTTCTAGATAAGGCCATAAGGAAGCCAACCAAATCCTGGTGGTTTTATAAGGAAAGAGAGGAAGAACAAAAGATGTCCACATGCCCTGTCTCTTGTCACATGATAGCCTGTGCAGCCCTAAGTCTCTGTCAGCACGGAGTCCATGGGAAAGCACAGGCCTCCCTTCAGAGGGAAGATGTGGTGCTGTGGTAATGGTCCCTTGGGAGCCAAATATAAGTAACTGTGGCCTGGGAACATGGATTCAGGTGATTCTAAGAGCCAAGTTCCAACGTGGTAATAGTTTCTCTGAGTTTTTTTTTATAGTCAGGGAACAAAGAAAATGAAAAATGAGGAGACTTTAAAAGTCTCCTAGTCAGGGCTGGGAGAGAGTTCAGTCGGTAACGTGTTGCCCTTGAGGTCATGAGGACAGAGTTCAGTCTCCAGAACCCACATCTGAAATGTTGGTCACAGCGGCGGCACCTGCTTATAATCCTAGCACCAAGGAGGCAGAGACAGGGGATCCATGGAGCCTGCTGATTGGCCAGCCTTGCCTGGTTTCATCAGTGAGCCTTAGGCCAATGAGAGACCTTGTCTCACAGAAGTGGTCATCAGTCCCAAGAATGACATCTGAAGATGTCTCCAGCATCCACGCACATGCTCACCAAAGGTACAGGTTCATGTGTACACATACGATGTGCACAGGCACACATATGCATAAAAAAATTAAAATGCATTGGTGGAAATATCACGTAGGCAGTTTCTACAACAAACCCTGGAGTCCTCTGGCACTGATGACGGCCTTTAGGTTGGTGGAGGCTGGGGGGTTATTTGCACATTCCAAAAGGATTAACTTCTTAGTCATAAGGAGGAATGTTAGGTTAAACACAGAGGTGGACACTGAATGGCTCTTTAGGAGGCAAAGGTAGCTTGGGATAATTTAACTTTGGATCTGCACCATTCCGGCCCTCTGCAAACAGAGGACTAATCAGTAGACCAGTCTTGTAGAATCTTTAACACAGATTTGTGTTCTGGGACCTTCACCAAGGTCACCACAAGACATGGCCCTTTAACTATACATCCCCAGAACCATACACTGAAAGAACCTTCCCTTTCTTTACAACTCTCTCAGCCTGCAGTACCGTGTTATTGGCAACAAATACATGCAGATAGCGCAGATAGTAACTAACTCTAGGTAGACTACATTTCCAGCTACAGCTCACCAGACTCCACATGAAAGCCCGAGTGCTATTGCCCCATGCATTTCCCCTGTTAGAATATGCTGGAAGGAGCAGGTGTACTTTGAACAGGGCTCACATGTGGTGATGCTAATGGGGAAAGGATAGACCATGAATAAGCCTGCATCTGGGGCTTCCCTTCCCTGCCGGCTCCCACACTGTGGGCCCTTCCAATGTGATTGTATTTACTAGGTTCAGACTATGCCAGATGCTCTGCTGGGTCCTTACTGTGCAGTAGAAAGACGAATGGAGACTATTCCTTCCACTGTGACACAGTGACTCCTGATAGTCGCTTGGATGCACAGTCTGCTGCTTCATCCCATCTGAGGGATTAGGAGAGACTTCCTAGAGAAGGGGAAACCCAAACTGAGACCCAAGATTGGGAAGGAATTCACAAGAAGAGAGAGAACTCAGCAGGTGCTGAGACAGTTTGCAGAGCTGACAACAACATCCATATATTAAACCCTTCATCCTCAGGTTTGTGCCACTATGAAGTGGCAGAAGTTTTAAGAGGCGAGTCTAACATGGGGTCTTCAGGTCTTTTTCTCTTCTTCTCGTTCCCTTCCCTGTCCTGAATCGGGCAGCTTCATTCCATAACCATGCTCCTGTTGCGATGCACCAGCCTATCACTGGAAACCTGAAGGCAATGTGTTGGCTTCATCTTGGATGGGAAGCACCAAACGGTGATCCCAAACCAATCTCTTTTTTTACAGGCTGATACCCCAGGGATTTGTAATAGTGATGGAACACTAAGGCACACATTACCTCACTTGACATCCTGTAGGATAAATATTGGTTCCGTTGTGCAACTGAAGGCTTTCATTAACAGAGATGTTAGCCAAGGGCAGAGAGCTAAAGCTGAGGACAGGACTGGGCAGAAACAAAGTCTTTGTTTTGTCACCTGGATATGTTTACTATAGTTCACACACACACACACACACACACACACACACACACACACACAGGAATTGGCAGGAGAAAGGACTCATCAGGTCCAAGCTGCAGAGCTCAGTGGGAGACTGGCATATCTGGGGAGCTACATATCAGGGTATTTTATAAAACCACTCCATCCACGACTCACACTATTAGTGAGTGGTGTGTCAGATCCTCCTCATGATTTGAATTTCTGACTCCTGTTTTGTGATTACCTAGAGAAAAATCTTGAATTTCATAGGGCTCCCCCTGACAGGGTAAGGCCCTGCCATGGTTCTACATGCTTTATCCCAGACATGGGCCTCAGTGTGATGACCTAAGGTGATAGAACCATTAATGTGGGGCTTGCTAGAGGACAATTAGGTCACAGAAGCTCCACCCTCGTGAAGGGATTCTATCTCAGGAGTGACAGATTCAGGAGACTTAGTCCTCTGGGAAGTCCTCTGTGACAAAGTGAGGTTGCTCTCTTTTGTTTCCTCCTAGATTTGTGAGTGGTAGCTTATGTTTCCTCATATGCTCCATCATTTGATCTGAAGACCCAGGGGCCTGCACCAGATGATATGATGCTTGGATCTTCCAGCTACCAGAAACGAATGAAGTAAATCTCTTCTTTTTATAAATTAACTTAGCACCTGACATTATATTACAGCAATGAAAAAAAAATTCTGACTGATATTTATTGTCAACTAGATGAAACCCAGACATCTGGGAAGAGCGAGCCTCAGTTGGAAAACTGACTCAATCAGATTGGACTTTGATCATGTCTGATTGATGTGGGGCTCAGCCCACTGTAGGCTCAGTCCACTGTGGGCAACACTATCCCTAGGAGGTATCCCTAAGCTGTATATCAAAGCTAGCAGAGTGCAAGACACAGAGACATGGAGCCAATAAGCAGCGCTCTTCTACAGTTTCTGCTTTACTTCCTGAATGAGCTCCTGCCCTGAATTCCCTCAGTGACAGATTGGGAACGACGTGGAATAAGTGTGTTACGTCTCATGCACTAAGAGGTAGTACAAAGTATGCACCTTGTGGTGTGCCTTCCTGAAGGTGGCACCCAAGGATTCCTTCCTCCTGGTGTCTGTGTTCAGTCCTTTGTCCTTGAAAATGGGGTAGATCTATTGGTTTGTTTTCGGAAACAATGCAGCAGAAATAACGGAATGTCACTGTCTTAGTTAGGGTTTTACTGCTGTGAACAGACACCATGATCAACTCTTATAAATTTAATTGGGGGATGGCTTACAGATTCAGAGGTTTAGTCCATTATCATCAAGGTGGGAGCATGGCAGCATCCAGGCAGGCATGGTGCAGGAGGAGCTGAGAGTTCTACATCTTCATCTGAAGGCAACTAAGAGAAGACTGGCTTCCAGACAGCTAGGATGAGGGTCTTAAAGCCTACACCCACAGTGACACACCTACACCAACAAGGCCACTCCTACTCCAACAAGGCCACACCTCCACATAGTGCTGCTCTGTGGGCCAAGCATACTCAAACCACCACATTCACTATTAGCACAGAAAAGACTGTGGCTTCTGTCTTTGACCCTTCCATTTCAAGTGAAGCAGTTGTGAACAGTGGCATAGGAGGTCCATGATGCAAGAGACTGCCATCTTCAGCTGTTGTGGGCATAAATGTGTTTCCTAAGCCCCAAAGATAAAGTCTTGAGATATTACTTGGAAACAGCACCTTTTTTTTTGTTATTGTTGTTGCGTTTTATTTTGTTTGCTTTGGTTTTTTTTTTGCCAACATGATAAAGTTAGGTATGGTCATACTGGAAATGTTAGCTTTCTGTGACTATAACGAACACCTGAGATACCTTCACTTACAAAGAGAAAAGGGCTACTTGGGTTTATAGCTTTAGAGGCTTGTTGTCTGGTGACAAGTTCACAAGAAGCATGTGACAAAGCTATTTAATTCACCTCATAGCCAGGAAGTGACAGAGAGAAAAGAATGGATTGAAGTCCTACTATCTAACGATTGGAAGGAAGACTTCCCACTATGCCCCACCCCCCCACCCCACTTCCTCCAAGTGCTGCTAAGAGTAAGACTAAGCTTCCAACATTTGGGCCTTTGGGGGGACATATTAGACATTCTAAAACAGGACACTGGGCTGGAGTGAGTCCTAACCCTGAGACTGTTTTTTCTTTTTTTTTTTTAAATTTATTTTATTTATAGCATCCACTGTTGCTGTCTTCAGACACACCAGAACAGAGCATCAGATCCCATTACAGATGGTTGTGAGCTACCATGTAGTTGCTGGGAATTGAACTCAGGACCTCTGAAAGAGCAGTCAGTGCTCTTAACCACTGAGCCACTGTTATATTTTTAAGAAAGAAATTTAGTAGTGACACACATGGGGAACACCATCCAAAGGCCTCTGGCAGAGGTCAAAATGAGGAAGCTGCCAGAAAGAGGCTGTACGTCATCAGGCTGTGCCCCAAAGCCTTAATAGAAAATATCACCCTGTTTCTGTCTGATCTTTTGGACTTGGAGAAAAATCAGTCCTTTTTGTGGTACTTTGCTATGAAGTCCCGGGAAATGATTTCATCAGTCAATGGCCAGCCTGGATATGAAACCTGCCAACAGGCAAGAGTGCTCCTGAAAGAGGATCTTGCCGGGCGTGCCAGCAGCCAGGCTATGTGAACTTTCAAGTATTCCACTTTCACTCTCGGGACAAGCCTGAAGATGACCACAACCCCAAGTGACCCTTAACAGTAGACTTATGAGACACCCGGAGCTGAAGTACTAATCTAAGTGTTCCTGTCTCCCATCCCCGCCCATCAGGAAGGTAATTTAGGAGTTAAGGGTGGTTGGTTATCAACTCCAGTGCTTCCTGATAGGAGCAAGGGAACAGAGGTGAGGGAATGGGAGCAATAAAATAGCTCTGGAATGGATGCAAGATTTAACAATGACAAATATAGTATAGTGTCAGTTAGAAAGATGGCAAATATACTCAGTTTCTAACTGATACTATGTGTGCTGAAGAGATGGCTCGGTAGTTAAGAGCACTGGCCGTTCTTCCAGAGGACCAGGTTTGATTCCCAACACCCATATTGCAGCTTACAACTGTTTGAAACTCCAGTTCCAGGGGATCCGATGCCCTTTTCTGGTTTTCTTGGGTACTGCTCAAAGGTGGGCACACATAACAGGCAAAGCATTTATACACATAGAGTAAAATAGTTTGCAGACAAACTGATACCATAACCATATTGAAAAGCCTACTATATGGCTTAGTAAGTAAAGGCACTTTGCATCAAACCTGATGGCATAAGTTCAAACCCTACCTCTCATGATGGAAGGAGAGCACTGACTTCCCAAGTTTTCTTGTGGGACACACACACACACACACACACACACACACACACACGCACAAGTGAACGTATAAAAAGTTTTTAAAAAGTATATTAATTCAAGAACTTTGGAGCACTGTACATTAATTGCGTTATAGTTAAACGATTATAAAGATTAAAACAATTTCAAAGAAGTCTCAAATCAAAGAAGTGAGTTTGTTGCTAGCGGTGTGACTGGGGTGTCTCAGCTCTGCTCGTTCGGAGATGGACGGGGCAGTTTTGCCCCAGTGCAGGCTGAGCTCAGGGCAAGGTCACCACTGCCTCTGAGCAGGACCGTTATCTCGGCAGAAAGAGTTAATCATAACGAGCCTTAGTTGCAATCTGTGGATGCCAATTAGGACTGGTGGTTGTGCTGGGCTGACTCGGGCAAGGCCATGGCTACTTCAAGGCCAGGGTGTTGCAAACCATGATAGGCCTTAATTGCAATTACCCCAGTGCGGCGGGACATTGAACCACTGCCCGACAGCCTGCCTAGAACTCCCCATCTCTAGAGACACTTAGAAAGTCACTGTCAAGGTAGTTCTGCCCACTCTCTCATCTACCATGGCTTTCCTGAATTACACTTTAATAACTCCACTTTTGCCTTTAGTCTTTGGTGAATTCATTCACAGCCCACAGGTCGCTAGCCTGTCACTGCCACTCCCGGCACAGAGTCAGCGTTTGTGTAGAGTATAGGACAGAAGGACTAGATAAATGTGTAAATGCAAGGGGAATAGGAATTTACTAGCTTAGACGAAAGAGACAGAGAAAGGAGGAGGCTAGATTGGAACCCGTGGTACAGGCGTCTAAATTAGAGATATCCATCACTTGGGGATTTAAAAGTATCTGGGAGCCAGGCGTGGTGGCGCACGCCTTTAATCCCAGCACTCGGGAGGCAGAGGCAGGCGGATTTCTGAGTTCGAGGCCAGCCTGGTCTACAAAGTGAGTTCCAGGACAGCCAGGGCTATACAGAGAAACCCTGTCTCGAAAAACCAAAAAAAAAAAAAAAAAAAAAAAAAAGTATCTGGGGAGGGTGATGAGATGGTTCAGTGATTAAGGACACTTGCTGTTCTTCTAAAGGACTTGGGTTCAGTTCCCAGCACTCACATAGCAGCTTATAATCATCTGTGCTCCTATTCTAGGGGGTCTGATGCCCTCTTCTGACTTCTGTGGATACCAGACATCCACGTGGTGTCCATAGAGGTCATGATCACACATGAACGAACACACATGCACTTGCACACACATGCACATGAAACATTCATAACATAAGCAGGAATAACTAAATATAAGAACAATTTAAAAAATATCTGTGGTGAGAGGCATATTGTTTGTGAGGGTAACACTGATGGTCAACCTGACAGATCTAGAATCAAGATTCCTGGGATACCCTTGAAGTATTATCTAGATTAGGTCATCTCTAGGCACGCCTGTGAGGGATGTGTGGGGGCAGGGAAACTGAAGTGGGAAGACTCCCCCTGAATGTGGCCAACACCTTCTATCAGAAACTGGTATACAAGGAGCCCCAAGGGAAAACCCTTTGCTTGCCCCCTTTGCCTCTTGCTAGTGAGCGCTTCTGCCATTGCTTCTAAATTCCTTTGCTGGCACCAGAACCAGGCTTCATTGGCTCTCCAATGGACTGAAGGCCATTGGTTTTACAGGAGCCTTGGCATCAGATTGGGACTACTGAGGCACCCAGGCTGCTGGTCTGAGCAGCTGCCAGGTCCCCTAGCCTTTTCACAGTGCAGGCAGCCATCCTTGGACTGACTACCCAGACCATATCATGTAAGGTGGCTGAATAAATCCCCTTTGAATATAGTCATTATATTGGTTCTTTTTCTAAAGAGAACCCAACTACGCTGTTTTATGTTATGTGACACAATATAAAAGGAAACACACAGAAGAACTTTTTAACAAAACTTTCCAAGGACAATCGGCAAGGACTATTGAGAACTGGTTTTGAGAACTGGTAGGCATTGTGCTGGAGAGCAGAGAGTGCTAGATGATAAGACATCCCCAGGACACAGAAGCAAGGGCTTCCAAGAAACAAACCCAGCAGTCCACATCCGTATTCAATGCAAAGAGGAGGGGCTTTGTTGAGGAGCTAGGAACCTTGAACAAGCCGCATCTTGCTCTTTGCACCTTGCTCCGTGGGTAACAAGGACAAACTGGCAGAGTACATGTCCAGAAATGAAGGAAGTCTTGTGAATATCCGCCATTGTTCTAAATGTTTCTAAATTTAATCACGAGGAAATAATCCCATGAATCCAGAACATGACAAGACATTTGGTCTGGACCGCAACTATGCCAAAGTTAAGAAGAATTTAGAAAACGAGAGGCTCAGGTCAGATTGTAAAGTAAGTAAGTAGTTAATGAAAAAAAGAAAAAGAAAACGAGAGCTCTGGTTTAAGAAGTTTACGAGAGGTGAATTCAGATGCATTGGGTTGATTTTTAGTAGCTCCTGAGTTTCCTGTGCGCATGTGTGGATGACCTTTTGAGACAGCAAGGGGATATAAATATTATCATATTTATATGGGATATGATTGAAAATGTACTTGTATATGATAAGTGGTAATTTTTCAAGAGTTCGGTGTGAAAGGAATAGACACAGAAAGAATGCAAGAGTTGCGAAATGCTAGCGTTGATGAGTCTGGGCTCTCAGTTTTCAGTCAGCACATTTCAAATTATAAAGTTCTAACAAACAGTGAATGCAAGATGACTTCGTTGCGACTGCCGAGGTTCTGGGAGACACGGAGAAGCCCCTTTGAAGAAGAGTCTGTGGCTTCCCGGCTTCCCCTTCACAGACCGAAGGCTGTGGGGAGCTGCTCGGATCCCTGCAGTGAGAGCCTGAGAACCCCAGTCTGGTTGCTTCTGGGACCGGCTCTTCCTGGGTCTTGTTGGCTGTGGCTGGAGGCGTGGCCTTGAGGGAGCCGGTGTCGACAGTGACCAATGAGAACGTGGTGTGGGCGTGTCCGGCGAGAAGCGGGCGGAGCCGTTCCGGGCTTGGGCCGCGCCCGCCGCTCGGCGGCCTTTTCTTCCGCTCCCGCACCGAGGTGCTCCCAGGCGGCTGCACTGGCTCCGAGGAGTAGCAGGGGGAGCTCCGCCGCGGGGTGAGTTCCCGGCCGCGCTGCTGCCTTGTGGACCTGGCCGGAGAACCGCTGCGGCGGGTTTGCTCCGGGCTGAAGTGCGCTAGGGTTCGTGGGCTGGGGTTCGGTGGGTACGAGGTTCCGGAGCCCGGGCTCGCTCTGGGACCCGGGCTCGCTCCCGGGTTCGGGTGGTTCTGCGGGATCCGCGGAGGATGGCCGAGGGGGGCGTCCGGGAGGCTCAAGGGTTGTACCCTTTGCTGCGGCACTTATTCCTCCCACCGGTGTGCGCCCCTCCCATCCGTGGGCAGAGATGGTGCAGCTTCAGCACCCGCGAGCTCAGTACCCGGGATAGGGCTCTTCACCCATTGAATTGCCGGTGGAGGGCTGGGGATGTTGCTCAGTGGTTGAGCTATTTATTGTATACAGGGTCCCGGGTTCAATCATCAGCGTTGCTAAATAGGTGGATAATAAACGATTTCCATTTTCTTTAAGGCAATGGGGCGCGCGCGCGCGTACACACACACACACACACACAAATTGCTCGTGGAACAACAAGCTAGGTTGCTGCTTGCGAGTTCGCAAGAACCTGTCAAATGAATTGCTCGAGAAGTTAACGTGCTAATGCGTTTTAAAGGCTTTTTAGGTGTAATTTCAGGCAAAACACTCAATAGTCAGGATTGTTCTTACCTAAGAATAGCAAAACAATGCTAGAACGAACGCCCTTGTAGATTCTACATTCGGAGATGTGTTAGTGTGAAAGGCATAGATTTAGATCTTAGCAGTAGCACTGCCAACTTTTGTAACATGGGCTCAATTATCTCGTGAAAAAATGGTACTATTTCTAAAATGTTTTTAAAACACCATATTTCGTAAGTATGTGTTGCGTTTTTTTTTTTTTTACCTGTACACTTAAAAAAAGATTCATCCAGTCTTATTTATGTGTCTGTGAGTTTATATGCGAAGTACTCTTGGAAGTCAGAATGCATCAGATTCTCTGAAACAGGAGTTCTAAGCAGGCCTGAGCCACTTGATGTGGAGACTGGGAATCGAACCCTGGTCCTCTGGAAGGACAGGCTGAGCCATCTCTCGGCCCCTCACTGTGTGGTTTTAATAAAGAATAGGGAATAGGAAAGACTTGTGAAAAGACAGTGTAATGGGGGAAAGATTTATGAGAACATGGAGGGAAGAGTACGTGATTACTGTTTAAGACCAAAATGAAAATGATTTATTAATTATATAAGAGGAACTTGGAGAGCCCGCAGAAGTACCAGCAATACCAATTTTAAAGAATAATCATACAAAGCAGTGAGTTTCATCACACTGACTTCATAGCTTTTGTTTCTCATCCTACCCACCCGCCCCCTCCCTCCATCGACTGCCTGCCCAGTTAGAGCCCTTCTACTTTCTAGTCCATCAGCTGTTTCCTGTCTCTCCGAAGGTCTTTTCCTCCCTTCTCATGACTGTCTTCCTAGTAACGTGATCCGTACACAGACACTTACAAATACACCTTTATTTATGAACATAAAACATGGAATGTTTGTCTTTCAGAGTCTAGCTTATATTCTATTTTTTAAAAAGACTTATTTATTTATTATTATATGTAAGTACACTGTAGCTGTCTTCAGACACTCCAGAAGAGGGTGTCAGATCCCATTACAGATGGTTGTGAGCCATCATGTGGTTGCTGGGATTTGAACTCGGGACTTTTGGAAGAACAGTCGGTGCTCTTAACTGCTGAGCCATCTCAACAGCCCCCTAATTTATATTCCTTTATATAGTGACTTCCAGTTGTATACATTTTCCCACAAATGCCATGATTTCATTTTTTCTTGTGGCTGCATAAAATTCTGTTGTATATTGTCATGGTTTGTATATGCTTGGCCCAGGGAGTGGCACTGTTAGGAGGTGAGGCCCTGTTGGAGTAGGTATATCACTGTGGCTTTAAGAACCTCATCCTAGTTGCCTGGAAGTCAGTATTCTGCTAGCAGCCTTTAGATGAAGATGTAGAACTCTTAGTTCCTCCTGCACCATGCCTGCCTGGATGATGCCCTGATGATAATGGACTAAACCTTATTTCATTTGAACCTTTGAACCTGTAAGCCAGCCCCAATTAAATGTTGTCCTTAGAAGAGTTGCCTTGGTCATGGTGTCTGTTCACAGCAGTAAAACCCTAGCTAAGACATATATATGGATCACTTATTTTTATTTTTAATTTATTTTTGGTATTTCTGATATTCCCTATGGAGCTAGGTATTTTTGGGCCTCACTAGGTAGTTTTGGCTAGCTTAGAACTTGATATGTAGACCAGGCTGGCCTTGAACTCACAGAGATTGTCATGCCTCTGCCTCCCAAGTACTGGGAGGGAAAGTGAGTGCCACCATGTTAGTCGTGGAGCCCATTTTCTATATCCATTCATCCGCTGATGGACATCTAGGTGTACTCTGTGCCCCAAGGTATTGTGAATAGACCATGAATGTGCGTGTGTCTCTGTGGTGTGTTAATGTGGAATTGTTTGGGTATATACCTAAACTGGACCATATGGGAGTTCTTTTTCTTCTTTTGATTTTTGAGACAGGGTTTCTCTGTGTAATCCTGGCTGCCCTGGAGCTCGCTCTGTAGCCCAGCCATC
This sequence comes from Mus caroli, assembly GCF_978045245.1. Taxonomy (NCBI): domain Eukaryota; kingdom Metazoa; phylum Chordata; class Mammalia; order Rodentia; family Muridae; genus Mus; species Mus caroli. The sequence goes on along the minus strand of NW_028227267.1, from coordinate 71,922,685 downwards.
CTTGAACTCGGAGATCTGTCTGCTCAGCTTTTTTTTTTTTTTTTTTTTTTTTAAATTAAAGAACTCCCTCCATATTTAATTTGATAGTGGCTGCACAAATTTACGTTTCTACCAGCAGGGAGTGATATTTTCCTTTTAAGGACATACTCACCAGTATTTGCCATCTTTTAAAAATCAATTAATTTGTGTGTGTGTGTGTATGTGTGTGTGTATGTGTGAGTGTGTGTGTGTGTGAGAGAGTGTGTGTGACTGTGTGTGTGTGTGAGTGTGTGTGAGTGTGTGTGTGAGTGTGTGTGCCCATGTACATGAGATCACATGCGTGAGATAACCTACAGCACAGGTGCAGAGTCTGAGAACAACTTTCAGAAGTCAGGTGTCCTGTGGCTCTCTAGGACTGAACTCAGGTTGTCAGGCTTGGTGACAGGTGCTTTTCCTGAGCCATCTTGTGGCCCTCATTTGTTTTCTTGGTGACAGCCATTCTGTCTGCAGTGAAATGGAGCCTCAAAGCAGTTTTATTTTTTGATTTTGGTTTTGGTTTTTTTTTTTTTCAAGACAGGGTCTCACTAGGTAGCTCAGACTGTCTTGGAACTATGTAGACCAGGCTGGCCATTGAACTCACAGAGATCCACCTGTCTCTGCCTCCAGAGTGCTGGGATTAAAGGCATGTGGCTCCATGCCCAGCTCAAAGCATTCCTAATTTGCATTTACCTGCAGCAGCTCCTTATTATGTCCTGGTTGTTAATCACTTTTCTCATGTGTAGTTGGCAAAGATTCCTATGCCCCACCCCCTTCTGTAAGCTACCTCTTCACTGTTTTCTTTATGCAAAGAAGACTTTTAATTTCATGTAATCCTATTTATTTTACTTCCTGTAAGTTCTGTGCTTTAATGGCCTCTCTTTACAGTTGTACAAATAAGTTCAGGAGGAAATAAATGTTCATTACCATAGAAGAGATGATATAATAGAATGGGTAACAGTATATATCTTAAGTGTAGGGAGAAATTTTGAGTTTTTTTGTATAGATACTTTCATATATATATACACACACATATATATATATGTAATTTTTAAAAAAATTATTTTTATTTTTATTTATTTTTTGTGGCTTTTTTTTTTTTGAGGGTTTGGACCCTCAGCTTTCTACATGCTAGCTAAGTACTCTGTCACCAAGATACACCCCTCAGTCTTTAGTAAGCACACACATAGGCATGTGTATTTAACAGCTTTGGAAGATACTGTCTGACTGCCAAAATTTTGTGAAGAGGAAAGATCGTGGCGTCCTTCAGAGAGACACCAGCTGGAGTGCCTCATCCTGACTGAAGAGTCGCGTTGCTTCAAGTCCTTTGTGTGGAAAATGTATAGCAATGCCTGACATCAAATATTTCGTAATGACAGCTGATGCTAGATCTGTGCTTATGATGCAAGCAAAGAGAATTGGCCAGTGGGTTTCAGTCTGACTTTGAGTGTATGACCAAACGTGAGGCATGGTTGGAAATGACCTAAAGCCACCACTGGACTCTGGCTGTCTGCAAAGCTGTAATCCGTTTGCCAGTTCTCAAGTTGAGACACATCTGTCCGTCTCCATCTTGGTCTTCACTATATAGAATTGGGGTTCTCGGAAAATCACTCCTCACATGAAGGTTGGAGATACGCATGGGACGCTCCTCTCCAGGGGAGCGTAGACAGGAATGGGTTCGTTTGCTGAACACAGGTTACAGCCCACGATAACTGGAGCTCTGTCAGTTTGCCGTGGTCAACACAGCCTGGACCACACCTGCTGGCAGACCCAGCCTTCAGTGAGACCTTTTTTTGTTTGTTTGGATGCTTTCTGGTTCTTTATGTTTATTTGTTTGTTTGTTTTCTAGTTTCTCAAGACAGGGTTTCTCTGTTCTGACTATCCTGGAACTCACTTTAGACCAGGCTTGCCTTGAACTCAACGGAGATCCATTTATCTCTGCCTCCCATGCACTGGCATTAAAGTTCTGTGGCACCACTCTGGGCTTGGCTTTCTGGCTTTGTTGTTGTTGTTGTTGTTCTTTGTAATAAGGTGTAACAATCTTTTAAAAACCATAACACTTTAAAAGTTTACCATCTCTTCAAAAGTTCAAACTCTCTTTAACTGTGGGCTCCTGTACAACCAAAACCCAAACCAAATTATTTACTTTCTTATTCCTAAAGGAGGAGGGCATAGTTACAGTCAAGTGTGAGCAAAACCAAAATCCAGATCCTATAGCTCAGTGTCCGGCATCTGGGCTCCACTCACGATCCTCTGCTCCCCAACACTCTGGCAGCCCCACCTCTCCAGCTGTGCTTTCTGCAGCGCACAGCTTGTCGAGTAGACTCAGGCCCCCTCTAGTCCACATTTGCCATTGCCCTTGGCACACATTCCACACGCCTGGCATCTCCAGTATCCCAGAGTCTCCACTGAAGTGGAGGCTAGACTTTCACCAGTGGCCTCTCCTGGTTGTTACATAGTCTCAGCTTTTCTCTATGACCCCTTCAGTCTTGCCTTTCTTGTGTTTTCAAAACTAGAACCAGGTAGGTGATCCTTAGATGTTGCCGACTTCCAGCCAGCAGCCTGAGATGCACCCTTGGCCCTTCCGGACCACAGCTTGTGTGCTGACCCTAAAGAAGTAACTCCCAGAGGAGTTCACTTCAGTGAGGCTGATCTCATTCATCACAGTTGGTTCTTTAGTCCCAGCTGACCAGCATCAGTCGTCTCAGGAAAGCACAAAAGATTTGACCTTGGTGACTCTGGTCACTTGTTAATCAAGCTGCTTCTTTAGCCTCAGCTGGCCAGCAACCATTTTGGATTAGATTCCTAATCCAGAATATCATGAAGACCCCAATAGAGTCTTTGTGTCCCTCTGAAATGTCACAGGCCAGTCCTCCATTGTCTGTGTTATCATCTAAGCTCCCACAGCAACCGTGTATTAAAATCTGTAGTCCCAGATTCTAACCATTGCCATGGTCTTCCTCCTCTAAAACGACATGGGAAGATTTCATCATGCTAACACCCCACTCTTGGTACCAAATTTTGGGCTTGTTTCTTTTCTGTTGCTTTAAGAAAAATACTCCCAAAAGCAACTTGGGGAGGGAAGGCTTTCCTCTGGCAGGTTGCATGTAGTCCACCCTCAGGGGAGGTACAGGCAGAATCACAGAGGAACACTGCTAGTGGCCTGGCCACCATCCAGGCTCACACTCAGCTGCTTTCTTATGGAGCTCAGGCCCACCTACCTAGAGATGATGGTACTGCTCACAGCAAGCTTGGACCCTCTCACATCAAGTAGTCATCAAGAAAATGCCCCATAGACATACCCACAGGCCACCTTTTCAATAGAGGTTACCTACCCCTTCCCAGGTGGGTAAAGGTGACAACCAAGAGTAGTTATCACACCTAGCATGCATGAAACCCTGGGCTTGATCCTCAGCACTTCGTAAAGCCACATGGAGTGATGCCTGCTTATAATCCCAGGTATCAGGAGGATCAGAAGCTCAGAGCTCTCCTTGTCTACACAGTGAGTTCCTGGTCAGCCTGGCGTAGGAGAATGCCTCAAAACCAAAACAAGCCAATACCGAGGGAAAAATACTTAATATTAACACATATAGAACTAAAAATAGCCCAGAAATAGCAGCAGGAAGGTTAATTAGTGACAGCATGAGGGCGTGATGGTTGTGTAGTTAATTTCTAAAAATTAAAGGTACATTTTAAAGACTATATTTATTTTTATTTTTAAATGTACATTGGTGTTTCGTCTGCCTGTGTGTCTGTGTGAGAGTGTTGGATCCCCTGGAATAGGAGTTAGAGACAGTTGTGAGCTGCCATGTGGGGGCTGGGAATTGAACTCAGATTCTCTGGAAGAATAACTAGTGCTCTTAACCACTGAGCCATCTCTCTAGCCAGTAAATTAATTCACTTTCCGTAAACACTTGCTGGCTGTGTTTGTGTGTATATATGTGTTATGTGTGCATATCTGTGTATGTGCAGAAATCCCATCCACATACATCTAGGTTTATATATTATAGAAAGACATTTGGGCTGGAGAGATGGCTCAGCAGGTAAGAGCACTGACTGCTCTTCCAGAGGTCCCGAGTTCAATTCCCAGCAACCACGTGGTGGCTCACAACCATCTGTAATAAGATCTGATGCCCTCTTCTGGTGTGTACTCACCAGAAGTGTACTCACATACATAAAATAAATAAATCTTAAAAAAAAAAAAAAAAAAGAACAGCTTAAAAGTCACCGATTTTTTTAAAAAAGAAAAACACTTGTAAGAGATGATTGAAAAGAAGACTCATCTGTAATGTCACCATTGCAGAACAGCCATTATAAGCAGAAATTTAGATCACAGGGCCCTTGAGGCCAGCCTTTGTTTAGTTTACTGAGTTACAGAAACAGCACAGATGCTTGGGCTTCACCCATGGGCGAAGAACTTCTAAGGAAGCCCAGGTACCACACAGTTGCTTGATGGGTGTATAGCATCAAGCCCCTGAAGACCAGTCGTGTAGACAGTGGGCAGGGGTGGGAGCAGGCTTGGGGGTAATGAGAGTTTTGGAGGGCTCAAGAGCATGGTGACTACAGTAAGAGTCATCAGTCCATTCCAGTGACTTGTTTTATAGTGGGGAGGGCCAGAGAGGGAGCTCAGCTGGTACAATGCTTGCCAAGGATCTGAGTTTGATCTCCCGAACACATTTAAACAGCCAGGTGTAGTGATGAACGCTTGCAGTCCCAGTGCGGGAAGAAGTGGAGACAGATGGATCCCCGGGACTCTGTGGCGAGCCACCCTGGCTGAATCAGTCAGTTCTGGGCCAGTGAGAGGATGGAGAGGAATATCATGAAACACTGCCATCCAGACATGGCATTGCTGCTGCGCCATGGGCATGTGGACTTTATAGATACTCACTAGATTGGGTTCTCTGTCTCTGTAGAGGAGGAGATAATGAACTCAATAACTAGTGACTAGTAATGGTTGCTGGAGGAGGGGCTGTCATTTTTTTTTTTCTTAATGGTGTTTCCACTGGGAAACTGAGTGGGAAGAAGGGAAAGGGAGAAGAGACAGAGGATAATTGGGGTGAAGGGTGAATATAATCACAGTGCATTATGTATGCATACATATCCATACAGGAAATTGTCCAAAAGTAAATATAAGTAAGTCTATACTCTTAATTTGTTGGGATGGCTGCTCCTGGGGTGGTGGTGCAAACAATGTTTAGCATGGGAGGCTAACAGGAACAAAGTGTGCATTTTCACCAAGGTCTGCCCTGTCTTTCCTTCATGCCAAGCTTCCTCTGTGCCTGTAACACAGTATGGAGAGTGAGCTGGCATTCACTGAGTACACACTCAAAGAGGGTTGTGCTCATGTTAAGGACAAACTCATTTAATTTAGGTTCAGAGTGGCTTCCAACTCTTGTATCCCTCAGGCATCTGATGTTACCCCTGAGGGAGTCACTAAGACGGTGGTAAGTGAATAGTAGATATTTATTGCATGAGAAACTAGGAGATCTACGGTAAGTAAGACTGGCTAGAAGGCAGCCTCCCATGTACTGTGCTAAGTGTGCAAACACGCATCAGGGTGTCAGCCTGGAAGAATGTAGGTTAAGGCTCCTGAAGAAGTTAAGATTGCCCATTTGAGGCCTGTCTTAGAGTTTTACTGCTGTGACGAGATACCATGACCACGGCAGCTCTTGTAAGGGAAAACATTTCATTGAGAATGGCTGACAGTTCAGAGGTGTAGTCATTATCATCATGGCGGGAAGTGTGGTGGCACACAGGCACACGTGGTGCAGGAGAAGGACCTGAGAGTTCTACATCTGGATTGGCAGGCAGCAGGAAGAGGCAATGAACTACTGGGCTTGGCTTGAACTTTTGAAGCCTCAAAGCCCACCTGTAGTGACAGCTTCCTCCAACAAGGCCACACCTCTTAATAGTGCCACTCCCTATGAGCCTATTGGGGCCATTTTTACTCAAACCACCACAGAGCCTAGGACACAGAGTCTCTGCTTTAGAAAGACAAGGTTTGCCTCAGTTGTTGGTAGTAGGGTTGTTTGGGGGGTATTCTCTGAATCAAACCTAGGGATAAGAGTTTGGAGCAGGAGCCGGGTGGTGGTGGTGCACACCTTTAGTCCCAGCACTTGGGAGGCAGAGGCAGGCGGATTTCTGAGTTCGAGGCCAGCCTGGACTACAAAGTGAGTTCCAGGTCAGCCAGGGCTATACAGAGAAACCCTGTCTCGAAAAACCAAAAAAAAAAAAAAAGAAAAAGAAAAAGAAAAAAAGAGTTTGGAGCAGAAGCTGCCTATGTGGGGAGTTCTCTGTGGTGGTTTGAATAAGGATGGTCCCCAAAGGCTCATTGATTTGAATGCTTAGTCACCAGGGAGTGGAACTGTGTGATAGGATTAGAAGGATTAGGAGATACAGCCTTGTTGGAGGAAGTGTGTCACTGGAGTTGGGCCTTGGCGTTTCAAAAGCTCTTGCCAGGCCCAGCCTCTATCTTAGCTTGTAGATCAGGATATATCTCTGATCTACTGCTCCAGTGCCATGCCTGCAGCCCTGCTCCTGCCATGATGATAATGGACTGAACCTCTGAATCTAGAAGCAAGCCCCAGTTAAATGCTGTCCTTTATAAGAGTTGCCTTGGTCACGGTGTCTCTGCACAGCATTGGGACAGTGACTAAGACCTTATGGTTTTGAATAGTTTTCCCTTTTGTATCTAGAACAAACCCGGAGGCAAACCTGTAGGAGGCAATGCTTGAATAACTCTAAGACGACCAGACTGAAAATGTCAGCCCTCAACTGGAAGCCCTTTGTGTATGGAGGGCTGGCCTCCATCACAGCAGAATGTGGTAAGAGCCCGGACTCTGAAGCTTTGCCTGAGGGATGTGGTGTCTGTCAGGTTTTGTGTTTGGTGTGCACGGCATTCAAGTGCAGGCTTGTGAACTCACACCCTCCATATCCAGACATGCCTCTTTGGCTATGGTTTTAGACGGCTCAGTGATTTTGGCTACTTATTAGCAACTTTGGGTTTAAAGTGCACTAGGAAGAAAGTTGACCCATTTTATGACTCCCATTTGGGTTGATTGGACACTGTTCCTTTGCCCCTTTCTCCACTTTGCCGCTGAAAATCCATCTGGCTGCAAGAAGTTTGGCATGCTCCAGGGCCTTCTCTGAACCTGAGCAGACTAACGCTCCATTGCAGACTTTGTGCATCACCTCCATCCCATCTTTACTCCATCAGTTGGGTTCTATATCTGAGTGCGCTGCTATGCATCCGATTGCATTGCTCCTGCATCTGATTGCATTGATCCTGCATCCGATTGCCTTGCTCCTGGGTCTGTGCTGTTTTATCAGGCACTTGCTAACTGCTTGGCTTCTGGCTTGGACCTTCCCTTCTCTCAGTTGACTTGCAGGGTGCATGAATCACCACTCACTAATGCTGGTCAGCTTTCTATGCGTGGATGATGGAATTTAAAAGACTGATTCCTGTCCCTGAATGTGTTAACCTGCCTGGACTTTGTGAGCCAGGTTACTGTTTGAGAATGCAGTACATACATAGAGTCTATGTGTTTGGCATTCTTTTTGTTGTTGTTGTTTTGTTTTTGTCGAGACAGGGTTTCTCTGTATAGCCCTGGCTGTCCTGGAACTCACTTTGTAGGCCAGGCTGGCCTCGAACTCAGAAACCGGCCTGCCTTTGCCTCCCGAGTGCTGGGATTCAAGGCGTGTGCCACCACGCCCCGCAGTATTAAGCACTCTTACCTGCCTCATCCGATTTCATTTATCAAAGAAAATTCCTTATTAAAACCTCTGTTCAGTCACTGAACACAGTCCTAGCCTCTTTTTTTTTTTTTTTTTTTTTTGTCATAAAGACTATTTGGGGTTTTAAGTGAATTTCCTCTTCGTGTAAATGATTTTGTTTATTCGTGTTCTGTGGCAGTTCTGCCTCCTCACTCAGCTTTATAAAAAGATAGACATAATAAATAAATGTTTAACTGAGTATGGTGGCACATACCTGCACACCAGCATTGTGGGAGGGAGGGGAAGGCAGATCGGGAGTTCAGGGTTGGCTTTAGCTAAAGCAAATTTCAGACCCGGCTTGGTAACATGAGGCTAGCTATGAACTAGCTCCCAGAAAAAAAAAACAACAAATGGTGTTGAGTCATTTTTTGAGCTTGTTAATTTTTTTTTTTTTTGCCTAACTTTGCTTTTTTTTTTTTTTTGAGACAAGATGTTGCTATATAGCCCAGGCCGGCCTCGAACTCTTAACCTTCCCTCAGCTTCCTGAGTTCTAGAATGCCAGCAGGTAACCTTGGCAGTCATTCTTTGGGTCCACCTATTTTTTTCTGGATAGGTCTCTCAATACCCTGGAACTTGCTAGGTAGGCTTGGCAACGTGGTCAGCAAGCCAGCCCATTTCCACCTCCCCAGAGTGTTCCACCATGCTCAACCTTTTTAATGTGGAGTCTGGGAATCAAATCCAGGTCTCCATGCTTGTATGGGAAATGTGTTATCAAGTGAACTATTTCCCGAGCTTGGCTATTTCTTAATGTTTCTTTTTTCAGGGAGATTCTTTTTCTTTTCTTTTTCTTTAATATTTTAAGGCACATTTCCAATTGATTTAACTAAGACACGGCTTCAGATTCAAGGCCAGACAAATGATGCCAACTTCCGAGAGATCAGGTACCGAGGCATGCTGCACGCGCTGATGAGGATAGGCCGAGAAGAAGGCCTGAGGGCGCTGTATTCAGGGTGAGTAAACATCTGGGTGTTTGTGTCTAACTGTGGGCCCTTTGAAGTGCATGCTTAACGCATCACCTTCATAGAGGGAGAAGGCGAACATTAGTTATTCTCAAGTATCTAGTTTTTACCATGATAAAAATATCAGCTTGTGGTTAAGGCTTGCAAACACTTTTAAATTCATTAAGCTACTGATGGGAAAGTGAGCAAGATAAGACTTGACCTATATCAGTGAGTTCTTTGCAGGGAACACAACACCCTTGATGGTTTAATTGATGGGCCTTAAGGGACTATTGAAGGCTTAAGGGAACAATTGAACGGTAGATACTGAACTACCTAGAAACTGGCGAAGTGACCCTAGGCTAAAGGCCCAGGGGCAGCAATCATGGTACCACAGTCCAGGAGGGTGATGCCTTGGAGAAGATTGAACTGTCAGTAGATGCTTAGGGTCCTGCTCCTATATGGGGTCATTTACAGGGGTGAGGTGGGATGGGGTGGGATGGCTGGCTGCTCTCTCCTTTCCCCTTCCCCCTCCCACCAGTTGGACTCCTAGAGGTCTGCTGGAAGGGTGTCTGTGAGATGTGGTCTGTAAGCATCAGCCTTTCTCAGAGCATAGAGAGGGGCGAGCATGAATGTAGATCATACATTCGTGAATGTAGAACTGTCACCGATGGGGGCTGCACATGTGGAAATGGGATTACAGTGGTATCCGGTGTCTGTCCCACACTGTTGAGGGCAGGGAGGTGGAGCTGTTCAGGAAAGTCACTCCATGTAGGAGGCACAGAATCAGACCCTGAAGGCTCAAAAAGAATGAGGCAGGCAAAGGGGTGAGAGTGGGGTGTTCATATCCAGCTAGGCAGCATTGCAGTTCTACAAATAGCAAGTATTCCAGCATGGAGATGGTTGGGAGTTGGTGAATAGCAAGAAATGAAGCCAGAGTGTTAGAGCATCAGAAAATGGACAGCTTTATGCCCTGCCAAGTACATGTCCCACACAGGTGGCCCTCAGCCCCTCCATAGACTCATCAGTCCACAGAGGTCTTTGCTTTTAAATCCAGCCAAGACATTCATTCATTCATTCATTCATTCATCATTTGTTCATTCATTCATAGAGAAGGCCTTGCTATGTTGCCTAGGCTGCCTTGAACTCATGGCTCAAATGATTCCCCTGCCTTAGCTTCCTGATTAGGGGCATGTGTCACCGTGCTCAGCCAAGTCAATATTTTAAAAATGTTTAATTGTGCAGCATAAAAACAAGAGAAAGGAAAGCTCCAGCAGGCCCGGACCCACTCACTGTGACAGTAGTAGCTACAGTTGATATTTTCTCTGCCTTACCTGACCTTGAGGCCCGGCAAATGCATGCACAGTTGCGCTGAGGCTGTTCACTCATCCTTGGCATCTGCCTGGTGCCTATCAACACTTTCGTTTGCTACGCCTGTGATGAGCGAGGGCTGAGGTAGAGCTTTTTATAGGAAGAGTGCCTTGAGCGGGTCTCCTGCAGGACCAGCAGCATTGTGGGACTTTCTTATGGGGTTCCCGGGTAGGAGAGGTAGTGAGAAGGGAGGAAATAAACACTAAGGCCTGGACTCCTGGCTGTCACTAGTGTGTAGCTATAACCCCCACGTCACCCCCATCCCCACAGGAGACAGAAGAGGAGGGCTGATACAGAGAAGGAGAGAGTGAGCTCAATGTAGGACATTGAATGTGGGCATGTGTGGAATGTCTAAACTGAAGAGCTAGACAGCAGCTGGAAACTGGTCAGAACTGGTCGGAATGTGGCTCTAGGAATCATCTGTTAGGACGAGCCTGACACCATGGGAGTGGATGGGTTGGGAAGTGTGTAGAGGAAGGAGAGGAAGGAGACAGAGTCCTGGGGGGCCTTCCCAGAGGGCATGTGTGCAGCTGCGGTGTAGACGAGATGCTGCTGCAAAGGCTACATGAGATGTGGACACTGGCCGCCTTGGTGAGGGGGAGCCCAGGCTGTAATATAGGAGGAGGTAGGAAATGTAGAACAAGGGGCTAGGAGTGAATGAATAAAAGAAATGAAGCGGGAAGGAAAGGCCCTGACTGCTCCCAGGTCTGGTAGAGGAGAGAGTTTATGGAAGATGTGTCGGAGAAGAGCTTAGACAGTATCAGAGACATCTGGGAGAGCCCAGAGTGGACACGACCAGACTGAGCTGGGTCCTGGGAGGGGAGGGCAAGGGAACCAGGTGCAAAGGCCTAAAGGGCAGAGGTACAAAAAGGGGCGGGTAACCAAGATGTCTGGATTATATGGGGAAGAGCCTTCGGGGTAAGGCAACCCAGGCCCTGGGCTGGAGAGCCCAGGGTAGAGCAGGGTCTGCCAGCCATAGTCTCTAACACTCAGGGACTAAGGGATGCTGGGAGAAGCTGGAGGCCAGGACTGTTTGGATATGTTAAGCAGGCACCTCAGCTCTTATTTCTTTCTGTCCTGGGTTTGAAAGGTAACATGGGCTAAGCACGCCACAGGTTGACCTCCTAGAGATGGGAGGGTGGTATCCAGGATAGAGAACTATGTCTTGTGTTTGCTAATTCTGGCTTGAATTGTGTATCCTATTGGAAAAACTTAGAGGGGCAGGAAATAACTACGTGTGTTCTTCAGGTGGTACCCGCCTTCCCGAGTTCTTTGCAAGGAATGTTTATGCGTTTTACTTGAGCGGGCAAACTGACCCCACATTGGCATTTTCCTCAGGTCAAGTAGGGCCTCAGGCTTCCACTTAGGGACCTAATAATTACCTCTGATTTCAAGACCCAAGTCTGCTTTTCTTAACATTTTTTTTTTAATGTGAAGATATTCATTTTAAGCTGGGTGTGGTAGTGCATGGATTTAATCCCAACAGGAGGGAGGTAAAGGCAGGTGCCCTGGAGGCCAGCACAGCCTACATATGGGGTTCCAGGACAGCAGGGTTACAGAGACACCCTGTCTCAAAAGAGCAAACCGGAAAAGTAAAATAAAAAAACCCATTCTAGCCATAGTGTCTGCCTTTGCACAGAGGGTGGGGGGGCAGTGGGGGGTGGGGGGTGGATGGGGGGGTCCCTCTGAGGGTTTCTGACGAGTAGGTTGGCTTTCATCTGCCTGCATGCCCACGTGACAGGATTGCACCCGCAATGCTGCGCCAGGCCTCCTATGGAACCATCAAGATCGGAACGTACCAGAGCCTGAAGCGGTTAGCTGTGGAACGCCCAGAAGGTGAGTGGCCACCTGTCTGCCTGTGAAGAGTCAGTGGGTTGTGAGTTGCTTTGTTCCAGACATTTTGGAATGAGTTTTCAATTCTTTGGTTAATTTTCTACCAGTAAAGAAAAGACTGGGTACAGAGTAAACAAACTGCTCATACTGAGCCAAGCCGGAGAACGGAGAACGTGTGTGAGGAGCTGTTTGTACAAATGTTTTAGTCATTTTTTTTAAAGATTTATTTATTTTTTGTGTATACAATGTTCTATCTGCACAGCCAGAAGAGGGCGCCTGATCTCATTACAGATGGTTATGAACCACCATGTGGTTGCTGGGAATTGAACTCAAGACCTCTGGAAGAGTAGCCAGTGCTTTTAACCTCTGAACCATCTCCCCAGCCCCCCATTTGCTTTTTGTTTGTCCGTTTTTTCGAGACAGTGTTTTTCTTTGTAGCCCTGCCTGTCTTGAACTCAATTTGTAGACCAGGCTGGCCCTGAACTCACAGAGATCTGCCTGCTTCTGCCTTCCTCAAGTGCAGGGATGAAAAGTATGCACCACCACACCCAGCCTATCATTTGTATTTTTAAATCCGTGCCTCACTAACTCCCCTGACCTCCCCCACCTCCTGACCCCTCCCAACATTATGTTCCTCCTTTACGAAACATTATGTTTCCTATGTTCCAGACTCTAATTTGTGCACTGTGTACTTGTGAGAGCATCCACTGCACTGAGGCTGACTACCAGCTGCCATACTCTTAAAGGACAACAGCTCTCACCGTCCCAGAAGTCGTCAGCTGTCAGCAGCTCCTCAGCTAGGGGTGGGGACAGCCACTTGTCTTTATGCTCACAGTGCTTAGCCACATGCCACACTGTTTCTGCTTGTTAACTGAATTTCCTAAAATTGAGTGAATTACCAGCCATTTTCAGGAAGGCACAGCATGAATACATGTCTTACAGTTAAGAGCTCTAATAGCTGTACGAGACTGGGATAAATATGAATATTTACAAGGCAATTGGACTGCGTGTCCATCTAGGCAAACAAAGATGAACAGTAGATAGTTATTTTAAAATAAATCGCTTGATTCACAGAGCATATAACAATATTCAGGTAAACAGGTAGAGTGTAATGTTTTTATATTGGAGTCACTTACAGCAAAAACTCTTACATACAAAAAAAAAAAAAAAAAAAAAAAACCCAATCAATGTGTCTTTGTAGATGAAACCCTGCTGGTCAATGTTGTGTGTGGAATTCTGTCTGGAGTCATATCCTCAGCTATTGCTAATCCGACTGATGTTTTGAAAGTAAGTCTGGGCTGTGTGGTAGGGCACATTCCACCCTTACGTACTTACTGCAGCGAGCGCACTGGGTCACTCTTACTGATGATACTGCCCTTGATATTAAAGTCACTTTCTCTAGTAGGGCATGTGGTGTGCACCTTTAATCCCATCACTTGAAGACCAGGTGTAGCCTGTTTCTCTATGAGTTACTGAGTAGGAAAAAAGGGTTTTCTTTTGAGACAGTGTGTGTGTGTGTGTGTGTGTGTATGTGTGTAGCCGTGGTTGTCTTGAAACTCACACAATCAATAGACCTCCTGGTTTCAGACTTGTAGAGATCCACCTGTCTTTGCCTCCCGAGTGCTGGGATTAACAATGTGTGCCACCACTGGCTGGTTTATGCCAGTTTTCCCCAATCACCGTTACACCATTAAGCACTAGGTGGGTGGTTTTCTTAAGTCTCTGATGGTGGGGGTGGAGAATGGGTTTCCTTCTCATGTCGTTCTTTATTGATCTGTAGATCCGAATGCAAGCACAGAACAGCGCTGTTCAAGGAGGCATGATAGACAGCTTCATTAGCATTTACCAGCAGGAGGGGACCAGAGGACTGTGGAAGGTGAGCCTCGCTGTAGTCTAATCCAAGCGTCCTCGTGGCGTAAGAATGCCACTTCCTGCCTTTGAAGATGACTTCTTTCTTTGCTTCTCTGTCTATAAAGTGAGAACATGAATATGCTGTGGTTTTAAAGTGTCTTTTGGTTAGTACATACACAGGGTTTTGTGACAGCTGAGTACCTTTTATTTGATCTTTACTTCCTGTGGTTTCAATTCTTAGAATGTCCCCTGGGTCCCTGTCCCATTGGGTGATTGGCCTGTTCAGTTTCATGACTTAGGTGAAGTCTGTGTTTAGGCGAGTACCCATGAAGAGTGCTATTTCCTGGGAACCCATGACTCGGGGCCCATCGGTTCACAGAACAGACCCTCCCTAGACCCTGTATGATCCCTCAGTGTGACAGAGAAGCTGGAGGCTTTCAGGCATGGTTTGCCCTAGCCCCAGGCTGGCCAGAGTCAGAACTGCCCTCCGAGCTTTCAGAGTTCTTGCTTGGTCGCCCTTTTCTGCTCTGTCATGCCACGCTTCTCCCTAGTGGCAGAACTGGCAGCGGGTGGGATAGAACTGCCCACACCTCGGCCTTGTCTGGAGGGATGTGGAGATCATTTGCTGTTCCCGTTTCTCCCCAGGGCGTGTCCCTCACAGCCCAGAGGGCAGCCATTGTGGTCGGCGTGGAGCTTCCAGTCTATGACATCACCAAGAAGCACCTGATACTCTCAGGCCTGATGGGAGACACTGTCGCAACACATTTTCTGTATGTTTATGGATTTTAAAAATTAATGTTTTAGGTATGCATGAGCTTGGTAGGGTGAAATTTTTACGTAAGTTTCTGGAAGTTTTAGAGAAAGTATTGTAATAGTGTAGTATTTTCTTATTTGAAAAATTATAACACAGAAGTCGAGTGGGATGAAGTGAAGTCTTTGCCTTTACACAGGTAACTGTGTACCTGTATGTGTACAAACTGTATGTTTGTAAGCACCATGGACTTTATCAACAAATAAGGTCATGTTTGTATTATATTACTTTTTAAAAAGTGACAACACGGGAGCTGGGCGTGGTGGCGCACGCCTTTAATCCCAGCACTCGGGAGGCAGAGGCAGGCGGATTTCTGAGTTCGAGGCCAGCCTGGTCTACAAAGTGAGTTCCAGGACAGCCAAGGCTACACAGAGAAACCCTGCCTCGAAAAACCAAAAAAAAAAAAAAAAGTGACAACACAACCCAAATACATTTTCACTTCAGCTCTTACACCTTAATCATTTTTGATTACTGTTTGTGTATGTGCCTGCAGAGGTCAGAGGGGTGTTAGAGCCCAGAGCCAGAGTTCCAGGCACTTGTGAGCCTTTAGGAAATCTAACTTGTGTTCTGTTAGAACAATACACCCTCTTAAATGCTCAGACACCTTGCCCGTCCTTAATTTTTGTTGTTGTTGTTGTTTTGTTTTGTTTTGTTTTTTTTTAGTAATTGCAGCTTATCACATTTGTATGAACATATCATAGATCATTTAATCTGTGTGACTTGGTCTGGACAGGGACACTTAGCCTAGTGTGGCAAGTGTGCTGATTCTCACCACTAGGGGGAGCACTATTCACAACTCTGTAGGCCGCAAGCACAAGTAAACCTTTGTGCGAACAGAGCAACCTCCCAAAGAAAGAGTGACCAATTCAGGGTGTGAGGAATGTCGCGCTGGGAAAACCTCTGAGCTGATTGGTGCTGATAAAATAAAACCCGCAGCAAAGTTAAACTTAGTGGAGTTGAGTGTGAACAGAAAGAAAGTTCAGGAGCAGGAGCGCTCGCTCATGATGAGAATGGTAGAAAGCAGCACCCACAGTGCACAGGAGTGTTTATGGCCAGAGGCGTGGGAACAGCGGCAGACAGACCATCTCCCTGAGGTACAGCGTAGGACTTCCCAGCTCTCCACGGGAGTGAAAGGGTAACCATTCCATTTTATGTTTTATATAACTCAGCAAGTTATAGGAATTAGGTTACAGTTACTTGTGTTCACAGGCAAATGTAGGCTAAATATAACTCAGTTTAGCAACGATACTCAGTGTAGCCTATGGTAGTCTAGTGAGACTGAAAATCTAGGACAGTGATTTGCAACCTGAGGGTTGAACGACCTGGGGTTGCCTAAGACCATCAGAAAATATAGGTATTTATAGTCTGATTCATCACAGAAGCGAAATTTCAGTTATGAAGTTGCAATGAAAATAATGTTATGGTTGGAGGTCTTCACAACATGAGGAACTGTATTAAAGAGCCGCAGCATTAGGAAGGTGGAGAACCACTGCTCTGTAGAACCCAAGACCACGGGTGGGTGTGCAGTGAGGCGGTCTTGTGTTTTATTTATTCTTAGGCCTATTTTTTTTTATATGTATGAGTGTTTTACCTGTGTGAGAGTATGCATATATGTATGTATATTCACTGTGTACATGCCTGGTACGTGCAGAGAACAGGGCACCAGAACCACTGGAGCTGGAGTGTGCTGGGTTCTGAACCCAGGTCCTGTGTAAGAACTAGTGCGTTTAACTACTGAGCTACTTCCAGCCCCAAGGACCTCATTCTTGGTGCAGTTTGTGTAGCTTCTCCATATTTGTTTTAAAGGAATTCAGAGAGAAAGCTGTCTCATCTCCCTCCTTTGTAGCTGTAGCTGAGTGGTAGCTTACTTCTTGTCTTTTCCAATCCTGTGTTCTCCAACAGCTCGAGCTTCACGTGTGGCCTGGTGGGGGCCTTGGCCTCAAACCCAGTTGATGTTGTGAGAACCCGCATGATGAATCAGAGAGCCCTTCGAGATGGCAGATGTGCGGGCTATAAGGGTACCTTGGATTGCCTATTGCAGGTAAGTGTCTCTGCAGGATTGTCGTGCATGCACACACACACACATACACACACACACACACACACACACACACACACACACACACACACTGAAGTCACTATTACGTTATGATAAGTATTAAAACTAAGATGAATGAGCCCATAGAAGACAGAAGACAGAGTCTCTCAGTAGTGCAGCCCTGGCTGTCATGAAATTCTCTGTCTCCCAGGTGACCTTAAACTCACAGAGATCCACCTGCCTTTGCTGAGATTAAAGGCCTGTGCCTGGCAGGACATACATAGCATTTTGCCACACTAGGGTTTGAAGTCCAAGATTTACATGACATCTTATAAATGGAAGTTCATTTTCCACACACACCTCCCCAGCTAGGAAGGATGCTAAACTAGTTAACATTTTCCGGGGTCGCGAAACTGTTCCTTTTCCAAAGTGGACCTTTTTCCTCTTAGTCAAACTGGAACAAATATTCCCCTCCAGATGTGTCTCACAGGAGTAAATGAGCCCTACCACAGTTCCCACTGTAGAGAACTGTTTGGGGCAGAGGGAGGTGTTCCGCTGCCCCCTGGGTTGCCAGTGGCCAAGGCTTCGGGGCGCTTTGCAGGTCTCGGCATGATGCTGACACTTGACACTTCTTAGTCTCCAGGATTGCTTCACATTTTCAGAATTACATTTTCATTTTTTTTGCTTTGGGGCTAGGGGTGGTAAGGGCAGGGGTTGTTCGTATGTACATGCGGTCCCATGGCACGATTGTTAGAGGTCAGAGGTCAAGTGGGAGGAGTCAGTTCTCTCAGGTCGGCATGTTTGACAGCAGGTGGCTTTGCCTGCTAAGCCTTCCACCAGCCTTTTCCTTCTTTATTGGAGGCAGGATCTTAATATAACCTTAACTGGCCCTAAACTTGGTAGGTAGCCAAGTGTGACCATGAACTTGTGGTCCTCCTGCCTCTACCTCCCAGGAGTGAGATTATAGGCATGTGCCACCACACTGGGTTTTATGTGGTGCCAGGGAGTGAGCCAGCTTAGTACCTGCTGGGCAAGGACTGGACCCCCTGAGCTCCACCCCCACTCCTCTGATATTGCTTTAATGAGGCCGACAGGAGACTTGGGAGGCAAGGTGCTATGAATGCTATCTTCATCAAAATTGCTTACTTATTTCTGGCTTGTTTAGCAGCCCAGATGGCACGGAAGCTAATGACCTGTACTTAGAACTAAGTAATATTTAAGTCTGATTTCTTATCCATTGAGTTCCTGCTTGCCTGCTTTGGGAGGGGTTCATCTTCTCTGTGTGCAGTGGTTGGTCATGCAGAAGTCTTTAAGGAACAAAGAGACAGAAAAGGTCTCTAGTCAGTCCTTCTAAAAAGGGTTATATGTTGTTTTTGAGTAAGCACGTAAAACGTATTCATTTCTCTCTGTTCTTTGATTAAAGCTGAAAATACTCAGCAGTTCTTTGTAATATCGAGCATTTGAGTAGAATTAATGACCGAGAAGAGCTCAGCCTTCTGCACGACCCCTGATGGTTTTCTTTTAAAAGATTTTATTGATTTGTTATATATATATGTATATATACATATATATATATATGTATATATACATATATAAATATGATGGGTACACTGTTGCTGTCTTCAGACACACCTGACAGAAAAGGGCATCAGATGCCATTACAGATGGTTGTGAGCCACCATGTAGTTGCTGGGAATTGAACTCAGGACCACTGGAAGAGCAGTCAGTGCTCTTAACTGCTGAGCCATCTCTCCAGCCCCCTGATGGTTTTCATTGGAAGGATATTGTAGTCTGTAAATGGCATCATCATCCAGAGCTCGTTGAGTCCACTCAAGCACTTGATTTTGCTCCATCTTCTCTCTGCCTCTAGATTGGACTAGGTCTTAGGAAATTTCACAGACCAGTGGCTGCACTTCCCCTTTGGAATCCTCTGCCTCCAGCAGCTGGGTGGTAGTTCCATTTGGAACTGCAGTCCTCCTGGGCTGAACACTAACTTGACAGGCACCACACACGGGCTGGTTATATATTTATCACACTACCAACCTTAGGCACCGTGGGCTGTGGGTGGCAGGGTGGGTGGTGGGTGGTGGTCCGAGCAGCACTGTGGGGACACTCCTTGCCACAGCTGAGGGCAGTTGGAAAGGCCACTGTGGCAATCTGGGGTTTCCCCAGGCTCAGCAGAGAGAGCCCATGGGAGTCAGTTCTATCTTCCACCATTTAGGTCTTAGGGGAAACATCCTCAACTTTTGGATTTAATTTTAATTAAAAAGTATATCAATTTGACACATTGTGAATGCATTTGACATAACTGGAAAATGGGGCTTGTCTCAGGGTTTCTTCTGCTCTGACAAAAACATCATGACCAAAAAGCAAGTTGGGGAGGAAAGGGTTTATTTGGTATACACTTTCAGATCATAGTCTATTGTTGGAGGAAGTCAGAACAGGAACTCAAGTAGGCAGGAACCTGGAGGCAGGAGCTGATGCAGAGGCCATGGAGGGGGGCTGCTTACTGGTGTGTTCCCCATGGCTTGCTCAGCCTGCTTTATAAAACCCAGGACCACCAGCCCAGGGATGGCACCTCCCACCGTGGGCTAGGGCCTACCCCACTGCTCACTAATTGAGAAAATGCCTTAGATCTCACGGAGGCATTTCCTCAGTGGCGGCTCCTTCCACTCTGATGACTAGTTTGTGTCAAGTTGACACATGAAACCGGGCAGTACAGAACTTAATGCTGTTTTGTCTTCTTTTTAATAGACATGGAAGAACGAAGGGTTTTTTGCTCTATATAAAGGATTTTGGCCAAATTGGTTGCGCCTTGGTCCTTGGAATATCATTGTATCCTTTTCTGTTGTGGTCGATGTAAAAACTGCTGTCATTAGATAATGTAGCTCGTTTTTAATTATAAGTTATAGTGTAGAAGGAAGTTCTTGATTTTCTGAGTTTCTCAGATCATAAGAAGTAGCCACTCCATCTCTAGGTGGTGTGAGGTCTCCTCATTCAACGCCGAGGCTCTTAGTTCAATGGTGTCTATTGAAAGGTATCAATCTTCATTAGAATCTGCTTTAGGAATTCAGGGTATTTGTGATTCCAGAGCGATGCGGGTGAGGTATCTCGTGGCGTTCTGGGGAAGGATGTGGATCCATCCGTGTGCAAGCATGCTTACTGTGGGGTGCTTACTGAACATGGGCACAGCATACCCCAGAAGTGTTTGATTGGCATCCAGGTGGCAGGCAAAGAGGGGTGGATGTCTTTCCTGGAGAGCCCAGGTGAAGGGGTTTGTAGGTCTCAGGTCTGATCTCTCTCTTCTGAATTGACCTTGGGCAACAGCTAGGGAGATAGCCTGAGACTCTCAGCATGGAACTAACGTGGACTCAGCAAGCTGCCTGCAGGTATTTGCTAGTAGATAAGCTAAATTGTCTGTTGGGGTTGGTAACATTACAGTCTCTTAATGTAGCCTTAACCCGTAACTGTAGTTCTTTTTGACTTACGAACAACTGAAGAAACTGGACTTGTGACCACACAAGTCGTTGTTCTGACAAACCGACTTCTGCGACGGTAGCCCCTCCTGTGCTTCTGGCTGCCTCTTACTGCACAGCTCATCACGGCTTCTGGGATGGGAGCAATGGATGGAGGCCAGGTTCTTCAGATTGCCATGCGTTGGTCCTGGATGCTTTCATCTGTGTTCAGAGCCTAGAGCATAGTAACACCCACTCACCGGTGGTTACCATCGAAGTGCCCTTGACATCCTAGAGTTATCCTAGAGATGTACATAATACACCTTCCTTGCTGTAGAAAACCTGCAAGGAAATGAGAGCTGCTTTCTTCCTGGAGAGCAGCCTCGCTGCCTCTGGTCTTCTGGCTATGTACATCGCCCCTCTGAGAAGGCTCCTGAAGTGGGGGAGTGCTGTTATCCCTCTACCATCGGGAGCTTTAGTTTCCTGTCAGTGAAGAGATTTTACATTGGGACAGTTGTAGGAAGTACATCTCTAGCATACTGCACTGCTTCATGGTTCCTGCTTGAGCAGAATCTTTCACTTACAGTAAGTAAGACTCGACCTTTGTGTGGGTAACCATTTGCCCTATGATTTTTTTTTTTAAGCAGAGTCTATTATTTCCATATACAAATGGGGTTAATCATGCTTTGTGAAGTCGGGGTTAAATGAAGGGAAAACTGCAGAGGTGGCTGCGTGAAGGATGAGCGTGCGCACACCTGTCAGTAAACAGTGGTCAACCGTAGGGCCCTCCTGGGCCTGGGGACCAAACGCCTTTGTTAAATAAAGAATCCTGCAGGTGAAGGTTTTTTAGTCAGTTAGTGAACTGAAGAGGTGAGGCTCCAGAGTTTTAGCCTTTACTTTTTCTTGAGGTGAGTTTGTTAAACAAACAAATAAACAAACAAACAACAACAACAAAACCTTTATCTGAGTTTTTCCTAGTTAATTTCCTTGAAATTAGTGGGAAAATTATTTTCTTCCTTCCTCTTGGATTTTTGTGATGACAGGGCTAAACCCTGGTGCATTCTGGGTATCTTCCCCACACTGAGCTGCATCGATGGCCCGAGGGCCTGTTTATCTCCATTCTGATAAGAGCTGTATAGTACTCTACCTAGTTTGTTTCTTCTGAGACTGTGTCTCTAAGTGCCAACAGCTTTCTAGAAGGGTGCCCAGTGCCTGCAGGTTGGCCCTGTGAAAACCTCATTAGCACTAAAGGAGGCTCTAAGCTGGAGCAATGGCCAGTGCACTCCCGGGGCCCCTTCCTCCTTGAGGCAGAAGCATGCAGGTTTTCTCTGAGGGTTGGGCGCTTTTTATTCCATACCTTTTCCATCTGGCTTTTGAAATTAATGGTTCCTTTGAAAAACAGTTTGCGAAGTAGAATTTTATTTCTAAAAGTAAAAGCTAAGTTGAAGTCCTCTCAGAGCTGGCCCAACGGTGGCTTAAAGACAATTCCCTCACACGCCATTAGATGGCAGTAGAGGATCTGAGCGACTGCTGGCCTGGCTCCTAGCATTATGAGTTAAGAGACTTTTTTGTTTTTTATTCTGACCTGAACATTCCGTTGAAGTGGTAGAATCCAGAGTCTTTCTCTCTAGTTGAAAGGATTGACTTTTTCAAACAATTTTTTTAACATACAAAAAAGAATCTTTTTTTATAATTAAAATTCTTTTCTTTATCCTTTCTTCTTTCTCCCTCTCTTTTTCATCTTTCTGTCTTTCTTTCTAATTTTTTTCCCCAATTTTCCAAGACAGGATTTCTCTGTGTAATCCTGGCGCTCTCTCTCTCTCTCTCTTTCTCTCTCTCTCTCTCTCTCTCTCTCTCGACCATGCTGGCCTCCAGCTCATAGATCTTCCTGCCTCTGCTTCCTGAATTCTGGAATTAAAAGCGTGCACCACCACTAGCAGGCCAAAACGAACAAACAAACAAACAAACAAAATTCAAAACAACAATAACAACAAAACTACTTTATTTTTTAAGTTTGAAGGTAATTTCTAAAGTACAAAAAGGTCCATTTTGAAGACCATGTAAAGAGTGGCTATCAGTATTATCAATTTATTCAAATTATGTATATATCTATACCTGGATAAAAAGAAACCTACACTTCACTGTAAAACTTCAGCATGTTTCAAGGAAAACTTGCAGTATTTTATGACCAGGATAGTGTCAATTTATTAAGTGCCTTATAGGGCAGGGTCTTAACCTGCCTTCTCTCTGGAGTTAATGTGGTTGTTGATGTTTCTAACCCCGAGACAACTTGAAGCACTTGGTGATGTGGGTGTGGCTGTAACACTTCACCACCTGTCATTTTCCTCAAGTATGGTGAAAACTCCTTCACACTTTTGTAGCTAAGTGGAAAGGCAGTTGTGTTTATGTTGTTACTGATGCTCTGTGTAATGTTGCTGGTCTGTAATGTCAAAAATGGCTCCTGTGCTCCATATTTATTTGTGAGCTATGAAACTGTATGTATTATGAAGAGAGTACACATTTTCCACAAGCTTTTCTATTCCAGGCTCTTTATACATTGTTGGACTGTGTGGCATAAGCCTTGTTTCATTATTTAATAAACTGAAATAATATATGATACTATGGCTTACAGTCATTTTGGGTACATAGAGAGATTTAGACAAAGACCAAACAAGTCCAGAAGACTGGGGAAGAGGCAGTATCCGTGAAAGCAGCCGTGGAAACTTTTCTCTGTGTGGAGAAGTTACTGGGGTCAACTCACTCTTTGCCTTGTCCTTAAGAGATGGCCCCCACCCCCACCCCCATGTCATTTTGTGAAGTATTCAAAATTCACAGGCCAATCACAGTCCCTCAGGCCTTCATCCCATGCTAAGAGTGGCTAGAAGCAGGATCTTGGATCATTGGTCAGCTGGACCTGGCAGGGTCATTTGTTACACAAAACACAACAAAATTTAGTATGAACTTGGCTAGTTAACTTTTGGGTTACCTAAAGGATTGCCCAGATGGCCATCTTCTTAATTTTGAGCGACATATAATGGTTTGTTAAATCCTGGGTAGAAGAGGGGAACTTTGCTTGTTAATAGATGTAATTCTCTTAGAGCTGTTAGTTTCTCGGGGAAATTGAGTGAAGGCGACCATTCCTGTACTTCCCCTCCTTCTGCATCATCAGCATCCTTATTAGAATGATGAACCTGTACCGACGTACCACGTCACTCGTGCCCATAGCTTATTACCTTAGGGTTCACTCTTGGTGGTGTGTGGTATACATATGTGTAAGGGTATAGGTGTATCCACCCATGTGCATGACCCAGTCTTGTCTAGAGGCAAGGTAGACAGATGGGAAGAAACCCTTCATCCTCAGCTCTGGTTCATGTTTCCTGCCATCTGAGAGTCAAGGGAGTTCAGCACAGCAGAGAAAACCACGCTTGTCTACAGAGAGTGCTTATTTCCCTAAGATGTTAAGCAATGAACTGTCCTCGATAAGGGCCAAACGGTTGTGGACTGGAGTTTAATCAAATTAGTACTGCTTTGACCTCTAAACCCAAACTGTGTGTCCCAAAGAACTACTTTACACTTTTATTTACACACATATATATGTAAATGGTATATATATATATATACATATATATATATACACCATTTATTTATTTTGTGTGTGTATGTGCTTGCACGAAAGAGGTGCTTGTGTGCCGCAGCATCCGTGCGGAGGTCCGAGGACAGCTCGTGGAGGTCACTTGTCTTCTTCCACACTGTGGGCTCTGGGGATTGAGTTCATGTTGTCATCAGGCTTGGCGGCAATTTTATTCATTCTGCTTTGTTCTGAAATTCTTTTCCCTGAGGAAGCCACCCCTTCGGCTTCCTTTCCCTGTATAGTTAAGGATCCGGCTTTACCTGAGTGGAGGTCTTTATTTAAGCAGCGGGAGCCCTCAGGCTACCAAGTGACAGTGGTTAGCTGTGCTTCTTCACCACTGCTGACAGCGTCTCTGGTCTAAGAGTGGGGGGTGAGCACTTTCTTCTCTCACCTAAGAGATGGGACGCCGTGCCCTTACATGCGTAACTTCCTGCACAGGTGAGGGACACCAGCTGTCTACTGGCGGCTCTCAAATGCCTCTGAGCGGTGGAATTCTCGCTTGGATGGTGGCACCTGTTAGACACATTTGGTCTCATTACACTGCCAGCAGGGGGAAATGCGACATTGGCCAAGGATTTAGATGCTACGATGGAGGCACATGCCGGGATTCATTGTTGCACTGACTTCACGTATCTTCTCTGCTTGCAGTCTGTGACCATAGAGAAGGCAAGAATAGCACCTTTGTCACAGGCCCCTGAGAGCCACTTCCGTGGCTATGACAGCATGCAGTCCACCTGGTTACCCCTTTCACATTCGGACATTCTTTAGGAACCAGAGACTGGCTACTGCCTTATTTAATACCCATTACCCAATGCTTGAAGACTTCTACAAACTTAGGGGTGGTCACAGCCTGTGCCCCAACCTAGGCTCAGCCTCCTGTCCCCAATAAGCCAATTAAAAACCAAAACAGCTGAGGGGTGGGGGCGTTGCTCATGCCTTTCATCCCAGCACTCAGGAGGCAGAGGCAGAGGGCAGGAGGCAGGAGGCAGGAGGCAGGAGGCAGGAGGCAGGAGGCAGGAGGCAGGAGGCAGGAGGCAGGAGGCAGGAGGCAGGAGGCAGGAGGCAGGAGGCAGGAGGCAGGAGGCAGGAGGCAGGAGGCAGGAGGCAGGAGGCAGGAGGCAGGAGGCAGGAGGCAGGAGGCAGGAGGCAGGAGGCAGGAGGCAGGAGGCAGGAGGCAGGAGGCAGGAGGCAGGAGGCAGGAGGCAGGAGGCAGGAGGCAGGTGGATTTCTGAGTTGGAGGCTTGCCTGGTCTACAGGTCAAGTATTAGGACAGCCATGGCTACACAGAGAAACCTTTGCCTTCTAAAACAAACAACCCAACAAACAAACAGGCATATTAGATGGTTCAGTGGGTAAAGATGCCAAGCCTCTAATGCATTGGTTCTTAACCTGTGGGTTAAAACCCTTTGGGGATTGAATATCAGATATCCTGAATGTTTATATAACAATTTATAACAGTATCAAATTACAGCTATGAAGTAGCAGTGATATAATTTTATGTTTGGAGGGGGGGTCATCACAACATGAGGAATTGTATTAAAGGGTCAATGCATCAGGAAGGTTGAGAACCACTGATGTAGTGGCTCCCAGAAGCAGGCGGAAAGTTGGCCATTTTTCTTCCCCAGATGGTCTAGCATGAGTTGATCTGTCCACCATGAAGCTGATGGCAGCTGGATGCCATGAAGCCATCATTTTTCTGTGCCTGCCTCCACAAGTACACCCAGGACCAGGACCAGGACCAGGACCAGGACCAGGACCAGGACCAGGACCAGGACCAGGACCAGGGCATTGTGGCTCCTGTGACAACAGAACTCTGTGACTATTGCACAGAAAACTTCTCCACTGACCCAGGTTTCTTAATTCAACAGCCATAGTGAACTTTCCTTACAGTCACTACATACAGGTCTTCTTTCACCTTGGTTGAGGTATAATTGAAGTATATTCAATATGCATGTGTATCTCACAAGGGCTTTGATCAGTTGGGGTATATGTGTATCCTCGTGAGATTACTGCCACATCCCTTTACAACCCCGAGGATGGAACCCAGGATTTTGAACATCTTATTTCTCTTAATGCTTACAAAGTGTGTTGCCTGGGATGGATTAAAACCATTCCAGCTTGCTGAGTTTGGTTCGCAGTGACTCGCTGATACTCCCAAGATGGCGAGAGCAGGAAGAGGTGGAGACCACATGACTGTACAGAGCCATGGCCCGGCCCCCAGTTTTCTGGCTTATAAATCATTTCAGTCATTCCAACAGGAACTTCCTTACTGAGGCCCATGGTTGTGCCAACTGTGAGCTTGATAATATCAGACACGAATCCCCTCCAGTGGAGTGAACCTTAATCCAAAAAGAAATGAGTTTGATTTCTGTGAACTTACCCTGACCAAAAGCAAGTTAGGAGAAGAAAGATGTGTTTTAGCTCACACTTCCAGGTTATAGTTCATCACTGAAGAAAGTCAGGGCTGGAATTTAAGCAGGAACGAAAAGGCAGGAGCCCTGGAGAAACCCTGTTTGCTGGCTTGCTCATAGACCCAAGCCTAGCTAGCATTCTTATATGTCCCAGAACCATATGCCACCTCACTGTGCTGAGTGCAGTAGGCTGGGCTCTCCTCCGTTCAGTGCTGGGGAAGAGTGCTCTGAAGCCCGGCTGAATAACTCAGAGAGTAGCTTGGCGTGCTCTTTAGAAGCTGATTATTCCTGGTATTAGTTATAGCAGTGGAAGGTTAACACGCTATTACCATAAAGGTGACTTGAAGAAAGAAGAGAATAGAGGGGAGATGGGATGGGGTGGAGTCTGCCAATTCGGCCAATAGGGTAATAATGCTGTTTCATTTTTCTTAACTATATTACAATCATTTTGTTGTTGTTGTTTTTTTCGAGACAGGGTTTTTCTGTATAACGCTGGCTGTCCTGGAACTCACTTTGTAGACCAGGCTGGCCTCGAACTCAGAAATCCACCTGCCTCTGCCTCCCAAGTGCTGGGATTAAAGGCGTGTGCCACCATGCCCAGCCCCCTCTTTGGCTTTTTAAGACAGAATTTCTTTGCGTAACCCTGACTGTCCTGGAACTCACTTTGTAGACTAGGCTGGCCTTGAACTCAAGAGATCCACCTACTTTTGCCTCCTGAGTGCTGGAATTAAAGGCATGTGCCTAGTTAGAACCATATTTTCTATACCATAAGATTATTAATTCTTATTTTGAGATACTTTTTTTTTTTTTTTTTTTGGACAGCAGTCTCTTTTTTTTTTGTGGTCCGCACTGGCCTCTAATTCTCCTGCCTCAGCCTCCAAGTTGTAGAAATCCCTTTGTCTCAGCCTCCCTGCTGATGTTATTGCAAACATGAGATGCCATACTCAGCTCTCTTGAGATAAATTTAGACTTCAGAAAGGCTCCAGAGATTGTATTGTTCAGATGTGTCTTTCATCCAGCTTTCCTATTATTATTTTATCTAACCATGTACAATCAAAGCTGACACAACACCACCAATGCCTAAATTACAAACTTTATTAAGATTCTATATATATATATTTTTTTTTTTTTGGTTTTTCGAGACAGGGTTTCTCTGTGTAGCCCTGGCTGTCCTGGCACTCACTTTGTAGACCAGGCTGGCCTCGAACTCAGAAATCCGCCTGCCTCTGCCTCCCGAGTGCTGGGACTAAAGGCGTGCGCCACCACGCCCGGCATAAGATTCTATATTTTATTCTATAGTCTCTTCACAATTATCCTTTCTTCTGTTTCAGGAATCAGTCCAAGATACCACATTGCAATGAGAAGTCATTATTCAGTAGTCTCCACTATGTAAGAGCTCTTTGGTCATTCCTTGCTTTTTAGTACTTTGATACTCTTCTAAAAATTGGCTTTTGGGGGCTGGAGAGATGGCTCAGAGTTAAGAGCACTGACTGCTCTTGCAGAGGTCCCAAGTTCATTCCCAGCAACCACACAGTGGGTCATAACCATCTGTAATGGGATCTGATGCTTTCTTCTGGTGTACCTCAAGACAGCTACAGTATACTCATATACATAAAATAAATAAATCTTTAAAAAAAAACATTGGCTTTTTATTTTAAAAATTTATTTATGTGTGTGTTTTCGTGTGCCACATGTATGTTAGTATCCAGAGAGGCCAGAAGAGGGGGTTGGATCTCCTGGAACTGAAGTTTCAGGTGGTAATGAGCTGCATATTGTGGGGGGCTGGGAACTGAACTGGAGTCTTCTGAAAGATCAGCAAGTTCCCTTAGCCCCTGAGCCATCTCTCTACCCTGACCTTTTTGAAGAATGTTGTTCAGTGTTTTGTGCTTTTCCTCATTTTTCTACATTTTTCTTTTTTAATTCTTGGTAGGGAAGAAGGTTGTCTCTTTTTCACCTTTTTGCCCAAATTTTTTTATATTAGTATATATTCAATTTATATACTTACAAAGTATATTTATTCAATTATTTAGGTTTGATCTAATATAATTTGTTTAGGTGTTCAACTGTGTATCATGATTTAAATGGCAGAATAATTTTTGCAGTTTCATGTTTGGATAGACAGTTATTGATCCAGTTCTTCAGTGTTGGACATTTAGGTTCCCCCCCACCCCCCGTTTTTTGATATTATTAATGAGGCCTGATATGTTTATGTTTGTCTTTGAATTTGTGTTTCCACAAACTAGTTTTCTAACAGGGAAGTTGTATGTTTGAAAACTTGGTGCTCTTGGTTGCTATGTCAACATGGAAAGCATCCATAACCCATCTGACAGGAGAGAAGATCTTTGGAGTTCATTAATTCTCCTATTCGTTGGATGACTTACAACTTGTTAAAAAAAAAAAAAAAAAAAACAACCAAAACCAAACCTGAACAACACATTACAATAAAGTTATTGATGTTGAAGAAGCTTCCGGTAGGGGCAAGCTTATTTCCGCCCATTCGTGGCTCCTACCCTCTGGCTTGAGGTACATCTCAACCGGAACTGTTTGTCCTCCGTCGAAAGCCACGTCTTTCTGGCCTCGGTCCCGCCCCCACGCCGGGGAAGCGTTTCCGGGGTCAGGGCGCTGGGGCCCGCCCCGCCGCGGCTGCGGCGCTGGAAGCCCCGGTCCTCCCGGAAGTTCCCGGCTCTGCCTGTCGGGCTCCGGTTCTGCGCCGCGGAGGGGCCCAGGGCTGCGGGGATGGCGGAGGCGGTGCTGCTGCTGCCGCCCGAGGCGGTGGCCGAGCGGGACGCCCGCGAGAAGCTGTCTCTCTGGGATGGGAGACCCGACTCGATGGCGCCGCTGACAGACAAGCAGACGGACTCGGTGCTGGAGCTCAAGGCGGCCGTGGAGAACCTGCCGGTGCCGGCGGAGGTGAGGCGAGGGCGTGGGCTGCGCCTGGCCTTCTACCCGGTGCGGGGATCTGGCCGGTCCTCTGAGCCACCGTGGCGGGTTCGGCGGGAGGGGCCCGTGTGTGCCCTGCTGTCAGCAGCCTCACACTGCCCGCGACCCAGGGTGGCCCTGCCAGGGTGCGTGGCCGTCCACGCGAGGGCGTAGCCCTCCCCCAGCGGCGTGGGACGGTTGGCCCGAGCCTTGCTCCGGGCTTCTTGCTCCTGGTGTCCCCGTGTCAGAGTAGCCCTGCCTTCCAGGAGCCTGTCCAGCTAGTCTGTGTTAACTGCATCCCGGAGGCATCTGGCTTGCTTCTTTCCCGGGGGAACAGGGACACTTAGAGGGGATCAGAACTGGCCCCGAGAAACAGTTTCATTCATCACACACCAAGCTGTGAACTCCTGGTGTAGGTTATGGAAGATAAGATTTATTAAACCTACAGCAAAGCAATAAATTAAAAAGTTATTTTTACAAGTTGACTTGATTATTAAGTAGCGCTTTGGGTTTTAGCGTCAACGTTTTCCCCAGTTACCAGTGGGACAGTATGCATGTTACTGTTGCTGTGATTCAGTGCAGTTTTACTGGTCAGAGTACTTTTTTATTTTTTTTTTTTTTGGATTGTTTATGTGTTTCACACGCTCTTCTAGTTTCGAGGCCGAATTTTGGGTTATTTTATTATCAGTGGTGGTTAGTTTTGATGTTGGAAACCATTTCTGTACGATTCGTAATCCTGTCCAAATGCAGATTGAATTTGGCTTCTTCACCTCTGCCCTCACACTTTAGAGGTGTTTAGACGCGCTCTCTGCACCTTTGTGTGCTGTGCCATAAAAATATGTGTTCTTAGGTGTGTTTCTCAGCACACCTCCAGGATGTCTTACAGGAAATAGACCTAAGTAAACGAGGGAGCAAGTGGAAAGTTCTTTGATCTGGCTATGTTTTATGTTCTGGATTATAAGTGGGTGTGGTGTGTGTGTGTGTGTGTGTGTTTTGCTGGGGACTAGACTGAGGATTTTGCCATTGTTGGGTAAGTGCCATACTAGAGATTTACATCCTCAGCCCAGAAACAGGCTTATGTGCGTTCCCAGTCTGTTTATAATTTTTGTGCCCCATTATTGAAGCTGGCGTCATATTTATTGAGTATGGAGAGGGTTGAAAGTAAAAGGCATCTTACTGGTTTACACGGTCCTTCCGTATTGATGCAGTTGTACTTACCATCAGTTCACGCTGTCATTTAATGTGCATTGCCACATTGCCTACACTGGGGTAGGAATTAGGGATAGAAACGTAAATAGGAAGTAAAGTAGGGTGGGTGGTGGGGCCAGAATAGATGAGGCTGAAGAAAAGTAAGGGCAGGCCTAAAAGTGAAGAGAAGGCCTAAAAGTAAGGGCAGGCCTTGTAAAGAAGGTGACAGACAGCCTAGCAAGAGAGCTGACCTGGAGACGTGAAGTCGACCTGGGAAAGGCTGGGCCCATCATGTTGTAGCTGGAAGAAAAAGCAGAGCAAGTCCTGGGGAGAGGATGTCCTTAAGGCCAGGAATGTGGGGAGGTCTCAGAACTAGCAGGAAGGAGCCTGTATGCACCAACTTTCGGGATCTGGGAGGCACATGTCCTCATGGCTCTCCTTTCCTGGTACTGAAGTGATCTCTGTCTGACGGGATGACCGTGGAGTCCATTCATCCCCGTTCCATGCTTTTAAGGTCATGGTTGAGGAAAGTGTGCATCAGGTTTAATTTATCTAACTAGCATATTTCCATAGACTTCTCTGTAGTGCTTCATGTTTTCATAAAATGAATTATTTCATAATCTGTTGAAACTGGGATGATTTAGTGATCTAGATGTGTTCAGCTTCAGCAAAAGGTCAGTGAACATCATAAAGATGTCTTTAGAAAGCAGCTTTCTCACTTCTAAGAAAAAAAGCACTCGTGGGGTTGGGGAGATGGCTCTGTGGTTAAAAGCACCCACTGCTCTTGCAGAGGATCCACGTTCAGTTCCTAGCACTTTCCTGGTAGCTTACAATATACCTGTAACTCCAGTTCTCTCCTTGACCTCTGGGCACTAGGCATGAATGTGGTGCAAATACATACACGCAGGCAAAACATTCATATATAAAATGGGTAAGTCTAATAAAAAACTCCTTATCTTGAAAAGTTGCTTTTTTTTAAAAAAAAGGAGTTATGTATATTGTATTAAATAAAAGAATTTACAGTAGACTGGTTCCTTGTAGTCGAGGCAAATTTTTTAGTAGTCGAGGCAAATTTTTTATAGCAGCAAGGATCTTTTTTTCTGCTAACTAAGTAGTTCTTGTTGAAGGGCTAAAATTTACTTTGAAATCTATCTGTAATTTACGCCATAACTTTTTTCCTGTAGGTCTGTGACCTACAAGCTGATAATTAACTTCTGTATGCTTCCATTTTCTTAGTTATGAAATGAAGGCTTATCTCCTGGGGAGTTGTGAAGAGTAAAGGCCCTCTTGTGCATAAATGGCCCATGGCACGCTTCTTGCCAAGATTGCATTATTCATGAGATCTCTTTCAAACAATGAATGTTTTAAAAGAACAGATTAGAATCTTGAGCTAGTATAGGTGTCACTAAGACTGAAGATAAGAAGAAAAGTCTTGGTGCCTTGGAAGGTTCTGAGTGAGACTCCAGCCTCAAGGATATGTTCTATCTAATCAGAGAAAGTGCTGTTGGTTCAATTGGGGCAAGTATTGATCAGATTGATTCTAAACATCACTTTTTCCAGTTCAGGATTTTCCAAAAAAGGCGGCTTCTGAGAAGAAGGGACATTTGTCTTTTCCTGGGCAGGTTAAGGCTGGGGAGGAAGTGCTGTGTGGTTTATTGTAATCACTATTTAGTATGCAATTATTGTTTACTGTAATTGCTATTTAGTATGCATGTCCACTGGTGTAAGCTGTAACATGTCAACCAAATGTGTGCTCGTGTCTGTGCGGTGCTGTGTCTGCTCTGTCCTGAAGCTCGTGTCTGTGCGGTGCTGTGTCTGCTCTGTCCTGAAGCTCGTGTCTGTGCGGTGCTGTGTCTGCTCTGTCCTGAAGCTCGTGTCTGTGCGATGGTGTGTCTGCTCTGTCCTGAAGCTCGTGTCTGTGCGATGGTGTGTCTGCTCTGTCCTGAAGCTCGTGTCTGTGCGATGGTGTGTCTGCTCTGTCCTGAAGCTCGTGTCTGTGCGGTGCTGTGTCTGCTCTGTCCTGAAGCTCGTGTCTGTGCGGTGCTGTGTCTGCTCTGTCCTGAAGCTCGTGCCTGTGCGGTGCTGTGTCTGCTCTGTCCTGAAGCTCGTGTCTGTGCGGTGCTGTGTCTGCTCTGTCCTGAAGCTCGTGTCTGTGCGGTGCTGTGTCTGCTCTGTCCTGAAGCTCGTGTCTGTGCGATGGTGTGTCTGCTCTGTCCTGAAGCTCGTGTCTGTGCGGTGCTGTGTCTGCTCTGTCCTGAAGCTCGTGTCTGTGCGGTGCTGTGTCTGCTCTGTCCTGAAGCTCCTGTCTGTGTGGTGCTGTGTCTGCTCTGTCCTGAAGCTCGTGTCTGTGCGGTGCTGTGTCTGCTCTGTCCTGAAGCTCGTGTCTGTGCGATGGTGTGTCTGCTCTGTCCTGAAGCTCGTGTCTGTGCGATGGTGTGTCTGCTCTGTCCTGAAGCTCGTGTCTGTGCGGTGCTGTGTCTGCTCTGTCCTGAAGCTCGTGTCTGTGCGGTGCTGTGTCTGCTCTGTCCTGAAGCTCCTGTCTGTGTGGTGCTGTGTCTGCTCTGTCCTGAAGCTCGTGTCTGTGCGGTGCTGTGTCTGCTCTGTCCTGAAGCTCGTGTCTGTGCGATGGTGTGTCTGCTCTGTCCTGAAGCTTGTGTCTGTGCGGTGCTGTGTCTGCTCTGTCCTGAAGCCAGGTGTTGCACTGAGGGAGGCTCTGATTGGGCTATCTGTTCAGAATGAGAAGTCACAAGTGCCACACCCGCTTGACTGGCCACTCCAGTTCAGCTATTTTGTGAAAAGAACTTAGTGGGACATAGCTATCCAAAGGGGTAATTTTCTCTTATGGGGTTAAAAGCCAGTTGTTTTGTTCTTTAAGGTACTATTTCTTTAAGGTGGTTGTATTATAATTTCTCTCCTACTTAGTTTGAGAGAAAATGATTTCTTTTTAGTAAAAGGGACCAGGGACCCTCCTGCTTCTGATATTTAAAGTTTTTTTTTTTTTTTTAAGATTTTATTTTTATTTATTTTTAATTCTTTTTCATTTTGTTTTTCAAGATAAGGTTTCTCTGTCTATTTCTGGCTGTGCTGGAACATGGGAATCTGCCTGCCCTTGCCTCCTGCATGCTGGGTTGTGTTCCACCTGTCCAGCTGTAGAGTTTAGTTTTAATTGTATGTATGTATGTGTGTGTCTCTCTGTGTGTGTTGGTGCATGAGACAAATGACAACAGAGGCCAGCAGAGCGTGTTAGAGTCCCTGGAGTCCCTTGAGCCCGAGTTACAGGTGTCTGAACCAGCTTGGATGGGTGCTGGGAATTGAAGTAGCATTCTTAACTGCTGAGCCGTTTCTCCAGCCCCATAATTAAAGATCTTATGATTGAAAATTAATTAATATCTGTGCTTGAAGTAATCAGATTGAACGCTCTTGCATAAATATGATCTTACCTGGTCATATTTATTTGTGATTAGATTATAGGATGTGTCTGGAACATCTTGAGCAGTTTTTCATGGTTTCAGTTTTATCTGGTAAAGTAACTTAGAAAATAACTTATTTTTGGTCTTGGTTTTGTTTACAGTAAACTGAGCACATGTCTGTGACCCCCCCTGGACTCATTTGAAATGGTAGATATTAATGTATGGTACATTTAAAAAAATAAATGTAAAGACTTAACAACAAAACAAGATCTAAATATTATGAATTTCGATAGTCTAAAATAGTTGGGAGTTTTGTGTTGTCAGTCCAGCCTCAGTCTTAGGTAGGTCCTTTGCCCCTGGGCTCTGGAGGTGGGCCTTTGCCGTTGAGTCTGTCTCATCATTGGTGTCAGGAGACCGATGTTCTGGGTCCTGTATGTGGGTTTTTTTTTTTTCCCTCTGTTGTCCAGGGTGGAAGCTTTCTTCTTTTCCCTTTTCCCAGCTATGATGGGATGCTGTATTCCATGACTGACAGAATTTGGTAACCACTCCTGATCCCTCAAGGTGTTTGTTCACTGGGGAGAAGGGTCTGGGTGGGGCTTTGTGCCCCGCTTTTCCACATAGTAGCGACCACTCATCTTCCAGGTCTGAACAAGGTGGTAACCTTGTTCACATGCTTTCTCAGACTAGTGGAGGGCCTGTGAGTGGGTGCGGGGTGTGAATTCTTCCTAAGTCAGTGGCTTCCAGATGCTTCCATTGCCTTGCAGACTGCAGTGCTTGGTAACAGAAGTTACAGTGTCCTTTTTAGCCATTCGCTTGTCCTCCTACTGGGGCGTCAGTTACTCCACCATCCCTGGAAGTGTCCATCTTTTCCTGGCTTGATTTATTTTATGTGAATGAGTGCTTTGCCTGCATGTATGTATCTGTTCCATGTTTCTGCCCACAGAGGCCAGAAAAAGGTATCAGATCACCTGGAACTGGAATTATGACTGGCTGTGTGCTGCCTTGTACAGGGAATCGAAGCCGGATCTTCTGCAAAGAACAAGTGCTTGTAACCCTAATCCATCTCCTCAACCTTTCCCCTGGGGTTTAATTTGAATGGTTATCCTGCAGTCTGAGCTATGAATGTATTTAAGAATCCTTAGGCTTGCTGGCAGAATGGCTCAGCGAGTAAAAAAGTCTTTGTGGTTAAGCTGATTGGACCTGAGTTTATCTGTGGGATCCACCTGGTGGAAGAAGAGAACTGACTTCTTAAGTTGTCCTGTGACATGCATGGGAGGTCACACAGAGATGATAAATAAATGTAATGAAAGAATTCAAAAGAATACTTAAGCCTTTGTAAATTGCGTGTTGGTGTGCAAGCAGCATGCTTTTTGGTGCCTTTATTCAGGTGTGGACCTGCATGCGTACTGGGATGTTTGTGAGTCTGAGCTGGAGGCATCTTACCTGCTGTAACTGATCTGTTGCTGCAGGACTGACGGTACTGCAAAGGCAGCTTAGTGATCATTCTATTCAGACCAGTACATTCAGTCTGTTGTTGCTCCTAAGTAGAAGCAACAAAGAGCTATGGTTGCTATTAAGAGAAATAATGAAAAGTACTTCTAATGTCAGTAGCTCAACTTGGTTGAGTATTTACTATGTGGCAGGCTGTATGTTAAGTGTTCTGCATGCTGTGTTGTCTTGGGGTATGTGTGTGACATCCTTTCTCTATGGCGACAGCTCCTTGTTGGTCAGTGGGGGTGGCTTGGTGGTGCAGATGAAGGTGCAGGGGCAGGTGTTGTTTATCTCCGTAATAGTTCTGTCTTCAGAATCCCCAATGACAGCATATAGCTGCTGATGCTACTTCAGACTCAAGATAGATTTCATGGAGTTTAAGAACTTTAATTTTTGCTGGGCCACAGTACTTTTCTATCAGGGCTCATGCTACTTTTCTGCAAGAGTTTATGTGCATTGTGACGCCCCGAGAAGACATTTGCATTTCTCTAGGAGCCTCCTGGATATCGAGTCTGACTCATTTGTGTACCTTCCTGATCATGTTTGCTATTGGCTGTTGTTTGCTAACACTTGAACTAGCCCGTGCTTTCTTCTTTGCTCTTCACAGTAGTCTTGGTATGGGCACTGGATCTCTATGTGGTAAGAGAAGAAATCGAGGAGTAGAATCATTCATTTCTCCAATGCCACCAGGTTGTGCATCAGCAAGAGGCTTTAAACCAGTCTTTACTGTAGTGTGTTATGTGAGTACAGGCCCATGTGAACACAGATGCCACCTCCCTCCCCATATGAAAGACGTGCTTCTAGATTAGTAGTGGGCATTTGTGCATCTGGCTCACTTGAGCTTTAGAGAAGCCATGTCTTCAGATGGAGCGTCTGCATTCAGAGATGAAAACAGTTTCCCAAGGCTGTGAGTCATGTCTTAGTTGGAAGACTTTAAATGTCATGAGCTTAAAACTAGAATTGATCCTAATTGTAGGCCCTGTTGCTTACCCTGCCATCTGCTTCCAGTTTCTTTTAGGTCTAAAGCCACCTTGTCTGGTCTGGAACTTCAGGTAAATTCATACCAGAGTCGAAGTGTTGTTAGTAGTGGGGAGTGAGAATGCTGTGTTGGTGTTCCAGGGAAGCCTCATTCCTGGGGTTCGAAACTCGGAGATTCTTCTAGTCTCTTCTCCGTTGTTGGAGGTGAGGTATACATGGATGGGGTGGTAGGAAGAGGCAGTTTGTTATTTAATGATTGTGACTTGTTAATTCTGTTGGTTGGGCAGGCCTTTGTGTTAGATCCTGCAGAGAACACACTACTTGGCAACGGCACACAGGTTTTCTTTTTGTCTATGGTAGTTTAGAGAGGTTCAAGTGAGAAAATGTGTGTGGTTCTACATAGATTCACCCCCACTGTTAGGAAGCTGACTCAACAATAAGACCTTGCTACTGAGGGACACTGGCATCCTCTTTCCATCTTGAGAGCAGCATCTATCCTGGAGAGGCCTAGTAGAGGATGTTAGTATTGTTTGACATTTTCTTTCTTTCTTTCTTTCTTTCTTTCTTTCTTTCTTTCTTTCTTTCTTTCTTTCTTTCTTGTTTGTTTACAAGACAGGGTTTTTCTGTGTAACCTTGGCTGTCTTGGAACTTGTTCTGTAGACCAAGTAAGTAGGCCTGCCTTGAACTCACAGGTATCTGCCTGCCTCTGCCTCCTGTGTTCTGGGTTTAAAGTGCTACCACTGCCTGGCAAGATTTTCTGATTTCAGAAAAATTTAAGGAAATACTCTGTTCTTTTTCCAAACAAGATAGAAACAATTGCATTGACTTAATAGAGTTGAAGTTAAATATCTTGTGGCTTTCTTTCTCAAGCTCCCAATTGAAGATGTATGCAGCTTAGCATCCCAGTCGCTGCCCATTGAGCTGACTGCTGTAGTGCCTGACTCTACAGAAGACATCCTGTTAAAGGGCTTCACTTCCTTAGGAATGGAAGAAGAAAGGATTGAGACTGCGCAGCAGGTAAAAAGTACCATCTCTTCTGGGGAGATTGAATTATTCTAGGCGTCTCAAGACAAGCTAAAGCAAGAGGCGTAACTCGCTTGCACCGGGGCTACGTGTATCCTAGGGTATCTATGAACATAGCCTAACACCTGCAGATGACAACATGATAGCACATGTCAAAGGTTAGACACCCTGGAGGGCACTAGCATCACGCCTTTGTAGACCAGTCTTGGTTTAGTGTTAGTTTTGAGTGTTTTTTTTTAAGTGACCTTATTGCTTACCTTAGTTTGTGCTTTATTTCTGTGAAGGGACACCATGACCATGGCATTTAATTGGGGCTGGCTTACAGTTCCAGAGGTTTAGTCTGTCATTGTCATAGCAGGAAGCATGGAGCACACAGCAGACATGGTGCTGGAGAAGGAGCTGACAGTTCTACATCTGGATCGGCAGGCAGTAGGACGAGAGATATACTGGGCTGGGCTTGGCTTGAGGGTCTGAAACTACAGAACCCACCCCCATTGATACACTTTTTTCTAACAAAGCCACACCTACTACAACAAGGCCACACATCCTAATAATGCCACTCCCTGGTGACCAAGCATTCAAATCTACGTGTCTTTGAAGACCATTCTTACTCAGACCACGACATTGCCCAATTGTATTGGCAATGCAGATAAAATAATATAAGATAATAGAATAATCTCATAGGGCCGGAGAGATGCTTAATTGTTAAGAGCACTGGCTGCTCTTGCAGGGGATCCAGGTTTGATTCCTAGCATCCACATTGGGCTGCTCACAGGATCTGATTCCCCCTTCTCATATTTACACATATAAGACACACACACAGGCAAAACACTCATACTGATTTAAAAAAAAATTTAAAAAGATAATAAATTCTTATAAAAATATGTACCTTTAGATACACATACATACCTCCTTCTCTACTTGTTTTAAAATCTAAATTTTTCTTTAGATGAAAGTTTATAATTATTTTACAATAATTTAGCATGCAATTTTGGTGTTTCCTTACTGCTAATTGCAAACTTAAATGTGTGTAGTAGTTTCTGTAGATATTTTCCTGTTTATTCTTTCTGACCTGTTAAGACAGTAGAGCTCTCTATGCCTATACCACCCTGAACACACTGGATCTCTTCTGATTTTGGGAGCTATGCAGGGTTGGCCATGGTCAGTAGTTGAAGGGGAGAGTTAGAGCTGGCTGAGACAGGAGGATCACCCGTTTGAGGCCAGCCTGGTTATATAGCAAGTTCAAGGGCATCCTGGGCTACATAGCGATGCTCTGTCTTTAAAACCAAAACAAAGACAAAAAAAGTGTTAAAGTGGAGGCATTTCCAAATGAAACGTAAAGCAGATATACTGAATTGTATGCATTTTAAGTCAAGAGAGGCAGTGAAGCAAAGCAAAGGAAAGCTCCTCTTGGAGAGTTGGCTCAACCTATGCCTGCTCCTGCTGTAGTTAGGCCTACCTATATCTGTTCCTGCTGTATAGTTAGACCTACCTATATCTGCTCCTGCTGTATAGTTAGACCTACCTATATCTGTTCCTGCTGGAGTTAGGCTGACCTGCGTCTGAAAGTCAGCTCCATTTCTTAGCATCATTGTAAGTTTTAGCAAATTATTTACCTTTTTGGGTCTTTAGTTACTGAGTCTATAAGCTAGATGATTATATACCTAACTCCCATGGTTTTAGGAGAATTAAATAACACATGCAAATATAGTGTGTAGCATCACACAGTGAATGCTTAGAAACTGTTAGCCAAGGTAGATGAAAAGCCTGTATCTTCTTGGCATTGACTCCCACTCTGAGAACTGATGAAGGTGGACCTGAACGATGTTGTGAATGTTACTGGACATTTGAAGCCATCCTGTTTCCCCTTCCATATCATCTTAGTGCATGTAAACTAGCAGGTCTCAGCCTGGCCCTTGGTCTGATGCTCCTGTGCTGCTGCCCTCACCCTGCTGCCCTCTCCAGTTTCTCCTACTCTTGCCGCCCCTTCTCTCTCCCTTCTCTCCTTCTACAGATGCTCCTTCTGTGAAGACAAACCTTCTGTAGTAAATTCACACTTGCACACTCTTTTTAAAAGTTTGATGCATCTAATATATTGGGTTATGATTTATGACTTATGTATTTATTTTATGTATATGCGTACACTGTAGCTGTCTTCAGACACACCAGAAGAGGGCATTGGATCCCATTACAGATGGTTGCGGGAATTGAACTCAGGACCTCTGGGAGAACAGTCAGTGCTTTTAACTGCTGAGCCATCTCTGTGTAGTCCTGGGTTATGATTTATATATGATAAAATTTGCTCAGTTTAAATGTCAGCTGGATGAGTTTTGGAGAGTGTATTTACTGGTATAACTACTTCTATCAAAAATGAACCTGCTATGAACCTATTTTTGTTTTTGTGTTTGAGACAGGATCTTGTGTAGTACAGGCTGGCTTTGTATTCCTGATGTAGCCCAGACTGGCTTTGAACTCTTGATCTTCCAGCCTGTACTTAATTATAGGTGTGTGCCAACATACTTGGCTAAAACAATTTTATCATCACCCCCCCCCCATGCAAATTTGCAAATTTCTCAAGTAAATGAACTCTCTTCCCTGTTTTGTTTTTCTTTTTTGTTTTCCCTTCTTCTCCCTTCCCTGGTGTATCCCAGGATGGCTTTGAACTCATGATCCTCTTGCTTCATCTTTCTGAGTGTTGCTATTACAGGCATGTATGACCATGCCAGATTTTTATCTATTTTTAAGAAATGAATGGTTTCTTATGACATTGGTATATGGGCAGATAAGACCATATTCTCTTTCACTTTTCATTTTTACTTATTGTGTGTGGATGTTCTGCCTCCACGAATGTCTGTGTACCAGTTACGTGCCTAGTGCCCTCAATAGCGAGAAGGTGTTGGATTCTCTGGAACTAGAGTTATAGAGTTATAGACAGTTGGGTTCTGGGAATTGAATTGGGTCATCTGGAAGAACAACCAATGCTCTTAACTACAGGGCTATCCCTGCAGTTCCCCCAAAGTCCATACTTAATTTACTATGTGATTTTCAAGATTATATTCTCATCATTCTTATAGGTAACATTAATATTAATATTTACCCAGTGCCCTATGCTTATTCTTCAAATTTGGCAAACTTAAGAGCCAGATTCTAGCTTCTTAAGAAAAAAAAAACACTTATTTTTTTATATGTGTCTTTAATATTGCTCTTTACTTGACTCTGGAAATGACCAGTGCTTTTCATATCCTTTGCCTTTCCCAGCATATAGATGCCAAATATTTAACAAAGCTCAAAGCTAATTATTAGGGGCGAAGCCCTAGAAATAAGATTCAGTTAGGTAATGCCTGCCACTTAACTTGTACTCTCCCATGTAATTAATTCACTTATTTGTTTTAGTTTGTTTGATGGAATAATACTCTTTGTTTTCCAGTTTTTCTCATGGTTTGCAAAACTGCAAACTCAGATGGATCAGGATGAAGGAACTAAATATAGGTATGTGTGGGTCCCTTATTTGTTGGCTATCCTGATTTTTATATCATAGTCATCTCAAGTTACCAAAACAACTTAACAGTCAGATTTTCCTTAAGACTAGCTAGGGTGAGGATTGAGATTATAAATGATTTTAGAGAAAGAACCACAGAAAGGACGTGGATCAAGAGTTGTGTGGGAGTTCTCTGAGGTATTTATTGTTCAGGAGAAGCATGCTTGGGAGGAAGACCTTAATGATGGCCATTTAGACTGAGCATGCCGGTGTGTGCTGCGAGCTGGGGAGGGAGGACCGCAGGCAGTTCCCTCTGGGTTTAGATCATGGGCTCTGCTTTTGTGATCAGTTAACATTTATTTACTGTCTTTGTTGTTGCTTTGTTTTTGTTTTTTCAAGACAGAGTTTCACTCTGTAGCCCTGTCTGTCTTGTAACTCACTTATGTAGACCAGGCTGGCTTTGAACTCACAGAGATTTGCCTGCCTCGACTTCCCGTGGTGGGAGTGAAGGTGTGCACTACTACATTTGGTCCACTCATGGCTGTTCTTCCTAGGCAGTGTGTTAGGGATGTACAATCCACTTTATCCATAGCCGATCATCAAGAAACGTTGCCATCCTCATTTTACAAATGGCCAGACTGAGGCTTGGACACATTAATTGCCAATGTCATTTAGGCTTAGAACTGCAGTTTGGACCAGGGTCTTCTAGTCTCAAATCCAAAATTCTTTTCACATCAGGTGGCCTTTGGAGGTGGCAGTTATCTGAAGGAGTAACCTTCTTTGCTGCCTTGGGATGTCCTCGTTGACACCAGTGATTTACTGACTTACATATAAGAAACCAGGTTGTGGCTCCAAGGCAGTTGAATTCCTTTTGTTGCTTACGGTGTCAGCGATTTGTCTTCCTTGGCACTGAGATAGTGTATGGGCAGCTTCACTGTGGTTCTGAGTGTTAGGCATTTACAGCAGTGGGTCAGATTTACACCGGATACTTATGCTTTTGGAAAAAGATGAGACCTTATTGTTTATTGACTATGCTTATTGGGGGAAAATATTATTGCCAATCCCCTCTTGGTTCTGTTTTCTAGACAGATGAGGGATTACTTGTCTGGGTTTCAGGAACAGTGTGATGCTATACTGAATGATGTGAACAGTGCTCTGCAGCATCTCCAGTCCTTGCAGAAACAGTATCTTTTTGTGTCCAATAAGACAGGAACTCTTCATGAAGCCTGTGAACAGCTCCTAAAGGAACAGGTAATTGGGAATCAGGGAAGAGAGAGGGTCAGTGATGAATCCATTAGTGATGAATGCTATTTAACTTTAGTTTTCTTAACTTCTGAGTAGGTCATGAAGGTTGCTCTGTATGAGACTGTGCTAAACATGCAGATTGCTGTAAAGGGGGCAGAGCCCGGGCAGACTTGCTTGTTTTGCTCTATAGGTGCAGCTACATACTGTACTGGTTATTTTGTTCTGTCCTTTACTACTGACAGTTTCAGATAAGCAGAGTGATTGCACTCAGGGTGGGTTTTTGTTTGTAACCGGCTGCCTGAGGAGGTTGCGCAGAGAGAGTGTTGAAGCTACTCTATTTCAGAATTTTCTCTATTTTTTGTGAGTTTTTAAAAGACACTTATAATTTAAAAGACAGACACTTATTTTATAAAAGACCACATAATAGTAATTATAGTCTTCTTGTTGATGGGTGCAGAACATCCTGATCATGATTCCGAAGTCATACCTGATTTAAACTTAAATGTCAAGTATAAATCTATTCAAAGTAATTTTGATGTTAGAGTACTGATTTTATGTATTTTTATATTAATTGATTTTTCTTTTTAACATGTGAGTCGGAGCTTGCTGATCTTGCTGAGCACATCCAACAGAAGCTGTCTTATTTTAATGAGTTGGAGACGATTAACACAGTAGGTGCTTTGTATCTTTTTGTAAAGTTAGTGATATCTTATTGTATATTTCCTTTGTAGTAATCTTCAAGCATATAAAGTGATGCTTGAACTTAATAGCTGGTCACTGAGGTCGTTTCTGATTTAAGTATGGATACACTGTTATAAGTTTGGAATTTTCCCTATGTAATTCAAATAGGATTTCTTAAATTGAGTTATTGTGACTGGATGACTGGTTGATTGCCTGTTCTAGCATTTTCCCTATAAGCTGTGAAAATTAGGACAATAAATGTCCAGCTTTAAATGTTGCTGTGTTGAATTTCTATAATCCTGTCCACACATTTTTAAGCTAATTCTCATGTTCAGTTTGAAGATCCATATAGTCCCCAGAAAGCAGATAACTAGGGCTTCTGAATAAATTACATTGCTATGTTTCTGACTTGTGAGTTAGTTGTAATTATCTATAAATCATATTATTAAGTTATTAAAATAATCGTAATTACTGTAGTCCACTATTAAAGACATAGAAGTAAAGCTGGCAGCCATTTAGACTGGGATGCTGTGTGAATTGGTTCGTTGGCAAATCACCTTAGTATCAAGAAAGAATAAATGCCTAATAATAGTTGGCCTTTTTTCTTTTTTTTTTTTCTGGAAATTGAACCCAGGGTCCCATGAGCCTGCTCGCAAGTGCTGTGACTGCTAGTTGGTCCTTTAAC
Source organism: Mus caroli (assembly GCF_978045245.1). Lineage (NCBI taxonomy): Eukaryota > Metazoa > Chordata > Mammalia > Rodentia > Muridae > Mus > Mus caroli. Next base: position 71,879,460 of record NW_028227267.1, on the reverse strand, counting down.
CATAAGACTGTGGACTGTGACCAAATGCAGGCATGTTGTTGTGAAGTGATAGAAAGTGGGGCACTGGGTCCGAGATGTAGAATTCAGTTTAGCATTGCACAGCAGCATAGCAAAAACATCACTGGGACTCTTTTCTGCTTGCTTATTTATTTTTTGCTAGGTTGACACTAACTAGGTTGTTACACATGGGTCACAGTTGAGGATATTTCAGAGATTGTTCAAGGCTGTTTTATTAGCCTAAAAGTACACTATTATATTTAAAAATATGTTACATTTTAGTTGATAATTTTCAATGTTTACTTTTTTGTTGCTGTTAATCGATTGTTCCTTTTCCTTCTACTTGAAGAAATTGAATTCCCCTACGTTGTCTGTGAATAGTGAAGGATTTATCCCTATGTTGGCCAAGTTAGATGATTGTATAACATATATTTCATCTCATGTAAGTCATATTTTTATGTTTTAAAAATATTAACATTTCTACTATGTCTCTTAGACTATACACTCATTTTTTTCCTAGTGGGAAAAATATAGTCAGCTCTCTCTGTGTAGCTTTCTCCTGTGTGAATTAAAAAAGTTGTGCATTGCAAAGATTAAAAATTACCTTTTGTTTGTACTAAATGTGTACAGCCTATTTTCCTTGTTTTCATTATTCCCTGAATGGTACAGCATAATAGCTGTCCCATAGCATTTATGTCATGTTAGTCTCATAAGTAACTGTACGAGGGAGGAGGTATTTTATTGAAGGTAGCTGAGTACTCTCTTAGCCTTGGGGTCTTAGAACTGGTGCTGTGTGAGTACTGAGGGATGATTACATGCCTGTAACATGCTGAAGGAAGTGAGTGCATCTTGTGTTGCTGTTCTCTGTGGTATACACAGTACTTCTGGCTTCTGAGAAGTCCTGGAGTGGAAAAGGCCCCCACTGATTCAGCCTTATCCTACTTAAAGGATGTGACGTTTTCCCGTGTTCATTTATGGATACTCTTGGAAATAGATTACTTGGGTAGGGGTGCAGGCAATGCCCAGAAGACAAGCCCTTTCATTTTATCCCTCTCTTGATTCCCCCAAGCATTTCCTGCTGTTTTTAGTTTTGCTAACTCCCTTTCGTTTCTAGTAGGGTCTTAACACTAGTCTCCAAGTTTGTGGGGCAGTAACATTTAATTGCTTGTAACTGCAAATGTTGACTGAGCCCCTACTTTGTGTCCCAAGTCATTCATTCAAGTTGTCTTCTTTATGGAGCTAATAATCTGCAGAACTTAATGTATTGTATTGCATAGAGGACACCTTGGTTGTCATTGACAGTTTGCTAATTGTTAATGTTTATCTCTTTTGTAAATTTCCTTGTTTTACAGCCTAATTTTAAAGATTATCCTGTATACTTACTGAAGTTTAAACAATGTCTTTCTAAAGCTTTGCACCTCATGAAGACATATACTGTGAACACACTGCAGACTCTCACAAATCAGTTACTAAAAAGGGTGAGTTAATTGATCCAAATGTCAGCTTGGTTTTTATATTTGATTTATTTGCCTTCCGCAATCTTTATCTGAACTAATACTATATCATTAAGTAAGAACCTATGCTGTAGGTTTTATAATAGAAAAGTATGGCTGTATCCTATATAGCTCAGCTGGTGGAGCCCTTGCCTGGTATTACAAAGTTTGCTTTCAACCCCTAGCAACAGGAGGAAAAATTAAAATGAGGAAAATTCTTTTTAATTACCCACCATTTAAACTTACTCACTTTTACTATTTTTGATTTATTTTGTACCAACATTTTTTATGAAAAAGCTAAAAAAAATGTTTCAGGTAAGAAACAGCTTACATTTCATTCTACAGTTTATCAGCTAGTGTTGGCTTCTGCTCATAGTTACTGAACTTTTGCCGTCAGAATGCATGGCCTTGGCCATGGATAACTGTTACAGTGCTCTGACTGCACCCTTGGACACACCAGGGAAGCACACTGACTTCATTTAGCCCACGGGGTTTTGAGACAAGGTATCACTGTGCTGCTCAGCCTGGGCTTGAACTTGTGGTCCTCTTGCGTTGTGGATGCTTGGATTGCAAACATTTCCATCATGCCCTGCAACATCCATATGTCTATTGAGTATGTCCTTACGTCTAGTATTATATTAGAAACTGATGGTGAAAAAGAGAGCTCATGAGGTCCTAGCTGTCACAGTGATTTAGAAATAATAGCTAGTAGGGATGGTGAGGAAACTAGTTACAGGTTAGTATATGCTAGGTAGAAAAGTAACACACACTGACCAGGTTACAAAATAAGAGTAGCGCTATCTAGGATGGTCGCTGAATAGATTTTCTCCCAAGAAAACAAAGCCACAAAGGCTGTATTTATTTCTTTATTTATCTCAATTTTCAGTTGTACAGACCTATGACCCACACTGCTTGGGGGGACAGAGGCAGGAGGATAAGTAGTTGAAGGCCAAGTCTGTATAACTAACTCAGTGAGGCCTGTCACATGGTAAAGTAAAACTACAGGAAACTAAAGCTAGGCTGCAGTGTCTAGACTGTTCCCTGGGCCTGGACCTTAGTCCCTGCCACGGCAGAGGGAAGCAGTGAAGGAAATGTAAACCTTGGTCTCCAAGGATGTGCACCGAGATGCTAGAAACTGGCCCAATGTCCTACACTCAGTAAGTAACAGTTTAAGTCTGAAGTCAGTCTTATTTACTGCCAAATTCAAGTAACACAGAATACATTTTAACTCTAAAGGGAAGATGATAGCACCATTAATTAGATGATAGCTATAACAATATTAACATATATAGCTTTTAGAGGTTTTCGTCTCTAAGCTTTGTTAGGTATGGAGGCCAAGCAGTAGATGGATGAAGAGGTTTGTGTTCCTTTTCTGAGCAATGACGTGTTTGTTAATATCTTTCTTTCCTGTGTTTCTTCAGGACCCCTCATCAGTCCCTAATGCAGACAATGCCTTCACACTATTTTATGTGAAATTTCGAGCTGCTGCCCCTAAAGTCAGAGTAAGTCTGTTGACACATGTTGAATGTTGTTAGGAACAGTTTCAGCCCTCCTGTGCCTTACTCTCTCACTTATCCCAGGAAATGAACTTGAGTGAGAGGAAGGCACTTCAAGTCTCCAGAGCAGGAAACCCTTCACCCTTCCTGTGATGCTCAGGGCAGTTACAAGATGAGCTTAGATTTGGGGGTGGAGAAGGGGTGGGGAGATGGCTCAGATCTAAAGGACCTTGCTGCCAAGCATGATGGCCTGAGTTCAATCCCTGGTGAAGGACAGGACTACTTCCTGCAGGATGTATGTACACAGTTAACACACACACACACCTTAGGGTTACTATTGTTGTGATGAAACACTGTGACCAAAGCAATTTGAAGAGGAGAGGGTTTATTTGGCTTACACTTCCATATCACTGTTCATCAAAGGAAGTCAGGACAGGAACTCAAACGGGGCAGGAACCTGGAAGCAGGAGCTAATACACAAGCCGTGGAGGAGTGTGCTTATGGGTTTGTTTGCCGTGGCTTGTTCAGCCTGCTTTCTTATAGAATACAGGATGATACCACCATAATGGCTGGGTCCTTCCCTATCAGTCCTTCCCTATCAGTCACTAATTAGGAAAGTGTCCTATAGGCTGGCCTACAACCTGATCTTAGGATTTTTCTCAGTTGAGGTTTCCTCCTTTCAGGTGACTTTAGCGTGCGTCAAGTTGACATGAAGCCACTCAGCACACTCACTAAACAGATGTAAAAAGAACCAAGCTCAGATTTATAGCAGACTTGAGGATGTTATACAGGGAAGGCTTTTAGAGACAGAAGGACATGCATTTGAGGGGATTCCTTGAGGTTTACTGTAATTGCACTTCAGGGTTGCTAGAGTCTGATGGGAACGGGAAGGAGAATCGACAAGGCGTGTTGCACGACAGGACGGCAGGCCAACAGGCTGACAGGCCGGTTCATGAAAAGTAGAGAACAAGCGGCTGACCTGAGGCGGAGAAGGCTTTGTCAGACACCATCTCAGAGATTACACGTAGAAGTAGATTACAGTAATGAGAAATCCACAAATAGGGTGGAGAGCCCCTCAACAAGCAGTTTGCAGCTGTTCAGGAGAGGCATAGGGGCTGGACAGGCTCTGGTAATGACTGTATGAGGGCAGGTTTGTGCCTTATGGTGTTTAATGGTCTGTATAGCTGCCCTGATTAAATCACAATTGGAGAGGAATGGTCAAAAACCAGTGTTTGTTTATGTTATACTAGCTGAGAGAGTTTAGTGGCCCTTGCACATGTATGTTCTTTTTTTGGACAGGGGTCCACTGTGAGACCTTTGTGAGACCTTGCTGGTCTGGAACTCACACTGTAGTCCAGGCTGGCCTCGTTCTAACTCACAGAGATCTGCCTGTCTCTGCCTCCACAGTTCTGAAACTAAAGAGTGTGCTCCTACTTCCAGCCAGATCACTGATTTAAGCCACTCTTCATTTTCTCTTTTACGTTTTTAAAGGTTTATTTTTATTTTATGTATGTGAGTACAATGTATGTAGTATACTGTAAGTCTCCAGACACACCAGAAGAGAGCATCAGATCCCATTACAGATGGTTGTGAGCCACCATGTGGTTGCCGGGATTTGAACTCAGGACCTCAAGAAGAGCAGTCAGTGCTCTGAACCGCTGAGCCATCTCTCCAGCCCGATGTATGTTCTTTTTGTCACTAGAAGGAATGTTACACTTTCATTGACAGGACTTCATGTTCTTCCTTGAAAGTCAGCCAGTTAAAGGACACTAATTTTGTTTTTCAGACGGAAGACACTTGGGTTTGTGTAGAAGACTGAGGAGGAGTTTGCTGAGATTTGCATTGTGCCTCATTGGTTTCTTTTGTCTGTTAGCTACAAGCCAGTATTGAAGCTTTGATTCAGAAGGAAATGGTGTAAAGAGGACTTAGTGTAGTGGGTGACTATAAAACGATTGCCCAATCGTCAGTGGTTTTACCACTTTTTTTTTAAATAACCAGTTAGTGTACATGATGGAGTTGCGTTTATTTTACGATAAAAGGCATAAACTACTTAGCTGGCAGTACCCTCAATGGGAGTCCGGGGTGAGTACAAAATATGCCCAAACCACAAGAGATTAGAAAGACGGAGAGCTGTCCTGGCCCTAGCTGGAGATAGTTACGTTTGGAATGTCTGTTCTTTTCAATGTAGTTTATTGGTTGGAATATACTGTTAGCTAAAATTACAGGAAGGTTTTTTTTTTTTATTTATGTATTTGCATGGGTATTTTGCCTGCATACTTATATATGAGATTGTACGTGCATGTCTGGTGCCATAGTTCCTCTGCAGCAGACAGCTGTAAAAGCTGCCGTGTGGGTGCTGGGAATTGAACCTGTGTCCTCTACAGGAACAGCCAGTTCCTAACTGCTGAGCTGTCTACAGCCCCAAAGAAAGATTTCTTTAGGTCAGTAAGACAGAACATAATTTTGGAAAATATAGTTACTCAGGAGCTGGAGAGAAAGCTCAGTGGTTAAGAACACTGGCCACTGTTCCAGAGTGTGTAGGTCCAGTTCTTAGCTGCAGTTAATTACGAATGTGTAGCTCCAGTCCCAGGGGATTTGATATTTTCTTTTGGCTCTTTCAGACACATGGTTCACAGACATACACACAGGCAAAACACTGATGCACATAAATATAAATACACAAGAGAAAAGATTAGATACTCATGATATAGTTTGCTTTATGTAACCTCAGAGAGGCAAGCCTTCCTGTCTGGGCTCTGATAGAGCAGAGCACCTCTTTGACACCAGACTGGGAATTCGTGGCTATGCGTCTTTGGAAACAATGCTGGGCAGAACAGTTGATTTTGAGCACTTATACCCACAGGATAATATACAACCATTTCCTACAGTGTTGCATTCATTTATTTAACTTTCGTTGCTACTTCTGTTTGAGATAGGATACTGCCATATATGTAGTCCAGGTGGCGTCACATTCACTACAGAGCTTAGGCCACCTGGGCGGTCCCCAGTGCTCTTTTGCTTCACCTTCCCAAGTACTGCGATTATAGGCATGCACCACCATAGCCGGATTTAGGTCTTTTTTGTTTTTTTGTTTTTTTTTTTTTTTGTTTTTGTTTTTTTTTTTTTTCCAGACAGGGTTTCTCTGTGTAGCCCTGGCTGTCCTGGAACTCTCTCTGTAGACCAGGCTGGCCTTGAACTCAGAAATTCACTGGCTTCTGCCTCCCGAGTGCTGGGATTAAAGGCGTGTGTGCCACCACGCCCGGCTTTATGTAATGTTTTAAATGCTGTTTGCAATAATTTTTTATTTTTGATATTTAGAGGGTACCAGGCGGTATATAAAACTTTCTGTGCCTTTTCCCCCCTGTGGTCTATTATTAATAAATGTTTAATGGTAGAAAAATATTTATGAAATGTTATTAAAACATTTACTCATCAGATTATAGAGCTACGTATAGAGTACAATTCCGACTTTGATTACAAAGCAAATATGGGGCTGGAGAGATAGTTCATTGGTTAAGAACACTGGATGCTCTTCCAGAGGACCCAGGTTTGATTCCCACCTCCCACATGGTATTCACAACTGTCTGTAACTCCAGTCTCGGGGTCCAGTGCCCCATGCGCACTGGGACTCAGTACACAGATACACATGCAGGATTAAGCACCCAAACATACAAAGAAAACTAAAGAAAAAAAGCAAGAAGCAAAAGAAATATGCTAATCGAATATAAGAACCCTGAAAAATATATACTGTGGTATTGAACATGATTGCTTCTTATATGCCATTTTTGTGATTTTTAACTTTTTTACATTATTATTTAAGTGAGGGATACTAATATAACCAGTAAGCAATGGCAAGTACAGTTAAGACATGTGGACATGTGATGTGTCTTTCTTTATTTCACAGACTCTAATTGAACAGATAGAGCAACGATCTGAAAAGATACCCGAGTGAGTACTCAGCAGCTCCTGTCTTCTTGTCCTGCCCATCCCAAGTTTTTGCTCTTGGCAGTTTCTGAGCAGCTGCCTCCCTGTCTGTTCTCAGGCAAACAGTCTGTTTAGAGAGCAGAGTCTCAGGGTGACCTAGCAAGTTTACCATGGTGATAGTCTTCCTCAGTCAGGCAGTGTGAGTTCTCTGCTGCAGAGAATCCTTCCTGAAAAGACCAGGCTTTTGTAGCACTTAATTGTGCTTTCTGGTCTATGTCTATATTCCTGAGTTTTTTTTTTTTTTTTTTTTTTTTTTAAGATTTATTTATTTTTTATTTATATGACTACACTGCAGCTGTCTTCAGACACACACACACCAGAAGAGGGCATCGGATCCCATTACAGATGGTTGTGAGCCACCATGTGGTGGTTGGGAACTGAACTCAGGACCTCTGGAAGAGCAGTCAGTGCTCTTACCTGCTGAGCCCTCCCTCCTGCATGTTTTTAATGTGAGCAAATGAGAGGCCGCCATTGTGGCTTTAGAAGCCTGGCAACCTATTCAGGAGCGTAGGATTAGATTTAAGTTTTGCATTTGAAATAAAAATTTATACAACATATACTCCAGTCTTACTATTTTTTTCTAGTTGACAGTATTATATATTCACTGTCTGTAGTGATGGGCTCATAGAGATATTTTTTTAATTCAGCCATCTCTTGTACTTTGACCTATTCCTTTCCCATACCCTCCCTCTCTCTGTTCATTAGTAGGCCTCTCCTGTCCCCAGCTGCTTCCTCTCCTTTCATGTCTTGTGTGTGTCTGTGTCAATCCAGCCTCCACACAGGAGAGGAGGAGTCACACAGCATTTCTCCTCTTGTTCTCTGTTTGCCTCTCATCAGATACCAGCACCTTCTCAATGACATCCACCAGTGTTACCTTGATCAGCGAGAGCTCCTTTTGGGCCCAAGTATTGCCTACACTGTCACAGAGTTAACCAGCCAGAACAACAGAGACCATTGTGCCTTGGTGAGTGCCTGCTGGTAGACTGGTCCCGTGCTTTGCTATTTGAGACACGCTGGCTCACCTTATTATCAATCAGCACTCATTTCCAAGTCTGACTGTGCTCCTGATGCTAGCAGTCGCCTCTGACCTTGTTTCTGTAGCATACAGCGTGGTGGGGAAAGTAAGTCCTATCAGACTCGGCGAGCTGATATTGTTGTGCTTTCCAAATCAACATTTTCCCATACTGGAAATTAGTCCTTCAACTTTGTAAAATAGTCTCACTTTTTTCTTTAATATGAAGATTTATAAGTACGTATTCTTTGAATACATCTTTGAACTCATTTTTGAAAGATGAAGTTTCAGAGTTTGTGGATTTATGTTAAAATGTAATTTTTATGTGTTATTTTTCTTTTTTTGGTTTAAGATAGGGTCTCACTATGCAACCTAGATTGGCCTTTGCTTATCCAGCCTCAGCCTTTGATGGCTGGTATTACATGTCTGTGCCACCATGCCTCAGGGTAGTTTTTGATGCATAAATGGCCTTTTGTTTAGTGTGACTTTAATTCATACTTTAGAAAAACACATAAAAGTTCTTTTTTAAAGTACCCCCTTTTATCTAGAAAATCATGTTTATTATCAAGAGTTTAGAAAATAAAAGTAGAAAGTAAAGTAATAAAAGTAAATAAAATAAAAGTAGAGTAAGAAATTAAAAATTAGATCCTATTTTGCAGTATCCATTGAGAACCACCCACTTTGTATTTTCCAGAGTTGCATATGAATATATGTGTGTAATCTCTTTGCAAGTAAAGTATAGTTGATTTTATAGGAGCTAGAATGTGCGTGTTTGTAGGTGGAATGTGTTTGTTTATTGCAGGTTCGCAGTGGCTGTGCCTTTATGGTCCATGTCTGCCAAGATGAACACCAACTTTACAATGAATTTTTCACAAAGCCAACATCAAAATTAGAGTAAGTGATAACGTGGAATAGCTCTGTGGATAAGATTCAGTTTGCTGTTGACAATAGTGGAACAATATATTGTAGATATGTTATATATATTCTAATATATTTTACAGGTAACTGCAGTGTTTGAATTTTGTTGTGTTTGGAAATAGAATATTGTTGATTGTGATTTTTTTTTTATGTCTGTAGTGAAAGGCAAGCATGCTTTCATATTTTTTGTAGTATTTGGAGACCTTCTGGGATGAAAACAAGAAGTCTAAGTCTAAGAACTGAGCCCTGGGATCTACAGTCTTTATCTACACCAAGAGCCGTAGCTCCTTCTAGTGTACAGATTCTGTGCGGCCACCTGATGAGCAGCACTTCAAATACACATGGGTCTTGATAATCATTCTTTAAAAGTGATTTTCAGGTCCATTGTTAGTCACTTGATTCTCCCATGTTGGTTGTTTTTGTCTCACAAAGATCCCAAGATTATGACTCATATTGAGGAGGAGAAAAATGTATTTTGTACGGTGGTTTTTTATGGTGGTTTTGATTTTGTATGGTGGTTCCTCACTGAAGTACTGTATGTAGAATAGTATTGTTAGCAGTCTGAAGAACACAGATACCTAACCTTGTCTCTTCAAATGCTTAAAATTTCTCAGAATACTTGGTATGGGCCCAAAGTACTTGAGGGTTTTTTTTTTTTTTAAACCTTTTTCTTTTCTTCTTTATTTTGGTGGTGGTTTTTGTGAATTTCTTTTGAGACAGATTTTTCTGTGTAGCCCTGGCTGTCCAGGAACTCACTCTATAGACCAGGCTGGCCGTGAATGCTCAGAGATCTGCCGTCTTTGCCTTTCAAGAGCTAGGATTAAAGGTGTGCTCGCCCGTGCCTGGCTAGTGTTTTGTTTTGTTTTATAGTTTGAACATGTGTTTGGTATGTATGGGAGTGACTGTTTGATCTGCAGTGATGTAAAGTATATAAGGTAATAGTGTTTACTGGAATAATTTATATTTTGAAACAATATAAAATTAGTGTTAAAATAAAAGTTGTAAACAGTTGACTTGTTGGGGGCATCTAATTTGAATTAACTGTTACATCTTAAGTGTTAATTCTGAGCTTCTAGAGCAAAAGTAGTTTATGGACCGATTCTTGTTCCTCACTCATAGCGTGTGCCAGTTACCATTTTCCAGTCGATAGTCATTCTTTCTGGCTAGAGGAGATGCATATTGGAAAAATCCCGAACATCTAGCTATTAACAACTGCATTTTGTCCTTCCTTTCAGTGAGCTATTGGAGAAATTGTGCGTGTCGTTGTATGATGTGTTCCGGCCCTTGATCATCCATGTCATTCACTTAGAGACTTTATCAGAGCTCTGTGGGATTCTTAAAAATGAAGTGCTTGAAGACCACGTACAGCACAATGGTAAATACGCAGAAATGATCACTTCAAAGGACTTGGTCATTGTATCTGTGGCTCGGTAAATGTGAGAAAAAAAAATTGGACTTTTTCCTTCACAGCCTTGCATATACACTTAATGTTTTTGAGTTTTAAAAATTTCAAGTAGAAGGCTAATGTTTTGGAGCTTGGGTTGAAATCTCCCTCCTTTTCCAGTAAAGGTTTGTCTCCATCTGGATCCATCTAATGGTACAAACTAAACAGATAAGGATTTAAAATCTGACCATGAAATCAGTAATGAAGCTGTTACTTTCCATTTTGGCTTTGGAATCCAGAGAAAACTGAACTTTGGCTTTTGTTGGGGATCTATCACACTGGAGTCAACTTACTTCCTGCTTTCGATTGAAAACAAGGGGTTATTTAGCATCCGTAGGTAGTAGTGTTCCATCATCTTCAGTCTCAGTGAAGAGCAGCTTTTCTCTCAGCACTACCGCCTCCCCGTAGGGAGCATGGTTTGGTACCTTGGAAGCCTCTTCTGAGATGGTCTGTGTGCCTCTTCTATCAGCGGGCGCCATGTGGCTCCTCAGCGTTACCTTTCTGTAGTTAGCTCATTCTGCCTGTGATTTCTCCATCCCAGTGCTTCTGAATTTAGGGCGATTTTTTTTTTTTTATAAAGATTTATTTATTTATTATATGTAAGTACACTGTAGCTGTCTTCAGACACTCCAGAAGAGGGCGCCAGATCTCGTTACGGATGGTTGTTAGCCACCATGTGGTTGCTGGGATTTGAACTCTGGACCTTTGGAAGAGCAGTCGGGTGCTCTTACCCACTGAGCCATCTCACCAGCCCTAGGGTGATTTTTAAAGTGCTGTGAATGTCTTTCATTACTGTGCAGTGTCTCTAGTCCCTGACCATGGAAAGAGATTTCTGATTTATGTTTTAACATTAGTGGCCCCTTAGAAAGGGAGAAACACTATATAAATTCATATTTCACTTTTTCTTTGTAAAATGTGGGATCAGCTTATTTGTAAAATGGGGGATGACAACCCAACTGATAAGCTGGCTTAGTTGTCTTGTAGTTTTGGTCTGAAGCTGCATGAATTAACTTAGCACAGTGTACTCTTAAAACCCACATTTGTTATGAATGTAAAGAATATAACTAAATATTCAGAGTCCTGGGAAGAAGGTGGAAGGCCAACTTATTTTTCCATGATAAATCTGAGGCAATTGGAAGCTATTGATTAAATTTTTCTGAGATGATTGAGTCATATTGGAATCAAGTTCAGTAATAGATGCTGAAACAGAGTGGTCCGTGCTATGTCAGAGCAGGTCAGTAAGCTCTGCTTAGTTAGAAGGCAGCTGCAGTGGAGAATGGCTTCTTTCTTTTTTGTCTTTAAAGCTGAACAACTGGGGGCATTTGCAGCTGGAGTAAAGCAGATGTTGGAAGATGTACAAGAGAGGCTTGTGTATCGAACCCATATCTACATTCAGACGGACATCACAGGCTACAAACCAGCGCCTGGAGATCTGGCATATCCTGATAAGCTAGTCATGATGGAGGTGGGGTCTCTTCACCACTTGATCTTCATCTGCTCGGCTGAGATAGAATATTTCTCTCTAAACTAGCACTCAAAATACAAAGTCAAGTGTATTTGCCATAAAAGGCATAGGAAATGAAACTAAAGAATTGAATACACATTGTTAGTTTGTACTTGTGTTGGGTGGCCTTTCTATATGGCCTTCCTTCTCTCCTTTGTCAGGACATGTGCATCCCTAACTTTTAGACTGCATCAGTGCTGTCTGCAGGTCTCCGTTGTCTTTGTGAATGGCATGTAAGCGGCTGGTAAAACAGCAGCCTCCACAGTTAGTGATGATGCCTCGGCCCGTTGCTGCACTCCTAAGTTATAGCGTACCAACGTAGGTCCAGCACTCACCCTTCTGACTGTTCCTTATTTTCTGTGACCTTTGGACAGAGTTCCCAGAGTGCTTAGGGTATTTGTGCTATGTCAGGTCACCAGAGTGTAGAGCTTTTAAAGTGAAAACTGAGAAATAAAAGCAGAAGCATCACCAGCGATGCATCCAGCACAGTGTCCTGTCACTCTTACCTGCTCGCTCTCTCACCTGCTTTACAGAGGCTTCAGTCTGTAAATACCCTGGGAGGTAACTCTGGAAGGGCAGGGTGGTTTTATTTTTAACACAATCATAATAGAATTTCTCATCTAAAAATAACAGTGTTCCTACAGTTCTGGGTTTAGATACCCAGGGTTTCAGAGTCAGCAGTTGTTAATGCTTTTTTCATATTACCTTATATTTTTGTTAGTATGGTTTGTTGCTTAATCATTTGAAAGTAATTTGAGTACTTAAAATTAAAAAAAATGATTTGCGTATATGTGCGTGAGCGCATGCACATGCATTCCTAGGGAGGCAGAAGAGGGGATGGAGCTGGAGCAGCAGGAGGCTGTGAGTCACCAGCCTGTGTGAGGAGCTTGGAATCATGAGGGGCCCTTGGAAGAGAAGCAAGTCGTGTATGCTAGCTTCTGAGTTGCTGCTGCAGCCCAAGCTAAGAACTCCCGATGCCTGACTCCTAAGCACGTTAGTGTTTATGAGTAAAATCTGCTCATGGCCAGTCACATAAAATAATAAAGTATAACAAGATGAAGTCAAGGCTTCCCCTCTACTCTGGTTTGTGTTTTATTTTTATAACTGTTTTGAAGAGACCAGGATTTGTCTCATTGTTCTTAGTTTTTTTTTAAGTGTTTTGGTGAGAATACTGAATAGCTGACATTTACTTCTTCATTACATTAAAGGGATATAATGTCAGGCCTTACCATTAAGGGCTGAGGCGGTGACTATGAAGGAGTATTTCTACATTGTAATAGACTATTGGATGATACTTGAGTTTTACAGGAGTTTCCAGATTGTAAGACACAAAGGAAAACTGCACCTGAATGTTCCGTCTTGTTTCTCTCTGTAGCAAATCGCGCAGAGTTTAAAGGATGAGCAGAAGAAGGCGCCTTCAGAGGCTTCCTTTTCAGATGTACGGTTAGAAGAAGGAGAAGCCAGTGGTTTAAGGAAGTCTGGTATGTTATGATGACTTAACTTCTGGCATCTATTCATCCAGTTAGTTAACCTCATTGTGTCTCTGGCTTTCAGGCTTTCTCGGGACAGACTGATAGATCCCAAATGTAATTCAGTAGAGTGAAGTGCTAATGGCATGTACTATATGCTCCTGGACCATGAAGAGCTTTGGGTATAGAAGTGGGGAAGGACATGTGCTGAGTGCAGGACATGGGGTCAGAGCCAGGGGTGGTGTCTAGAAGCTGGAGATGTTTTTATGAAGAGCGTGAGAAAGTCAGGTGAAGTCATGTGCCACCCGGACCTAGGAGCTATAAGATTGCATAAGCCCTTTCCTCCCCTATGTTGGTTTTCCTTAGTGTATTCTAGCAACAGAGAAGCCAGCCAACAGGGGAGGGATCTAGAACTGTGCCCTCTAGTGTTCAGCCACCCTCCACTGAGCATGTGGAATGTGGATAGTGTGGTGAAGTGAAGGAAGGGGAGGCTGATAGAGAGTGATGTCAGAGGACTTGCAGGAGGACCATAGGTTCACCCTGTCCTGCCATGGCTTGTGGCTGTGCCAGCAGACACTCCTCTGCTACAGTTAAATAGGAGAGTGAAAAGTGAGCAGACAAGCTGGCTGCAGCTCCTGATCTCTCAATTCTTACTCAGTACTTTTTGGTTCTTTATATGAAGGAGGGACCCTGCAGAGAATGGTCTCTTCAATAAAACTCTAGGGACTCTACTGCCTAAGTGTTTTTTTGGCATGCATATTTCTCTCCCTCTCTCCCTCCCCCTCTCTCTTCCTCCTCCTTCCCCCTCTCTCTCCCTTCTCCTTCCTCCTCTCTCTCCCTTTCTCCCTCCTCCCTTTTTTCCTCTCTCTCCCCTTCTCTCTCTCCCCTCCCTGTCTCGAGACAGGGTTTTATGTAGACTAGGCTGTCTTTGAACTTCTGATCTTCCTGCCTCTACTTCCTGAATACTGGGATTACTGGTTTGCTCTATTGTATTGCATTTGCAGTGCTGAGGGATCACACCCAGGTCTTTGTGTGTTCTAGGCAAGGACTCCACTATCTTTAAGAAATTTAAAATTAGATTTTAGATTGAAGAATGGCCTTATTGAGGGGTTAAAGATGATACACGTGTTAGAGGATTTAAAGAAGTTGTTTATCTTTAGGTCTTTTATTATTTATTTAAAACGTTTTCCCCTTCATTTTTATTTTTTTAATGTGTATAGGTGTTTTGCCTATATCTGTGTTTGTGTACCACGTGTATGGAGTGCCTGTAGGGCCAGAGAAGGCATCAGAGCCTCTGGAGCTCAAGCTACAGAGGGTCGTAAGCGACCATGGGGTGCTTGGAATGGAACCCAGGTCGTAGAAGAGCAGCCAGTGCTCTTGACCACTGAGCCATCGCACTAGCCTCTCCTTGGAGATTTTGAGCAATCCAGATCTGGATTTTTATTATTATTATTATTATTATTGGGGGGGGCGTATTTCTGTGTATCCCTGGCTCTTCTGGAAATAACTATGTAGACAAGGCTGGCCTCAAACTCAGAGGTCTGCCTGCTTCTGCTTCTCAAGTGCTGGGATTAAAGGCCTATGTCACCACTGCCTGGCTAGATCTAATTTTTTTTTTAAAAAGGAAATAATATTTATTTTGCAACATAACTAATTCATCATATACTTTTTTATTATTGAAAAAAACAAATATAGAGAGAAATTAAAAGAAAAAATGAATACTTAGATTTGAGACTTAGCATTTATCATAAATGCACACAAACACACTTTTTTGGCAGTGACTTTTTGTCTTACTGCTAGCCTTGAAAGCTTGACAATTCTTCATCAGCCTCAAGTCCTGGCATAAAAAGTATGTGCCCTGACACCAGGCAGCCAGACACTTTAAATTGTTACTGTCCTTGCTTTGCCCTCGTAGTATTGTGTCTCTCTAGAATGAGGACATCTCTTGTGTGACCACAAGTGATGTGGGCATCGCCTCTTGTCTCCAGAGATGTATACAAGCACCCCCTTTGTAGTTGTTTTAAGTTTGGCTTTGCATACTGAAGTGTCTGTGATTCTCTTGCTAAGGTATTCTTCTGTTCAGATACTCTCTGCTGGCCAAAATCTGCCTTTTCTGACCTTTCCAATTGTGGGGACAATTCTTATCATCTGAGAATTAATATGCCAACCAGACCTGTTAAGTGATAAGTTCAGAACTGAAGACAAGGTGCCAGGCAAGCCAGCTTTGACCCATGTTCCTGTTTAAGATTGCCCTCTTTTACCAGGCCTGGAATAGGCCTCTAATGTAGCTACTTGGGAGGCTGAGTCAAGAGGATCACAAGTTGAAGACCTGCCTAAACTATTTGTGAGTTTAGGGCACCTTGAACAACTTAGCAAGGTCCTGTCTCAGAATTTAAAAGGAGGGGAGATGGGACTATCGTGCAATGCTAGTGTGTGCCTGGCATTATGAGGCCTTGGGTGCAGTCCCCGTACTGAAAACATTAGCATTTTCTTGTCACTCCCTACTTTCATTGGCGGGCACTGCATCTAGATATTGTAGAACCTGCTTGTGGTCCTCAAGTATTCCATTTGTTTACCCCATGAAGATTATTGAGCATAGTTTGTGAAAAACAGCAGGGTTGAGTGGGATTGAGCATATATGTATACATGTACAGCTGACACGTGGACTCCCGTTTTGTTTGTTTGTTTGTTTGTTTATTTATTTATTTATTTTTTTAAGTCTTAACCTTTACCTGTCACTGGTTTAGACTTCTAGAGTATTTTTTAATTAAACATGGGGGGTGGGAATTGATGATAGCCAATGAAAATAAATAGTTTATAGCTGCCATGTAAATTACTGTATGGCAGATATCCACATGCCAGGAATATATGTTTTTTCTATTTGGGTTCTAGGTTCAGCAGACTCCCTCAATCCTAGACCACAGACGACGATCTCTCCAGCAGATCTTCACGGCATGTGGTATCCCACAGTTCGAAGGACGCTTGTCTGCCTCTCCAAATTATATAGATGCATAGATGTATGTTTGTGAATTCTTTTATCTCTACTGTGACTTGCTTATTCTAGAATTTGTTTGGAATATTCTTAAGTTTAATCTACTTTAAGAGCTTGATGCAATATTTTGTTGATAGTCTTAAAGAGTTATGATTTTTAGATATGGTGGTAATTTGAAGGTTGATCTGTTTTAAGGGCTCATTGAAACTGTGGGTAAGTTTTAAATATGTGTTTATATTTGTATCTTTCTAAGGACCAAGGCTATAGTTTTTAATCAAATTTTAAAGGAGTCTATTGACCATGAAGAAGTTTAAGATTACTAATTAATTTGTCTGCTCTAGTTTTTATGTGAAGAAGAGAGATGCAGGAATGTGAAGCAATACGGAGATGCCAGATTGGCAACATAGTATTAAACGTAGCCACAGTGGTCTGTTTTTTGTTGTTGAGACTGGGTCTTGCTAAGTAGGTGGCTCTAGTTGACCTTGAACCTGCAGATCCCTGTGCTGTAGCCTCCCTGTGCGAGCATTTCAGGTGGGCACCACTATGCCTAATCCCTGTAATTCGGTTTTGCACTTAACTTTCAGCCAGCATCCTTAACAATAATGTGAGATTGCCCATGTTCCTAGCCATGAACAAAGTTTAGTTACTTCTGAAGTTAGCAGAATTTTTTAAAGCACCTTTTTAGACCACGAATTGGTTATTTTAAGCATGCTGACTTAATGATATAGTTGTTATTCCCTTCAATGGTAGATTTGGCTACATATTTGCTGCCACTGGCTTATGTTTAAAGCAAAATAGTTTTATAAATTTGGTGGTTTCAACTCTTTATTTTTTAATTGATTTATAATCTTACTGTATGTGAAGAGAAGTCTTTAACACGTTGTCCAGACTCCACTACTTTTTAAGACTATAGCTCCAAAGGAATAGGTGTGAACTCCGCATACACAGGCACACATGCAAGTTCCAGCTGCAGACTCTGCAGAACAAATGAGGCCTTGCACTTGTCTCATGGCGTCAGTCACCCAGACCCCTCTGACTTACACTGTGGCGTGTGGTTCTCTTCTAGTGCGGGCTAGGAGGACGTTTGACATCTTTGCTTCTTTAGGTTCCCAATAGGGAACAAGGCACGAGACCAGGGTTCAGAAACTCCTATTGTGGGGCTAAGATCCTAAGGGAAATGAGCATGAGTTATGTTCCCTCCGCAGCCCTCCCAGGCCTCAGTGCATAAGGCCCTAGGTGGGTCCTAGGTTACTCCATCTGGTTTGCCTTATGCTTTGAGGTTACCTGTCCTTTTATCACCTACTGATATCCAGATCTTCTGTTGTTGGCTGTTAAGGCTGAGTCTCACTCTGTAGCCAATATTGCCCTAGACCTATGTAGCCCAGGTTGGCCTTGACCTCTCAGCAATCCCACAGCCTTTGAAGTGCCAGGATTATAGACATAAGCTACTGTGCCTAGCTCTGAGGTAAAAATCTTTTTTTGTTTGTTTGTTTGTTTGTCTCTTCTCTGCTCCCCAGACAGTGTCTCTTATAGTCCAGGCTGGCCCCTTTCTTGATATTGTCACTGAGACTGTCCTGGATTTTGATTATAGGCAGGTGCTTCCAAGCCTGGCTTCTCTGAACTGTACTTAAAATTAAAAAAATAGATTTTATGTGTATACATGTTTTGCCTGCATGTATATCTGGGCATCATGTGTGTGCTACCAGAGGAGGGCAGAGGAAGGCATCACAGATGAACCTGGAGTCACAGATGGCTGTGAGCCACTATGTGGGTGCTGGGAATCAAACCTGGGTCCTTTGGAAGGACAACCAGTGCTCTTAACCACTTAAGCCATCTCTCCAGCTCTCCCTTATATGAATTTAACCAAATGCCTCAGAAAGCTCCTATTTTTTAAAGTATTCTATAATTTACTGTGTTTTATTTCACAATATTTACTTATTTATTTATTTGGTCAACTTTGTCCTGTTGATTATGTTGTTTCCATTTTCCTCTGTCTAAAAGAAGATTGTACTGAAAAGACATGTTACATCTTAAAGTGTCTTCTCTAATTACCAGGGATACATTTTTAGAAGATAAGCTGAGAGTTTGTTTTACAGTTAATTTTGAGTTTAGAAGCAGCCTACGAGGTGGTAGTGCACAATATTAATGTGAGTCCAGTACTAGGGAGGCCGAGGAAGGAGGGTCTGGAGTCTGGGGCCAACATGCACTGTATAGCAAGTTCTAGCACACTAAATGAGATTGTTCTGGACTGGATATTCTGTAAGGTTAACCCTGCGTGCTTAATTGATCCCGTACCTCTCAGTGACCTCACAGTGCTGGCTGTGAGTAGGTGCTAACAGGTTTAGTAAAGGGCCCCCGAGCATTTCCAGACACGAGTGCACGTTACAGAGCCATGTGGTAGTCCTGAAAGACTGTGAGATATTTGACGAATTGTTCAAGTGTGGAAGTGAATATTGTTCCCTGCTTTCATGTCTTTGCGGTTCCCTTTTTCTGCTTTGTCAATGACTATAGGCTGATGTTTCTCTCTTCTTCCACCAGAGGGCCGTGTTCCAAGGATTATCACAGGAAGCCTTGTCTGCCTGCATACAGTCCTTGCTAGGAGCATCAGAGTCTATCAGCAAAAACAAGGTTTGATGAAGCGTTAGGTGAAAGTTTATTACCTATAATAGATAATAGCATTGTGCAACATGTCATTTATTTAGAGTCACAGGAATTTAAAACCGCTTAGCAGTAAGATTTGTTTGATTAGTAGGAGAGAATTTCCAGACCCTTTGAGGGAAACTGGTGTTTCATTGTAGTGCTCACAGAGGACTGCACTAAGAAGTCTACTTTGCTAATGGACCAGGAGTGGAGCCTGAGTGTCTAATGCTGTAGGATAAAGAGCCTGAGGAAGTGGCAGCAAGTGTGTTCAAGGAAACAGCAGGCCATCATGCCCACAGTATTTTAAAGACTTGAATGTGGCCTTACCTGGAGGAGCTCATCTGGTTAGCTTCCAGGGCAGGCAGTTAGAGTCCGTATGCTGTGTGACTTAAGGTAGCTGCCCTGACCACATGGCTTATGGTTTGGAATCAGCACAGGACCTGGAACTGGAAGCTTCTGGTCTGTGCTTCTCCCTCGGCCTTTCCAGGAGGTGAAGCCCGCCTCTGCTCTCCCAGAATGCCTGTGCCACAGAGATGGAGCTCTGAGGCCACTGGTAGCCACAGTGCACCTTCAAGCCTGTGCCTTCCAGATTGACAATTCCATTTCTAACTTCAAAACTTTAGATAATTGAGGAGAGTCTCCTGATAAAAGTTGTCCCTAGAGAAGCTCTGCCTTTGTGGTGGGTTCTCCTCTTGTGCATGGCTTTGAGAGAGAATCTACATAGGGATTAAAGGATCATAGAACAGACAAGTTCCAGATAGGCAGAGCTAAGTTTTAAATAATGTTTGCAAGACTCATCTCTCACAGTTTTATGATTGATCATGCCTAAAGTCCCTGTTGGATATGGTTAGCTAAACTGGAACATGTTTTGTATGGTGGAGTATTGCACAGCTGCTAAATTTAAAGATGTAAACAATAAACATCACTTCACTGTATTAAGACAAATAAAGGGTAACAGAAATAAGATACAGACTGTGGCTTTAGGTAGCAGAAATGCCACCGAGCAAGTGGGGGACTGGGTGGTCTCTGCCCTCATCCCTACACGTTTCCTTATTATTCATAGGTTTTGTCCAGTGAGATGTTTCTCAGCTCATTAGGAAGACTTGGTCATATTGGATAGACTTTTGTACCGCTATCCCTCTAAGCCCCCAGGCCTTCTGTCCTTACGATCTACCGCCCTTTATGTAGCTGTTTCCTACATGCTCTAATGTCTGTCTGCAAACCTTCAGCTTGCTTGTACCGCTATCCCTCTAAGCCCCCAGGCCTTCTGTCCTTACGATCTACCGC
The DNA here is from genome assembly GCF_978045245.1 of Mus caroli. NCBI lineage: Eukaryota > Metazoa > Chordata > Mammalia > Rodentia > Muridae > Mus > Mus caroli. Next base: position 71,859,224 of record NW_028227267.1, on the reverse strand, counting down.
CCTTTATGTAGCTGTCTCCTACATGTTCTAATGTCTGTCTGCAAACCTTCAGCTTGCTTGCCAGAGTTGCTAGCACATTTGGTTTTGTGCCTGAGAATCTGTAAGTTTTGCCTTCCAACTTACAAGTTTTTTTAAGGTAAATTATCATTACATAAATTGAACACCTAGTGTGTAGTAAATTAACATAATACTATTTTCTTAAGTTACAACAACTGTAATAAAGAAAACGAAGTCTATGTGACTCAGTTACAACTTGAAAAAGTGTTTAGAATGCACAGCATTTCATATTTGCTGCTGTGCTCGCAAGCCAGGTGAGCCTCCATACATGTGCTGTTGCCATGGTGATTGTGCTCCTTAGGACTTGGTGGGGAGAGGGACTGAGAGCGGTCACTGTCTGAGTCCTCTTCTACTGCTTATGAAGGGTAACTTTATGTTTGCCAAATTTAATATGCAGACTTCATTAGAAATGTTTCAAAATAAAATTCTGCCTCAAGGAACAGCCTTGCTTTATTAATACACAAACTTTTACCACAAGGACTATAATTATTATGCTGGGACTTGGTCAGGTCAGAGCTTTGAGAGTGCCACTTAAGTCTCAGGCTCTTTCAGATGGTCTTGAGTTAGCAGAAGGGCTTGTACAGGGATAGCCAGCACGCTGTTGGTGCCTGGTAATCCAGGACGGGGGTGCCAGGCCATTTCATATTTGGAAGCTCCTTTTGTACTGTGTCTGATGTTGTGGATATCAAAACCATGTAGGCCAAATAGGGAAGGATGTCCTCCTAAGAGAGGCTAGAAGGCTGTGAGAAAGCCCGTTCAGACTTGTTCTCGGAGCTTTGCTGTGCTGCTCAGTGTGGCTCTTAGGTGGCAGCATTGTTTTTTAACCTCTGTGCCAAGTTGAAAGTCTCAACTTCTCTTCCTAGCACTTGTGTGGTTTGCTCTCTTGGATTCCTTAAGTAGAGCAAGTCATAATGTTCAAAGTCCTAGCAAGAATTTTTCAGAGAACTTTGACGTGGGTAACCTGGAGAGAGTTCATGGTACTGCAGAGAACTGTCACTTTGAGGCTGTAAATTTGCATAGATTTAATGTTGAGTGATAATGTCTTTTATATGTTCCTATTTTGATTTAATCTGTGACAATATCCATTTTTTTTTTGTCTTATAATTTAGACTCAGATTGATGGACAACTTTTCTTAATTAAACACCTTTTGATTCTTCGAGAACAAATTGCTCCATTTCACACTGAATTCACCATTAAGGAAATTTCCCTGGACCTCAAGAAAACTAGAGGTACTTTGTTGTCCTGGCTGGCACAGTTGGGTGTATTTGACCTGTCCAGGTGTGTCAGCACAGGCTACAGGTTTATTTTATGTTCATCTGCAATTTCTTTTGCATGCTTTGCTTGCTAAATTTACTTATTCATACTAAACTAAGCTGTCAGTATCCTAATTCCTTCTAGTTTGTTATATTTTCTTTATTAAAGGAGCTATATCTGAACATTTCCATGTGTGATACAGTTTAACTCTCTTGGGCCCTTCCACACACTACCATTATAAGCAGCTATAAGATGAAAATACCTATAAGACACATAGCAGTATCTGTGTCATGAAATTGAGGTTTATCTGGTGCCCGAGGGTCAGGTTTTATTCCTGGCTCCTGTGTAGACTTGCACTCCGGGGCGGTTAGCTTCAATAGCCCGTCTTCCTCCTGTGTAAGGGGAGCAGAGTGACATCATCTTCCTTCCTTGGTTACCAAGATCATTAAGAGTGAATCCAAACATCTGTCACTGTGCTTAAGGTAACATGGAGCTGTAGGTGCTTCCTGTTCAGTACGGTGGTGTGACACGTGTCAAGTTCTGACTCATCTTGGGAAAGATGATCCACTTGTCTTAATTATTGTTATTGAATTTACAAGTTTGGGGGGGTGGTCTAGACAGGTTTTTTGTGTGTAGCCCTGGCTGTCCTGGAGCTCACTCTGTAGACCAGGCTGTCCTTGAACTCACATAGGTCTATATGGCTTCGCCTCCTGAGTGTTGGGATTAAGGACGTATGCCACCAGATTCAGCCAGAATTCACAGATTTTGAAGAGATCAAAATACATACAACCCAAGCTCTTCACTGTAAGTTAAGGACACCATAAATATCACGTTTTTCTTACAGATTTTTGTGAGCTCTGTTTTTTTCTCAGTGATTTCCAGAGATTTAAGCTCCTCTACCTTAAGCATTTGCTTGTGCAGTGGGCTATCGACCTTCTTAATCTTGAGGTAACTGAAGCAATAGTGACTCAGATCATTTTCTATGTTCTGTGATTCAGAAATGCCAAATAAAGAGCCCCAAAGGTAGCAGGCATCTGGCTCCCCTGTCACTGCGCTTACCTGAAAGAGAGGACTGGATTTAACTCAGCGGAGCTCCACACCGGTCTTGTGATGAGTAACATCAAAGCAGTTGGCCCAGTGTTCCTCCTTGTGCTGTCGTAGGACAGCCACAGCAAATGCCTTTTGATTTTGGAAAGCCTGTGGGTGTTTGTCATATAATTTGTCATTTTCCTTTTCAAATAGGATACAGGTTTTCTGGGCGTTGCTTTTAAAGAATGCCCACTGTTTTAAAAGCATGTTTGTGCACAGAGCTTCTGGCCCCAGCTCCTAGGTGATGCCCTTCTTTTGGGGCGAGGTATAAGAATGGTGCTTTTAACCACGCAGAGCTTGTGGCTGCTGATGGCTCTTATTGGGTGATAGGATGCAGCACGGTTGCTAACTCTTGTTTCTTTCTAATCTGGATGTTGCTACCACTTGGTTCTGCTCTGAGTCTGCTGAGACATAAGAAAATGAAGTAGACTAAGATTTTGGCAGGAATTCTTTCCTACCATAGTATGAGGGTCATGTTCTTGCCATGTGGTGATGTGGTTGAGAACAGTTCCTCCCGAGTACTGAGTCTGATTGAGGTTCCTTTTCATTGAGACCCAGTGCAGGCAGTACTTACGCCTGTGGGGTGTGCCCAGTGCAGGCAGTACTTACGCCTGTGGAGTGTGCCCAGTGCAGTGCAGGCAGTACCTACGCCTGTGGGGTGTGCCCAGTGCAGTGCAGGCAGTACCTACGCCTGTGGGGTGTGCCCAGTGCAGTGCAGGCAGTACCTACGCCTGTGGGGTGTGCCCAGTGCAGTGCAGGCAGTACTTACGCCTGTGGAGTGTGCCCAGTGCAGTGCAGGCAGTACCTACGCCTGTGGGGTGTGCCCAGTGCAGTGCAGGCAGTACCTACGCCTGTGGGGTGTGCCCAGTGCAGTGCAGGCAGTACCTACGCCTGTTGGGTGTGCCCAGTGCAGTGTAGGCAGTACCTACGCCTGTGGGGTGTGCTTGCCAGAGCAGGGCTGGGAGCAGTGTTTGCTTTGCTTTTTCCAGTCTGGCAAAGCAAAGCCATAGGCTGTTAAAAACTGTCCCTTGAAAATTCTTTCTATCTTCACTTTAAGTCTCTAACCTCTCCCAACTAATGGTATATCTTATTGCATTTGAACATCAATGAGACCTAAGTACTTTCAGAATTCTAGTTAGTCTGGAGGTTAAGGGGTAAATATGTCCTCTTGGTGTTTTCTTCTTGACTGACACATTTGTTTATTCCCTGTTATTTAAGTGAATAAATTTCTGTGCCAGCCAAGATCATAGAGCTGGGTAAGTATGTGCATTTAAAAGAAATCTACTTAGCATCTAAAGGCAAAACAGTGAAAATTTGTATATTTCCCAGTTTTTAAAAAAATAAATAGACCATTAATAGTAATTCTGTAAGTGTGACTCTGTTGATGATTGTGTGGCATGTCATTACTGGTGCTCACCTCCCTGGCCTTCCTGGAGGAATGAGGTGTGATGAGTGCTTCCTGGGTCTCAGCAGTAGACAGCTCGTGTTGCACAGGCCTCTCTGTTGAACCCGTACTTATTCACTGCATGGGTCATTTTGTTTCACAGATGCAGCATTTAAAATCCTGAACCCTATGACTGTTCCACGATTTTTTAGGCTGAATAGCAACAATGCCCTGATAGAGTTCTTGTTGGAGGTGAGAAGGACGGTTTCATTGGTGGTGGGAGCTCAGTGAGATCCTTTACGTGTCTGCTAATTTCTAGGCACATGCAAACAGAAGGAAATTGTCGTCTTTCTTTCAGGGGACTCCTGAGATCAGAGAACATTATCTTGACTCTAAGAAGGACGTAGACCGGCACCTGAAGTCAGCCTGTGAGCAGTTCATTCAGCAGCAGAGCAGGCTGTTTGTAGAACAGCTGGAAGAGTTCATGACAAAGGTGCAGACTTGTAGAGCCCTTTCCTTTCCTAGCTTTTTTCCGAATTGTGAAGCACAGAGGAAGGAGAGTGAGGCAGGCTCTGACTGTGTCTTGCTAGGAACGTTCCCCATCACAGAGGCTGGTGTGCAGCTCTGTGTATAAGCTCAGCAGTGGATCGTCTGAAGAACTGACACTGCTGACGTAATAAGTCTTCCCTGTGGGGCTGGTCTCTGTTGGTTGAAGTCAGCTCCTGTTTGGGGTCTTTGTGGCAACAGCCACAGTTTCTTTTTATTTCTAGTTTTTTGAGACAGGGTCTCCAATATCAGGCTGGCACTGAAGTTCTGGAGTAGCCAAGGATGACCTTGAACTTCTGCCTCTCCTGCCTTTATCTCCAAGCAACATGTATAGTATACTGTGGTAATGTTGATAGACATGTATATATGAAAACATTTGATTCAGATTTTTTTCTTTAAGGCTTTAAGAACTACAATATATTTTTCTTGTTCTAGAATACCACGGTATACATGTTGCATGAAACTATTAAATAGGACTTTGATTTGTAGTAGGTGTAAAAAAGTACATGAGTTGGGCGAGCAAGGCCTGTCCCTGTCTGCATATCCTGACTGAAATCACCAGCAGTCAGTACATTCTAGCTTCCTTTTCAAACGTCCTTGTTGAGAGCTACAGCATTCATCTGCCCTAGCCAAGACTGGTGTAAGGACTACATAAGACAATGTGGGAGATTTTGTGATTACACAGCTCCTCAGGATAGCTGTAGTAAAAGAAGACAAAACTGAACTAAAGATTTTGCTTTAGCCAAGTGTAAATCAGGGCATTTTGAAGGAGGCATATTTACATTATGGCTTAGTGGAGCCTGCCTGTGCTAAAAACTTAGGTAGATAAAATTTTGCAAGTTTCTGTTTATCATTCCCTCTGAAGTATTGTTAGTTTTCTTAGTAGCTATAAATTAAATTTTTTTGATGTAGCACATGTAGTAGAATTTGACCTTGTAAATTTAATTCTTACATTCAAGGAATTGTAACCAAGGAGGGAGTCTAAGTTTGAGTGCGTCGAGTAGGGAGGCAGGGAGGGCGTGGGTCTGCGCTGGTCTCCAGGCTCTGAAAGAGAGGCCTAGTTGAGGAGAGCTCATTCCTTTCTGCCTCTGCCTTCTTTGTTAGGAGACCCTACCTCTGCAGAACTAGGAGAACTTTGAAGAAATGATCCTTGATTTGACTTAAAGAGAAGTAAATTATGCAGAGAGTAGACAGGGTGAATGTAGAAGTCATTGTGTTTTTTAACAAACAGCATGATGGCACACCTTTCGGGGAATACTGTGGCTTAAATGAGAATGCCCTGGAAGCTCATCTAGTTGAATATTTAGTCACCAGTAGTGATAATACGTGAAAGATTAGAAGGGTTAGGAATTGTGTTTTTGTTGGGTAGTGTGGCCTTGTTGAAGAAAGTGTGTCACTGGGGGTGGACTTTGAAGTTTTAAAAAAGCCCACATCAGGTCCAGTGTCTCATTGTTTGCCTGTTGGATCAGGATGTAGCTCTTAGAATCATGTTTGCCTGCTACTATGCTCTCTACCATGATGATAATGGATGAGCCCTAGGAAATTGTAAGCCAGCCCCTGATTAAATGCTTTCTTTTATAAGAGTTGCTTTGGTCATGGTGTCTCTTCACAGCACTAGAACAGTGACCAGTACTGAGGAAGACTGAAATCAGTGCCGCCACCCTGGGCTACAGAGTTAGTTCCAGGTCAGCCTGGCTACATAGCATGATGCTGCTGTTTTTCTTTTTCTTTGTTTCTTTTTAAAAAGCACAAATTATGTTACAATGGAATTAATGAGATCCTAGAACAATCCATGGAGCAGCAAGCAGTGGTTATTATTAAAATAAAACTCTTAGGGCTACAAAAAGGTTATAAATGTAGCTATTAGAAAAAAGTTAATAAACATTGTGTCCCCCCCCCCTTTTTTTTTTTCTGAGACAGGGTCTCTTTGTGTAGGTTTGGGTATCCTAGAAGTTTTCTCTGTAGACTGGGCTAGCCTCGAACTCATAGAGATCTGCCTGCCTTTGCCTTCTAAGTGCTGGGATTAAAAGCTTTCACCTCCATTGCCTAGCTTTTATCTCCCCCTTCCTTATTTATTTTTTATTTTATTTTTTAGACAGGGTTTCTTTGTGTAGCCCAGTGGTCCTGGAACTTGCTCTATAGATCAGGCTGACCTTGAACTCACAGAAATCTACCTGCTTCTGCCCCGGGTGCTAGGATTAAAAGCATGTGCCCCACATTCAGCCATATATAATTTATTTTAAAAGTTGCTTCTGAAGATGAAGACATGGAAGAAGTTGAGTGTGAGAAGGTAGAGATGAGGTGTGCAGTGGTGAGCGTGAGCAGAGGTCTAGACTGGCTCTGGAGTACAGGCAGAGCAGATGGAGCTAGAGAGCAGTGAGAGGCCTCAGGGACCACCCTCATGCAGCTCCACCTGGCTCTTGTCTGAAATATTCCCCCGTGGGAAAGCTGGAGTTGATGCTCCAGTTTTTGTAACAGCTTGGACGTCTGCCCCACGTCTGTCCATTAAGAAGTAGTTCATGTTTACGCCCATCAAGGTTTTACCTGAAAGCCAGGCTGACATATTTGTATTTCTTTCCTGTGCTGTGCAACAGGAGGAAGCATACAAAGTGACATCCAAGTCTCAGTCCATAGCACAGTTCAGCCAAGCCTGCCTTGTAATGGTACTTGAAAATCCTGTTTGTTTGTTGAGATAGGGTCTGACCATGTAGGCTTGCCTTAAACTCTTGTGCCTTACTCCTTAGCTTCCCGGATGCTGACTCTGCAGCAGTCTACCATACCCAACTGGATCTCTCTCTCTCTGTCTGTCTGTCTGTCTGTCTCTCTGTGTTTGCATGTCTGTGTGAACATATGCCTATTGTGTGCATTCCTGTGGAGTCCAGAAGAGGGCATCCTGTCTCCAGAAGCTGGACTTAATATGTCCACCTAGCTGTTTAGATTAAAAACTTGAGTCTCATGCTGTCCTCTCTAGCCTGGCCACTGTCTGTCTTGGTGGTGTTTTCTATGCCTGTGATGTGGTTATAAAGAAGGGAAGTCTTTAGAGTATATAGGAGCCTCTGTGCATTTGTGATGGACACTTTTCTAATGGCATGGACTCAGTAGTAACTCAGTCTTTTGAGGAGTAACCTTTTTTAAAATGTTTATATTTTTGGTGAAATTTCTTCAGAGATTCCTGTCCTGAACGGTCTCAGGAAGAATGCCCAATGTGGTTGTGACTGTTTTGTTTTTCTCCCCAGAATAACGCATATCTTGAACTCAAAAAAAAAAAAAAAAAAAAAAAAGTTTTGTCAAAAAGAATGTCTAGTGGTGAAAGCTTGTGAGAGTAGATGCAGCCTTGCTAGAACTGTGCCTGGTTCCCAGTGTGCCTAGTGACAGGCTTATACAGTTGTGTGTCTGTGAGCAGTCCGTGTTTATTTGCTGTTGTAACGTGAAACCTCTGCTTTTGTCTCCTCTACTAGGTATCAGCATTAAAAACCATGGCCAGCCAGGGAGGCCCCAAGTACACCCTCTCACAGCAGCCGTGGGCACAGCCAGGTATTGGGGTTTTATTCTTCAAGGATGCTATTAGGTTATGTCTGTGTACCCCTTCCTGTGACATCTGGGACTTGGTTCCTTGCTTGTTTTGGGTTAACAGATGTGGGTCAAAGCAGGATTCGGCTTGGGGCTGATAGGTCTTTCTTAGCCAGCACTGCTTCCCTCTGACAAGCATTCATTCTAAAGAGGGGCATCTTTGGAAGCTTACTCAGTTAAAAATCAAGCCTGACTTACACGTCAGTGCTTTGCGCCTGCAGACTTCTGTGTGCCTGCTCTTCCTTGGCTTCGGGCTTTCACGGGAACATGGCTCCATGGCACAGAGTGACGGAAGGAGTGCACTTATTTTCAGCACACGAAGAAATGTTGGCCCACTCCTTTCTTCCATTTTTTTTTTCGCCAAGTTACATCCTCTGTTGACACTTTAGCACATTTGAAAAAAATTGTGTCAGAATGAAGGAGTCGGTTGGGTTTGGCAGGCAGCACCACTCACTGCCTGACTCAACTCGCATATCTACTTGAGATGTTCCAGTCACTCCTCCATACATTCACATTTTCTATGCTAAAGGCTTTTTGTTTCTTTTGGCCTGTGGGATTTCTTCAGTGTTAGGTTTTAGACATTTAGAATCATACCCCTTTGGGTTATTTTTGGTACAGTTTTTTAACTGTAGCTGCTGCTTCTTTTTTTTTAAGGGAATATTTTATTTTATTTTTTTATTGGTTATTTTATTTATTTACATTTCAAATGTTATCCCCCTTCCCACTTTCCTCTCTGCAAACCCCTGTCCCTGGCCCCTACCCCCTGCTTCTATGAGGGTACTCCTCTACCCACTCAGTGCCATAGCATTCCCCTACTCTGGGACATCGAGCCTACACAGGACCAAGGGCCTCTCCTTCCACTGATGCATGACAAGGCCATCCTCTGTTACATATGCAGCTGGAGCCATGTGTACTCCTTTGTTGATGGCTTAGTCCCTGGGAGTTTGGGGGGGGGGGTGGTCTGGTTGGTTGATACTGTTGTTCTTCCTATAGGGTTGCAAACCTCTTTAGCTCCTTCAGTCCTTTCTCTAATTCCTCCATTGGGGTCCCTGCGCTCAGTCTGATGGTTGGCTGCGAATATCACTATCTGTATTTGTCAGGTACTGACAGAGCCTCTCAGGAGACAGCTATACCAGGCTCCTGTCAGCAAGCATTTCTTGACATCAACAGTAGTGTTTGGGTTTGTTGTCTATGGATGAGATGGATTCCCTAGGTGGGGCAGCCTCTGGATGGCCTTTACTTTAGTCTTTGCTCCACTCTTTGTCCCTTTATTTCCTTTAGTCAGGAGCAATTCTGGGTTAAAATTTTTGAGATGGTAGGTGGCCCTATCTTTCCACCAGGGGCCGTGCCTAACCTCTGGATATGGTGTCTACAGGTTCTCTCTCCCCTTTGTTGGGTGTTTCAGCTAATGTCATCCCTGTTGGGTCCTGGCATTTTCAGTTACCATTAACCAGGATAAAATTTGTTACATTGCTATTCTGTGACCCACATTTGCACACTGAGACAGTGGGAAGAGCAGGTCTTAGCTGTGGAGAAGCTGCTTCTTGCTCTTAGTGAGAGATCCAAAGAGGGCCTCTGCCTCTTGCCCATGCAGTTTGTCAGCTACAGGCACCTAACCTGGAATCAGCCTTTCTATGATGAAAGAAAGCCATTTTCTGTTAGGTCTATATTTTCTTTGAATAAAGGGATACTACCCTCTTTCTCAGGTAACTTGTAGAGTCCATTCAGCACGTTTATCTACAGTTTGGTGAAGAAGTCATAAGGTGGTTATCTTTGAGAGATGGACTAGTTTGTGGATAGGAAAATAAGAAGTACGTTTTATTTTACAATTTTCTACAAGTCAAATTTGAATACCATATAAAAATTTTGATTGAAGCTGTCCTGTCTCCAAAATTTTCAGCCATAAGTGCCTTAATTTATTAAAGTTGAACTAAGAAGTAGCTGGTGCTGTCTCCTGGGAAGATGTACAAATCCACATGAGTTGTTTTTGGAAGGAGACGGTTTATTCAGAGGCCCCTTGTGTATACATTGTGTACAGTATACATTGTGTACAGTATGCATTGTGTACAGTATGCATCACGCACAGTATACATTGTGTATGATATACATCGTGTACAGTATACATTGTGTACAATATACATTGTGTACAGTATACATTGTGTATAATATACATTGTGTACAGTATACATTGTGTACAATATACATTGAGGCTGTGCTGCCACCTGCTTGGTGCCTGCGGTGGAGATGACTCTTTTACTCTCTCCTTGATTTCAAACATTTTTTCTTGTATTTGAGATTGACATCTGTGGCATCTTTGAAAAACAAAGACCCCTTGATAGAATGTCCAATGATAGAATTGTTCAATGTGTCATTCTAACAACAGGCCGCCATGACTATGGGTCTTCACAGTCAGGACACTGCAGTGCCTAGGCAGCATGGCTCTTGGGGACATTCTCTTGATCTTGAATTAATTTGAGCCTGTGGCTTAAGGTTTTAGTTTTCTACAGTGCTTATTTAGAAGCAGGAGCTGGCTTGCATTCTGCATGTTTATGTAAATGGAACTCTGGGGCATGATACATCTTTCTTACAATAGAAACCACTGGCAACAGGCATGGCATGGCAGTACAGATAAGCTGACCTGATGCATAGCTAACGGTTGTTCTTTCCTTTCTGGAAAGACCCTTTCTCCTGAGGTAGGGTCTGTGGGTTTCTTTTGTTTTTTGTTTTGTTTTGTTTTTTTTTTTTGTTTTTTTTTTTTTTTTTACAAAATTGTATCCTAACAATTCTGAGTTGGGGTATCCTGGGCTTCATTAGCAACATAGTAAATGACAGAACAGATTGGAGTGGGACACACTGTTTTGTCACTTGACTTTTTTTCAATCTAAGTGGGATCCTTCACTATCTTGTAAATCTATCTTCTTCTCCTTTGGCCACCTTGGAAGTGTGGACCTGGCTTTTCATGATCTGTAATGAATAAAGCCCTTAGTTCACTGTCAGAGAGATTTATGGGCCTCTTATGGTAGATCAAGGACAGCAGTCTAGAAATTGTTGGACCCTCTGCCCTCAGCTCAGGTTCTGGGGAGATCATGTCAGGATAACCACACTCCCGCAGAATGAGTTACAAATTAAGATGCCGTTTTTATTAACTTAAGGTTGGAAATACATCTTTTTAGAAGTTGATGGGCACTGTATTCACAAGCCTGAGCACCCACTCCAAGCCCAGTTCAGTGAACTCTAAAGTATTTTAGTGACGATGGAACTAGAACCCAGGGAGGAGGTACCTGGAAGGAGCCTTCATTTATTTAGTGAAGAATAAGCAATTCCTGAGAGCATTGGTACTTTCCTACCATGTTTTTGCCCAGTCTTCTGTCAGCTAAACTTTTTTACACGATATAGATTGACCTATGGGAAGGTATCTGTACCTGCAAACTGGTCTTCTCAAATATAGTCATGATTGTAGTGTCTGTCCCCAGATTGTTGTTCTATGTGCACTGGCACACATGGACTTGGCTAATCAGGTGAGATGTACCATCCCACGGTCACTTCCTGTGTGGTGTGCAGCCTTTGACACCAGTGTGCTCAGCTGTTCACCACACCATGAGTCTCTCACCTAGTTTATTAATGGATATACTTAATGTTTCACTTTGGTTTTCCATAAACTCATTAGTAAATGATTTATATACATGTGTCTTCTTTGTATCTTGTGAATGTTTAAATGACAATTTTCAGTAGTTAAGTGAAAGGGTTTATTTTCAACCTTTTAGGATATTGTCTAACAGGCCCTCAAGTTGAAACATTTTATACTCCCATGAACACCTGATGAAGATACACTGTCCCTTAATATCTGTGGATTTCCATTTTACTAGTTTTTGAGACAAACCACGCAGGCTTGTTACAAGTCCAGCCTCTGAATTTCTGGGATTGCAAGTGTCCACTATCTCGCCTGGCTTGTTGTCTTTTGTTTTGTTTTTTTTTTTTTTCTTTGAATATTTTTTATTTGAACCAAAGGATGTAGAAGGCTGTTTTCCTATTTCTCTACACCTTCTCAAACATGGAGCTCTGAATCCTTTTGCCAGTGTCTCACTGGTTTATTTGTATTGACTTTTGGGTGAGGCTGCACATTGTGGATATTATGAAGCTTTTTCTTTGTGACTAGCTAGGGAATCCCGTCTTGACTATTTCCTTCTGATGACCTACCACACTCACCTCCATGTGCCTGTCAGACGTTGGGCTTGGGCTGTGCAGGTGCTTTACTTGCAAACACCTGGAGCTTAAGGACGTATAAGAATGTAATAAATAGAGGCAGTTCTGCCTGGACAGGGATAGAGAGATAAGGCTCTTCTGAGTGACCCAAGCAAACCAGTGAGACAGAGGCCTGGGAGTTAGGTTTGCACATTGAGGAGGTGCTTGGTTCTTATTAATTAACTCCTACTGCTTCTCTAAAAATAACAAGAAGTTTTTAAACCTTATTTTTCTACCTCCACATTTCAAAGGCACAAATTCCAGCCTCTATGACCATCCTGAATCATGCTTTTGGCTGCATCAGCCCTTGTGGCTTAGAGTTTGTGTGTAGCATATACTTAATGAATGTTTGGAGGGCTTATGAGCAAACTTTAAAAATAACAAGATGGTGGGAAGAGGTTTTTTTTTTTCCTTTTTCTTTTTTTTTTTTTTTTTGCTATTTTTCAGTATTCCCCTCTGAATTAAAATGGTAATTTTCTCCCCTTTTTTGTGACACTAACGGGGGTCATTTCTTTGCAGCAAAGGTCAATGACCTCGTGGCCACTGCCTACAAGACAATAAAGACGAAGCTGCCGCTGACACTGAGAAGCATGGCTTTGTATTTGTCCAATAAGGACACGGAGTTCATCTTGTTTAAGCCTGTCAGGGTGAGTGGGTGGGAGTTCGCTGCCTGGCGACCTAAGTGTGCTTTTCTTACTAGCAAGTTCTCTTCCTATAGACATTGCAAAGTGTTAGTGAGGTTGGTATTTGCTGTGATCTCAGAGGCTTCAGAGCCTGATCTATCTGGTTATATCTTATGCCTCACCCACTTTGTCTTGATATTTTTGTTCATTTTAAAGGTAGAAATTAATAAATAAGCAAAAAAATAGATCCGCACATTGCACTGTGGTTCAACACTGGGAGAGCAGCATTTCAGAATTTATGCCCCGTTTTACTCGTGAGTAGAGGAAATAAATGGCTTGCAACAGCCACCAAGGGATTAACGTGTCAGAGCAGATTTAAGTCTCATAACTTCCAGTTCGTGTTGAGTTCATGGCTTTACCCAAGGCATGGTTGATTTTTTTTTTTTAAGTGCATTTTATGTGTCTCGAAGCTTTATTATCTTTTGTGTAAGAAATTGCTGAAGACTTATTATTCTTGGGGGTGGGGGTAAGATATATGCGAGTTTAATGTTTCCAGGAATTATCCAATCAGTCTCCATCAGGTTGTGCTAGCATGTAAAATATTAAAGTACAAATTACATGTCTTTGGTAATCTCATAAAAATATATTTCCTCCACTCATTTTGGCAAGAACCATGATGATTTAATACTCTCAGTGTTTCTTGTTTATAGTGTGTGCATACATCCCTGGGTTGTCTGATATGATCTCTCCTCCTTTCTAAGAATAACATTCAGCAAGTCTTCCAGAAGTTCCACGCTCTGCTAAAGGAAGAGTTCAGTTCTGAAGATATCCAGATCATTGCCTGTCCCTCCATGGAACAGGTACCCACAGACCCACAGACAGAAGGCCCGACGGCCTTAGGCCTGTGATTATTTTATTTACTTGAGCAGATAGTATGTTTAAGCAAACATGTTTCTGGTTTTAAGTTCACAACTTCTACATTGTTTTACTTTAATGAGTAAGAGTTTAACCCTTGAGTTGATGCCTCTAACTGTGTGTGTGGTTAGTTGCTTGTTTAATTCATCTTGGTAATGATCGACCTGTCCGTGAAAGTCGTAGTGATCAGCGTGCTGAGTCAGCTGTCTAAACCCAGGCCAACACAGTGCCTGAAGTGGGAGTTATTTTAGGAACTAGAATCAATGCTGGACCTATGTGTTTTTCCTTCTTTCTAAATTTAAAAACCTAAACTGGAGAGCCAGTTTGTGTCGGCATTCATTTCATTGTTCAGCTCAGTCGAGAGCTTTATTAGGAATGGCTTGGCAGCTTGGAGAATAACTTACTTTTTGTCTTTAGGCCTAGAGAATCTTGGAGGGGGCTCAGGTTGCATATGCAGAGACTGCATATGCAGATAATTTTAGGGATATTACTGTAATGAGGAGCGAGCTGGAGGGAGAGTTGTGCTCTTCAGTGAGGCGCAGTTCATAGACCACCAAGTTCTGCTACAATGTGGAGCTCAGGAGTCTGTGCTGTATTTACAGGGCGGTGCAGCCATTCCCAGCATCTGATTCTGGAACGTTTTTTTTTTTTCCTTTAAAAAACCCCTCAGAGTTAACAGAATCTCCAGCCCACCCTCCTCCCTCAGTCTCCCCTTAGTCTTTATGGATGTGTGTATTCTGGGCATCTCATTGTGTGGTGTCACGCGTTGTCTTTCCTAACTGGTGTCTGTCACTCAGGATACCTTCAGAGTCCACCCATATTGCAGCATATGCTTTTTAACGTTTTTTCCTTAATTTTTAAAAAATTTGAATTATTTGTATATGTCTGAGTCTTTTTCTGTGTGTGTGTGTAGGTGTCTGGAGGCCAAAGCAGGGCGATCATATCTGCTGAGCTGGAGTGGTGGTGTAAGCTGCAGGATGTGGGTGCTGGGAACTGAACTGGGGTTGTCTATAAGAGTGACAAGTGGGCCTGGAGAGATGGCTCAGCAATTTAGAGCACTGACTACTCTTCCAGAGGTCCTGAGTTCAAATCCTAGCAACCACATGGTGGCTCACAACTATCTGTAATGGGATCTGATGCCCTCTTCTGATGTATCTGAAGACAGCTACAGTATACTCATAAACATAAAATAAAATCTTAAAATAAAAAAAAGAATGACAAGTATGCCACTTGAGCCATCTCTCCAATCTGTCTGTCCGTCCCTCCCTCCTTACTCTCTTTTCTCCTTCCCTCCCTTCCTTTCTTATAGCTGCTATGTGTGGATAGTTGGAGTCACATTGGAAAAAAGACTTTAGAATGCTTCTTCTTCTAGTGTTCTACAGTTTTTGAGACAGGGTTTCTCTGTGTAGCCCTGGCTGTCCTGGAACTCACTCTGTACACCAAGCTGGCCTCAAACTCAGAAATCCGCCTGCCTCTGCCTCCCAAGTGCTGGGATTAAAGGTGTGTGCTACTGCTGTCAAGCTAAATCTTTTAAACTTTTTAAAAATTGTTTAAAATTTTGTGTGTGTGTGTGTACTCATGTGTACATGAGTGCCTATAGAGGCTGTGGGTGTTAGATACCTTGAAGCTGGAGTTTCAGTTGTTGTGAACCACCTGACGTGGGTGCTAGGAATAGAACTCAGGTCTTCTAGAAGAGCAATCTGTGTTATTAGCCACTGAGTCTTCTCTCTAGCCTCTAAATGTTTTTTAAAAGTAGTTCATTTGAGGTGACCATTTTCTGTGTGAGTATACCACTAAACATAGACTTTAGTAGTTAGAAAGTTTCCCCACTTTAAGTTTGCTTATTTTTTTTTAAAGATTTATTTATTTTATGTATATGAGTACACTGTTGCTGTCTTCAGACACACCAGAAGAAGCCATCAGATCCCATTACAGATGGTTGTGAACCACCATGTGGTTGCTAGGATTTGAACTCAGGACCTCTGGAAGAGCAGTCAGTGCTCTTAATTGCTGAGCCATCTCTCCAGCCCCAAGTGTGCTTAATTTTATAATATTTTTAGTACATTTATTTAGTGTGTGTTTTGTGTGTGTCACAGTGATATGTCAGAGGACAGAGGACAACCTAGGCAAGTTGATCCTTTTATTATGTGGTCTCTGGGATCAAACCTGCACCTGTGAGGAGAGTTAGTTCACGGCCAAAGCCCACCTAGCATGCCTGCTCTGGCCATTTACAGATCCGGGAGGGCTGGTGAAGCTCATTGGTAGCGTGCTTTCCTCAAGGGCAGAGGCCATGGGTTCACCCCGTAAACTGCAACCTGCCTAGAAGATCAGAAAGTAAGGGTCACCTTCAGCTAAACGAGGAGTGTGAGCCTAACCTAAACTACATGACTCCATCTTAAAAGAAAGACAAAGCAAACCAAAATGCCATTCACAGTCCAGCACTAAGGAAGCTGGGATGGGGGTGTTGAGTATAGGGCTAGCCTGGGCTATACCTTCAATAAACAAACAAAATCCTCATTTAAAGAGTTCAGCTTACAATGGTGCTTCCCAAAACTGGGTAGAGAAGGGTGGCCTGCGTCATGTGGTACATTTGCTTATTTATTATTTGATTATTGCTTTGCTGTCACGGTCATTGTACTGGGAGTGACCTGAGGCTTGGACTTGGCAGAGGCTGCAGCTCCCTGCAGGACATCCAGTTGCTATAACATCTCGGGCTTTTTCCCCTCATGTTTCTGAGACTGGAGATTTCTGAGAGTGAAAGTCCACAGTACAGCTAACCCAGGCTAACCCAGGCTAACCCAGGCTAACCCAGGCTAACCCAGGCCTCCCCGTTGCTTTTCAGCTGAACCTCCTGCTGTCAGTTTCAAAGTAGTCCCAGCGGACCACGCGTGTCAGCAGTCTGTCCCACAGGAGAGGCCTGAGGAGTCCTGCAACCTGCAGGATGCCCAAGACCCCCATGTGGGACGGCTCCTGTGGAACATGGATGTGCAGCCCGCAGAAGGAAATCTGGGTGAGCCGGAGAAGATCAAAATGCCAAAGACTGACAGCAGGGATAGCTGCTTCATTGAACTGGTCTCCAGCAGTGGAGAGAAGTGACAGGGAGCCACGATTCACAGTGAAATGTTCCTTCACACAGCTTGTGCAATAAAGTAGGTTACAGTAGTGACTAGTGTGATGCACTCATAGGAACTCAGCTGACTGGAAAGCTGCCGGGTCTCAGCAAGGCATTCACCCCGGGCATTCCTCGGACACTGTGACTTGGAGAACTCTTCCTTCTGTGTCCCGATGCAGAGCTTCTCATGCTGGGTCGAGCGAGGTTGAGTTGGAATAGGATGGTTGCTGCCAAGAAGGCATCTAGCTTTTCCTGGACTCAGGCTGTCATCTTTCTGTGGGCTGACACGAGGCAGGGGCAGTTGCGAGAAGCCAAGGCCTCCTGTAAGGCTCCTTGAACTGCATCCTCCTCACCAGAGAGGTGTATCTTGATGATGGGGATCGCCACAGTGCTGGCAGCAGCGTGTGAGTGGGAGTGAGCCGTGAAGAGGTTTTAGCCTGGCGAGGCTGGAGAGGAGGCGGGCGGCCTGTGGGGAGTGGCTCGTGGGTGGAGCTTAGTTGCAGTCATTCTTTATAAAGTGAATACTCTTTGGTTGCCTGTGTTGTCCTAGACACTAGCCTTCTGGCGTCCCCAGTCCTGCCATAGCTGAACACCTAAGTGTGGCAAACACTGCCTGTACCTTAAATATGACACCAGTCAAAAGTCAAAGGACTATAAGCATCTGTGAATTTCCCTCCAAATTCCCCTTTGAATTTGGGATTGGATTGGCTTTGACCCTGGTGTTACAATAAATGTAGCCTGTTTCTTGGTTCAGTTACTCAGACCGTCGTCTGTAGGGTGGGACAGTGCTGAGGGCTCTGAAATAGGGCAGATGACCTCATGGTGCAGGTGAAGGGGCAGGAACAGCCTCTTGCACAGTGTGCACATGGGTGACCCATCCCGATGCAACAGGCCATTGTTTCTCAGCCCAGTTTAAATTGGTGGTGGCTGTTGCTTGGTAGAGCATATTACTCTGTATTTTGGGAAACTCAAAGGTAAGAGGGTCCATATTTTTTCTTTGCTATGAAATGAATGAGTTAGGAAGATTGTACTTACTATTTTAAATACATGTCTTATGTGATAAACTGTAATCTCCAGTTCTGTGTATTATATGTACATTGGGTGTTCAGATAGCCTTTCCAAAGAAGCGAGGACGTGACCATTGTACAGTGCCATGGCTCAGCAGTCTGATGTACAGAGCAGGACTTGTTCGAGGACTCTTGTAGTGCTTTGATTTGTTTGTTTCTGAAAACACTCACATACCTTACCAACTGCCGGGAGGGTGGGACTGATCCAGTTTGTTTGCTGAATGAATATTTGTTTAAATCTGTACAGTTTCACGTGTTTACTTATACAGAGTGTACATACTTTGAAATAATTAATTTAAAATGCTTTATATTATTTAGCTAGAAATTGCCGTTTTTAATAAATAAATTTTTTTAAAAAATAAAGATCTTTGCTTCCTACTTTGCTGCCACGGGCTTGTTATGTTATGTGGATTCTCTAAAAGTCTTTAATTGAGAACTTCGTTGGGACGAGTTGTGGAGAAGCTGTGTATTTCTCAGATATAGTACCCGAGTTCCTTTCTCCAGCTCTGCTCAGGATAACATCTTACAAGCTGTGCTGATTACTATAGCTAGGATTTTGACATCAGAACACTTGGCTAGTCTTAGCTTTCCCTTGCTTTATTGTGTAATAATTGTTGTGAAAAGAAGGACATTTTTGATATCTTCTCTCTCTGTCTCTGTCTCTCTTTCTTTTTTTTTGTTTTTTGAGACAAGGTTTCTCTGTGTAGCCCTGAAAGTCCTGGAACTTGCCTTTGTAGAATAGGCTAGCCTCCACTCAGGTCTGCTTGCTTTGGCCTCCCAAATGGTGGGAGGTGTGTGCCACCACCCCCAGCTTTTGGGCTATTTTGGTGCTTCACTAGTTAAAAGGGTGTTAATTTTCTGTTACTGCAGCAAATACCTAAGATAATCAACTGACAAGATTGTTTAGGCTCTCAGATGGTTTACTGATTAGAGACTGTCTCTGATTTGTAGTCTGGAGAATAACCTGTCATAGCCATTCTTGGTTTTGAGTGAGCGAGTTTATTAATTCTACAGTAAGCACAGATAGAATAAGTAGCAAGTAGCAGATTAGAAGCCTCCGATAAAGCAAAGCAGAGCAAAGCATCGTCAAACCAGGCATTCATAATATCCAGAACAAATGGGACCATCCTGATCAAGAACAAAGGAAACATCATCAACTGGGCTTCTGACACTGAGCAGAAATCAAGTAAAGATGCTAATCTGAACTTCCTCTTCAGGAGTGAGCTTTCAGCTTCCCCTTCTCAGGTAGACAGTTTTCACACGGGATGAACAGTAGTAACCTCTGCTGAAAATGCTGCACCGCCTTGTCTTTCCCTGTCCTAGTCACAGAGCCAGAGGGATCAACCTGACTGGGCCAGCCTGGCACAGGACAGAGCCTTGGGGACTCTTGACATAAACAGGAGTCTGGGGGACAGCTTGCAGAGCACTGGACAATTTACCATTATAATGTATATTATAGTCCCCATTGTTTTGGGGCCTGTGGTCAAGCTGCAGGCCATGGGCGTGGGGAGAATGGTACAGCAAAGCTGTCCCCTGCATGGCTGAGAACCAGATAAGGAGCACAAGGGCATGTGGATGTTATAACCTCTTCAAAGGTCCACCTCCAACAAACAGTGCACTGCCTTTGAGTAGCAACGTGGGCTGGAGAACAAGTCTAACACGTGGACATTTGGGAGATGGTTCAGATGTAAGCTAGAATGAAAGGGTTTTTTGTCCTTTAAACTGTCAAAGTCAATTTCCCAGTACTGTCAGCACAGATGGCTTCATTGAAATTTAGTAGCGCTGTAATAATAATACAAACGAGTTTGTATTTCCCCTCTGGTCTAATAACCGCAGACCTTCTCCTCTGCTAGTGCCTTGTAAATAGAGCCTATAGGCAGGCAGTCTTTTAAAGGGGGCTGTCAGTTAAGGCAGTGATTTTCAACCTGTAGATGATGAGCCATTTGGCAAACCTCTGTCTTACTGGATTAAAGGATAGACCCTATTCAGGACAGAGGAATTTTATTCTCTATCCCTCCCCCCTCCCTCTGGGGTGCGCCCTATTTTCTAGTTTGTCCTTTGTCTTGGATAGAGACAGGGTTTCACTGTGTAGCCTAGACTGGCCTTCAGCTCAGCAGTCATCCTACCTCAGCCCAGGTGGAGGTGGTGACTGGTGTGTGTGTGCTACCACACCTTGCCGCAGTGGGAACCCTTCTGAAAAGGATAGGGCCGGTGGACACCAGTGCAGTGACAGCTGTTAGAGTCGCCTGACAAATGCCTATTCCCCTTTAAAAATACAAATTAGAAGAAAAAAATTTACAATTATACAAATGTGTTCACTACCAGCCAGCTTTAGTGTTTGAATTCTGTATAAAATACGAAAGGCTCACCAGTGAGCTTTCCACTCCAAGGCTGCACTGAACTTCCAGATTTTTCTTTCTTTCTTTTTTTCTTCCAGATCAGATTTTTCTGTGTATATCTTAAGATAATTTTTCTTATCAGGTTGGGCCCCTTTACACAGTTGAGGTTTCATTGGTATGTAGTCCCACACGGTTATTTACTGAAATGTTTTCAAGTGGTATTTTAAACATTTTACTCCTAAATATTTTAGCGTCAGTCTCTTAAAGAATAATACTCTTTTGCAAGTGTCAGCAGTCGTATCCCATCTAAAAAACAAATTCAGTTTCTAAGATGTACATGTCCACTTATTGTCCCTCTACCACCCGACAGATTTTTCAAAGTCTGTATTTATATGTTTTACTTGGTGGTCACATCGCTTCAGTCCACCCCCCCACCCCCACTGTTTGTGCATGCCTGTGTGCAGTACAGTACACATGCATGTGTGTGCACATGCCTGCATGTGTGTGTGTGGAGGCCCACACTTGAAGCCTCCTCAATCACTGTCCATCTTCTATGGTGAGGCAAGGCCTCCTACTTCAACTCAAAGCTCCCTGACATGGGAAGTCTAGCCATTGGCTTGCCTCGGGAAGCCCCTCCCTGCCTCCTGAGTGCTGGCCTTAGAGTTGGGCCACGAATCTGCTCAGCATTTGAGTGCTGGAGATCTGAATGCGGTCCCTCATGCTTGCCAGGTAAGCACTTTACCTACCCGACCCTTCCCGGCCCCTCTTCAGTGCCTAGTGATTTGACCATTCTCATCAACTCTTCCAACACCTTCAGGGCTTGGTTTTAAAGAAGCTAGCTAGCTTACATAAGAACCAAAGCCTAGATTTTCCTGAGTTTTCCTGTTAGCAAGTTAGACACTCTAAAGTTAGAGTACATACGGTCTTCCCAAATGCATGGAATGTTTGTCAAGGCAGATGTGCACTTGGCCATCACAAACAAAGCAGTGCCCGCTTCTCTAATGGAACAAGTTGCTACAGCAGTAGCATGAGAGGTGGTGATGGCTCCATCCATACCCCTCAGCTGCATCAGAGACAGAGGCAACACCCGGATAGCTTTAGGCTGTCCTGACAAGTGTGTGAGGCCCAAATGTAAAAGGAGAAATTCATTTGGTTCCTGGCTTCAGTTAATGCTTGCCTGGTCCCATGTCTTTGGGCCTGTGGGGGCTCAGTGTTATGGTGGGGCGTGAATGATGGAGCAGAGCAGGCTGCTCTCATTTTATATATCAAGGAAGGAAGAGGAACAGTGAGGGTCTTCAGAGGACACACCCACTTACCCAACTTCGTTGCACTGGGCCCCACCTTTGAAAAGTTCCTCTTATCTTCCAATAGCACCTCAGCCTGGGGATCTGGGCTTCTACATACATAGGGCATAGATGTAGTGTCACGAGGTCACTGAACCTTTGATGTTGTGCAGGGGATGTCAGCACAGTGCCACGCTTGTCCCAGCTCATTACCTTGCAACAGTGTTCGGATTCGGACACCACTCGCCAGTAAGGTGTGGCAAGTCCCACAGAAGTGACTGTGCAGCATCTCTAGCTTCTCTCCTCTCTAGCTGCACTTCAGCTGCTCAGGTGATGGTTTGGGGTTGGTGGCATTTGGTGAGGGCAGCTGGGTGGCAGCCAGTGGGAAATTATTAGGGGAGTAGACCACAGAGGTGGCACTGGGTGTCACTGTTCACACTAGAGAACGGCTAACTCTCAGGCTGGACTGAGAAGGTGTTGGGTTTTTGTTTTTTGTTTTTTGGTTGAGGCTGGGGTTAGGGTCATCCCGGGAAGAATGAGTACTCCATGTCTACCTAAAAGCCACCTTGTGGCAGGGGTGCGCACCAAGCTCAACTTCTCCTTTTCTATCAACTACTCCGCCCAATGCCTAGGTTATCATGGAACTTCGTTTACTACATAATTCCACCTCCCTGTGCCACACTGCGTTGGATCTAA
This sequence comes from Mus caroli, assembly GCF_978045245.1. Taxonomy (NCBI): domain Eukaryota; kingdom Metazoa; phylum Chordata; class Mammalia; order Rodentia; family Muridae; genus Mus; species Mus caroli. Next base: position 71,837,046 of record NW_028227267.1, on the reverse strand, counting down.
AGAAATAAGGATGAACAGGAGACCACTAGAAGCTTCAGGAGCTCAGAAGACAAACGGAGATGTACAGGAAGTCTCTAGGACAAGCTGGGCATCCCAGGACGGGGCCCCCTGGGTTCTGGGCTCCGGGGCTCTGATCCAGAGGTCACCGCCACTTTTTTAGCTAGGTGACCACACATTTACTGCTTTGGTCTGGCTAGTGAGTTGATGATTGCTACTAGTGACCCAAAGAGTCACTATCTGAGGAGTGAGCCTTGGGTCCTTTGAGCTCAGCATCTGGCTTAGGGATCTAAGTGCAGGCTGGTGCTGGGTTTCTGTCTAGGTTTGCTTTTGCTGTGACAGAGCTGGGTGGACAGTTGGCCATCTGTGACAGTCAGTGTTAGTGACAACCTCGAAGGCAGTATGCAAACAGTGCGGTCCTCGAGTGAGGGTTTCCTATTGCAATCCCAGCCTGGCATGAGCAAGAGTGTACCACACTGTTCTTCAGATGCGATTTGTACAATGTCAGCAGCAGCTTAGTGGCTGAGACAGTCTTCCAGAGGGCCCCAGGATGAACTATGATAGATGTGAGTCCTGCAACAAAGTGGATGGAGGGCAGAAGGGTTTGGGGGTAATCTTGAGGTTTGGAGATACTCTGAGGTGGGGGATTCATACAAATAATAACTGTAGTTATAAAGGTGATCTCACTCAGTAGACGGGTAGCTTATACGATGTAAAGGAGGTCATTGTGCCTCTCTTGGACTCTGTGTCTTCAAGAAAAATACAACCCGTGTCACAGAGGCCCATGAGATGGATCTTGAACAGCCCTTAGCACAGGGCCAGACTAGCTCATGGCTCAGGCTTGGTAAATGGTAGTAGGATCATGACAGAAAAGACCTAGTACAGAGGACAGGTCTGATCCTGTAAAACAAGGCAAATGAATGAATGAATTCAATACTCTTGACTCTGTCATGGCAGGAACCATTTCTAGGCCCATTTTACAGATGGCAAAACTGAGGTGTAAAGCCGCTTGCCTAGAAACACACAGATAATGAAGGACAGAGCTTAGTGGTCTATGTCTTGAATAAAAGCCAAGTACCAATACTGACAGTCATAGAAGAATCTCGGTACCACAGGGATGACAGCAAGGGGGCAGACAGATGTTGGCTAGAGTTACTGAGATGATAATGTGGTTAGGTCAGGGGTAACCACTAAGCCTTCTCTGTGCCCAGCCTCAGATTCAGTTTAACTTCCCCCCTCACAAACCCTATTTTTTTAACCCCTAAGAAAGGAGCTACAACAGATCTGGACTACAAGCTGACTCTCAACGACTTTGTATGTGCCCTGCCCTGAGGTTTCTCCTTCCCCAAGACATGCAGTGGAGGCCTGAGACAGTTTGGTGGCTGCCCTAAAACCAGGTTTGAGAGTCCTTTTCACTGAGGTCCTTGAGCACCACCTGGACCTCTGCTATAAAGTTTTCCAAATCAGGCAGCGTCAGGAGACTCAGACTCCTAGTCATTTTCTCCAGAAGGACTTGGATCTTCCAGAATGTTGGGCGGGGGTCTGTCTCCAGGACCACCCTCTGCATCAAGGCTTGGTGCACTGTTGAGTTAATATGCTGTGGGAGAAGTAGAAGGCTGGGTGAGGATCAGTGCTGCCCTGAGGCTGTGTCCCACCCATGACTTAGCCCTACCATGGCCATGAGGAACGTCTCTAGAACCTTCACCCTCCAGGGCAGATCTGATTCACCAGCCCTGCTACTTGCAGCCTTCTCGCTGTGTCCCAGATGCCCACCTGGCCTTCTCCTATGGTCACACGATCTGCTCATACACTCTGATACCACTTTCCAGCAAAACTAGATGTGAGCCAGCCCTTGTGTCTGCTGGTCTGTGCCCCTTTCAGGTGTGTACGTGAGACTGCTGAATTCAGGAAGGACCTTGCATCTTGCCTTGACTACTGACAGGGCTAAGCTCTTTGGGGCATTGGTTTCCCTGGGGTGCATGCCTGAGGTGCTAGCATGAAACACAAATGCAAGTGAGGAAAAGAAAGGCAATATAGTTGAGGTGGTAGTTTGAATAAAAGCCCCCATAGGCTCACAGGAGTTCAATTCCCAGAAACCACATGGTGGCTCACAACCATCTGTAATGGAATCTGCTGACCTTTTCTGGTGTGTCTGAAGATGGTGACAGTGCAAGCAAATAAACCTTTTTTTTTTTTTTTAATAATCTTGGGCTGGTGAGATGGCTCAGTGGGTAAGAGCACTGACTGCTCTTCTGAAGGTCCTGAGTTCAAATCCCAGCAACCACATGGTGGCTTACAACAACCTGTAATGAGATCTGACGCCCTCTTCTGGTGTGTCTGAAGTCAGCTACAGTATACTTATTATGTATAATAATAAATAAATCTTTGGAAAAAATAATCTTGTAGTTCCTTTAAGTGTCCTTGCCTCTCCCCAGGGGTTGGTTTGTGGGTTTTTTTTTCCTTCCTTTTCTCTTGAATCTTAGCACCCATGTAAATCCTGCTTCCAGCCTTGTATAGGTTTGTAAGCTTGCCCAGAAGTGAGACCACAGTTGAAGTACCACAGAGGTTGTGTGCATGCCTGTATGCGCGAGTGTGTGAGTGAGTGTTACTCTGTTGCCTGTGGCATCTGCTGTGTGGTAGGAGTCCAGCTCTAGACACAGCATAAGCACCACCCACAGGCTGCAGGGCTGCCCTGTGAGGCAGTTCCTAAGCTGATTTGGAACTCTGGGGTTTCTCCTTCAGGTTGTGTTGTTTTGTTTCCTTCACCCCTCCCCTTCCTCTTTTGTAAAGGCGATTCCCTAGACCCAGGGCCCCTTCAGTTATATACATTTGTTTTATGGAACTCGGTGGCTTCCATTCATGTTTCTCTTACTCTTCCAATTGGTACTCACAACTGAAGAGCTCATGTATTTGGCAGCCTGGACAGTGTCTTGGTTTCACTTGGTTTTATTTTATTTTTAAACTAAAGCTATATAAAGCTTATGGATGAAACAGAATAAATTTCTATATTAAAAAAAAAAAGAGTTTCAGTGTTCATGGGATCTCTTCACATCAATAAAAACCTTAACTAAGATAATGGTTAGGCTTGATGGCTGTGCTGGGTGGTTTTGTGTCAACACAGGTTAAAGTCATCTGAGAGGAGGGACCACAGTTGAGAAAATTGCCTCTAGAAGAAAAGGTTGTAGGCAAGCCTGTAGGACATTTTCTTAATTAGTGATTGGTGGGGAGGGCCCAGTCCCTTGTGGGTGGGGCCATTGCTGGGCTGGGGGTCCTGGCTTCTATAAGAAGGCAGGCTAAGCAAGCATGGGGAGGGAGCCAGCAGCACCCCTCCATGGTCTCTGCATCAGCTCCTGCCTCCAGGTTCCTGCACTGTTTGAGTTTCTGTCCTGACTCTGGTGATCAATGGTGGGTGATGTGGAAGTGTAAGCCGAATGAACCCTTTCCTCCTTAACTTGCTTTGGTCATGGTCTTCTGTTCCCGCAACAGAAACCCTACCCAAGACAATTGTCGATCTTGACTGGAGGGAGAATCCTCTTGGAGATGACTAAAGCACACTTCTATGTGTGGCAGTGTTTTTAGATGTGGCTTACTCCCTTGATGGATTCCGAATACGGTGGCATTATTGTTGGGAAGGATGGCAAGCAGGAGGTGCAGCCTAGCTGGAGGAGGTGGGTCCTTGGGGTGATATATTCCACCCCCACTCCCTTCTTATATTCCCTTTGTCTGATTTTTTTTTTTTTTTTAAGTCAGGGGACTGAAGACTTTACCTTGAACTTGGTGCCCATGTTTAAACAAATCCGCTTCTGTTTGGGGGTGAAGAAGCGGAAGATGACCTTGTCCTGGCTCCTTATTTGCACATGGATGTACTTGTTCAGTTTCAAAGTGATGCACATGAAGGGGGGTGCATGCACGTGCAAGTCCAGGTTCCACCAGTTCCAGGCCTTCTGCTGCTTGCCTTTGGGGAAGTAATAGCCCAGGAGTTTGCTCAGGCTCAGCCTAGGAGGAGGAGATGTGTCAGACACCACTGTGCTGAGGCTGGTCTATAGACCCTTTCTATAGAGGGTCCTCTCTGACCCTCCCACTTCCCTTTCTCCTCCTGGACCCACAAAGTTTTGGTGGGACTGCTCGGTCAACATGACACAAGCTAAAGTCATCTAAGAGGAAGAGTTAAGAAATTTAAGAAAACGCCAGGCAGTGGTGGTGCACGCCTTTAATCCCAGCACTTGGGAGGCAGAGGCAGGCAGATTTCTGAGTTCCAGGACAGCCTGGTCTACAAAGTGAGTTCCAGGACAGCCAGGGCTATACAGAGAAACCCTGTCTCGAAAAAAAACCTAAGAGAGAGAGAGAGGAGAGAGAGAGAGAGAGAGAGAGAGAGAGAGAGAGAGAGAGAGAGAGAGAGAGAGAGAGAGAGAAGAAAATGCCTCATAAGATCCAGCTTTGGGCATCTTCTGAATGAGTGATTGATGGGGGAGGGCCCAGTCCATTGCAGATGGTGTCATCCCTGGGCTAGAGCAGGGATGGGTTCCATATGAAAGCAGGCTGAATAAGCTGTGAGGAGGAACGCAGTAACAGCCCCCTCCATGGCCTCTGCATCAGCTCCTGCCTCCAGATTCCTGCCCTGTGTGAGTTCATGATAAAGAGCAATGTGGAAGTATAATCCTAACAAACCCATTCCTCCCCAACTTGCCTTTTTGGTCATTGAAGCAGTAGTAACCCTAAGATAGTAGGATAGAGAGGTTCCAACAAGGAATGTCCACCCATGTCCAGGTTCTGGCTTCAGACTCAGTCATGGCCTCCCCTAGCCTCACACAGCACAACCTCCTCTCCTGGGCTCTCTCCAGAGCTTAGCTGTGTTCTTCTCTTCCCTATGGATCTAAGACCCAAAGAGTAGAAACCTCTGCTCTGACCATCTCCCTGCCCTTGGGTTGTCGACAGGCCTTGGGATTATAGCTGCTATTTGATGGCTTTTAGACCTAACTTTATATCAGGGGGAGTAAATGTGCTAAGATCCTGTGCCTCTAATTTTATGCACAACTCAGGGCAAGTGACTGTCACCTTTTGAGTCCGAGCTTTTTCACCCACAGTGTCCAGATTCTAGACTTCTCCAAGTTCTCTTCTGGGCTTAAAACTTTAGAGAGAAGAGACCCTACTGTGTGTCACCAAACAAGAGTTGTGATCATTAACTACATTTCTGGCCTCAAGGGCCATGTGCTTCCTGTATCTGGGGTGTGACTTTGTGGACATCGCATTCTACACACATGACCTTCAGGGGAGACTGGATAGTGCTCAGAGTAAAGAAGCCAACTCAGAAATGCTGACTGAAGGCCAAGGCAAAGTGCATGAGAGGAAACTTAGAATTGAAAGTAAATTTGGTTTTGATGAAAATAAGTCAACTAACCCAAGCTAGTATGTGTCTCCCACCCCATAGCCACTTTGTCTGGAACAGGAAGTACTGAGAACAGGAAGTACTGAGAACAGGAAGTACTGGGAAAGGGTGCGGGATGGTTTGAGGGGACCTAGTTATCTTGAGCTGTAAAGGGAAGGCTTTCCCCAATACCAGAACTAGAGATTTAAGAAACAAGGTTGATTTTAATGAAATATTTAGAATATGCCTTTTGACTCTTTCTTTATACGGTGTGTGTGTGTGTCTCTCAAGCCTCACTCCAAGGCTTCTGGAATAGTGGGACCCAGGGCCTTCTGGGTCAGATCTCACAAGGCTGGACTTTGGGGAGGTGTTTGGAGGTGAAACATGGCCTGTGGTCTCAAAGGCCATGATTGCTCTTTGACATTGGGGAACGCTGTGGCACCTTCTCTGAGGACAGAGTCTGCACTAGTGCGTTGTGGGTGCTCCCTCTCATGTTCCCAGCATGTACAGACTTCCATCATACAGTTTCCATGTGCTTCAGGTGTTGAGGTCCGAAGACCCAAACTTACCAGATCCCTCCATCCTCGTTGTAGAAGGTGGCATGGCCAGAGTTGGTGACAAGGCCGCGGATCTTTGTACGTACAGAGTCTTCCAGAACAATATAAGTAAGTTTTTCGGCCCCTTTGCAGGAGATGAGCAGAGCCAGGTTCCCTGAGGGATAGCTGCGAGTTGGTTAAGACACAATCGGTTTCTTGAGACAGCTCCCTCTCACAGAAAGGTTGGACCCCGAAGAGGACACAGTCCCCAGTCAAAACCCACACCCTAGGGCAGAATCACAAACATTTTAGGATACTATATCTGGCCTGTGCCATTAGAAAAGAAAACATGGAAGCTCTTCCCACTGTGGTAGGTGGCTATTTTTCCATCACTTTGATGTACCTGGGGAGAAGAGACGAGGAAAGCAGGCAGGTGAGAGCTGTCTTTCAAAGACTGGCAGAACATAGATAGCATCCTCTGACTCCTACTTCTCTTTGCCCTGAGTACCCACACGCTGCCTGGCCTGTGACTCCTACCAACTAAGTTTACTCATGCCTGTGAGAAGACTGAACTGGATCCATGGTACATGTGTGTGTGGCTAGGGCATGCATAGGTAGATAGAAACTATTATTTGAATCACCTAGGCCATCTCGTCTTAAAGAACTGTATTCTCGGGGCCTTAGAAGTCAAGAGTACCAGTTGCTCTTGCAGAGGGCCTGGGTTTATTCACAGCACCCACACAATGGCTCACAACTATTTGTAACTCCAGTTCCAGGGCATCCGATGCCCTCTTTTAACCTCCATAGGCACTAGACACTCCGTCGGTACACATACGTACATGCAAGCGAACCACTCATACACAGTCGGTACAAATATATTCTCACCATGGCAGAGGCAACATGTATGAAATGAAGTATGGGTCGCTTTAGGTCTTTCAAACCTGAGAGTAAAGCTGCTCCTGTTTCCCCCTCAGTGTTGGTGATGGGCCACCATCGCTGGCATGCATCGCTCTGGCTCTACCTCCGTTTCTCTTGGTAATCTGTGTCCTCAGATGGCTTGACAGTGGGTGGGGTCCTGCCTTACCATTCCCTTCTCCGGTATTCCTTCATCATTGACTAATTATGTCCCTAGGGATGCTCCTTCCAGATGAGGCCACACTCTATGGCACTGGAAGTTAGGACCTTAACATGTCTTTTTACGGAAAGACAGCTCCACACATAACACCGATAAATTTAGGTTTTCCAAGCCTTGTTCTTGATTTCATTTTAGTAAATTATATTTTTCTAGGAAATTATCATTTTATGTAAAACTTTGCATTTATTGCCATACAAAGCTTGCATATGGTGTTAAAAAAATCTTGGCTTCCTCTGTTAATATGTCTTCCTCCTTCATATTTATAACTTAAAAACAGTTTTTTTCCTCCTGGATCAGTCTTGCCAGGAAGCCTGCTTGTTTTACTAGTTTTTCTGCAGACTAGTTTATGTTTTATTTATTCTATTTTTATTTTCTGTCTTGTAAGTTTCTTTCCTAGCTCTGGATGCTAATTTACTCTTTGGATTTTCTCCTTTCTTCTTCTTCTTCACAATTCCCACTTCTCCCTGCATTTTACGAGCAGATAAAACAGTGAGGTCCAATATTGTTTTAGCTGTTTCCTGGGAGTGAGACCACCTTCTTTTTGTCTTTAGTACATTCTTAATATTTTCGAGGAGACTGCTCTGGTTGGGGAGAGAGAAATCCGGCCTACATAGGGCCACAAGCCTCATCCGGTCAGAAAAGCACCGGGGCAGCTGGGGTGCAGGGTCGGCTGACACTCGCCAGCTACCCACAACACCTGCCACAGGATCTTAAGACTTCTGGTGAGTGGAACACAGCTTCTGCTCCAATCCAATTGCGCGCGGGACCTGAGACTGCATTAGTTAGGGAAGCAGAAACCGGCCTGAGTAGGGCCACAGGCCTCATCCGGCCGGATCAGCGCCTGGGTAGCTGGAGCGCAGGGTCGCCTGACACCCGCCAGCTACCCATGACCCCCGCCGCAGGATTTTGGGATTGCTGGTGAGTGGAACACAGCTTCTGCTCTAGTCCAATCACGCGGGACCTGAGACTGCTCTGGTTGGGGAGAGAGAAATCCGGCCTACATAGGGCCACAAGCCTCATCCGGTCAGAAAAGCACCGGGGCAGCTGGGGTGCAGGGTCGGCTGACACTCGCCAGCTACCCACAACACCTGCCACAGGATCTTAAGACTTCTGGTGAGTGGAACACAGCTTCTGCTCCAATCCAATTGCGCGCGGGACCTGAGACTGCATTAGTTAGGGAAGCAGAAACCGGCCTGAGTAGGGCCACAGGCCTCATCCAGCCGGATCAGCGCCGGGGTAGCTGGAGCGCAGGGTTGCCTGACAACCGCCAGCTACCCACGACCCCCGCCGCAGGATTTTGGGACTGCTGGTGAGTGGAACACAGCTTCTGCTCCAATCTTTAAACAGTGACAACGATAACAACTAACCCCAGAGATTACCAGATGGCGAAAGGTAAACATAATAATCTTACTAACAGAAACCAAGACCACTCACCATCATCAGAACCCAGCACCCCCACTTCGCCCAGTCCAGGGCACCCCAACACACCGGAAAAGCTAGACACGGATCTAAAAGCATATCTCCTGATGATGGTAGAGGACTTCAAGAAGGACTTTAATAACACACTTAAAGAAATACAGGAGAACAATGCTAAACAGGCAGAAGACACTAAAGAGGAAGCACAAAAATCCCTTAAAGAATTACAGGAGAACACTGCTAAAGAGTTACAAATCCTTAAAGAAAAACAGGATAACATAATCAAACAGGTAGAAGTCCTTACAGAAAAACAGGAAAACACATCCAAACAGATGATGGAAATGAACAAAACCATACTAGACCTAAAAAGGGAAGTAGACACAATAAAGAAAACCCAAAATGAGGCAACACTGGAGATAGAAACCCTAGGAAAGAAATCTGGAACCATAGATACGAGCATCAGCAACAGAATACAAGAGATGGAAGAGAGAATCTCAGGTGCAGAAGATTCCATAGAGAACATCGGCACAACAATCAAGGAAAATGTAAAATGCAAAAAGATCCTAACTCAAAACATCCAAGAAATACAGGACACAATGAGAAGACCAAACCTACGGATAATAGGAGTGGATGAGAATGAAGATTTTCAACTCAAAGGACCAGCAAACATCTTCAACAAAATTATAGAAGAAAACTTCCCAAATCTAAAGAAAGAGATGCCCATGAACATACAAGAAGCCTACAGAACTCCAAATAGACTGGACCAGAAAAGAAATACCTCCCGACACATAATAATCAGAACAACAAATGCTCTAAATAAAGATAGAATACTAAAAGCAGTAAGAGAAAAAGGCCAAGTAACATATTAAGGCAAGCCTATCAGAATTACACCAGATTTTTCACCAGAGACTATGAAAGCCAGAAGATCCTGGACGGATGTTATACAGACACTAAAAGAACACAAATTCCAGCCCAGGCTACTATACCCAGCCAAACTCTCAATTAACATAGATGGAGAAACCAAAGTATTCCACGACAAAACCAAATTCACACATTATCTCTCCACGAATCCAGCCCTTCAAAGGATAACAACAGAAAAAAACCAATACAAGGACAGGAACCACGCCCTAGAAACAACAAGAAGGTAATCCCTCAACAAACCTAAAAGAAGACACCCACATGAACAGAATGCCAACTTTAACAACAAAAATAACAGGAAACAACAATTACTTTTCCTTAATATCTCTTAATATCAATGGACTCAACTCCCCGATAAAAAGACATAGACTAACAAACTGGCTACACAAACAAGACCCAACATTTTGCTGCTTACAGGAAACTCATCTCAGAGAAAAGGATAGACACTACCTCAGAATGAAAGGCTGGAAAACAATTTTCCAAGCAAATGGTATGAAGAAACAAGCTGGAGTAGCCATTCTAATATCTGATAAGATTGACTTCCAACCCAAAGTCATTAAAAAAGACAGGGAGGGACACTTCATACTCATCAAAGGTAAAATCCTCCAAGAGGAAATATCAATCCTGAATATCTATGCTCCAAATACAAAGGCAGCCACATTCATTAAAGAAACTTTAGTAAATCTCAAAGCACACATTGCACCTCATACAATAATAGTGGGAGACTTCAACACACCACTTTCACCAATGGACAGATCATGGAAACAGAAACTAAACAGGGACACAGAGAAACTAAGAGAAATTATGAATCAAATGGATCTGGCAGATATCTACAGAACATTCTATCCTAAAACAAAAGGATATACCTTCTTCTCAGCACCTCATGGTACCTTCTCCAAAATTGACCACATAATTGGTCACAAAACAGGCCTCAACAGATATAAAAATATTGAAATTGTCCCATGCATCCTATCAGATCACCATGGACTAAGGCTGATCTTCAATAACAAAATAAATAATAGAAAGCCAACCTTCACGTGGAAACTGAACAACACGCTTCTCAATGATACCTTGGTCAAGGAAGGAATAAAGAAAGAAATTAAGGACTTTTTAGAGTTCAATGAAAATGAAGCCACAACATACCCAAACTTATGGGACGCAATGAAAGCATTTCTAAGAGGAAAACTCATAGCTCTGAGTGCCTCCAAAAGGAAACTAGAGAGAGCACACATTAGCAGCTTGACAACACACCTAAAAGCACTAGAACAAAAGGAAGCAAATTCACCCAAGAGGAGTAGACGGCAGGAAATAATCAAACTCAGGGGTGAAATCAACCAAGTGGAAACAAGAAAAACTATTCAAAGAATCAACCAATCAAGGAGCTGGTTCTTTGAGAAAATCAACAAGATAGATAAACCCTTAGCCAGACTCACTAGAGGGCACAGGGAAAGCATCCTAATTAACAAAATCAGAAATGAAAAAGGAGACATAACAACAGATCCTGAAGACATCCAAAACACCATCAGATCCTTCTACCAAAGGCTATACTCAACAAAACTGGAGAACCTGGATGAAATGGAGAAGTTCCTAGACAGATACCAGGTACCAAAGTTGAATCAAGATCAGGTTAATGATCTAAACAGCCCTATATCCCCCAAAGAAATAGAAGCAGTCATTAATAGTCTCCCAACTAAAAAAAGCCCAGGACCAGATGGGTTTAGTGCAGAGTTCTATCAGACCTTCAAAGAAGATCTAATCCCAGTTCTTCACAAACTATTCCACAAAATAGAAACAGAAGGTACTCTACCCAACTCATTCTATGAAGCCACAATTACTCTGATACCTAAACCACAAAAAGACCCAACAAAGATAGAAAACTTCAGACCAATATCCCTTATGAATATTGATGCAAAAATCCTCAATAAAGTTCTTGCTAACCGAATCCAAGAACACATCAAAACAATCATCCATCCTGACCAAGTAGGTTTCATCCCAGGGATGCAGGGATGGTTCAATATACGGAAATCCATCAACGTAATCCAGTATATAAACAAACTCAAAGACAAAAACCACATGGTCATCTCGTTAGATGCGGAAAAAGCATTTGACAAGATCCAACACCCATTCATGATAAAAGTCTTGGAAAGATCAGGAATTCAAGGCCCATACCTAAACATGATAAAAGCAATCTACAGCAAACCAGTAGCCAACATCAAAGTAAATGGTCAGAAGCTTGAAGCAATCCCTCTAAAATCAGGGACTAGACAAGGCTGTCCACTTTCTCCATACCTATTCAACATTGTACTTGAAGTCCTAGCCAGAGCAATTCGACAACAAAAGGAGATCAAAGGGATACAAATTGGAAAAGAGGAAGTCAAAATATCACTTTTTGCAGATGATATGATAGTATATATAAGTGACCCTAAAAATTCCACCAGAGAACTCCTAAGCCTGATAAACAGCTTCGGTGAAGTAGCTGGATATAAAATTAACTCAAACAAATCAATGGCCTTTCTCTACACAAAGAATAAACAGGCTGAGAAAGAAATTAGGGAAACAACACCCTTCTCAATAGTCACAAATAATATAAAATATCTTGGCGTGACTCTAACTAAGGAAGTGAAAGATCTGTATAATAAAAACTTCAAGTCTCTGAAGAAAGAAATTATAGAAGATCTCAGAAGATGGAAAGATCTCCCATGCTCATGGATTGGCAGGATCAACATTGTAAAAATGGCTATCTTGCCAAAAGCAATCTACAGATTCAATGCAATCCCCATCAAAATTCCAAATCAATTCTTCAACGAATTAGAAAGTGCAATCTGCAAATTCATCTGGAATAACAAAAAACCTAGGATAGCAAAAACTCTTCTCAAGGATAAAAGAACCTCTGGTGGAATCACCATGCCGGACCTAAAGCTCTACTACAGAGCAATTGTGATAAAAACTGCATGGTACTGGTATAGTGACAGACAAATAGACCAATGGAATAGAATTGAAGACCCAGAAATGAACCCACACACCTATGGTCACTTGATCTTCGACAAGGGAGCTAAAAACATCCAGTGGAAGAAAGACAGCATTTTCAACAAATGGTGCTGGCACAACTGGTTGTTAACATGTAGAAGAATGCGAATCGATCCATTCCTATCTCCTTGTACTAAGATCAAGTCTAAGTGGATCAAGGAACTTCACATAAAACCAGAGACACTGAAACTTATAGAGGAGAAAGTGGGGAAAAGCCTTGAAGATATGGGCACAGGGGAAAAATTCCTGAATAGAACAGTAATGGCTTGTGCTCTAAGATCGAGAATTGACAAGTGGGACCTCATGAAACTACAAAGCTTCTGCAAGGCTAAAGACACCATCAATAAGACAAAAAAACCACCAACAGATTGGGAAAGGATCTTCACCTATCCTAAATCAGATAAGGGACTAATATCCAATATATATAAAGAACTCAAGAAGGTGGACTCCAGAAAGTCAAATAACCCCATTAAAAAATGGGGCTCAGAACTGAACAAAGAATTCTCACCTGAGGAATACCGAATGGCAGAGAAACACCTGAAAAAATGTTCAACATCCTTAATCATCAGGGAAATGCAAATCAAAACAACCCTGAGATTCCACCTCACACCAATCAGAATGGCTAAGATCAAAAATTCAGGTGACAGCAGATGCTGGCGAGGATGTGGAGAAAGAGGAACACTCCTCCATTGTTGGTGGGATTGCAAGCTTGTACAACCACTCTGGAAATCAGTCTGGCGGTTCCTCAGAAAATTGGACATAGTACTACCGGAGGATCCAGCAATACCTCTCCTGGGCATATATCCAGAAGATGTCCCAACCGGTAAAAAGGACACATGCTCCACTATGTTCATAGCAGCCCTATTTATAATAGCCAGAAGCTGGAAAGAACCCAGATGTCCCTCAACAGAGGAATGGATACAGAAATTATGGTACATTTACACAATGGAGTACTACTCAGCTATTAAAAAGAATGAATTTATGAAATTCCTAGCCAAATGGATGGACCTGGAGGGCATCATCTTGAGTGAAATAACACAATCACAAAAGAACTCACACAATATGTATTCACTGATAAGTGGATATTAGCCCAAAACTTAGGATACCCAAGATATAAGATACAATTTGATAAACGCATGAAACTCAAGAAGAATGAAGACCAAAGTGTGGACACTGTGCACCTTCTTAGAATTGGGAACAAAACACCCAGGGAAGGAGTTACAGAGACAAAGTTCGTAGCTGTGATGAAAGGATGGACCATTTAGAGACTGCCGTATCCAGGGATCCATCCCATAATCAGCTTCTAAACGCTGACACCATTGCATACACTAGCAAGATTTTGCTGAAAGGACCCAAATATAGCTGTCTCTTGTGAGAAGATGCCGGGGCCTAGCAAACACAGGAGTGGATGTTCACAGTCAGCTATTGGATGTATCACAGGGCTCCCAATGGAGAAGCTAGAGAAAGTACCCAAGGAGCTAAAGGGATCTGCAACCCTATTGTTGGAACAACATGATGTACTAACCAGAACCCCGGAGCTCTTGTCTCTAGCTGCATATGTATCGAAAGATGGCCTAGTCGGCCATCAATGGAAAGAGAGGCCCATTGGACTTGCAAACTTTATATGCCCCATTATAGGGGAATGCCAGGGCCAAAAGAATGGGAATGGGTGGGTAGGGAAGTGGGGGGCGCTATGGGGGACTTTTGGGATAGCATTGGAAATGTAATTGAGGAAAATATGTAATAAAAATATTAAAAATCAAAAAAAATATTTTCGAGGACCAATGTGATTTCTTCTTTGACATCGAAACGATGTAAGTGTGTTGACGTTTGGCAATGGCTATGGTACCTTTGGTGACACCATCACTGTTGCTAACTAAAAGTGCATCGGGGCAGGAAGACATATTTTAAATGATGTTTGCTGAGGTTTGTTTAGTGGGCTGTTGTGTGCCTCTTCATCACAGATGTCCCGCTGGTGTTTAGAAAAGCCACGTGTCTCTGGTAGAGTTGATGAGGCTAATTGGAGAAGGTTTCCTTTAGTTTATTGGAAGTGAGGACCTGTGTGACCTGGACAGCCCTTCCCTCTGTTTGCTGGGGTTAAGTTACCTCGATTTCCCTTCACAGGACGGGGAGATGGAGGGTGCTGAGCGCATATGGAGACTAGAGGTCCATTGTGGTGGACAGTGCTGGTTTCCTAATCTATTCCACCTTACTGAAAACAAAGCCACTGGGATCATCTGAAAACGGCTAGTTGATTTTCCTCGGAGGGCAAACTGATGCTATTCCTCCCTGGACACAACAGCTGGAGCTCCCTTGCAGCTACTTGGGTGCTCATGGGCATTGTCCTCACTGATGGTGTTTAAATGTGGCTTCTAGCTTTGTGAATTCTGTGCAGGTGAGTAGACACTGGAACTCTGGGATGATAGAGTTCTGATAGAAGAGCAGAGATCTCTGAGATCCGTCTCATAGGAAAAGCACTCAAAAAAAAAAAAAAAAAAAAAAACTTTGAGATTAAAGTAAATGGAGCAAGCGTTTGTTAAGCCGTTTACTTTCGGTAGCTACTGAACATTGTTCTGACTACCATGCCTTAGTGTCCTGGAGAAATTGGCTCTGTGCCATCAGTGGATGCTAAGGTTTGGATCTTCCTCCTTCAGAAAGCATACACAGTGAAGGTGTGATCCCCAGTGTATGGCACTACTGGGAGCTGATGGAAGCTTTGGGAGGTGTGAACTTAATTGGAAGAAGTTGTTCATAGGACTCAGGACCTTGGAGGTCAAATTGAGATCCTGACTCTTTCCTTGGCGGTTCTACTTCCTGCTCACCGTGCAGTAGAAGCTTTGCCCAGACCCACAAATTTTCCACTGTGCCGTTCACTCTCACCACAGACCTGGAGGCATAGGGCCAAGCAACTGGGGACTGAGACCATGAAGCAAAAGAAACCTTCCCGTTTCTTAAGTTAAAGATCTCAGTATTTCAGAATGGTGGCAGGATATGGTCAGAGCAGACTCGATGTTCGTGTCTCCCTGATTTACAGATGTCCTGGGGAAATGATGCAGGGCCTTTTGCACTTATTTGCTATGCTGCCCCCACCTGTCCCCGAGAATCTCCCTCCCCTCCCCCGCTCCAATACTGTCCCTACTCAGACATGCTTTTGCTTACACGATGCTTGGTCCAATAACCTTTCCCATTTGCCTCCGAGAGACAGGAGCATACCTTCTTTCAGCCCCTTAACCCTGCCTTCTCCCAGTGACAAAGCACCAAATAGTATTTCTATGTACCGGGTCTCTCAACTGGGTCATACAGGAGTGGGGCTATTGTCTTGCGCATCTCAGGAATTCTGGCAACGTGGGCTCCTCCTGTGTGCTCTGTTCATGGAAGGCGTAAAACTCATCTTTCAGGCCTCTGCTTGGACACCTCAGTTTTTGAGCTTCTGTGCGCATGCGCAGTGACTGACATCTCAAGCGCGGTTTCCACTCAGGGCTCAACTATATCACTCCCAAAGTAAGATGTGCCCTCAGGTTTCAAAAACACTGTGTGTGGTGGAGCAGGCCAAAGCAAAGCTGGGTGGAAATGTGTCATTTTCAAGCCTCAGCCTTTCTGTCAGTATCTCTCCTGAAATGGTTTGCTTGTTATAGTCTGAGAGGCCAAATCTTTTAAGTTCAGACTCCATTTTAGAGAACCTGACCTAAGCTTGAACTCAGGTAAACTAACAAGCTGCTATCTAGCATTAGTTTCCAAGTTGACCCCCAACAAAACGCAGTCTGTAGGCTAATCCCCAACAAGACCAGCATCTCCAGGTTATTCCCCCAACAAACCTGCACCCCCAGGTACAAGCCCACCCCCTGCCTAACGACCACCAATGCAGAGGGGAGCAGAAATTATGTTTATGATAGGACTCCCAGCACCAGCCACAGCAGTTTTCCAATTAGATGTTTGCACACGTACTTCCTGCATGATGCTTACTATAAAGCCTTACCCCAATAGACATTCAGGACTCCCCCACCACCAAAACCGTACTGTGTGATGGTGGTGCATTGGTGTGTGTGTGTGTGTGTGTGTGTGTGTGTGTGTGTATGTGAGCTAGCTCAAATAGAATAAAGACCCTGCTGTGAGTTGCATCAGATTGGCTCCTGTCTGTTTTTTTGGGGGGATCACTAACATTTCCCTGGCACAACAAATCAATGACCCTATGCTGACACACCACTGCCTACTAACACAGTTCACACTGGGGTCCATTTTGGCGGCTGTGCCTTCTGTGGGTTTAGACACATGTACAATGGCATATGTCTTGTTACTAGGGTGTCATACAGAAGTCAGTACAGAACAGCGTCATGGTCCTGAAGACCCTCTGCTCTGTCTACCCCTCCCTCTGCAAAGGTTCTGCAGCCACCACAGCCTGTCACTGTCCCAGAATGGGAGAAACCTGGACCAGCAAGTTGAACTCAAGTTCCCTTCATGTCTCTTCCCCGCTTGACAACTTCCCTCTTTTTCTCTATTTTTCCTTCCTTTTCCTTTCCTTTCCCTTCCCTCCCTCTCCCCTCTTCCCCTCCCTCCCTCGCTCCTCTCTTCCTTCATCTCTCCTTCCATCTCTCCCTCCCATTGCCCCTCATTCTTTCTGTCAGCTCTTGATCTATAAACCAGGCTGATTTCTTATGGATGATCCTCCTGCCTCAGCCTTCCAGCTCCAGTCTATGCTTGTCCTATAGTTTATGTATCTATTCCTGCGTGTACTTCAGTGACTTTTAAAATATTGATTCTGATTTATCACCAAGGAAACTATATGTAGTTTATTATTCAAGATTATTTATTTTAAAGTGTCTGTGCATGTGTGTGTGTGTGTGTGTGTGTGTGTGTGTGTGTGTGAATGCCACATGTGTGGTTGCCTAACAAAGCCAGGGGTGTCAGATACTCAGAGCTGGAGTTACAGGCAGTTGTGACTTGCCTGATATGAGTACTGGGAGTTGAAGTCAGATCCCGTGGTACGTTCTCTGCCACGTTTCCAGCCCTGCTATGCACTTTCTTTATTCCATTCCCCCACATTACTTAATACAGGCCCTACAGGGAGAAGACTCAACCACGCCAACTAAAGCCCTAGTCAATGTTCCAACAACCCACACAGGCAGCTGTGTCGTGACTGACCGAGAACACTTTGTTGGTGTCCATTTCATATATTGGCCCTGACAGCCCTTTGATGATGCGTGTGCCTCACCTGACCCAAAAACAAAAACGAAAAGCCCCCTCACAGTGAACTCACCAGCATACTGCCATCTTTACCTTCATCTTTGCCTGTGCCCATTTGGTGTTTAGATGTAATAGCCTCGAGAGAGAATGACGGCTTGCAAGCATCTTCTCATCAGGCTTCTCTGGAGGCTCCAGGGTTGATATTAGGTATGTGACGGTGATGGACTTCTCTTGGATCATCTGGGTACCTGTTTTCAACGGGTGATGACAGTTGCTTTCAGTAGGGCGACCGAGCCAGTTGTGACATGGTGGGGAACTAAGCTACGCTCCATCTATCAAGGTGCTACAGGGTTTTGGGGTTCAGCCGCTCTCCAGGTAAGGGGGAGAGGTGCTGGGGGTGCAAGGCCTTTGGAAATGGAAAAGAGGGGGCTGAACTCCCAGATGCCTGTTTCTCAGTGATTCATTCAACAAATATCCTTATGTGCCTGATGCATGCCAGCCCAGCACTGGACAAGAGGTAGGGGTGAAACGTGGCCAACACACCCTTGGGAATTCAGGGGTGCGACTGCGTGCTCACTAAGAGCACAGACACAGCACTCAGCATAGTGCATGACTGCTAATGAAAACACGGGCTCACTCAAGGGCTAGCATTCAAAAAAAAAAAAAAAAGGAAATATACCTTGGACATGCTATTTTAATGTAAAATATAAATGATAATGTGATGTGTTATTTAGGATGTAGGGAAAAAAATACTTCCTTTTGAGCTGGCGAGATGGCTCAGCGGGAAAGAGCACTGACTGCTCTTCTAAAGGTCCTGAGTTCAAATCCCAGCAACCATATGGTGGCTCACAACTGTAATGAGATCTGACACCCTCTTCTGGTGCGTCTGTTACAGTGTACTTAGGTATAATAATAAAAAAAATCTTTGGGCCGGAGCAAGCGGGGGCAGACTGGAGCGAGCAGAGGTGCTAAAAGTTCAATTCCTAATAACCACATTAAGACTCACAACCATCTGTACAGCTACAGTGTACTCACAAACATAAAATAAATAAATAAATCTTTTTTTTTTTTAAAAACAAACTTTCTTTTGAGGTCTGATGACTGGGACTCTGTGATCATTTCTACTTAAATCACATTCATGGTTTTCAATTATTTATTCATTTATTGAGATTGGATCTCATGTAGATCATGTTGGCATTGACCTCCCGATCCCCTGACTCTATCTCTGGAGTGCTAGAATTACAGGCAAATGCTTTAGCTCCTGGTTTATGCAGTGCTAGGGTTTGAACCCAGGACTTAGTATGTGTAAGACAAGCACTCTGCCAGTTGAGCCACTCCGCCAGCTCCATAGTTTATTTCTTACTATTTAGTTTTGGCAGTTTCTACATAGATTGAACACAGAATCATATAATCTTAAAAAATATCCTACTCGGTCTCCAGATCTTTTGTATGTTTGATTCACATTGTATTGAAATTAATTTTTTTTAAAAGTTATTTTCTTTTTGAGCATCTAAAAGACCATTTAATTTAGTTTTCATGGAAACACATTTCTATATTAATCATTGTCTATTTTTATAACAGTAGAGCTGCAGGGGCAAGCTCCCTCCCATGCTTCATGGTGAGTTGAACACAACACTAGAGACCACAGTGAGGACATGCTGTCTGTGACATCTCCCATGATGCTCTTGGTGGTGATAAGGAGCCTGGTTTACTTGGCACCTGGGTCAGGGAGGTCAGGAAAGCAAGTCCCGGGTGTTCACCATTTGGGGCCAATATAGGCTGCTCTGAGAGTTCACAGGAGAAAGTAATCCAGGCTTTCAGGAAGCCATGATATAAGCAATGCATGACGGGGTTCTAGCATAAGTATTGGGTGGCCGAAGGCTTGAGTGGAATTGAGTTAGTAGAGACGCGGTAGAGGCAGGCACTGCTGGACCATTAGTTTGCTTGTGTTCTCAGTAACAAAGAACTGTTCTAAGCATTCGGGGGCCACTGTCTCTATTGTCTCTTGTGATAGCCCAGATGGTTACAAGTATTATGAAGAACTACTATGTGGAGAAAGCCGGAGCCTTCTGGTATGTGTAAACACTGCTTTGTAAAGGGTAGCCAGGGAAGCTATCTCTGAGAAGGTAACATTTAAGCAGAGTCCTAGTTGAAGGGAGGGAGGGAGCCACAGGATGCTGGAGACAAGAGTATCCCAATCAGAAGCAACTAAGGCTCTACAGCAGGGGGGGCCTTGGCCAAGGTAATGACAGGGCAAAAGCCAGTGTGGCTGGAGAAGCGAAGTTGAGGGCCTTGTAAATGATATGAAGAATGTAGACATAGTCTTAGAGACCATGGGGGTCTAGTGAAGAGTTTTAAGATTAATGTGTGGGAATAATGTGAAGGAACAACCAAGAGACAGAAGGGAGAATTGAATCTCAAGGAAAAGATGAAGGAATCCCAGATTCCTTAAAATAGAAAAAAAAAAAAAAGTGATTCTGGCTATAACAACCACGGCACTGCTACGAAATGGTGCATGCATGGTGCCACCCTGCAGAAGTCAGCTTTGTAGATCAATTGGGTGTGTAGCTCAGCAACAGATGCACCCCCCCCCGCCCCGGGGTTAAGCCCCAGTACTACAAGAAAACCAATAGCTTTGTAAAAGGTTTCTTTGCATTTTGATGGCTTATAATGTAAGCTGTGTTATGCTTTTGTGTCCCTCCCTCCTTTTATTCCTCCCCCGTCCTCTTCTTTTTATTTTTTCAAGACAGAATTTTTCTTTATGTAGCTCTGCCTGTTCTGGAACTCACTCTGTAGTTGAGGCTGGCCTCTAACTCACAGAGCTCTGCCTGCCTCTGCCTTCTGAATGCTAAGATCAGAAGTGTGAACAACCATGGCCACCTCTTGTAGCCTATTCATTGGAAAAGATGGTTTTAGAGAGGAGATGCTATTTCATTTAATGATGCAAAATAAAAACAAAAAGACTCTTGTCCTGAAATTACGAAGAATTTCAAGACAATGAATGCCAGTAGGACTTTAAAACATGCACAGAGCCATTCTTTATGTGGCTCCCTGTATGATGGTGCACTGACTCAACCTTAGCATGGAAATTAGTGTGTTCGGAGATGTGGGGCAGTCTATCAGGAATATGTGGCAATAGGTCAAACAAGTGAGTAACATCTCAAAGGCTTTCTTAGAACTGGCTGCATCAGAACCACAAAGGGGAAGCTGCTCTTGGATTAGAACCATTGCTTTTCTGTGTAGATGGCTCAAATACTTTAGGCTTCCAGGTGTCTAGAGAGACAGAGTGTAGGCAGGCATGATGGTGGTGCATTACGGTGAATCCAGCCTTATATTATTTCGCTTTCAAGTTACAAGTTGTACTGGTTTGTTTTAACTGTAGGCACAACTGGAGAATCACATGGGAAGAGAGTCTTCATTAGAAATTATCTAGATCAGGCTGGCCTGTGGGCATGTCTGTGGATCAGTCTTGATTGTGGAAATTGTCATGATTATTCACTGATGTAGGAAGACACAGAGGATTGTGGGTGGCACCATTCCCTAGGCAGGAGGTCCTGAATAGTAAGTATTAGAGAGTAGAAACCTAGCTGGAAGCAAGCAGGCAGGCAGGCAGAGAGAGACATGGGTGGAGTCTGGAAGAATGGTTCTTACTTTCATGTTGTTTCATAATCCACATAATTGTTTCTCTGTATCTTTCAAAGTTTTTCTTCAACCTGAAGGGAATGTAAATCATCTTTAGAAGTCAAGCTTAATTCATGTTTATATCTCACACTAAATGTCACGGTGGGCCTAGGGGCTGTGGAATCTTCCATCAGGGAAAGTGAGACAGGGGACTCTGCGGTGTGACCTGGATTCCCTTCCGGTCAGAGCTCTTAAGAATTAAGGATGACACATCACAACTGCTCAGTGTTTCTCACGTGGCTTGTAACTGATCAGTGTGGGTGCTTGAATGGATCCCAGGTCTTTCAAAATGAGACCAGTGAGGGTCATCATGGGCCCAAGGGCAGACAGGGAGGTCCAGCTGCCAGGGTAGCTGTATGGATTAAGTTCCTGCAACCATATTTTCAATGGCTTACCTGAATTACATAGGGGTTACATCTGGACATGGCTTAGACAATAACATTGTCTAAAAACTGGCCAGAGCTATTTGAAACCCCTTGAAACTCAAAACAAGATGCACTCATTCATTTCACTAGATCCAACTAAATATATATGACACTGATATCCACGGGAGACAGACAGAAACATCAGTCATGGTAGGAAAACTTCAAGCAGGCTTAGCCAATGTGATTTATCTTAAAAGTCCAACCAAGCACCACCTCCCACAATGGTCAATGCCTTTTACATGTGTCCGTGTCAATGTACAAAGCAAAGACACTGCTTGCCTCTGTTCTTGTTTTGTGCTTTGCATCCATGTGATTTCCTTCCCTTCGAACTTCAGGTCTTGTGTGCATCTGACACCTGCGTGTTATCTGTGTCCTTGTGCCTGGCCTGGGCTTGCTTCCTGACTCAGGACTCCAGCCTGAGCCTAGTTCGGTTCTCTTCCCCGGGTTGTGGTATCTACCCTTGCCCCATTCCACATCTGTCTTTCTGGAACCCACTGACCAGCCACCCTTGTCCATTACTCACAGAGCTCCCATCTTCTTCTTGTTTTCACCTTCCATCAGCTTACTCAGGGGTATGTCCATCTCATCTCCCAGTTCTTCCTCCATTGCCAACTCCCGGAGGATCTCCCTAAACACAGACTGATAGGTGCTGGGGAGAGACTGCCAAAGGATCACAGGGTGAAATGGCCCAGAAGTGGGATCGATGATGCTCTTTCAGTCAATAACTTTTCTGACTCTAGGTGTGCCAGGGGACACTGTCATACATGACTAAGGAATCCCTACCGTGTGTGTGTGAGGCTGCAGAAGAGCCAGAAGGATTCTCTTAAAGAAATCCTCCAGAGCCGGGGCAATGACCACCCGAGCCTAATGACCCCCGTTTCACTCCTAAAGCCCATGTAAAAAGGCAGATGTAGTAGCATTCGTCTGTAATCCCAGCACTCATATGGTGAGGCAGGAGGATTACCCAGAAGCTTGAGACCATAAGCATGGAGGACACAGAGTGGCAGCAGAGCAGCAAGAAAGGGGGCTGGAGAGATGGCTCAGCAGTTAAGAGCACTGACTGCTCTTCCAAATTTCCCAAGTTCAATTCCCAATTATATATGGATGTGTAGTTATATAATATGCATTATAATATATATGCATATATGCATGTCCTTTCATATATATGTATATGTGTGTATACACACACACACACACACACATATATATTTGAAAAGCAAGAAAGACTCTGCTTCAATAAGGGAAAGGCAAGAAGACATGTCCTCTGACGACTTCTACACACATGCTGTAGCATGAATGCACTCACATACATGCTCACACACCCAAGCACATGCTACATAAAACTACAAAAGGATAAAAATAAAGAAATCTCCCATTACTGGGTAACCCTAGCTGAGTCTCACAGCACTGGGGATATGGAACCTGAAGAGGCCACCTCCTGTAGCCAGGCAGAAACCCCAGTAGAGCAATAGGGACACCAACCCACCCACAAAACTTTTGACTCAAAATTTTTCCTGTCTATGAGACATGCAGAGATAAAGGATGAAGGAAAGACTGAGGGAAGGGCCAACCAATACCTGGCCCAACTTGAGACCCATTCCATGGGCAAGCACCAATCACAATTATAAATGATACTCTGTTATGCTTGCAGACAGGAGTCTAGCATGACTGTCCTCTGAGAGACTCCACCGAGCAGCTGACTCACACAGATACAGACACCCACAGTCAAACAGTGGAGGGAACTTGGGGACTCTTAAGGAAGAGTTGAGGGAAGGATTGAGGGTCCCAAAGGGGAGAGGAACTCTACAGGAAGACCAACAGAGTCAACTAACCTGGACCCCTGGGGCTTTCAGAGACTGAGCCACCAACCAAAGAACATACATGGGCTGGACCTAGGCCTTCTCACATACATGTAGCAGATGTGCAGCTTGGCCTTCGTGTGAGTCCCGAACAGCTGGAGAAGCGGCTATTCCAAAAGCTGCTGCCTGCATATGGGATATGTTCTTCTAGCTGGGCTGCCTTGTCTGGCCTCAGTGGGAGAGGATGCACTAACCTTGCAGAGACTTGATGTGCCAGGGTGGGGATACCCAGGGGGTGCTCCACCCTGTCAGAGGAGAAGAGGGGGATAGGGGAAGAATTGTGGAAGTCGATGATGAGGGGGCAGTGATCAGGTTAAATCTCCAATTACTATCAGACCCTCCTCTTGTCTGCACCCCCCACCCCCGAAAAAAAGATCATGTTTAGTTGTTTAGTATTTGTTTGCTAAGAAATCTTTTGGGAACATAAAATCATGTTTTGACTGTGAAGATAGGTACAGACTATAAACATACTTTCCCATTTGAAGTATGCAGCAAGCTTTCTGCATTCTACAAATGACAGAGCTCCAGGCATGGCTGCCTTACTCAGTGCCAAGGTTTTGTAACACCTAGAACAGTTGTGGTAATGTTAGCTGTCTATGTGTTCATAAGTGCGGCCATGCTGTGCCACGGCTATGCCGCTGACTATGATTGGCCCACAGGTGTGTCTTCACAGGGTTTCTTTCTCACATCTCTCTTGACAGATGACAAAGGTTGACTTCCTGGAGAGGAGCTAGGGATTGCGATTGAACCTGTCCCCAGATCACCACCAAGTTGAGGTTGCTATGGTTGATACTATTCCGTATGTGATACTGGATTGTGCACCGTTCACATGTTAGCCTCCTACAGTAAGTGAGTGACTAGCCTTACCCTTTCAAAGTTACATCTGATGGGAAACAGTTACAGGGATATAGCTTGTGGTTCGTGGTATTTCTAGGTTAAGGTGACAGCTTGGGGCTGGATTTTTGGTCCTCATCTCTGAGTTCCTCTTTTCCCCACTGCAGACACCATTGCTTCAGGTAAGCTTGAGGTTAAAGCCCTGGTTTTGGCATTTCCACCTCCATGCTCCTGCTGACGACCCTTCCCAGGGATGGCATGAGTGCCTGGTCAGCCGGCTCTCAGCACACTTTACATTCCATATTCTCTTTGCCAGGAAGTACAGTGTCCACTGTAATCCCCCAGGCAATCGACCCAAGCGGATGGCTTCCCTCAAGGTTCTTGTCCTATCTTGGCTGGGTTGCTTCAATTGATTTAACCAGCGTTGTGTACCTCCTAGGTAAATCTTTGGTTGTTAGAATACGAAATGTTTGCTTAGCCAGACTTGTGGTGCATGTATGTATCTTAGAGGTAAAAATTAGCAATAGTAATTAGAAGTAACAAGTGGACTGGGGTTTCAGGGTACCACTAGGAAGGCTTAAGCTCCCTCTGTCAAGTTGTGTCTCAGTGACTTTTGGGGGCCCCTCCAAAGTTTCCTCAGAAGTACTAGCAGATGCCTGTACCATGTGACACTCCTCCTAGGCTGGTTAAACTTGCCCATACATGGCTTCTATCAGGATGCTTGGAGACATACTATTTTGCCACGTGATATTGTTGCGAGCCACACTTTGGATGTTGAATGTACCCAGAAGGTCCCACGTGTGAAGGCTGTAAGCTCCCCGATGGTAATGGAACCTTTAAGATATGGGACTTAGTGAGAGGTCCCTAGGCTGCTGGAGGTATACTACCTAAAGGGGCTGCGTAACCTTCATCTCCACCTGCCCCCTGCTTTTGGCTCAGGGTATGACAAAGACCTGAAATGTCTGGGGCTACCCCATCTTAGATAAGAACCTGCAGAGCAGTGAGCCAAGTGTCCCTTTGTGGGTAGCTGTGCCAAGCGTTTTGTCTTGGTGCTGCAGAGCTGTTAAACATGATGCCCATCAGGAGACTCTGGTGTCTGGGCCCCGATGCTCTGCCTCACTGGCATCCTGTCCTTGTGCAGAGGGTTGGCACATGGCACTGTTGCCTAGCTCCCTTCTCTTTTTATTTCAGTCTAAGATCCTAGCCCATGGAGAGCCATCCCTCACAGACACGGCCAGAGCTTCGTCTCCTAGGTGCTTATAGATCCCACCAAGCTGACCATCAGTGTTAACTACCGCAACCTTCATCCCACGTGTTTTAGACTCAGGATGACACAGAGAGAAGATGATGGAAGTTGACAGGAGAAGGACCAAGGCTGCTGATACCTAAACTTTGAGCATCTAACATCCAGACCTGAAAGTCAACTTCTGCTGTTTAAGTAAATCCTTTCTTGCTACTTTGCTACAGAACTCTATAAACTAATGAAGATTCCATATCAACCTCCCCAACCAAGATCTTTCTCCAAGGCTCAAGATGGATGACTCTTGGCTTTTTTTGTTTTGTGTTGTTTTTCAAGATCGGGTTTCTCTGTGTAGCCTTGACTAGCCTGGAACACACTCTGTAGACCAAGCTTGCTTTGAACTCAGAGATCTGCCTGCCTCTGCCTCTGCCTCCCGAGTTCTGAGATTAAAGGTGTAGGCAACCTCCACCGAGCTTACTCTTGGCTTTTAACTGGACTTTACCTGGGTATCTTACAGGCCCTCAGCAGTCAGTGTAGGAGCTTCTGACTTAGCCTGCAAGCACGCCTTTCTCCTCTTTACTTTCCCAGTCTGCCGTGTGTTACTGCATCTTATGTCCTCAAGCAACCAGACATCAGTGCAGTTCACCTGTACTGCCATTGTGAAGTTGCTTTTCTCCTTGTCCTTAGTTTCCCCATTGCAACCCACCATCTAAAAAGCTACCAGAGTGACTTTTAAAAATGTAAAATGGATTCTCAGTGTTTCAGGACCCTCTGGTTGGATCTCTTAAATTATATATAATTAGCTATATCATATACACATACAGATGTGTGTATATATATACACACATATATACATGTGTGTAAATTTTATCTACATCTATATATATCAAATACACCTCACTTATACTTTTCTTTTTTATAGTTTATTTCTTTTTTTAAATTTATTTATTTTAATTAGATATTTTCTTTATTTACATTTCAAATGTTATCCCCTTCCCTAGTTTTCTCTCTGAAAACCCCCTATCCTCTTCCCCTTCCCTCTCATCCCCAACCCACCCACTCCTGCTTCCTGGCCCTGGCATTCCCCTATACTGGGGCATAGAACCTCTACAGGACCAAAGGCCTCTCCTTCCATTGATGGCCAACTAAGCCATCCTCAGCTACAAATGCAGCTAGAGCTAAGAGTCCCACCATGTGTTTTCTTTGATTGGTGGTTTAGTCCCAGGGAGCTCTGGTGGTACTGGTTAGTTCATATTGTTGTTCCTCCTATGGAGCTGCAAATCCCTTCAGCTCCTTGGATCCTTTCTCTAGCTCCTTCATTGGGGACCCTGTGGATCCAATGGATGAGTTATACTTTTCAAAAGATTCCTTACAGAAGTAAGAAAAAAGCCAAGTGACTTATGAAATACTTTTTGAGCATAAAACAAGCTTTTAATAAACATAAGATGATAGCCAGCAGTCATAAGGAAAACTATTTCCCAATGAGATGAGGTAAAGGTGAGAAGTGACCACGGGGTGGGGAAGACCAGGAAGGATTTGCAACACTGAAAAGGACTGAAAAGAGGCTGGAGATGGCTCAGGGATTAAGAGCACTGACTGCTCTTCCAGAGGTCCTGAGTTCAATTCCCAGCAACCATATGGTGGCTCACAACCATCTGTAACTCCAGGTCTAGGGGTTCTGACTCCCTCATCTGGCCTATGTAGGTACAGGCATGCACATGGTGCATAGACATTACATGCAGATAACACACACACACACACACACACACACACACACGCATGCACACATCCAAGATAAATACAACTTAAAAAAGAAGTTCCCACAAACCAGGAAGGGAAAGATGTAAGCATCATGGTAGAAGAATGGCGGAAAGACAGTGGCTGGGTTGGAAAGACAGTGGCTGGGTCTCACAGAGGAGACACGTGAAGCTCACGAGCAGGGAAGACTCCCCATTCTCACCCAGCCTGAGTGCCCATGACAGCACAGCACTGTTTCCACTCTGACAGACGGATCCTGGGACCCTAGGGGACCCTCGGGGACCCTCAGGGGTGGGCATTCTTTGTCTCTTGGGAAAAGGAAAACAGCCCAACATATTTGAACAGAAACTTGCTTTTTTTTTTTTTTTTTTTTTTTTTTGGTGGTGGTGGGAGGTGTCACAGGGCTTTACAATGTAGCCCAGGCTGACTCAAACTTACAGTGATCTTTCTTCACCCTCCCCCTCCCCCCAGTGCTGGGATTACAGGTATAGGCTATCACATACAGCTATCATCATCTTTTGCGTCAAGGATTCAGATTCTCTCTCTGTCTCTCTCTGTCTCTCTCTGTCTCTGTCTCTGTCTCTCTCTCTCTCTCTCTTGTATGCATGTGTATGTATTTGTATATACTATATACTGTATATTCTGGAAAAGTACCCAATGATAGGGATAGATATCAGTTAAATACATATATAAGATGTGCAATGAAATACAGATTTTCAAAATATATTTTAAGGGAAAAGTAAGAAATAGACATGTATATTCTGGTTTTATGGTGGCTAGTTGTGCTATTGTAAGGATCAGTATACTTAATATGTATTAACATTTCCAGATGCGCTATAAAGTACACTACATAATAGCTACTTCTGGGAGGTAAGGAGGAGGATTGAAACATTTATTTTAGTACCTTTTCACTATTTCAATATTTAAGCATCATGCACACAGGGTAGTTTCAAGACTCAAAAATCCAGGTTGAACCAAACTACCGTAGGCAATGAATAAGTCTGGTTATGTTTCTCGTCCTCTGGTGGCAAAGCCCTGGGGTGGTGAGGGGCTTGCGACAGGAGATTCCTGCTCAGACTAGTTGTCCCCTGCTCTGGCAGGATGCCAAGTGTGGCCTGCTATTCCTGAGTCTTACGCAGCTACATAAAGCCACGTCTCCTTCTTGGTAGGGAACTGTAGCTCTTCACCCACTTACTTTAAGGCTTCTCTCTTCCTGCTTGTCGAAAGGTTCATTCATGAGTGTGTCCCAAAAGGCCCCTTGTTGGAAGCTGTCTGATTTTTTTCAATTTGGGGAGGAACAGCAAAAGGAAGCACATTTGGAGGGGGAAAATGGAGAGAGAAAAGAAAAGAAGGTTAAAAAGGAAGAGATTTATGGCTCATCATTTAAAAACAAACAAACAAACAAACAAACAAACAAACAAACAAACAAACCAAATGAACAAAAACCTCACAGGCATCCATCCCCCAGGGAAGCATATTCATCAAATTATTCAACGGGAGGTAATAATAAAACAGGCACGGGATAAGTCATTTCAGCGACTGATTTAAGGGAGCTGCTGTGGTCCTGGTGTCTGGCGAACGGCACCTCAACAAAGTGATGCTTGTATGAAGTGGGTGGAGGACAGGCAGGTGTCTTAGCGATGGGTGGTACTACCCCCCCCCCCCACTTCACCGCCCCATGGTGAGACCGGAGACACATTTTGAAAAACTGCAAAACCACTGGATACCTGGTGTGGAGCAGGAATCTGGTGACTGTGGAGCCAATAGAGGAGATAGAGGGCAGGGGCTAGCTGTCAGAGTTCTTTGGAGACTGGCAGAGGGACTTGGTATTCTCAAGGGAGATTTAGTCTGAATATGATTCTATGTCAGAAATTCCAAAAAACTGTATCTATCTCCCATTAGTTCTCTCAAATTTGCTGATTTCTGGACCTGCCTATCATGGTTGCAAAGTCAAGACAGGAGAGGATTCCCTAGTCCAAACAGTTCAAGAGGATCTACCAGAAATACTGCATACATTTGTGTTTAGTGTCAGCTTTAGCCGGTGGCTCAGGAAAAGAAAAAGGGCTTCAGGTCTTCAGGGTGATGGGGGTGCAAATTGGATTGTGGAACTGATAATTAGAGCTCTGGTCTCTCTCCCTCCTCCCGGGAAGAGGCTCCTAAATTAGGGTTTGGAGGAAGTGGCTCTAACTGGATAACTGGGTCACTAGGGAAATGACAGTGGCTTGTTGCCTCAGCTTCAGGATGTCCGTCAAGATGGAACATCCAGAGAGCCCAGGAAACCTGGTAGCGAGCCATGGGATGGGCTTAGTTCATTTAATTCTGTGCCCTTATTATGCATTTGGGGTCCAGAGCAGGGGTGTTCTTTGTGATCCCCACCTATTGATTTTGGGTTCAGTGGAGAAAGCCCCACCTCTCCACAGGGTGACTGACTAGCTCCCTCCTGTCTGCAGACCTCATATGCATACCTACGGTTTGATCTAGACAACCTTCCTAGTCAGCTGAGAATTCACAGGTGGCCATTTTCCCCATTACTTCCTACAGGGGTGCATGTACCACCGGGGTACTCGGCATAGCAAGGTCGATGGTATTTGTAGTGTGATTCTAAAAACACAGTGTGTTCCTACAGTTGTTCTGCAAAGCCATTTAGGAACACCCAATAAGAACCTATGGGAGTTCAAGCAAGCATTCAGGAGTTCCTTGTGGCTAACATCAGAGAGGAAAAGAGAGTGAACAGACACAATAGGAGGCCAAGAGACCATGAGGCAAGTGGCATGGGTGAGATGCTCTAAGCTGTGATGTCTCTGCCTCCTGTGGCTGCCAGAGATGAAGTCCGTGCCTCGTTGGGGGCTGACAGCTCAGCAAAACGTCATCACTGGTGACTCCTTATTTTAACAGGTCTTACAGAACAGTCTGGAGTTATTTGAGGGAGAAAGTGAGTGTTCGTTAAAAGAAGGAGGAGAGGTGACATCCCTGAATATGAGCAGTGAGTGCTCACCAGCGCTGGGTTCTGTGATCACCGAGCTTATTAGCATCACTGGGCTCTGGGCACAAGTCGGGGGAGCACTGTACACAAGCAGTGGCCGGAGCTGGGACTGGGCTGAATGAGAAGAGCTGTATTTCTGGTTAATGGTTCCTTTGGAGGTTTCCTGTGGCCTCTGCTTCTGTTCTGATGAGAACATTATCTGTCTCCTGGAGGGTGGGGACAGGGTTGTACCAGGCCAGGAGCAAAAGAGGTGGACCTGTTTTATAAGACCTGTACCACCTGCAATGTCACCAGCCCTGCTTACACCCTAGCCCTGCACACACTCTAGCCCTGCACACACCCTAGCCTTGCTCACACCCTAGCTCTGTTCACACACTAGCCCTGTTCACACACTAGCTCTGCTCACACCCTAGCCCTGCTCACACCCTAGCACTGCTCACACCCTAGCCCTGCACACACCCTAGCCTTGCTCACACCCTAGCTCTGTTCACACACTAGCCCTGTTCACACACTAGCTCTGCTCACACCCTAGCCCTGCTCACACCCTAGCCCTGCTCACACCCTAGCCCTGCTCACACCCTAGTCTTGCTCACACCCTAGCTCTGTTCATACCCTAGCCCTGTTCACACCCTAGCTCTGTTCACACCCTAGCCCTGCTCACACCCTAGCCCTGCTCACACCCTAGCCCTGCTCACACCCTAGTCCTTCACCCGTGCCATGAGGAAAAGAAGGCTCATCTTTACAGCGGCTCAGAGGCAAGGCCTGACAGAGGCCAAGAGCCTGTACACACAGTTCCCGGTAGCACAGCCTCCTTGTCCCTTGCCCCTGTATCTGATTAAGAACCAATTTTGATTCCATTTTATTTTGGTGCATCTCTTCTATGGCTCTTCTTGATAGAACTGAACCCTTGAATTTGTGATAAAAGTTTGAGCCGTGTACATTCCCACAGAGTCAAAACAACAATCCCCATATTCCACTGAGAGAAAGAAACCTTTGCGTGGTCATAGCTCACACCTCCTGAGTCATCTCCTTGACCCATCTGTTCCCTTCTTTCTGAAACCTAGTTGTAGCCAGTGCCTTGCTAAGCCCATTTAGTGGGAGCCTCACACCCTGAGGCCTGAATATCTCGATCTTGGGCCTGGTTCCTCAGTGGTCCAGAGACATCTAACTGGGTGTCTGGTCACTCTGACTTGCCTTTGATGTGAATCCTCTCCCTTGTGACATCTCTTCACAGCCATTTCTGCCCAGTCACCTCTCCCTGCCCTTTGGATGTGACTCCCACCTGTCCAGGCTGTGTTTGTGTTTGAGCTCCCTCTTTCTCTTATTACAAACTCCCACTGCCAAGGTCCTTTCTGCAGCCCCTATTCTTACCACACCGGTCTCCAGTAAGGCTTGTCTGGCTGTGTCGCCGAAGTTTTTGTTTGACAGCAGATGAGGGGAAATGGAGGAGAAAATCAGTGACTAGTCTAGGACCAGCTCTGTGCAATGGGCAGCCCAACCCCAGAGATTAATGAGCACCCAGGCAAAATTCAGATCAATTTTAACTCCTCCAATCCTCTTGTCAGCCTAGGTAGGTGAGGCTAAGAGCTAGGCTAGACTGACCACTGTGGCACAAATCCACAGGCTGTCCTAAAGTCTGGCTACCTGGACTATGATCCATCAGTCATCGTAAGTAACGAAGAGCCCACTAGAAGGCCAACATTTTCCAGACCTCACCATTTAGAATCTGCACTCAAACAGGATTCCCATTACAAGGGAAGAATTCTTCCACGGAGGCATATTTCCAATACTACTGTGTTGCACGTTGACATTTGAACAGTGTGTCTCCCATACAACCATGACTGGCAATAGACTCAGATGGAGAAAACCATATTTAATGGCTAGCATTCTGAAGTAGCAGAGGGGTATCTGGGATGGATAGTCTGGAGTTTGAGAGAGTTTGTTGGACAGGCTGCTGGGTATGGGTGGGTTACAGAATAGAATATTTCAAATCAGAACATCTCAATGTTTTCCCATCAGTTTAGTCCCTACATTGCTTTCTGGCAAGCATGGCTCTGGGCCATCGCTCATGTCTTGTGATGAAGGGGTGCTGTGCAGGCTGGATGCTCTACCCAATGTATTTTCTCCTGTCTTCGTCTCTCATGGGAGTCAGCTTAGCCCTCATTGGCAACCACGTACTAAAGGGAGGGACTCAGGTGCAGACATGCCAAGCTCCTCCCACCCCGCATTGGATTAGTGTATGATGAGATACTTCAGACCTCAGGAAAGCTATTTCCCTTACCTCACATACTCAGCCACAGCCTAGAGCCACTTTAAATGTGGGAGTTCCTCCTTGCACCAAGGCTGTTCAATATAGATGTAGACTTCTAGCCCCATCTCAGGTGGGCCATTCTGTCTCACTCTGGTGACTCTGTCTTCTTTGGGAGGTTTGGGGGCTGTGTGCCATCATGTGCCCAGGTTCCCTTCCAGGACTTGGTATAAGCTGGATTAGCAAGGGAGCCACCACCTGGGGCCCCTTTCTGGCCCACAGTCCTCTGCAAGAATCTCTAAACAATGGGTCAAGTTGACTCTTATTATAACCTTCCTCTTTCTGTTTCAATTGCTGAAATGCCATGAGTGTGGACCCTGAGGGAACTGACTTTAAGATCACCTCTTTAAGTAGCTGAGGGGTAAGAGGAGGTAGTGGAGGGGTTAGACCACACGGGCAGAGAGAGGTTTCCTAGGCACACAGCAGTGTGGGTGCGGCCTGTAGTGTGCACTCACTAAGCGTAGGTCTCCTCTCCTTGGTCCTATTTCTTCTTTCTCCTTAGGGTTTGGATTGGGTTTTGTTTATTTCAGTGCACAAAAAGTGTCATTGAATGAACTATGTATAACAACTGTTATCTTCCCATATACCCTTCCAAGCCTGGGTACTGTTTCCTTTCCTTTCAAAATATCCACGTCCCTGCCTCTGATTCAGTGTCTTTCCTTGGTGCTGTGTTCCAGGGATGGCACCTTGGCTATCCTTGGAGCTTAATCGAGGTTGCCTGGCTGAAGGAGGGCTTTCATCAGCAGGGGCCCAACTAATTCTGTGCTTCTTACCTCCTTGGGTCTGGATTAGTCACGTCTACAGTCATTTAAAATCAGCACAACCATTACCTTCCAAGTCAGTTTTCGAATAGATTAGCATGGAGGCGTCTTGATCCAGTCTTGTTTTGGATTTTAAGGATAGTCCTGTGAAAAGATGAGAGTGGCCATTCTGATTTTAGTTTTGGGCTTGGCAATGGGTCCATGTTTTACACATGGGGCCTATCTTGGTACCCAAGGGCCAAGCTGGGGAGGAGGCTGTAGGATGTGGCTGCCTTAACTTGGATGTCCCCCTTCCCCCCCTTTTCTTTTCTGGTGACTTATTGAAAGAGTAAATCAGAGGTGTCCCTGGCTGGGGGCCCAGAGGAGAGGAATTTTAACTCTTGTTGTAGGGACTGGAGGGCCAGGTGGCTCTGAGGCTGTGGGGATGCGCCGTGGGGTACTCTCATCATCAAAGCAAAGAAGTCCCTCTGCTTTCCTCATGCCAAGAGCTCCCCAGGAGATACATAGCAGGTACTGGCTGTCTGGGAGACAGATCTGCTGAGTTTGCATTTCATCTACCGTGTTTTCCTCAGACCTTTAGAAAGCACGTTGTGGTCACTCGAATTTATGTCCTCTGAAACTTTCCTGTTACTGCTCCTTTTGTGTTGGCATCTCCTCTTATTCCTAAACAGGTGTGCACCCAAGTACATGCACACAAGCACACTCTTACACACATTTATACACATACACACTCTCTCACACACACTCTCATGCACATATATACTCTTACATACACAAATTAACACAAAACTTGCATTATCTCTCTCTGATATACACATTTTCTCTGTCTCTCTGTCTATCTCTCTGTCTCTGTTTCTCTGCCTCTGTCTCTCTGTCTCTCTGTCTCTCTCTCTCTCTCTCTGTCTCTCTCTCTCTCTCACATACACACTCACACACTCACAATCTATGCTCCATTCTTGGCAGCAGAAGAGGAAGAGGCTCACGAGGACAAGAAGGGAATCTGCTGCACCTTTCCAGGAGGGTTTGGGTTACATCAGGGTCTCAGTGCTCAGGTGAGAGGCCTCACACATTTTAAATAGTGTGACTGCACCACTATTTTTTTTTTCAGCTTGAGCCCCACCCAGCACTCCCATAGGTAAAGGACACCAAGCTCAGCGACGTATCTGTCTTGATTAGGGTTTCTGTTGCTGTGATGAAACACCATGACCAAAGCATCTTGGGGTGGAAAGGGCTTTCACTTCAACACAGTCACTTCAACACTGCAGTCCATCCATCACTGAAGGAAGTCAGGACAGGAACTCAAACAGGGCAGGGGACTTGAGGCAGGAGCTGATGCAGAGGCCATGGAGGGGTGCTGCTTACTGCCCTGCTCAGCTTGCTTTCCAATAGGACCCAGAACCACCAGCCCAGGGGTGACCCAATTCTGTTATTACTTCATCATCTTGCTTCAGCTTCCAGCTCTTATTGCTCTGTCTTGTCCCAAAACACTGAGAAGCCATTGGGCATTAAAGGCCTGGTGGGATTTGGAGCTGCAGGGTTATTTTATTTCCTTATGGCTATTTTGCCAAGAAATGCCAACCAACATTAAATGACTGCCCCTGCTAGCTGTATATTGGTTTGTTGAGGGCATTTTACTCTCAACATCTGCCCTAGATTGGCGCAAGCTCATCTCCCCGATTCCTCATAATTCCTCAGATCCCAGAAAGATGGTTGAGACAGTCTCTGTATATTTGGAGGCTATTTTGTCTAGGTCAGAAGGCAACAGTTGTTATTCTCTTCTGACTTTTTCAACAACCTTGGTTTCCGCTGCTTCTTATTCAGTTTACTGTGCTTTTTCTATTCCGAAGATGATTTTCTTTGCCAGTGAAGTAAAAAATGAAATGGTGCTTGTAAAACACAACTCTGTGCCATCTGCCAGCACTGGCAGTGCAGGCGAGGCTGTCATAACCTTTGTGCTCTAGTTACATTGTAACAAGGCCCTTGTTCTCTAGTTACATTGTAACAGGGCCCGGGAGGTGGGGCTGGAGCCACAGCTCAGTGGTTCACAGTAAGTGCTGCTCTCACAGAAGACCTTGATTTGATTTGCAGCACCCAATATCGGGTGGCTCACAACTGCCCAAAACTGCTGTTGTAGGGGACCCAGCGCCATCTTCTGGCTTCTATGGGTATTGCATACATGGTGCACATATAGACAAGCGGGTCTATAAATAAAATAGCCACAGGGTTTTTTATTTCTATTGTTACTGTTGTTATTGGAATATTTATCCTGGGATTCAGTTTTCCTGACCACATTCATAAAGTTCAGAATAGTTTTTCTCCATTTATGTTTGGGAATTCTTTTCTCTTCTCTTCTCTTCTCTTCTCTTCTCTTCTCTTCTCTTCTCTTCTCTTCTCTTCTCTTCTTTTCTTTTCTTTTCTTTTCCCTCTGTACATGATTATTTGGATGGAATCCCAGACCAGTGATCTGGGATTTGACTTTGGTGAAGGACATTCAGGATGCTCAAGTCACTGGATTTCATTTTCAGCACTGAAAACAGAACCCAAGCTCATGTCCACCAAAGTACACACTGCACACACACACACACACACACACACACACACACACACACACACACAGTAGTTTACACTCTGGAGAGTTTCTCAACCCTGGCCACATCTCTCTTGCCAGGGGGTTTGTTCAATCACAAATCACCCCCCAGCTTATCCACATTTTCAAACGCAGTGCTTTTGTTATATACAATTCTGTTTCTTTGGAGTAAGTTGTGCTTTTTTTTTTTTCCCAGCACAATCTAATCTTGAATCAGGAGTGGGGTTCAATCATCTTGTCAAAAGCATTTAACAAATACATATAGCTGCCAGCTACATGCCAGGCACCAAGCTTGATTTCCCTGAGCATAGATGTAAGGTTAGGATTTCTGGTCTCCTTTGTTTATGACCCACCATATGTCTAGATAGACAGTCTCTTGGGGCTGTAAATAGTCTTTCTGGTTCTCCCCCCCTGGACCAGGAGTCATTTCCTGCTCTTTAGCATTCTTTCCACATCGAATTTGCCAGCCTCTGAGAGACCTAGTTTCAAGGATTTATCTGGGCAGTTTTGTGAGTGAAATCTGTGCCACGTGAGACACTGTTTCTGACCTGTGGGTACTGAACAATATCATAACAAAGAATTCCTCAGATACAAAAGACTTGGTCCCAGGAGATTCATCCTGAGCTAAATAAAGGACCTCAGGTCTCCACTATTTATGTTGCTAAGTCTTCCAGGGACTATGCTAACAATGGAGACTTCAAGTCATTAAAGGCAAGGGTTTGATAAGGGTTAGAAATCAGCATCTTTGCTGGGTCTGGTGTGGAGGACACTCAGGTCTCCACCTGAGTCTCACCTCCACCCTCTCCTGCTGGCCTTCAGTCCTGAGTCCTCAGCACTGTGGTGGTCTTCTGCAGCCCTGTGGTGGTCTTCTGCCAGTTGCCATGTTGCTGCAGTAAGTGGGAGGTGCTTTCTCCCTGTGTGTACCTCCAACAGATCCTTATGTATCCCTGCCCTGTGTAGGGATCTCCAGTAAAGTGTGCCACGGTGGCAGGGATCTTTCTCTTCCTACAGAGTGGGTTTCTGTGTTCCTCTCTTCCCTACCTCCTGATCTCCACCATCCTGGACCCATGCTTCTGTCTCTTACCTGCATCCCTCACATATCCCCGTTGGGGACGTTACAAGCTCTCTCATCTCTCTCTCTAGATGTGAAGGTGGGCGTGTCTGCATTCTTTGGGACTTTGGTCTATGCACACACTGTGATGATGAGGCTGAGGATGGGAAGTCACTTGAAATCATTTCACAGGATACTGTAGCAGGAGACACCATGGGCTTGCCTCTGGAAGCTGCCTCCATCAGTTAGCCTGGTCACATGACCTGAAAGGCTACCCTTGGGAAGGACAGCCTTCCTCAGCCAGCTTGGCTTTTTAGGACATAGTATGTTCTTGGTATTTGGCAGTGCACCAGGCCCTGAGAGATGCTAAATCTACCCACCCCTTGTCCCATTTTCTCCATTCATTGACCTTACAGTCATGTGCCTGCTACCATCAGAGTCCTCCAGAAAGATTATAATCCACAGGCAGAAGAGGAAAGACGATCCTTCATGAATTCTTGGTAACTTCTCCTTCTTCCTGGTGCTTCAGTCTCTGCTGCAATAACTGATGGGGAGAGAGGGAGGGTCCCTCTTCCTAAGGTTTGCTGGGACGAACTGACAAGAGACAAGCTAAGGAGAACTGATAGAGAAACATACGGTGCTTGGAGCACCCACAAAGCGTTATCACCTTAGAAGCTTCTATACCCCATTCTGTGATACGGAGGCGGCGGGGGGTAGGGGGGAGAGGGTCAGTAATACAGACAGGTTTTATAAGAACAGTACACGATGTTTCAGGGTGTCCATAGGCTCATATACTACACAGCGACCTGGGGCAAAGTCCAGTGGATGTGTAGCACAGACGAAGAACAGCAAGTGATTCTGTTTGGAATGCTGGGTGGGACCGAAATGGAAGACAAGAGCGACGTATCCGAAGCTCATTGAGGCCTGTCGGCAGATGGGAGTCCCTTTTCCTGTAGCATGAGTTTGATAACTGAAAACACAGCGGATGTATGCGAGGTGATTAGCATCTTCTGTGGTGGGCATAGAGTGTTTCCAGTCCGTGTTGTCACCTAGGATCCTTTGATTTAAAACCATACATGAGTCCACGGTCTCTGAACTCATTCACGACCCTCTCCCCAGGTAGCTGCAGGACTTTGGCCATGTTGTCATGGAGCCTGGCTCAGAGGCTGCGGCACAGTTCACACCTGCGGCTCCAGGCTGATGTCCTAGCATTTGATCAGTAGACATTCGCTATGGGATGCTTGGCTCACCATAAATGTTTACCCAGCACTTGATGGCTTTAAGGGCTTCAGCCATGGGAAGATGCAGAGCTGCAGACTGTGCCCACACACATCAGAGGTGCGTGATGCTTACAACCTGAATGTGGGCACAGGAGCGTGATTGTGAAATGATCGTGGATGGAGAACACACAATGGCCTTCGCATGGTCTTTCTGGTGCGTGTCCACAGCGGTATGGTCAGGCCTTGGGTCTTTCTTTCCCACTCCCAGCCTCCTTATCTCCTCTCCCACACTCTCTCAAAGCTTAACGCTGACACTTCTTAGGCGGTTAGTGAGTCCCTTTAGTGTCTTGCTTATGAAATAAATAAAAGCTAGATTAGCTGTCGCTGAGTCCGCAATGGTCCCATCTCTCAGGGATCGGAGAGAACCAAATGAACCCGTTAAGCCTGGGAACTCCCTCCCATCATTCACTGGCTTCAGTGGGCCCGTCCTCTGTGTCCCCCACCACCCTTTGAAGGGGTTCTGGCTCCTACTTTTGTTTAGCCAACTTTGAGCCACAAACTTTAGCAGGCACGGGTTGGGGCAGGGAGGTGAAGTAATAGGGAATGCAATTTACTGCTGTCATGACTAAAGACGGGAACTAAATCTGTGACTCAGCCATGGGTCAATACCACCTAGGCTGGCCTTTAAGGATTAGCAATGGTAACAAATGCTGTCCAGCTTTTCATCCCTAGGGCCCAGAGGGAAGGGCCTTTGATCTTAATTAGGTAGAGTTGAGACCCTTGATGTCACCTCTCTGAAATCTCTTCTGTAACTTTTACTGGATGGTGGCTTTGCCTGGATTTGTGATGGAGTTAGCTTCCACTGCACACCAAGACATAACCTGAGGTGGCCTGAGGCTTGTTGGACTATTCTCCACAGATGATTAGCCACACATAGTCTAGTGCCTCAAAGAACCAGTGCATGTCCTGTGGAGGGAATGCCTTCGCCCCTGAGGGAAATATTGCTTGTGTTCATATAGCAACGGACAGGAGGACTAACAAGGGGGCAAGCAGGAGATGGGAAGGCGGTACCTATCGGCTCTTTGCAGGTATTTCTGGGAGGCCCCGGGATGTGCAGTGGTGCATGACAGGGCTGCCAGGGAGTTCACTTTTTATCCACATATGTTTGACTTGACATTCTATCACCCAGGACTGTGTCATACACATGGGAGACTGCACTCAAGCCTCAGTGTCAGACATGTACATCACACACACACACACACACACACACACACACACACACACACACACACACACACGATCATCTTCTCAGACGTGAGAGCCTGGCCGGAGGGTCCTGAAAGGGTGGGGTCTTCCTTACCCGACTTAGTCTTGTAGGCCCATTCTGTCTGACTGCTCTGATTTCTTAGGGCAGCAGAGATTCCTGGCAAGCTGTAGTAAGAAGAAGTGGAAAACTTCAGGTCGTGTGTAGAGCCAGAAGAAGAGACAGTCAGTTGGGTTCCTTGAGAGGTGCTTCCAACTGGGCTCCTGTCGACGGGGAGGAAAGGGCTAGTTAATTTTCATGCAGAAGTCAGGCTAGGATCCTAGATGTGTGCTACTGTGGGGTTGGGAAGACAGGGGCTGTTCTCCTGTAGACTCCTGCCTGTCCCAGAGGCAGGTGGCAGAGGCCAGAAGACTAAGGAGGCACCAGCTTGTGGATCACCGAGAATAGACCTGTGTGGCCCTCCATGTTGCCAGCTGCTGTTGCACTAAAATCTGAAAGGATCTACAGATGCCTTCCCTGACAGCAGAATATTCTAGGACGTTACCCATCAGTCCTGGTTCAGAACCCTGCTCATAATCTCTACAGTCTTCTCCTGCCCCACGGTCACTTTAGGGATGTGTAAACCACAGAAGATCATGTCACAGTTGTTTAGAGCCAAGCATGGAGGTACGTCTCTACAGGTGGCCCACTGCTGTCACATGTGTTCTGAAGGGCTCTAGATCCCGTGGATGGGTTAGGAATCAAGTGTAGACTCTCCACAGCTTAGGGTCCGGAAAGATAGTTTCAAGTACCATGTCCTGTCTTGGGAATCTCATCAAATCCACCATTTCCGGCCCCTAGAGGTGTGGATGGAGTATAGACCAGAGGGGCAGTGCAGAGTAGAACTTGCGGGCTGTCTTGCCAATAGCAGCCCCCTCCTCTTACTACCACCCAACTGGCCTTGTGAGTTTTCTACATCTCACGTCCATTCATGTCATCAGTAGAGAAAGGTGACCGCCCATCTGGGGGGATTACAGGGCACATGACCCAGGGACAAGGAGAGTATACTGGGAACTCTGGGTACCTCTCTACTGGTTTCTTTAGAGCTGGGTACATAGATGGATGGGGTGCTTAGTGACCCCAGGTCATTAAGTTTGGAGAGCACGCACCCACCCCATCTTTATCCATATTTTTATTAAAGTCATGTTCAATTCCCCAGGGCCCTGCAGAGACTCCCGAGGAACAGAGAGGCCTGGAGGAGGGGGTGCTTAGACATCCGTATGCTATTGCATGGGTGTTTTTATTTTTGCCGTCTAGGGCACATGAGTCATGGTGGCAGGACTTCAGTCACCATTGGGAATATGCTCCAGTTGCTGTTTTTTCCCTGTGTGGCTTTCAACTTCCCTTTGGCCATCCACGCTTCTGTCCACGGAGAGCATT
The DNA here is from genome assembly GCF_978045245.1 of Mus caroli. Taxonomy (NCBI): domain Eukaryota; kingdom Metazoa; phylum Chordata; class Mammalia; order Rodentia; family Muridae; genus Mus; species Mus caroli. The sequence continues at coordinate 71,796,081 of NW_028227267.1, read as the reverse complement.
CATTGCCTGTTAGTCCTTTGTTGACTGCCTCTTGTTACTGCCTGTCCCTGACCTAGGCTTTGGCCAAAACTCAGAAGGCCCTCCTCTTTCATTGCTGGACATCCTTGGTACCCAGACACACAACTTTGGAACCCTCCCCTGTGAGTGACAGCGTGACACAAGTGGGTACTGTGGTAACTTTCAACTGCCCCTTACTCAATACCCTTCCTCAGGGACTTAGTCCCCTCTCCACCCTTCTCTGAGTTTCCACCTGGTTTTTCCCGAAAGGGTATTACCTTGCATTCACATCGAGCAGGCCTGATGTGGTATCTATCTTGGATTCTATTGGGGGTGGGGGAGGAGAACAGAAAGGCATTATCGGTTCCTACAAAGCACTTGTCTTTGCATTAAAAATATCTTGTTAAGTCTCTGATGGTGAGGATGAGAGGGCCTTGGTTACAGGAGTTTCCTACTTCAGTGTTCTCTCTTTTACACTTGATCTTAGCCAAAAGGCCAAGAAGCGATGTGCCCTCTCTTTTAACGGTTTTCTTTAAACAGTAGGGGATTTAAACTGGAGAGAACTCAAGCAAGTGAGGAACCAGGTTTGCTTTGCTAATCTTAGGCACTCACCAAAGGTACCAAACAGATCAGGAGGTTTTCTCCACCCTCCTCCCCTTTTCTTTTAGATCCAGGGTCTCTCTCCTTAGCTCTGGCTGCCCTGGAACTCACAATGTAGATCGGGCTAACCTCAAACTCACAGAGGTTTGCCTGTCTCTGCCTCTGGAGTGCTGGGATTCAAGGCACGAAGTAGAGTTCTTTCTAATCATCTGGGTCACTTAACCATCTGATTGTATTTAATGATATGTTATCAGGAGCTTCAGGTACAGTTGTCATCAACTCAAGTGAAAAAGAATTACTGAAGCGCCAGGGCGGTGGTGGTGCATGCCTTTAATCCCAGCACTTGGGAGGCAAGCAAAGGCAGGTGGATTTCTGTGTTCGAGGCCAGCCTGGTCTACAAAGTGAGTGCCAGGACAGCCAGGGCTACATAGAGAAACCCTGTCTTGAAACAAACGAAACAAACAAACAAACAAACAAACAAACAAACGAATTACTGCAGCCCGGCATGGTACCCAGGGGCACATGTCTCCCATGCCCTGCTTAACTGCCTCATGACCACATCCATTTCACAAAGCAGATACATGTGGCCATGGAAGACTGGCCGTGTGTGTGTGTGTGTGTGTGTGTGTGTGTGTGTGTGTGTGTGTGTGTGTGTTATAGCTAACCTTCACACTGGCTCAAAATACTGTGTGTTTGATGCACCCTATGAGATAGTCTGTTGCTAGTCCCTCATTAAGAGATGATACCAAGACAAATGAGATTAAAGGATTTGTCTAAGTTCATGTAACTTGTAAGAGAAAGCTGGACTTCAGACCTAAGAAGTCAAGCCTCTAAGAAAGACATTCTTTATGGCAGACTCTTGTTTGCTGCCAATAAACAAATGGCAGTGAAGCTTCATCTTCACTCCCTGATTCTATGGGAGACATTACTAGCTGATAACAGTATTCTTCCCTGATGTGCCTAGACAGGGTCCCCAATCCTCCTCAAGATGGTGGCCTGCCTCTAAATCCTAGTAATTAACCTATCAGCATGAGAGATGCTAGTTCATATGTTCTTTCTAAGGTTCTTTTGATAAATGCCAGTTAATTCACTAAAAATAAGTATATGTGTGTGTGTGTGTGTGTGCTTGTGCTAGTGCACACACATGCACATACGCACAACTGCGTGCATGTATGTGCACATATGCCTTTATAAAATAAATCTGTTTGGTTGATTCAATTTGCTGCATATCTGCTATATTCAATACTGTGCTCCACACTAGTTATATCAAAGATATTTGAAGAATATTCTACATTTAAAACCTTGATATAAATTCTTTCAAAAAAACAGAGAATTCTCTTGTTAACCCCCCTGCCCCTGTAACGTGTTTTACATACTCTAGTGTGGCATTGGAGTTTGCCCGGCCCAAGAAGCTCTTCTCTGTGCCTTTAAAATCGTTCCAACATCTCCCTGCAGGGTTTCCAGTGCTTTTTCAATTTTTTTGCTAGCAGGTCGTTTATTTTCAAAGCCCCGTGCTTTATACACAGTTCCATTCGCTTGACAGCATTGTGTTTGTCCTACTCCAGTGGGTAATATATTTACACAGATCCAGCACGCAGAGGGGACATGTTAAGAATACTTGATCCGTACTGTGCAGAAGAAAACCGAGAGCTGCTATTTTTCAGTATTAGTATTACACTCAGTATTTGGACAGCGGAGATCTTAGGATCCCAAGAGGGAGCCTGATGGTAGAGGCACACAGAGAAGAATTTGCTGGCCATAGAGCAGTCATTTCTGCAGTGCTCAGCTTCCATGAGGGTAGCAGGAATTAAGGATGTTATAGCTGAAGAGATCCAAGAGAATGTAAGGATAAATGCTGAGGGTAACAAAACCAGTCCCAGGAATATAGTTTAGTTCTTAATTTAGGTTCACATCAAGATGATTCAGATGACTCGGGGCTTTTAGTTTCCCTACCCGATTGGATATGATCATGCAGTCAGGACATCCTGGGAAGATGCCATGTGAATCTCTATGCCAGGACACATTAGCCAGAGCTAGCAAATTGTGCAGTGGCCGCTGTTGCCAGAGTTAAACCCAACTCAAGGTGATGCTGACAATCCCAAGAATGGGACTGTAGAAAAATGTCAGTCCTTGGCCGAGAGCCATCACTCAGCAGTGTGGTAAGAATGTCCCTTCTAGGTGAGCTGCATCTGGGAAGCAGTGTCTGGTGGCCTAGTGCCAGATTGTAGGCCTGTGTTCTAGGAAATACCCACTACATGTTTGAGGATAGCCTTGGGTCTCTGCTCTACTTCCTGAGTGCTGGGATCACCGCCATGCACCACCACATCCAGTTTATGTGGTGTAATGGGCCAACCCTAGGGCCTCATGGGTGCTACCAAGCACTCTACCAACTAAGCGACTTCCCAGTCTCGACAGGCTGTTTGTAAAAGTAACACCAAACAAGGGGGGGGGTAATCCCCATAGTCCCAGTGCTCACAAGGCCAAGGCATCAACACGCCCTCAAGTCGAGGCCAGCCTGCGTTATATGGTAAATACTACACTCACCAGGTCTACATAGGCAGACCCTGTCGACAAAACAAAACAAAATGAGACAAAAACATAGCACTAAAATTGGAAGCAATGAATAATCAATAATAGGGATTGAATGGCAGTATTGTGGTCTAGCCTGGGATGAGTGTGCACACATGAGTGGGGCAGGAGAGAGAGGAATGGTTAGTGGGCACTGTGGACAAGTGGAGTGACTTTGAATGCTCTATGGAAAAGCAAGATAACTACAGTGGACAGCAATTAGCTGAATATTTCAGAATAGTTTACAGAGAATTTGGAATGTCCCCACTGTAAGGAAGAGTCACATGTATGAAGGGTAGATGTCTCTGCTTCTGCATTGATCACTGTACACTGACTGGGCACACACTCACTGATATGTACAATTGTTATGTCAGTTAAAAAATATTAGAAAGAAAACCCAATACAAAATTTATAAAGTCTAAAACTACATTCACAAAACATATAATATTTGTATGCAGTCACAAGGTAGAAATACACAAATAAATATACCTTAAAAGCAAGGTGCAAGCACTGTAGAAAAAACATGGTTCTTTCCTAAAAGGTGAAATTTGTCAATCAGGTAACCAATACAGGACCAAAATCTTCTGAGTAAATTATGTATGCACAATTAGTCTGTGTGTGTGCACATGGACATGTAAGTCTGAGAAAAATAGAACCAAAGTATGAAAAAGGTCGTCATCTTTGGTGGTAAGTTTTGCTTTCTTCTTTTCTTTAGTTGTACGCACACGTTCACTTGTGGGTGGAGTCTGAGGGCAGCCTCGAGTGGCATCCTTATGAGTTCCCTTCTGTTTTCCTATATCTTGTACGGTTTCTAAAACACGATGAACCGTCATTCCTCGCTCAAAAAGGAGACTGCTGTTACAGCAGAGAGATCAGGACGGATACCATTTAGCTGGTGGATGCTTCCAGAACATGGTACCTAAAGTGAGAGTAGCAGTGTCTAGCACTCTTGAGGTAGAGGCACAGGGAACAGGTGTTCAAGGTCATCCTGGCTTTCAGGGTGAATTTGAGGCCACTTGGGGTTGACGGAACCCCGTCTCAACAAATAAGTGAGCAGAGGAACAGATGGAAAAACAGAACCAAACAGGCACTTCACACTCTTGAAGTCTCCCTGACTGCTCTCTAGTCAGGTAGACACTCTGAGCAGAATTTAGTTTTAAGGGCGTTCTATCTGTCAGCATTATGGACCAGGTAATCAGAGAGAGCACACAAGTTTCTTCCTGCCCTCTCATCCTTGCTGGTCCTGCCTGAGTAACCAGGGAGCCAGAGCTACCGTCCTCCTCTCCCACCCCGCCCCCTGCCAAATGCTCTGTGTAGTACAACCACTCTCTCCCTTCCAGATGCCTCTCTAGACACCCCTTTCCTGCAGATACTCACCATCTCCCAGATACTTCTCTAGACATCCCTTCCTGCAGATACTCACCATCTCCCAGATGCTTCGGAAGCTTCTTGTCTTTGAGAAAGGCAGACTCTTCCATGCATGCTGCTTGAAACAGATACGTTTCCCTTTGCAGTATTGCCTCCTCATCCAAAAACTCATCCTCCTCCAGGTAGTCCTCCTCAGACTCCTCATCCTCAAAGTCAAGAAACTCTAAGTCATCCTCAGACCCCAGAGACTCATCCTCGGCATCAAACAGAGGTTCCTTCTGTGATCTCTCATCCTCCTGGGAGGAAGATGTCCGTCTGGAGTCCTTGAAAGCCTTGGGAAGGTCAAGACTCGAGGGTCTTGGTGATAAATTATCGTCAGACATGATAGAGAAGGCTGTGCGGATGAGTCCTTTCAGTAGCACGTAATGCTAATTTATCATCCTGGCAGACGAGAAAGGAATAAAACACCATTAGTAAGTACAAGCCCACCAAATATGATGGAGTTTGGTATTGTTCACTCTTTTCCTTTAATAGCCTCTTGAAGCCCTTTGTGTGTACATATCAGTACATGGTAGCATGAGGGCCTGCCTCTGCCCCAAATAGAAGGACCAGAGGCTCCACCCTCAGTAGCTAGTGGAGAATACACATTGCACAACATGAAGTAAACAGTCTGGAAAGAGAAGGCACAGCCAGGGATTGGTGACTTGATCACTTGGAGAACCTTTGTTATTTCTTTGTTGAGAAATACTTACAGTCACAACAAATTATGTTTTAGGAGCTTGAAATCTGGAGGGGAAAAGGAACCGGGCAAACTGATGTCCATGCAGTGACAAGGATGGAACAGAGGCAGGGCTTGGGGTCTCCAGTAAGTGAGGGCCCCTGTGGTTAAGGTCCTGAGGCATATTCTCACGAGTGACAGCTGTACAAAGCACTGCCTCCTGCTAGCTTGTGGGACAGTTCCTTATGATTTCATTCCAGCTGCCACAGTACCGTGAGCATCATGACTCCCCCCAGAGAAGCCTTGTGAGATGGAGCCTGTATTCTGCCTGGGCCCTCTGTGCTTTTACTGAGTGGCCATTTTGCTGTGTCAGTTGGTTTTCATGCCTGCCTTTCCAATGGTGTGAACCTGTTTAAAGTAGGCTTGAATTCTGGGCTGCACAGAAAGGAGAAAGAATAAACATGTCTCTCCCTTGGCTTCCTGGCTTTGGATGCCTGCAGCCCTAAGCTTCTGCTGCCGTGGCTTTCCCCTGCTACGATGGGAAATAATACCCTAACAAAAGCAACTTACAGAAGGAGGGATGGACTTTGACTTACAGTTTCTGTAAGTGGCTTTTGTTATTTTTCTTACAGCAACAGGAAAAGAAATGAATACAGAAGCTCTCATGGGTGGCTTAGTAGCTGGTAGGAGTAACTAGAGTAGACAGGGGCAGAGGAGGGGCAGCTAGTACTACAGAGAGATGACAGTGGCTGTAAAGTACAGGGAGGCTTTGAAACTCATCAAGAATTTTGTGGTTGGGTATGGTGGCTCATGCCTTTAATCCCAGCACTTAGGAGGCAGAGGCACATGGATCTCTGTGAGTCTGAGGCCACCATGGTCTACAGAGTGAGTTCTAGGACAGCCAGTGCTATGTTGAGAGAACCTGTCTCAAGAAGTCAGTCAAACAAACAAAAAGGATTTTATGTGAGCCAGTTAGTTATGCAATTCCAAATGGTCAGCCCTGAAACATACACACAAGGAACTTTAGAGTAAGCAGGCTGTATTTATGTATTTGAGAATATATATGTTTATACAAATACATACAGATACACTCTCTTGCTTCTTACGCCTCCAGCCATAGCTGTGGATGGTGAGAACAGTTAGAAATAAAAGAATCCTTACTTGACCAAACTTTACTTGGGCTCCAGGACTTTCTTTTAGGTTCATCCATGTGTGTCCTTGTAAATTTTAACTGCAGCAAGAATATTAAGGGTTGGCCTGGTGCTGCTGTGTATTCAAATGCTAAATATTTGCCCCCAAAGCCCACCAAAAGCTGGAGCTTACTGCAAGCCTTGCAGGCAGCCCCATAGGTTTGAAATCACCTTCCTAGGTAGCTCATATGCTCTCTCTGCCTTTCTCAGGCTGTTTTGGCTGGTCTGAGAATGTCTCTCAGTAGTAATTCTTACTGCTAATGCATGCTTGGTGGATGGAAGTGGCCTAGTGAATCTGATTAGTTTCAGGGACTTCCTGAAGCTACTGAGTTGTTTACTTCCTGAAGTTGAAGCTTCCCCACAGGGTGGAATGTTCATCTTCACTTAAAACATCCTGCAATGAGCTTCCTTCCAAGATGGAATGCCTTGTCTTAGAGGATGTTGCTATATCACACCTTCACATATACACATGGACAGCTCAATTTTGTGCGTGTAATAGGAACTCAGCAAAATCTGCTGAATGAATGAATGAATGAACGAATGAATGATCAAAGAGGGTATTGGTCATGTGCTGCTATGTGCTCTGCTTAACTTACTTCCTGGTTGTGTGCATAGATGAAGTAGACTGTGTGATACTCTGTCAAGGTCAGTGCTTTGGCATAAGAACTTGCACACTGCATAGTAAATGAACGGATGATGAATCTCCCCTCCATAAGATTTCATTTTAGATCTCATTTTTTTCCCCTAAAGTGAACATTCTTGGTGGAAATAAATGAAGACCTAAGGAACTAAGACAAGCAAACAAACAAGACAGAATAGTCCCTCTGCAGACGACTGGGTCAATGTTGGCCTAAGAAAAGAATAGCTTGTGTTACAGTGGGGTGATCTCAGAGGCCTCTGTGCTCTGACGATGGCTTTTGTGGGTTAAAGGCCCATAGGGAATCTATCTCTCCATGAACAGAAGGATGTACGGTGCCTGAGCTATGTCTCTCTGGAGCCACAGCTCCATCAAACTTGCTTGGAAAGCAAACAAAGGCAAACATATTTGAAGTTGGGTGGCCACGAAGCCCCGAGGGTGAGGGAAAGGGATAAGAAAACAGGCTGCTTCCTAAGGGAAAACACACTTCTTTTATACAACTCATGTGGCCCTGGGCTGAGAGGGACAGTGAGAAGGACAAAGACAGGGTGTGCTGGCCTGGCTGCAGCAGCTGTCCCACTCCTACACCTCCCGTGCTCTACCTTTCTGATCATCAGATCTGAGGATTCTGGGTAAGCAGCTTGAGGACTTTGGTGCCTGGCCCCCGGTGTCTTGACACCAAGAGGCAGTTCCTTGTCACCACAATACTGTATCTGGACTCTCCCTGTCCATGGGGCTGGCACCCTAGATCTCTACCTGGCATGCCCTCACCCTTTTATTGATGTTTCCCTATCCACTGTTACCCACCTCTCTTCACAGTGCTGGTCCCTGCAACCTGCTCTATGGTCCTCCTTTTTTCCCCAGAGCACATTTTACCTTCTAACTCACTAAGGACATCACTCAGTTGCAATGTCTGTTTTCTGTCCAGAAGGTGAGTTACTGAGGGCAAGGGTTTCTCCCTGGGCACTGACTTTAGTTATCCCATGGCTGACTTTACGTGTCTTAGCTAACCAACCATCCACCCAGATAAAGGAAATAAGGGAGTGAGAAGAGTAGAGGCAGATACTGTCTGTATTTTTACTGAACACAATGTACCTATAACAGAACAACGTGCTTGCTTTAGTTATTCTTTTTATTTAAAAATCTACATCCATCTAATATAGAGGAAGAAAAAAAATAACCCCAGGGCTTTCAGAAGTTGGATTGACTGATGTAAGCTATAACTGCTAAGGACATTTGTGATTCTATTCTAGCTGTGTCTAATCCCAAAGTCTAGATAAAGCTCTCTGTTTAGGGATAGATGAGTAAGATCTAAGAGCTCAAACTGTTAGGGCCAGTAGTGTTGCTATGTGTTCTGTATTGAAATACTGGGGGAGAGGGAAGCTCATAAGACTAAGGAAGTTCACTAAACTTACAAGTCTCAGGATGCTCAGAAAGTTACAGGATTCGGGAGGATTCTCTCTAAGGCTATGTAAGCAGTGAAAAATGTCAGAAGACGACTCTTTGGAGGTGCTGCCTGCAAGGTGGAGCTTTTGTGAGTTGTCACCCACACTGGGTTGCCTCTTTGGTGATGGAACTGCCTTTGAGTGACCCATGGTTCCGCAAATAAGCCCTCACCCATGCTTCTGTGAGTGTCCCAGCTACATCCATCGGTTCTCTACGCTAGACTTGAGTGGAGTAGTTTTTGTGATCTGGTTTCAATTCCTTATCTTGAATCAATGGATGTTTGTTCGTGCCTCCCCAGGAAAGGCCACACAACAGGGATCCCTTTAGATAGCTAGAAGCTTTCCTGGCAATTATTTAAAAGAACAAATAAATAATGTACACAGAGTTCCTACTTGCTAAAAGGAAACCCATTCGTGTGAAAACACATCTTTAGTTAGTTTACTAGACCAATTTTCAAGAGTCCCTAGAGAGCCTTCTAATTAATCTTTTCTAACATCTCATGGTATCAGCAACACAGTAGCATTATTAGCTATGTAGCAGCAGCTGGTACAGTCAGTTCCTGATATCTCACTTTGAGACTGTGTTAGGATGCTATTTGGGGAGTGTATCATGTCCACAACCACCAGCATGATACTATGTCAAAGTTAAAACACATACCAGGAGATGTTCTGGCCACTGTGTCACAGGTGATAAGGCAGGGTTGGAAGAGAAATTACACACCCTGGCTGGACTCCAATCCAAATATGTAATTTTGAACATATGCCTCCCCCTGCTGTTGGCACACACGACTCTAGGCTTTTTCCTCCTTCACACTATTATAGATTAGCCGTGCATCTAAGGCTAACTCCTCTTGTCTGAAACCCATATGACCAGCTGAGCTGTGGAATTCAGATGTATCAGATACTCTGTAAGTGTGGAACAAGCCTAGAAAGGCAGGGCTCTTGAGGAGCTCTTATTTGTATTTCTACAACAAGGATGCAAGTACTCCCGGTAAGGTGCTCACTTCGGCAGCACATATACTAAAATTGGAACGATACAGAGAGGATTAGCATGGCCTCTGCACAAGGATGACACGCAAATTTGTGAAGCGTTCCATTAAAAAAAAAGGTATTCCCAGTAAGTAGGATTAAGAAAGAACTTTACGTGGTCCTAGGTAGGTTCGGGTAGGGATTTGCTTCCGGTGGCTCATTGTCACATAGCCAGTTGATTTTCTGCCAGTTCACCAAAAGGTCCAGCTCTCAGAACTTTGCGGATGTCAGACTTTGTAGATAAAGGATATTAACTCCATGTGAACATTTCTTGGGCCGCCCTGTTGGTAGTAACATCTACGTTGTATCTAATGCCACGTCCTTAATGGGGAACACATTTAAATGTTTTCTCTGTAGGGAAATAAGATCCACTTCCTGGAGAACCATTTGGACACGGCTGTTTCTGAGATTCAGAAACAGAGGATGCAGAGGACAGTGAGAATTATTCAAGACTGTGCCTGTGGAGTCTGTGAACACTGGAACAACGTACAGCATCTAGGCTCGTTGCTTACTACTTACAGTGCTGGGGAGAGAGCTGGATCCAACTGGAAGAGCTCGTAGCAATGGCAGCTGAAAGAAAGCAGCCTCTGGTTGCTTATCCAGAAAAGTAGACAGAGAACACTGCACTTATCAGCAATACTGGACAATAGATAATTTTTTCTGTACTACTATTGAATAAGGTTTGTTTTAGTAGTACATAGCACTTTCTTAAATTTCCATGATGGTTTGAATGGAAATAGTCCCATAGGTTCATATGTTTTAATGCTTGGTCTCCAGTTGGTGGAACGGTTTAGGGTGGATCAGGAGGCCTGGCCTTGCTGGAGAAAATATGTCAGTGGAGGTGGTCTAGAGATTTCAGAAGGCTGCTGCTGTTCCCAGTGTGCTCTCTGCCTCCTGCCTGCTGTTAGAGATGTGAGCTCCAACAGTTCCTACCACACGCCTTTCCTCTGTTATCATGGATCTGGAACCCCAATCTAAGAGACTTTTCCCTTCATAGGTTGCCTTGGTCATGGTGTCTTATCAATAGAAAGGTAACAAGGCAATTTCTGTCAGTAGTGGTGTCTGCATGTCCAACAAGCAAAACCAACCTAGACAGCTCTCTGTTAGCCTCATCTCTGTGGGCTGTCAACATTTCTCACTCCCGAGTGGTAGAATCAATGCCCAGACATTGCAGAGAATTCATGAGGATACCACTGCATAATTTAAGGGTCTCAGAGAAGCAGAATATTCAACATTTTCCAGTCATTACCGGGACTGGTGACATGAGGTAAATGCTGTTGTTTTCAGGGATGACATAGTTTGCAAAAATGGGTTTTGGCAGTTACTGAGATTTAAACACACACACACACACACACACACACACACACACACACACACACACACACACACAAAACCAAATACCAGGCAAAAATCAGTATGGAAGCCTGGAAGGATGGCTCAGTTAAGAGCCCTTAACTCCTCTTTCAGAGGGCAAAAGTTTGTATCCCAGCACCTCATTGGGTGCCTCACAGCTACCTGTCACTCCAGCTCTGGGGATCTGATGCCCTCTTCTGGCCTTCTCAGGCACTTGCATAGACATAGAAAACATCCCCCAACATGCACACATGAACAGAAATATAAATAAACCTTAAACTTTTTAGGATGGGGCTGGAGAGACGGCTCAGCAGTTAAGAGCACTTCCAGAGGTCCTGAGTTCAATTCCCAGAACCCATATGGTGGCTCACAACCATCCGTAATGAGATCTGATGCCCTCTTCTGGTGTGTCTGAAGACAGCTACAGTGTACTCACATACATAAAATAAATAAATCTTTAAAAAATTTTAGGATGAGTTGAGTGTGGAATGACTTTAGTACTTTTCCTTGGGAGAGAGACAGAGGTGGGTGGATCCCTGTGAACTTGAGGCCAGCCTGGTCTCACATAATGAGATTCTTTGGATGTAAATACTTGTGTCTATGCAATGAATATTCATGTGTGTGTGTGTATGAGTATACATGTGGGTGCATGTCCACATAGGTGATGTGTGTGTGGAGTCCAGAGGATAATATTTGGTGCTGCTATTCAGGGGCCATCTGTCTACCTTATTTTTGAGGCAGAGTCTCTCATGGGCCTGGAACTTACCAAGTAGGCCAGGTGAGGTGTCCATCGAACGCCATGGACCTGCCCATGTCTCTCTCTCCCAACCCTGGGATTATAAATACATGCCATCACGAACAGATTTATTCATATGTTTTCCAATGTGGGTTCTGAGTATTGAGCTCAGGTCCTAGGGCTTGCCTTGCTACCAACTGAGCCAGCCCACTGGAGGGCTGAACTTGGTCATTGATTATTCCCTTTCAAACTACTTAGTATGTCCTCCATATCCTACCTTCTCCAAAATACCCAGGATCTATCCTTACCTCCACTATCACTGCCTCCACCCCCACCGCCATCACCACCCCTTCCCCTACCGCCATCACCACCCCCTCCCCTACCCCATCACCACCCCCTCCCCTACCCCATCACCACCACCATTACCACCACTAGATGATCACCCAGATGATCTGATACACTTTCTTTTTTTTTTACACATGCTCCTGTACTCCATGAATCAGAGGCGGAGTTTAAAAGCCAAAGTTAGGTCGCATTACTCCTTTGCTTCAAATCTTCTCAATGTCTTCCACTTCCAAGGTTGGCCTTGTCCCTTGGAACCCGCCCTCCTGTGAGCCCCTTCTTCCCTTGTTGCAATCTGTTCCCACCTTAGGTCTCTGCACTTTCTCCACTCTCTAGAAAAGTGGTTTGTTTTTTTTTTTTTTTAGATTTATTTTATTTATTATATATAAGTACACTGTAGCTGTCTTCAGACACCCCAGCAGAGGGCATCAGATCTTATTACAGATGGTTGTGAGCCACCATGTGGTTGCTGGGATTTGAACTCAGGACCTCTAGGAAGAGCAGTCAGTGCTCTTAACTGCTGAGCCATCTCTCCAGCCCTCTAGAAAAGTTTTTAAACTCAAAGATTTACACATGCTTGGTTCTCCCTCAGACTTCAGCCCAAATGCATCTTTTCAAGTGAGGACTCATCTCTCAGGAGCTGATCAGAAACCCTCCTAGTCCCTGGGCATCTCATGTTTCATTTGACTCAAGACATACATCACTCTTGAAAGTGTTATGCTTATGTGCCTGTGTGGTCAGTGATAGAAAATTGCTTTCTTGTTTGTCATTGTAATTAGCCACCACTAAGGTAGGACCTGGGATGTAGTAGGTGTGTGATCGCTCACTGAGGGCTCCTCTAGGAGGGAATCCCAAGGTACACCTGGAGGAATGGAGTCAATAATTTCAACCCGGCACACACACACACACAGGAGGTAGGTTATTTAGTCAAGGACAAGTTTTCATATATATATAACAAGACATAGCAGCTATTTATCATGTATGAACCCCATGTTCCTAAGGGATACTGATGTTTCATCATAACCCATTATATTAAATTGCTTACTTACTAAAGCAGCTTTATTCTATTACTTATTATTCTTCATACCAGGCAAGCTTTCCTTGCCCTTTCTCCCCCTTCCCCTCGACTTTACTTATTTATTATTTTTTTTAGAGAAATGTAGGCAAAGACTTAAAAAGGAACCTTTTTAAGGTACCTAGGCATTAAACCAAAACAAGACTGCCACTGTCCGTTGTCAGCTTGCTGATGCGCTTCTCAATAGCGAATCCAGGAAGGGCACATGGCAGAGTGGTGATAGGAACAGGTGCAGAATTATTCAACATCTCCGGGAAACAGCAGTGGGGGATTAAACAGAGCTTTCTTTAATAAGATTAATTCCGAAATATGAAGCGCAGTTTGGCATATCCCCAAAGATACAAGGCATTTGTATCTATATGAGATTAAAGGAGCTTTTACACAAAGCAATTTTCCTTTTTCAACGTCAAAGAGCTGCTTCGAAGGGGTGGCTTGAAGGAGGCACACGGCAGTGGTGCAAGCTGTATGATGGGAAGGCGGCTTGCTCAGGGAGGGATTGTATACAAGCCTTTCACTAACTGGGACGTGCGAGGCCATTGTTCCCCGGATCACAGGATTACAGAATAAGGGAAGCCATGGATCAGGAATCAAGCTCACAAACACTCCAGACAGGTGGCTCCCTGGTGATAACACTGCATTTTCAGAGATGGCGGCTCAGTACCTCATGAGGTGGCTCTAACAAACAGTAAATAATGACTTTGGTGCTGGAAGCAACAGTGACAGCAAAGATCACAGCCCCCATCTACGAGTCAGATGCTGCACTCAGAGAATAACAAACGGCACAGCCTTCAACCACTAACTGTCCCCTTGGGCTTGCAGCCAGTCGCCCTGGGTCCACTCTGCAGTCACACACAGCATGTGTGCTCTGCACTGGGCTGCAGATCCTTGGAATAGGAGCTTGCTTTCTTTCTCTGTTCTCTTTGTTTCCCTGACCTACATTCATGTTTGCCTTTTTGATCACAACACACAGGTATTTACAGGAATTGGTCTCACACTGCAGCCTGCTGGGTTGGCCTCACCTGCCCAAGCTGCTCAAAACAAAACAAAACAAAACAAAAAAACAAAAAACAAAAAAACCCAAAAAAACAAAACCGTGTGAGTTGGGAGTGTATCACTCAGTAGGTTAGTCAGGCCCTGCAAAATGTGCTCCTGAAAATGATAAACTGCCCGGTTTCCTCCTATCCCCTTCCCCTTTCTTATCTAGAGACAGGGGGAGAAAGAGAGAGAGAGAGAGAGAGAGACAGAGAGAGAGAGAGAGACAGAGACAGAGAGACAGAGAGACAGAGAGACAGAGAGACAGAGAGACAGAGAGACAGAGAGAGATCTAACTCCCTGTGCAAGCATTATCATAAGTGTGCCTTCAAAGCCTGAAGAACTGGGAGTCTGGTGTCTGCTGGAGACAGCGCAGAGAGATGTATTTCCTGGGAATGTAGCGAGGGAGCAGAGCTGCCTTTGCTCTCTTCAGCTCCACGTTCTAAGGGCCTACAGCCTACTGGGCGCTGGTGCACACACTCAAAGTAGGGTTTTCTCTATTTATGGTTCCCATGCAATTACTCTGTGGCAACATCCTCATAGACACAGAAGGGCGCTTTACCATCTCTTGGTGGTTTCTAATCTAGGAGAGTTGACAACTACATTAATCATCACGGAGGGACTGCACTGAAAGACAACAAAATTAGCCTCTTTTTGGTGGGGCAGGAAGAACACAGGTGGGGTTGTTCCTGGACTGTCATAGTTGTGCCTCCCAAGATGGACTGGGTCAAATGAAAGAATGAAACCAGGACTGGTTTGATCCACACCATTGGCTGAGATCTCGAAAGGGTGAAGGATTTTCTGCTCAGGGTCCTCTTAGTAGATGTATCAGGAGAGACAGAGGGTAGAGCTCCTCCCTGGCTCAGTGCAAAGGAAACCTTGAGCTGGGGTAGGTAATTGTGAGACGCCTTCCAACAGACCTGGGGACATCAGACAAGCCAGTTCATTAAAAACTCTGCCTGCGTCTTTTCTGTCAGACTTGATGTGCCCATCAGGAGTGACTTAGCCACTTTTCTCATTGCTGGGATGTAATACTTGACAGGAATAAATTAGGGGAAGATTTATCTTGGCTCACGGTTTCAGAAGGATCAGTCCACCGTGGTAAGGGAGGCATGACAGAGAGTCCCACCGCAGTAGGGGTACTTGGCGGGTTCTTCACACAAAGCCTGAAGCAGGAAGCAGAGAACACAGACTGGGACCAGAAGCAAGTAAAACCTCCAGTGATCCTAAGTTCCAAAAGCTCCCCAGCTCCCAGAACAGCGCTACCATCTGGGACTCAAGTGTTCAAACACATGGGCTTACAGGGGACATTTAACATTTAAACCACAACACAGTCTCTGCTATTAGTGCTACATCAATCAATACTAAGAGTCAATCTGGCCG
The DNA here is from genome assembly GCF_978045245.1 of Mus caroli. Lineage (NCBI taxonomy): Eukaryota > Metazoa > Chordata > Mammalia > Rodentia > Muridae > Mus > Mus caroli. Next base: position 71,780,608 of record NW_028227267.1, on the reverse strand, counting down.
GTATTTAGTAGTAAGAGGGCAAGAATTCAGGCAATGGAATCACATGACACTGGCACCTCAGAGCTAGAGCAAGCCTTGGTCACATGATCAGTCCTGAATCTGGGGCCTGCTCCCCCAGGCTGTTCTTGTTTCTAGGTTTGTGTAGAGAAATTGGGTCTTTACCCCCCCCCGCCCCCCAGCTCTCACACTGTACCTCTGCAAGTCTCACATCTGTCGGTACATCTGCCTCACTCACAGGATGCAATTCCACCTCAATGCCTGGCTTACTGTGAGCTCTCAACAGAAGTTTGTACACTGAATTGATGAGCTGCAGAAGAGAGGCATACAGGAGACTGAGTGCAAATGGTTTGGAGGTTTCATCTGCTTAACCTTCCAATGGGGTGAGTGATGGGCTCAGACAGTGAAGCCAGGAGTGGATGAAGACATCGTTGAGTGAACCCTGGGACCCCTGGGCTTCCCTGGGATTCTGGAAGCAGGTGTTTAGAAAACCTGCATGAAACAAGGGAGGAGATTTCACTTCTGTCATGGGGAGTCCTACAGTGTTCTGCGAATCCGGAACGCTGCTGTCTGGAACTGTTATTTGGCTCTCTGGCAGGACCCTTGCTGGAAGGCAGCTGCTTTTCCTCTTGAGGAGAACTACTGATGGCCTGCTTCTGTTTTGCTGGTCTGAATCCACCTTCAAACATGCCAGGGACAAACTCTAGATTCCCAAAGCTTCACTAAGCCCTTATGCACCAATTGCTGTAGCCTTTACCACAGACACCCAGTGCCCTGCTGAGAATATTGTCTACGGCTTATTTACTTATTTGGTTTCTTTTTACAAATAGGATTTCAAATATATTGGAATTTGGCCGTTGAAAGGGGGTGACTTTGAGCTTGCAGTCATCGGTACAGAACACTTGTGAAAAGCCAATCTTTGGCTCTGCTCCCTCTTGCCCCTCCCCCAGGCTAGGTAGGGGCGCTGTTTCTCTCAAACCTCCCAAAGGTGAGAGGCAGGGGTAGGTGGGTGGGTGGTGGTGGTGGTAGAAAAAACCTGAGTGACCTGCTTTGAGTCCCAGGGGTAGGCCTGGGCAAGACAAGTTTTAATTTGAGGATTCTTTTCAGTGCCTGGATTCTCTGGAGGAGACGAACCCACCCCTTTATTTGTGCTGGACCAGTAGAACACCACCCTTCACAGGGGGAGAATGATGTCAAGGCAGGAAACAGAAAGATCAAGGTAGTGCAGGAGTAGAAAAAAAAATAGACAAACAAAAAAACAAGCAACAAAGGGGTCTGGGTACTTGGCATATCCCGTTGCTATCCTTGGACTCTGCCACCCTGGACTCTCTCTCCCCATTGCTTCTTCCTTTCCAGGGCCCGCAGGCTGGAGGAGCCCAGGCCTGGCCTTCAGAGCTCTTACCCAATCTTGGATCCTGGCCGCGAGTCAACTGTACCCTTCCAATCTCGAGTTTAAGTCGCTCTTTGTTACCATGGGAACGGAACACGCATCTCCACCACTTCTCTGTTGTTTCGGGCATTCTATACCTTGGACCCTCAGCTTCCTGTTCCCAGCCAAAGGAGGAGAGGGAAGAGGGAGAGGGAGGGAAGGGAGTCTGGCTTCTAAGGTGAAAAGATGGTAGGAGTGCCTCCCAGGGCATCCCGTGTGGACTCACCTGCGCTGAATCCCAGGACCATCATCTCTAAGCACCTGGGTGTCACCGTCCGCTCATCGGCTCCTTTGAGTGCTGTCCATGGGACAGAGAGTTGCCTTTGGGAACATGCATGGGCCTGATCTGGAGTCAGGGGACAGAACCCGGGTGAAATTTACTGATCGTGACTCTGGATGGACTCGCTGGTGTTGCAGGGTGGGTTGGGACAGACGGGGAGGAGGTCAGATGAGCCGATTTGGGTACAGGGGCGGGCATTTCTGGTACGTGTACAGAAGTTTCATCAGAAAGAGAGCTGGGCGTTTGAAATATGAGGCTTTGTTGTGGTTTCCCGTTCTAAATAAGCAATTGTGTTTGCACATGAGTTTGTAATACCAATTCTTTCTTTTCTGAGCGAACCTGACAGGCTGTATAAACTGCAGGTTTCTGTGATGCCTAAGCAGTCACTAGGACTGTGTGTTTATCGTGTGTGTTCCTGGCTCATAGTGCCTCCTGGTGGTCTGGGCTAGACTCCTGGGAAGAGCTGAGAACAACAACAACAAAAAGAAACTCTGCCGGGAAAGTAAGGGGCACAGACCCACATGGAAATCAGCAAATGGAGAGCAGTCGGTGGTCGTTTCTGCTCCTCTCTGGGGCAATGAGGAGACCCAGGCGGGGTTCATAAAAGTTTTGCTAGGCAGGAGAGTGGAGAACTGATCTGGCTGCTTTGGGTATGCTTTAGGTAACAGGTAGACTCAAGGGCAGTGCCAAGGGCTGGTCTGTGAGAATGGGTATAGCGGCCCCTCCCGGCCCCCACCGTCATCTCCAATGCCCTTACATGAATCTAAGTAAAAAAGAGTGCTGCGTGTGTACACACAGCTTCAAGGAAAGTTTCCAAGTCTGTCATTTCAAGCAGTGCCCTTAGCTTCAGGGTCCATACTAGGGTTCCCTGCCTGTCAGCCTGGTGTCTAGAATCTGGGACATTGTTACGGTACAGTCTTCCACAAGGTGGCTCCCACTGGTTTTATGTAGATGGGGTCATTCCTTTGGGGAGATTAAAAAAAAAGATTTATTTATGTATATGAGTGCTCTATCTGCATGCCAGAAGAGGGCATCAGATCCCAGATTGTGATTGTGAGCCACCATGCGGTTGCTGGGAATTGAACTCAGGACCTCTGCGAGAGCATCCAGTGCTTTAATTGCTGAGCCAGCATCTCTCCAGCCCCTGTGGGGATTTTCTTAAACACCGACTACATGCCTATATCATATTAGGAGGTGTTGGGGACATAGATGGAGTGAAACAGAAACATAACAGGTTTTAAGTTATTTAGTGACTTGCCTCCAAATACCACTGAATCGGTCATGGATCTGGGTGGGAATCTATCCGTCTCTTTTCCTTTGGTAGTAATTATCAGCCCTACCTCTGGACCATCTTGCCCCAGGGAAGAAATGCAACCACAATGCTCACTCTTGGCAAAGGCAAACCTAGGACCGTAGTGGATGGAGAGAGGCAGAGAGGCAGGCGGAGGCCCTTGTGAGAGCTGCCTGCCTCTCTGGGTTCAGTAAGGCATGCATGCCATTAGGTCCCTGAACAAAGCATCTTTTCAGACATTTCCTACCCCACAAGGCTGCTTCTAGAGATGCGTTGCTCAGCTATCATGCTGAGCTATTAGAGGCTGATAGGAAAATGGTGATAAGACAAATGTTTTCATAAATCTTGCCATAAGCACCCAATAAAGACAGTTCACTTTTCTGTGGTCGTCTGCCTGACTTGGCTTTTCTTTTCTTTCCTTTCCTTTCCTTTTCTTTTTTTTTCTTGAAGAGCCTAAGAATGGCTTTATTTGTCACTAGAGACTGCCTTTACCTCTTTTTTTTTATTGTGCTTTTTTTTATTACGTATTTTCCTCAATTACATTTCCAATGCTATCCCAAAAGTTCCCCATACACTACCCCCCACTTCCCTACCCACCCATTCCCATTTTTTGGCCCTGGCATTCCCCTGTACTGGGGCATATAAAGTTTGCATGTCCAATGGGCCTCTCTTTCCAGTGATGGCCGACTAGGCCATCTTTTGATACATATGCAGTTAGAGTCAAGAGCTCTGGGGTACTGGTTAGTTCATAATATTGTTGCACCTACAGGGTTGCAGATCTCTTTAGCTCCTTGGATACTTTCTCTAGCTCCTCCATTGGGGGCCCTGTGATCCATCCAATAGCTGACTGTATGTGTTTGCTAGGCCCCGGCCTAGTCTCACAAGAGACAGCTATATCAGGGTCCTTTCAGCAAACACTTGCTAGTGTATGCAATGGTGTCATCGTTTGGAGGCTAATTATGGGATGGATCCCTGGATATGGCAGTCTCTAGATGGTCCATCCTTTTGTCTCAGCTCCAAACTTTGTCTCTGTAACTCCTTCCATGGGTGATTGTTTCCAATTCTAAGAAGGGGCAAAGTGTCCACACTTTGGTCTTCGTTCTTCTTCAGTTTCATGTGTTTTGCAAATTGTATCTTATATCTTGGGTATACTAAGTTTCTGGGCTAATATCCACTTATCAGTGAGTACATATCATTTGAGTTCTTTTGTGATTGGGTTACCTCACTCAGGATGATGACCTCCAGGTCCAACCATTTGCCTAGGAATTTCATAAATTCATTCTTTTTAATAGCTGAGTAGTACTCCATTGTGTAAATGTACCACATTTTCTGTATCCACTCCTCTGTTGAGGGGCATCTGGGTTCTTTCCAGCTTCTGGCTATTATAAATAAGGCTGCGACAACCCTCTTCCGGTCAGAAAAGCACCGGGGCAGCTGGGGCGCAGGGTCAGCTGACACTTGCCAGCTACCCACAACACCCGCCACAGGATCTTAAGACTTCTGGTGAGTGGAGCACAGCTTCTGCTCCAATCCAATTGCGCGGGACCTGAGACTGCATTAGTTAGGGAAGCAGAAACCGGCCTGAGTAGGGCCACAGGCCTCATCCGGCCAGATCAGCGCCGGGGTAGCGGGGTAGCGGGAGAGCAGGGTTGCCTGACACCCGCCAGCTACCCACGACCCCCGCCGCAGGATTTTGGGACTGCTGGTGAGTGGAACACAGCTTCTGCTCCAATCTTTAAACAGTGACAACGATAACAACTAACCCCAGAGATTACCAGATGGCGAAAGGTAAACGTAATAATCTTACTAACAGAAACCAAGACCACTCACCATCATCAGAACCCAGCACCCCCACTTCGCCCAGTCCAGGGCACCCCAACACACCGGAAAAGCTAGACACGGATTTAAAAGCATATCTCCTGATGATGATAGAGGACTTCAAGAAGGACTTTAATAACACACTTAAAGAAATGCAGGAGAACACTGATAAACAGGCAGAAGACAATAAAGAGGAAGCACAAAAATCCCTTAAAGAATTGCAGGAGAACACTGCTAAAGAGTTACAAATCCTTAAAGAAAAACAGGATAACATAATCAAACAGGTAGAAGTCCTTAATGAAAGACAGGAAAACACATCCAAACAGATGATGGAAATGAACAAAACCATACTAGACCTAAAAAGGGAAGTAGACACAATAAAGAAAACCCAAAATGAGGCAACACTGGAGATAGAAACCCTAGGAAAGAAATCTGGAACCATAGATACGAGCATCAGCAACAGAATACAAGAGATGGAAGAGAGAATCTCAGGTGCAGAAGATTCCATAGAGAACATCGGCACAACAATCAAGGAAAATGTAAAATGCAAAAAGATCCTAACTCAAAACATCCAAGAAATACAGGACACAATGAGAAGACCAAACCTACGGATAATAGGAGTGGATGAGAATGAAGATTTTCAACTCAAAGGACCAGCAAACATCTTCAACAAAATTATAGAAGAAAACTTCCCAAATCTAAAGAAAGAGATGCCCATGAACATACAAGAAGCCTACAGAACTCCAAATAGACTGGACCAGAAAAGAAATACCTCCCGACACATTATAATCAGAACAACAAATGCTCTAAATAAAGATAGAATACTAAAAGCAGTAAGAGAAAAAGGCCAAGTAACATATAAAGGCAAGCCTATCAGAATTACACCAGATTTTTCACCAGAGACTATGAAAGCCAGAAGATCCTGGACGGATGTTATACAGACACTAAAAGAACACAAATTCCAGCCCAGGCTACTATACCCAGCCAAACTCTCAATTAACATAGATGGAGAAACCAAAGTATTCCACGACAAAACCAAATTCACACATTATCTCTCCACGAATCCAGCCCTTCAAAGGATAATAACAGAAAAAAACCAATACAAGGACAGGAACCACGCCCTAGAAACAACAAGAAGGTAATCCCTCAACAAAGCTAAAAGAAGACAGCCACAAGAACAAAATGCCAACTTTAACAACAATAATAACAGGACACAACAATTACTTTTCCTTAATATCAATGGACTCAACTCCCCGATAAAAAGACATAGACTAACAAACTGGCTACACAAACAAGACCCAACATTTTGCTGCTTACAGGAAACTCATTTCAGAGAAAAGGATAGACACTACCTCAGAATGAAAGGCTGGAAAACAATTTTCCAAGCAAATGGCATGAAGAAACAAGCTGGAGTAGCCATTCTAATATCTGATAAGATTGACTTCCAACCCAAAGTCATTAAAAAAGACAGGGAGGGACACTTCATACTCATCAAAGGTAAAATCCTCCAAGAGGAACTATCAATCCTGAATATCTATGCTCCAAATACAAAGGCAGCCACATTCATTAAAGAAACTTTAGTAAATCTCAAAGCACACATTGCACCTCATACAATAATAGTGGGAGACTTCAACACACCACTTTCACCAATGGACAGATCATGGAAACAGAAACTAAACAGGGACACAGTGAAACTAAGAGAAATTATGAATCAAATGGATCTGGCAGATATCTACAGAACATTCTATCCTAAAACAAAAGGATATACCTTCTTCTCAGCACCTCATGGTACCTTCTCCAAAATTGACCACATAATTGGTCACAAAGCAGGCCTCAACAGATACAAAAATATTGAAATTGTCCCATGCATCCTATCAGATCACCATGGACTAAGGCTGATCTTCAATAACAAAATAAATAATAGAAAGCCAACCTTCACGTGGAAACTGAACAACACTCTTCTCAATGATACCTTGGTCAAGGAAGGAATAAAGAAAGAAATTAAGGACTTTTTAGAGTTCAATGAAAATGAAGCCACAACATACCCAAACTTATGGGACGCAATGAAAGCATTTCTAAGAGGAAAACTCATAGCTCTGAGTGCCTCCAAAAGGAAACTAGAGAGAGCACACATTAGCAGCTTGACAACACACCTAAAAGCACTAGAACAAAAGGAAGCAAATTCACCCAAGAGGAGTAGACGGCAGGAAATAATCAAACTCAGGGATGAAATCAACCAAGTGGAAACAAGAAAAACTATTCAAAGAATCAACCAATCAAGGAGCTGGTTCTTTGAGAAAATCAACAAGATAGATAAACCCTTAGCCAGACTCACTAGAGGGCACAGGGAAAGCATCCTAATTAACAAAATCAGAAATGAAAAAGGAGACATAACAACAGATCCTGAAGACATCCAAAACACCATCAGATCCTTCTACCAAAGGCTATACTCAACAAAACTGGAGAACCTGGATGAAATGGAGAAGTTCCTAGACAGATACCAGGTACCAAAGTTGAATCAAGATCAGGTCAATGATCTAAACAGCCCTATATCCCCCAAAGAAATAGAAGCAGTCATTAATAGTCTCCCAACTAAAAAAAGCCCAGGACCAGATGGGTTCAGTGCAGAGTTCTATCAGACCTTCAAAGAAGATCTAATCCCAGTTCTTCACAAACTATTCCACAAAATAGAAACAGAAGGTACTCTACCCAACTCATTCTATGAAGCCACAATTACTCTGATACCTAAACCACAAAAAGACCCAACAAAGATAGAAAACTTCAGACCAATATCCCTTATGAATATTGATGCAAAAATCCTCAATAAAGTTCTTGCTAACCGAATCCAAGAACACATCAAAACAATCATCCATCCTGACCAAGTAGGTTTCATCCCAGGGATGCAGGGATGGTTCAATATACGGAAATCCATCAACGTAATCCAGTATATAAACAAACTCAAAGACAAAAACCACATGGTCATCTCGTTAGATGCGGAAAAAGCATTTGACAAGATCCAACACCCATTCATGATAAAAGTCTTGGAAAGATCAGGAATTCAAGGCCCATACCTAAACATGATAAAAGCAATCTACAGCAAACCAGTAGCCAACATCAAAGTAAATGGTCAGAAGCTTGAAGCAATCCCTCTAAAATCAGGGACTAGACAAGGCTGTCCACTTTCTCCATACCTATTCAACATTGTACTTGAAGTCCTAGCCAGAGCAATTCGACAACAAAAGGAGATCAAAGGGATACAAATTGGAAAAGATGAAGTCAAAATATCACTCTTTGCAGATGATATGATAGTATATATAAGTGACCCTAAAAATTCCACCAGAGAACTCCTAAGCCTGATAAACAGCTTCGGTGAAGTAGCTGGATATAAAATTAACTCAAACAAATCAATGGCCTTTCTCTACACAAAGAATAAACAGGCTGAGAAAGAAATTAGGGAAACAACACCCTTCTCAATAGTCACAAATAATATAAAATATCTTGGCGTGACTCTAACTAAGGAAGTGAAAGATCTGTATAATAAAAACTTCAAGTCTCTGAAGAAAGAAATTCTAGAAGATCTCAGAAGATGGAAAGATCTCCCATGCTCATGGATTGGCAGGATCAACATTGTAAAAATGGCTATCTTGCCAAAAGCAATCTACAGATTCAATGCAATCCCCATCAAAATTCCAAATCAATTCTTCAACGAATTAGAAAGTGCAATCTGCAAATTCATCTGGAATAACAAAAAACCTAGGATAGCAAAAACTCTTCTCAAGGATAAAAGAACCTCTGGTGGAATCACCATGCCGGACCTAAAGCTCTACTACAGAGCAATTGTGATAAAAACTGCATGGTACTGGTATAGTGACAGACAAATAGACCAATGGAATAGAATTGAAGACCCAGAAATGAACCCACACATCTATGGTCACTTGATCTTCGACAAGGGAGCTAAAAACATCCAGTGGAAGAAAGACAGCATTTTCAACAAATGGTGCTGGCACAACTGGTTGTTAACATGTAGAAGAATGCGAATCGATCCATTCCTATCTCCTTGTACTAAGGTCAAGTCTAAGTGGATCAAGGAACTTCACATAAAACCAGAGACACTGAAACTTATAGAGGAGAAAGTGGGGAAAAGCCTTGAAGATATGGGCACAGGGGAAAAATTCCTGAATAGAACAGTAATGGCTTGTGCTGTAAGATCGAGAATTGACAAGTGGGACCTCATGAAACTACAAAGCTTCTGCAAGGCTAAAGACACCATCAATAAGACAAAAAAACCACCAACAGATTGGGAAAGGATCTTCACCTATCCTAAATCAGATAAGGGACTAATATCCAATATATATAAAGAACTCAAGAAGGTGGACTCCAGAAAATCAAATAACCCCATTAAAAAATGGGGCTCAGAACTGAACAAAGAATTCTCACCTGAGGAATACCGAATGGCAGAGAAACACCTGAAAAAATGTTCAACATCCTTAATCATCAGGGAAATGCAAATCAAAACAACCCTGAGATTCCACCTCACACCAGTCAGAATGGCTAAGATCAAAAATTCAGGTGACAGCAGATGCTGGCGAGGATGTGGAGAAAGAGGAACACTCCTCCATTGTTGGTGGGATTGCAAGCTTGTACAACCACTCTGGAAATCAGTCTGGCGGTTCCTCAGAAAATTGGACATAGTACTACCGGAGGATCCAGCAATACCTCTCCTGGGCATATATCCAGAAGATGTCCCAACTGGTAAAAAGGACACATGCTCCACTATGTTCATAGCAGCCCTATTTATAATAGCCAGAAGCTGGAAAGAACCCAGATGTCCCTCAACAGAGGAATGGATACAGAAATTATGGTACATTTACACAATGGAGTACTACTCAGCTATTAAAAAGAATGAATTTATGAAATTCCTAGCCAAATGGATGGACCTGGAGTGCATCATCTTGAGTGAGGTAACACAATCACAAAGGAACTCACACAATATGTATTCACTGATAAGTGGATATTAGCCCAAAACTTAGGATACCCAAGATATAAGATACAATTTGCTAAACGAATGAAACTCAAGACGAATGAAGACCAAAGTGTGGACACTGTGCCCCTTCTTAGAATTGGGAACAAAACACCCATGGAAGGAGTTACAGAGACAAAGTTTGGAGCTGTGATGAAAGGATGGACCATCTAGAGACTGCCGTATCCAGGGATCCATCCCATAATCAGCTTCTAAACGCTGACACCATTGCATACACTAGCAAGATTTTGCTGAAAGGACCCAAATATAGCTGTCTCTTGTGAGACGATGCCGGGGCCTAGCAAACACAGGAGTGGATGTTCACAGTCAGCTATTGGATGTATCACAGGGCTCCCAATGGAGAAGCTAGAGAAAGTACCCAAGGAGCTAAAGGGATCTGCAACCCTATTGTTGGAACAACATGATGTACTAACCAGAACCCCGGAGCTCTTGTCTCTAGCTGCATATGTATCGAAAGATGGCCTAGTCGGCCATCAATGGAAAGAGAGGCCCATTGGACTTGCAAACTTTATATGCCCCAATATAGGGGAATGCCAGGGCCAAAAGAATGGGAATGGGTGGGTAGGGAAGTGGGGGGCGCTATGGGGGACTTTTGGGATAGCATTGGAAATGTAATTGAGGAAAATATGTAATAAAAATATTAAAAATCAAAAAAAAAAAATAAAAAAATAAATAAGGCTGCTATGAACATAGTGGAGCATGTGTCCTTCTTACCGGTTGGGACATCTTCTGGATATATGCCCAGGAGAGGTATTGCGAGATCCTCTGGTAGTACTATGTCCAATTTTCTGAGGAACCGCCAGACTGATTTCCAGAGTGGTTGTACAAGCTTGCAATCCCACCAACAATGGAGGAGTGTTCCTCTTTCTCCACATCCTCACCAGCATCTGCTGTCACCTGAATTTTTGATCTTAGCCATTCTGACTGGTGTGAGGTGGAATCTCAGGGTTGTTTTGATTTGCATTTCCCTGATGATTAAGGATGTTGAACATTTTTTCAGGTGCTTCTCAGCCATTCGGTATTCCTCAGGTGAGAATTCTTTGTTTAGCTCTGAGGCCCATTTTTTAATGGGGTTATTTGATTTTCTGGAGTCCACCCTCTTGAGTTCTTTATATATATATATTGGATATTAGTCCCCTATCTGATTTAGGATAGGTAAAGATCCTTTCCCAATCTGTTGGTGGTCTTTTTGTCTTATTGACGGTGTCTTTTGACTTGTAGAAGCTTTGCAGTTTCATGGGGTCCCACTTGTCAATTCTCGATCTTACAGCGCAAGCCATTGCTGTTCTATTCAGGAATTTTCCCCCTGTGCCCATATCTTCGAGGCTTTCCCTCACTTTCTCCTCTATAAGTTTCAGTGTCTCTGGTTTTATGTGAAGTTCCTTGATCCACTTAGATTTGACCTTAGCACAAGGAGATAGGAATGTATCAATTCGCATTCTTCTACATGATAACCACCAGTTGTGCCAGCACCATTTGTTGAAAATGCTGTCTTTCTTCCACTGGATGGTTTTAGCTCCCTTGTCGAAGATCAAGTGACCATAGGTGTGTGGCTTCATTTCTGGGTCTTCAATTCTATTCCATTGGTCTACTTGTCTCTGACTTGGCTTTTCTACCTGGGTGTCCAGAAGGAACATCCATCCATGTGGCCTTGACTGTGGGTGGCCCCTCCCCCAAGCTACCCTTCCTCTAGTCTCTGTCATTCGATAAACAGCTGCGCCATTGCTCAGACCAAGCACCTAGAGATGCTCTCCTGTGTCCCAGGTGAATGCGCTTCTGACTCCTAGGTCCTCTACCCAAACACATATCCAGAGGCGGATCATTCCTTCTGTCTTCCTCTCCTCTGGGAGATTTCACAAGGCTCTTAGTTGGTCTTCTAATTCCCTCCCTCCATAGCTCACAGAGAGAGTAATTCCTTAAAATATATCAGGTCATGGCTTTCCTCCTTCTTTTTAGAAAGATAAAACTCAAGGCCTCCTTTACTGTCCTCCCACTACAATCCCAGCTGTGTTCTGTGACTTCCAGAAGGCTTGGCCTCAGTTCCCCAGGCACCTAAGCTGGGTCACTGTGTGCTGATCACCAGGTGGGGCAGCCTGGGAACTGACCTCACTTCTCTTTCTGTTGTCTGTCCCCTGTCTGCCTCTTTGATTTCCAAAGCAGACTTTCTGTCTTCTCCAGCTGTCGGCTACCAGGTCTCTCATTGGAAGGTTGCTTTTGGCAACAGGAGAACCTACAGCCTAATAGAGGGTCTAGGGACAGCATCTATTGCTTTCCTGTACCTGCCTGACACTTAACACACAGCCAGATGAGCCTAGACTGACAAGACTTTTTCGTAAAGCTTTGCTGGTGACTTCCTTTTACCACTTCTTGCTCCAGGTGACTGCAAATGGACTCAGTGGGATCTGTTTTAACATCTTTCAGAGACAATGGTTTTGAAGGAGCACTTAGCAAATGCTAGGTGTGATTTTTCTTCTTATGCAGCAGGCCCCAGCTTCTTCCTTTAAGGAAGAGGGTACAGGACATGGCTTTAGCCCTTGGTAGTATCCTCATTTCCACCCGCCTTTGCGTCTTGTACTGTGCCTATTTTATTTATTACCTATGTATGTATTTAGTGTGTGCATATTCATGTGGAGTCCAGAGGACACCCTTTGGTATTTTTCATATTTTGAGACAAGGACCCTCAGTGGCCCTAGACTCGCCAAGACTGGCCGGTCAGCAGGCTTCAGGGATCCATCTCTGCCTCCCAAGCACTAGGATTACCAAGCATGTACTACCCTGCCTGGCGCCTTTTATGTGGACTCTGGGGATCTTGCCCTAGTCCTCATTCTTGCAAAGCAACCACTTATTGCCTTAGCTACACTCCAGCCCCCACTGCTTCTTGATTCTCATCCTCTGAATTTCTCCATTCTCCTTCCTAGGACAGTTGGCGTTGATGACAGAACCTCAGAACTTCTAAAGGCTGATATGGGTGAAGAGACATCTTGAGCTGCCATCTCTTCCTTTATATATTTTGAATGTCTGCTTCTCCTACACTTGGAGACTCTTCAAAAGATTATAAGAATCTCTTTGACCTGGGAAGGCTTCTTTGTATATCTTGGGGGTTCTAGACCCCCCACTGGCCTTAAGGAATTGTCCTGTAGGGTGGCAGAGGCCAGGGGTGTTTTCCTGACCCAGGACTAGAGGAACAGATGAAGAATCAAGTCAATGTGTTGCTCTCTTGCTTCCACCATGCAGAGTCCTTGACTACATCTCAAGATGTGAAGGAAAAAAAATTCAGGGAGATACACTGTAGAGCAAAGGGGTGGGGGTGGGGGAGGGGGAAGAGGGACTGACAACTGTAGGCTATGTCTGCCTCTTTGGTGGCTGTCTTAGTTAGGGTTTTACTGCTGTGAACAGACACCATGACCAAGGCAAGTCTTATAAAAAACAACATTTAATTGGGGCTGGCTTACAGGTTCAGAGGTTCAGTCCATTATCATCAAGGTGGGAGCATGGCAGCATCCAGGCTGTCATGGCGTAGGCAGAGCTGAGAGTTCTACGTCTTCATCCAAAGGCTGCTAGTGGAAGACTGACTTCCAGGCAACTGGGGTGAGAGTCTTAAGCCCACACCCACAGTGACACACCTACTCCAGGCAGGTCATACCTATTCCAACAAGGCCACACCTCCAAATGGTGTCACTCCCTGGTCCAAGAATATACAAACCATCACAGTGGCAGAACATATCCAAATTACTGCATCTGGTGGCTGAGATGGATTTTGTTGTTGTTGGATTCTTGGGTTGTTATATTGGTTGTTGTTATATTTGGGTTGAAAATGTTGGCAGGGCAACTGGCTTGTTGTGACACTCATAGGTTATATCTACATTTGCAAGGGACCAACCATAATAATAGCCCTTAGGGCCTATGAGGACAGGGCCTTGGCCCAAGCCTCCACCTTGGGGTCATTAATGATATCCCACGAACAGGACAGATCAATATTAACTTGAGAACATTTTCTCTGGACACTGACTCGTGGGGTGACTTTGTTCTGTAGCAAGCTTGGTCACTTTCCCAGAGTCTTCTATTGTCTCCTGGATGGACATCAGATTGGCTGAGGATAAACCTGAAGCACCCCACTGCTGGGTGGCAGTTGATGTAAAGTCCTTCTTGTAGCTCCTCTTGGATCCTTTTCAAAGCTCTTCCTGGGGGGCCATTGGAAGAAACTCCTTTTCGTGGCACCTGTTTATTACAGGGCTTCTGGCTTTCCACACATGCAGGGATTTTGGAGTAGTGAGTTTCATATTTTTGGCCTCAGTAGTACAACCAGTTTGAAAATCATTAAGTTCTTTCAGTGCTGGAGATTGAAGCTAGGACCTTGTCCTTGTTAGGCAAACATTCTGTCACTGAGCTATATCATATGCAACCCTAAGCAATTTTAAAGGACAGTCATCCATGGTTAAACAGAGCAAACATAATGTCTTCCAATGCAAGGCAAAGCTTTGCTCTAATGCAGAGTCAGTGTGCGTTTGCAGTTGTCTCCAGATGCCCCTGGATAGGAGATTTTGAGGGCATGAAAGCTAGCCCTGCAACTATGAGGGCAGGTCTGCTGCAGGGCACCAGCCCTGTCTGAGGGTGGTGCTCTGGAGTACAGATAAATGGAAGGGTCTGTGGAACCTAGACTGACCATGCTCACCTAGCTCTCCTGTACAGACAATGAATCTTGGTGTAAGAGCCTTTGAATTTATTATCTCGAGATGCAAGCAGCTTTCATAACCTGTTCAAGGGAATGATGCACTCATCAAAGGGAGAAAGTTTCCTGGCTTTGGGAGAGGCGGGCTGTGATTGGGTGCTTGTGCCTCAGTGATTTATAGGCCTCTCTCTCTCTCTCTCTCTCTCTCTCTCTCTCTCTCTCTCTCTCTCTCTCTCTCTAATGCAGTTGGGATTGGGAGTGAAGGTCAGAGTGGGTATTTTAGTAGATGTATTTGAGTGGATTCTAGGTATAAATTATGCAACACTTGAACTTCATCGCAGATACAAATTGAGCACCTCCTTGGCGGTGTTGAGGGAGTTGTGACTGATTTGTGGTTGGCTTGTGTATGAGAATTGGTTGCCCTTCCGTTATGAAAGTATTTTTTCACTTTAGGACAACCGTAATTAATTAAGAGTTCATGGTGGTGGGGTCATGAATGGGAACGCTTGGTGAAATGACCTTTTAAGTGCGTGCCTTCCCACAAGGTCTTCGCGGGAGATTTCTCTCAGAGTTTGAACAGAAATCATCAGAGCCCTTCTGAGTACTTCATGCAACACTTTTACTAGGCCATTAAAGCCATAGCTTGCTTGAGTGGCAGCTGGGACAGTTATCTTTCTGGTGACAAAGCAGAGACGTGTTTAGTTTCAGTTTGAGACTCCTTGTTATCGATTATGGGGGGGATACCTGATTTAACTTCTCTATTTGAAGGTGGTAACACCTCAGCAGCTCAGCTTTTTACCAGCCGTGCTAATTGGATGATGGAGCGGAGAGGCAGCCAGGAACAACGTTCTTCAGAGCTCACTAATCTGTTAGGCCAGTGGTAGGTAGCATGGGCGCCCTGAAGCTTTGACCTGAGCTTTCTCTGAAAGCCCAGAAGCCCCAGGAGCCAAGGCAATTGTTTCCACACCAGGCTTTTAGTGTTAAACATAAATCTTGAGAACACTGCTCTCCTGGGCAAACAAAGACTTCATCTTAAAGCCCCCACCCCCAACCCCTTCTCATTGGCAAGATGTCAACTTAAGCCTGTGGAAGATGGGGAAACTTCCACCGAGGACTCTGTGTGGCTGTTTCTGGGCCAAGTCTGCTGGGATAGGGGGCTGTCTCATTATTGAGAATGTTTGTTTAGAGTCTCAGAGGCAATGTCTGTCCAGTTACATTGTTCCCTTGCATTGTTCCGTCTACATTGGGTACACTAGGACTCAGGAATCCAGCAACATGGTAGACATTTGGGGTTTGCTGTTAAGGACTGGTGTGCTCGAAAACTTAACAATCAGAATCCTATCTTCGGTGCTCACTATGTTGTTTTTTTAAGGGATGCTGTGGGATATCTCTCCTTCTCCTCTTCATGGGGGTGGAGGGTATATTCTCTACTTCCCCCTCCCCGCCTGTAACCCACAGCTCACTCTGCCTGTCTCCCTTCTCATCCCTTGATGTCTTTATTCTTCTTTTTCACTCACTAGACACAGGCAAGATGGGGATGGATGTGAGAGGGAAGGGTAGAGATACAACAGTAGCTGTCTTCCACTGTCCTAAACACTTTCGGTGTATTTCGTCATTTCCCATTTCATGGGCAGAATTGGTCAGCAGCCTCACATTCAACAGGAATTCGGGGACATTTTGAGTGTAATGACTTGGAGAAGCATTTGGTAGAAGCACAGCCAAGAAAAACACTGACATTCTGCAAAGCGTCAAGCTGGGAAGGCCGCCAAACCATGCCACAGGCTGTCTCCAGTACAGGCTGGCTGGGAGGAGGAGGAAGGAGAGCAGGGCTTGTTTCTGAGAGCTTCATCAGCTGTGGTTCCAAATGGAATGCTTTGCCTCCGTGATCTCGCTTGTTCAGGGAGCTATGGATTTGAACAGACAGGTCTGATGTCACTGTCTCAATGATGCCGGCTGTGCCCTTACTGGGTGGGTCCCCTGAAAGGTTGGGACTGTCTTTTTGCTGCTCTTATATGAATGTCTTAATCAGGTCAGGTAGAGAGGGTTTGTATCTAAGTCACCTTAGGCTTGACCTCCTGGTCCTCATGTCCCCAGGAACTCACATAGGCAGAGTCCCTTCTGTACTTGGGAACAGTGACTCCAAAGGCTGCGTGCCAGTGGCGGGGGGGGGGGGGGGGAAGAGTGGTAGGGCAGGCATAGTCTGAGCATTTTTCTATGTTCCACTGTTATTGTGTACATTACACATGTATGTGCACATGCATGTGTGTGTGCTACACATGCCTGTTGGCAGGTGTGCTGGGGGAGGGTTTGCATGCATGTGGGCCCAAGGTCAATGTCAGGAGTCGTCTCCTGTCATGCTTCCAGCTTACTCTCGGAGGCCTCACACCACCTGTCATTTATGTGGGTTCTGGGGACCAGAACTGAAGTCTTCATGCTGTAGAGGCAGCTCCTCAACACGGAGCCATCATCCTGGTGTCACTCTCCACCTTGGCCTTTCTGAAGCACTGACTACACTGCAGACTTGACTCTGTGTGCATTTCCAGTGTTTGCCTTTCTATCTCGACCAGTGGGGAAAGTTTGTAACTGCTCATGAATGAGGACTCAGCTGGTGACCACAGGACTTCCCACCTATTTCTGGTTGACAGCAGCTCAGAACTAACCATTAACACACACCTGGGGGAGTTGTGTGAAACTCTACACACAAGTGCACACTCGTGTGCACGCACAGACACACACCCACACATGCACACACACATGCACGCACGCACACACGCATGCACATGTACTTTATCACTTCATAAAATAATGATCTGATAATATGAAGCTTTATTAAATTGTTATTAGAAGAGTTTTTTTTCAAGCTCTATCAGACACACATTTTTATCAGGATTTTGTGCATTAATAAAATGAGAATTGACTACAATAAATTGGCTTCTCCAGTTTCTTCATCTAGGGTCCACCTAGCTTTTTACGTTGGTTCCAAGGATGATGTGGGCTCTCATACTTAATGGACAAACTTTTTTTTTTTAACTTAGCCAGCAAAATATTTCTTACTTAGGTAGACTCAAAAAATACTTTTTTATAACAATAATTTCAAACTTGAGTGTTAGTAGCTTGGATGAAGCTCCTGAACATAACAATATTCTTCCAAGAGACTCTTCTAACGAGGAAGGGAATGGTACTGTGTGGGAAAACGTGACATTTTAGCTCTGACAGTTTAGGTTATCTAGACTCTAGGTGGAGAAGCTGGAGATATGCATTAGATAATTGATTTCATTCAATTCTCCTTTTTATCAATGCACAAAATTATGATAAAAATTTATGTCTGATAGAGCTTCTGATAAAAAAAAAACCCTCTTCCGATAATGATTAAATAAAGCTTCGGGTTATCAGAGCACTGTGTTATGATTTTATTAGAACTGCCTTTTCTTTCTTTCTGAAATAATGAATAAAATGGCGAGTATTTTGAAATAGAACCCAAGAATCCAAGGAAGTATGCTATGTACATCAGGTGGGAGGAAATCCATTTGCAAATATATAATGGTTGAGAATATATAATTCATGCGCAGAGAAAATATTTGGAGAAAAGAAAAAGAAAACCAAAATCAAAACTGAAACAAAACGGAAAAGCAAGAAGGAAGGAAAGAGTGTTTGGTGGTGAGGCTCCAGGGGCAGCTGAGGAGACTGCGACAGACACAGACCCCTCAGACATTTGTCCACACAGGGCTAATTTTCTATTTTTTTCCTTACATGTTTTTAACATATTATTCCCCATATACAACATCCCAACCTCAGTTTTCCCTCCCTCCTCACCTCCTCCCTCCCCATCCACTCTTTCTCAGTTTTTCTTCAGAAAAGGGCGTGCTTTCCAGGGATATCAACCAAGCATGGTATATCAAGTTGCAATGAGACTAGGCTGACATTCCCTCATATTAGGGCTGGTCAAGGCAACCCAGTAGGAGGAAAAGCAGGCAAAAGATCAGAAATAGCCTCCTGCTCCCACTGTTAGGAATCCCACAAGAACACCAAGCTACAGAACCATAACATATGCGCAGAGGGCCCAGGCCAGACCTGTGCAGGCTCCCTGATTGTTGCTACATACAGTCTCTGCACAGGGCTCATTTCTTGCTCTACTAAAATCCCATCACTGGCCAGTGGGAGGGTGCACCACTCCACTCAGGCCATGTTGAGACTGTGTCTTCAGTTCCTAGCATGGTGCTCAAATAAAAGATGGAAGAAGAGAGCCCAGAAGTTAGAAACCATGAAAGGATGGAAAGTCATTCTTGGCCTTTTAGATGCACTAAGAAATACTTGGAATGACTAATGCTGATTAAATTTCATCCCTATGGAAAACACCAAAAAAGAGATGGGCTTTTCACATGCCATTTCAGAGATGTTGACAAAGTGGCTTGGAAGCCAAGAACCATAGAGGACAGAACAGGAAATTCACTTGAGGAACAAAACCAAGACCTCTGCTAACAGCTTCCCCAACCCCAGCTGAGCCTTACCATCCCTCCCCACAAGATCAGTATAAGCTCTCTGGGCCAGTGGCAGCTGGGAATTCTAGTTGTTTTTCCTAAAGGAGTTTCTACTGGGGCTAGCCTGCCCCTGGATATTTCAGGGTGGATCTGTCTGCTCTCTGTGCCTGATGAGGTACTTGTAATTTAACTTCCTAGGTCATTGCCATTTAGAGATACACATGCTCCCTATAGAGAGGACTGTGCATCACTGGGGGGTTTCTGGGCTTTGAGCTGGGTACAATAGGTTATGTTTCTTGAAGAGATGTTGAGAGTCACGAGACTAAATGACCACTGAAGGAGCAGGATAGCTCACCAAATCCACTTCTCAAATTTCTTCATCTCTACTGAAGTATGGTGGAGCCCCATGACAGATCTGGCTACTGGGAAATAAGCCACACCATGCTGGGATTGGCTGCCTTCCTTCTCTATCTCCCGTTAGACGTGAAGCCCAGGGAGACTTTGGAAGCCAGGAGTCGACAAGGGAAAACAACCCATAGTACAGTTTCTAAGTGATCTGGTAGAACCTCGTGCCTCACACTGGGTGTGTATGTGGGGAATTGGCTTACATACTCTTACGCTTCTTAGATTTCAAGGTGTATCTGTTACAGAAGTAGGTGTCATCCTATTCAGCTGTGTTAGAAGTGACTGGAGACTGCTAGATTAGGAACGTGCGACATAAATATCGAATGGTCAACATTGAAACTAAAGCGACATTGAGAGGAAAATTCTAATTATTTTCTGAAAAATAAAGTGCTGAGCACCCTATCAAAATCTGGGAAATTGGAATTGGGATTAGGGGCGGTGACAGCATTGTGGAATTCCCTGGCCTAGAAGACCCAGTCTTTAGGCAAACACACCGAAGGAGGTGAAAGTTGACAACAGAGGAAAAGACAGAGAGGAGGCAAAGGCAGCTAGAGGAGGGTGGTGAAACAATGAGGAATCTAAGAGCTATCAAGTGGAAGTGTCAAGACATCGCCCACCGGTGTGGAAGTCCCAGCAACTGCAGAACACAGCCCAGGAGAGAGATGCAAGGTACTAATAGTCTAAGCCTTCCACCCTTCAAAAGCAAGCATGTTTTTTGTTTGTAAATTAAAGGAATGAATCATGTTTTTGGCTCTAAGGAAACCCTTATCTTTGGAAGAAAATAGAGATTTTAGAGGTCCCATTCCCAGTCATAGTCCAAATAGCATTAACATTTTATTTTTATGTTACAATTTTTATGTGTGTGATGTGTGTGTAAGTGCATGTGTGTGTGTGTGTGTGTGTGTGTGTGAGAGAGAGAGAGAGAGAGAGAGAGAGAGAGAGAGAGAGAGAGAGAGAGAGAGAGCAATGTACTTAGTGGTACTTAGTGTGCATGCAGAGGTCAGAAGACATCCCGTGGAAGTTGTTCTCTTCTTGCACCAAGTGGATACAGGGAATGAGCTTGGGTCCCCACAGGCTTGCAGGAAGTGCCTTCACCTGCTGAGCCAGCCCCTTTGTACCTTTATTATTAAAGAAGATAGATAAAATAAAGAATTTTTCTCCATTAAATTAAGGAATTTTAAAAGCCATTAATAAATCTAAAATAAGAAAGAAATCTGAGACACATTTGGAGGTGTGCAAGGCTCTTAACATTGTTTCTCTGAAAAGAGATCAATAAAAATAAAAACAAATTATTAACAAGCAAGCTGAATAATGTTCAGGAGGGGGAAAGGAGGGTGGGGGGGAGGGGGTCGAGAGTGAGGGAAGTAGGGAGGGTGAGAAAGAGAGATGGAGGAAGGGAGGGAGAGTACGAAGCCGTGTGCTAGATTAATCACTGAAAAGCTTAACAACTCACTCAAAACAAACCAAAATTTGAGTTACTAAATTGACTGAAGCCATTGGAAGCTTGAATAGACCAACTAATTACTAGGGAAGAAATTGTAAAAGGAAAAAAAGCCAGGTAAGTTTTACTGTTGAAATATATCTATCTCCTTCTCCCTCTCTCCCTCCCCCCTCCTCTCCCTCCTCCCCTCCTCCTCCTCCTCCTCTCCCTCTTTTCTCCTTCTCCTTCTCTTCTTTCTCCTCCTCCTCCTCTTCCTCCTCCTCCTGGCTATTTATTACCGGAGCAGGGTCTTAGGCTGGTCTCACATTAGCTATGTAGCTAGAGATGACCTTGAGCTTTGGATCCTTCTGTTCCTGCTTCCAGAGTGTTGGGATGATCAACCGCCCCCCCCCCCAGTTGTGTACACATACTCATTATATACAGGCACATACACACATGCACACAATTAAGATTAAAATTTAAATATTTTTTGAAGGACAAGGACAGTATTGACACAATTTATCCCATCAACAAAGAGAAAGCAGTCAGATGAGATAGGGGTGTCCTTCCTCGGACAGAGTCAGCAGCCGTTCTCATGTGCAATGAGTGTGGTTAGTTGAGAAGGTTTGGTAGATACTGTGGGTGAGTCCTGTCTAAGTCCATTACTGAGCCCAAAGAAGTAAAGTACCTGTTTTCTTGAAGATAAGGGCTTCAGTGTGACAGTGCTTCCTGAAGCCAGTGGTTGGCTTTCTAGTAAAGCTTTTCCCAATCTGATAAGAAGGAATCCTTATAGCTGGGCCATCTCTTTTTCTCTTCTTTCTATCTTGGATGTGACG
Source organism: Mus caroli (assembly GCF_978045245.1). Lineage (NCBI taxonomy): Eukaryota > Metazoa > Chordata > Mammalia > Rodentia > Muridae > Mus > Mus caroli. Next base: position 71,758,944 of record NW_028227267.1, on the reverse strand, counting down.
GTGGCGTCTGTCTCTGTAGGATTCATTCTGTAACTGCGAGGCAGCAAGCTGGAGGAACAGGGCCAACTCAGTCACAGATATTTCACTTCTGATTTTGTTGAGCTAGCAAATCAACAGCAGTGATTGTCTCTAAATATCTGTTTAGATTCTAGTGGAATCTCAGTTACTTACATCCAAGCTATGTCAAAATGACGAGGATCAATAATAGAAACAAGCAGCAAATTTTATCCTGAGTAATAAGAAAACAATAGATATTTTAATTAAAACCAAGCAAAAGGTGCATAGGCCTACCTCCTCTTACCATTATTATTCCATAGCTTTCTAGAAGGCTGAGGGGCATAGAGCACGATAAACAAAGTAAACAAACAAACAAACAAACAAAAAAACCCATAGAGATACAAAATAAAGTAGAGCAAGATGGAATTAGCAAAAGCCCATCCGAAGGCATCAAACAAGACTCTGGGATTAACTGCACAGAATGTGGACTAGTATTTTTGTAAGTTAATGAAGTGAGATCAGTTGTAAAGCCAGCTGGAGATTTGGAGATGGGCTATGCTGTCTAAATCAATTCTGTGCTCCTTGGTAGAACATAGGAGCTGGCTTCTGAATTTCCCAGTTCTTCGTCCCAGTTTATCAGAGGAGACTAACCTAGGACGATAATGAGGATATGTCCATCCATCAGCCCCTCCTGCGCAAGTCAGCCTCTGTGCAGATTTCAACACCATTGCTGATCAGCTCAGAGCAGAACTTTTTATCAAAATAAGCAACAAACCCATAGAACTGTGTCAATTTTTGCTTACAGTGTGATTTTCTCAGGTATCTAAGAGTTTTTGGTTAAAAAAAAAGAAAGAAAGAAAGAAAGAAAAGAAAAGAAAAACACTAGAACTATTACCAAATTTACTGAAGTCTTTACATATCAGTTAAACACAAACCAATAACTTGTATTCATTTCAGCAATACTTAGACAGGGCTGAAAATGTTCATTAACTGTAGCAGTAAATGCTATTACATATCTGTGAAAATGTGTCGGCTATTCTTGGTTGTCAACTTGACTACATCTGGAATTAACTAAAACTCAAAAACGTTGGAGGGCCCACCTGTGAGGGATGTTTGCTTAAATGGAAATGGGAAGATCCACTTCTAATCTGGATCTTTAAGGTAGGAAGACACACCGCTAATCCAGACCGTTAGAGCTGGGAAAACACACCTCTAACCTGGGCCACACCTTCTTTTTTTTTTTTTTAATATATTTTATTACGTATTTTCCTCAATTACATTTCCAATGCTATCCCAAAAGTCCCCCATACCCTCCCCTCTCTCCCCCATTTCCCTACCCACCCATTCCCATTTTTTTTTTTTTTTTTTTGGCCCTGGCGTTCCCCTGTACTGGGGCATATAAAGTTTGTGTGTCCAATGGGCCTCTCTTTCCAGTGATGGCCGACTAGGCCATCTTTTGATACATATGCAGCTAGAGTCAAGAGCTCTGGGGTACTGGTTAGTTCATAATGTTGTACCACCTATAGGGTTGCAGGTCCCTTTAGCTCCTTGGGTACTTTCTCTAGCTCCTCCATTGGGAACCCTGTGATCCATCCACTAGCTGACTGTGAGCATCCACTTCTGTGTTTGCTAGGCCCTGGCATAGTCTCACAAGAGACAGCTATATCAGGGTCCTTTCAGCAAAATCTTGCTAGTGTATGCAATGGTGTCAGCGTTTGGAAGCTGATTATGGGATGGATCCCTGGGTATGGCAGTCTCTAGATGGTCCATCCTTTCGTCACAGCTCCAATCTTTGTTTCTGTAACTCCTTCCATGGATGTTTTGTTCCCAATTCTAAGAAGGGGTACAGTGACCCCACTTTGGTCTTCATTCTTCTTGAGTTTCATGTGCTTAGCAGATTGTATTATATATCTTGGGTATCCTAAGTTTTGGGCTAATATCCGCTTATCAGTGAGTACATATTGTGTGAGTTCCTTTGTGATTGTGTTACCTCACTCAGGATGATGCCCTCCAGGTCCATCCATTTGCCTAGGAATTTCATAAATTCATTCTTTTTAATAGCTGAGTAGTACTCCATTGTGTAAATGTACCACATTTTCTGTATCCACTCCTCTGTTGAGGGGCATCTGGGTTCTTTCCAGCTTCTGGCTATTATAAATAAGGCTGCTATGAACATAGTGGAGCATGTGTCCTTCTTACCGGTTGGAACATCTTCTGGATATATGCCCAGGAGAGGTATTGCTGGATCCTCCGGTAGTTCTATGTCCAATTTTCTAAGGAACCGCCAGACTGATTTCCAGAGTGGTTGTACAAGCTTGCTATCCCACCAACAATGGATGAGTGTTCCTCTTTCTCCACATCCTCGCCAAGACCACCAACAGATTGGGAAAGGATCTTTACCTATCCTAAGTCAGATAGGGGACTAATATCCAATATATATAAAGAACTCAAGAAGGTGGACTCCAGAAAATCAAATAACCCCATTAAAAATGGGGCTCAGAACTGAACAAAGAATTCTCACCTGAGGAATACCGAACGGCTGAGAAGCACCTGAAAAAATGTTCAACATCCTTAATCATTAGGGAAATGCAAATCAAAACAACCCTGAGATTCCACCTCACACCAGTCAGAATGGCTAAGATCAAAAATTCAGGGGACAGCAGATGGGCCACGCCTTCTGAAGGAAGTCTGTATCAGGACATAGAAGAAGGAAGCTTTTGATCTTTGTCTGCTTGCTCTTGCCTTGCTAGCAAGTCCATTCCTTTTCTAGTATTAGAGCCGATTTCTCTGGGATCCCAGCATATACTGAAGACCTGATGAGACATCCAGCCTTGTGGACTGAGTGACTCCTGGAGTCTTCAACTGTTTGATTAGCCAGTCACCATTGGATAAGCTGCACCACAGTGTGTAAATCATTCTAATAAATCCCATATATATGTATTCATTCTATACGTTCTGTTACTCTACAGAACCCTAATACAAACCTTTTAATAGAATAAAACCCATACAATGAAAAACATAGAATAAGTGAAGAGTGAAATCAAGGTCCTTGAAGGGAAAGCATGACTTCTGCAAATGATCAGTTCCCCCAAGCTAACATTAACTTAAGGGAATTTCAGATAGAAACCTTCCAGTGCCGGATTGGCTAAATCAGTGGTTTTGAATTGGGTAATGTGATCTTAAAAGTTATTTGAGAGAATCATTGTATCTCAGGTTACTGAAAAATATGAGCAACACAGGGAGGGGAACTAGACTTTAGAACACAGCTCTAAAGCTACAGTAATCGAACCAGTGAGGCCTGAGGATTATAAGGAGAAATAAAGAGGCAGAAGGGATTTTTTTTTCTTTTTTCAACTTTTTATTAGGTATTTTCTTCATTTACATTTCAAATGCTATCCCGAAAGTCCCCTATACCCTCCCCCAACCCCCCTTCCCCTACCTACCCACTCCCACTTCTTGGCCCTGGTGTTCCCCTGTACTGGGGCATATGAAGTTTGTAAGACCAAGGGGCCTCTCTTCCCAGTGATGGCCGACTAAGCCATCTGGCAGAAGGGATTCTACGCACTAAGTGGATCCTGGTTTCCTTAAAGATGCACCTGGGGAATATTTAGTTGATTTTTAATTCCTAACATAGACTAGAATAAAATTTTGATGAACTAAAATATTAATATAAAGATGAATAAAGTCATAAAAGGAATTTGAGAAACTGCAAATATAGTCTAGGATTTGGGGAGAATTTTCTTTTTTTTTTAATTTTTAATATTTTTATTACATATTTTCCTCAATTACATTTCCAATGTTATCCCAAAAGTCCCCCATAGCGCCCCCCACTTCCCTACCCACCCATTCCCATTCTTTTGGCCCTGGCATTCCCCTATATTGGGGCATATAAAGTTTGCAAGTCCAATGGGCCTCTCTTTCCATTGATGGCCGACTAGACCATCTTTCGATACATATGCAGCTAGAGACAAGAGCTCCGGGGTTCTGGTTAGTACATCATGTTGTTCCAACAATAGGGTTGCAGATCCCTTTAGCTCCTTGGGTACTTTCTCTAGCTTCTCCATTGGGAGCCCTGTGATACATCCAATAGCTGACTGTGAACATCCACTCCTGTGTTTGCTAGGCCCCGGCATCGTCTCACAAGAGACAGCTATATTTGGGTCCTTTCAGCAAAATCTTGCTAGTGTATGCAATGGTGTCAGCGTTTAGAAGCTGCTTATGGGATGGATCCCTGGATACGGCAGTCTCTAAATGGTCCATCCTTTCATCACAGCTACGAACTTTGTCTCTGTTACTCCTTCCCTGGGTGTTTTGTTCCCAATTCTAAGAAGGGGCACAGTGTCCACACTTTGGTCTTCATTCTTCTTGAGTTTCATGCGTTTAGCAAATTGTATCTCATATCTTGGGTATCCTAAGTTTTGGGCTAATATCCACTTATCAGTGAATACATATTGTGTGAGTTCTTTTGTGATTGTGTTACTTCACTCAAGATGATGCCCTCCAGGTCCATCCATTTGGCTAGGAATTTCATAAATTCATTCTTTTTAATAGCTGAGTAGTACTCCATTGTGTAAATGTACCATAATTTCTGTATCCATTCCTCTGTTGAGGGACATCTGGGTTCTTTCCAGCTTCTGGCTATTATAAATAGGGCTGCTATGAACATAGTGGAGCATGTGTCCTTTTTACCGGTTGGGACATCTTCTGGATATATGCCCAGGAGAGGTATTGCTGGATCCTCCGGTAGTACTATGTCCAATTTTCTGAGGAACCGCCAGACTGATTTCCAGAGTGGTTGTACAAGCTTGCAATCCCACCAACAATGGAGGAGTGTTCCTCTTTCTCCACATCCTCGCCAGCATCTGCTGTCACCTGAATTTTTGATCTTAGCCATTCTGACTGGTGTGAGGTGGAATCTCAGGGTTGTTTTGATTTGCATTTCCCTGATGATTAAGGATGTTGAACATTTTTTCAGGTGCTTCTCTGCCATTCGGTATTCCTCAGGTGAGAATTCTTTGTTCAGTTCTGAGCCCCATTTTTTAATGGGGTTATTTGACTTTCTGGAGTCCACCTTCTTGAGTTCTTTATATATATTGGATATTAGTCCCTTATCTGATTTAGGATAGGTGAAGATCCTTTCCCAATCTGTTGGTGGTTTTTTTTTGTCTTATTGATGGTGTCTTTAGCCTTGCAGAAGCTTTGCAGTTTCATGAGGTCCCACTTGTCAATTCTCGATCTTACAGCACAAGCCATTACTGTTCTATTCAGGAATTTTTCCCCTGTGCCCATATCTTCAAGGCTTTTCCCCACTTTCTCCTCTATAAGTTTCAGTGTCTCTGGTTTTATGTGAAGTTCCTTGATCCACTTAGACTTGACCTTAGTACAAGGAGATAGGAATGGATCGATTCGCATTCTTCTACATGTTAACAACCAGTTGTGCCAGCACCATTTGTTGAAAATGCTGTCTTTCCTCCACTGGATGTTTTTAGCTCCCTTGTCGAAGATCAAGTGACCGTAGGTGTGTGGGTTCATTTCTGGGTCTTCAATTCTATTCCATTGGTCTATTTGTCTGTCACTATACCAGTACCATGCAGTTTTTATCACAATTGCTCTGTAGTAAAGCTTTAGGTCCGGCATGGTGATTCCACCAGAGGTTCTTTTATCCTTGAGAAGAGTTTTTGCTATCCTAGGTTTTTTGTTATTCCAGATGAATTTGCAGATTGCACTTTCTAGTTCGTTGAAGAATTGAGTTGGAATTTTGATGGGGATTGCATTGAATCTGTAGATTGCTTTTGGCAAGATAGCCATTTTTACAATGTTGATCCTGCCAATCCATGAGCATGGGAGATCTTTCCATCTTCTGAGATCTTCTATAATTTCTTTCTTCAGAGACTTGAAGTTTTTATTATACAGATCTTTCACTTCCTTAGTTAGAGTCACGCCAAGATATTTTATATTATTTGTGACTATTGAGAAGGGTGTTGTTTCCCTAATTTCTTTCTCAGCCTGTTTATTCTTTGTGTAGAGAAAGGCCATTGATTTGTTTGAGTTAATTTTATATCCAGCTACTTCACCGAAGCTGTTTATCAGGCTTAGGAGTTCTCTGGTGGAATTTTTAGGGTCACTTATATATACTATCATATCATCTGCAAAAAGTGATATTTTGACTTCCTCTTTTCCAATTTGTATCCCTTTGATCTCCTTTTGTTGTCGAATTGCTCTGGCTAGGACTTCAAGTACAATGTTGAATAGGTATGGAGAAAGTGGACAGCCTTGTCTAGTCCCTGATTTTAGAGGGATTGCTTCAAGCTTCTCACCATTTACTTTGATGTTGGCTACTGGTTTGCTGTAGATTGCTTTTATCATGTTTAGGTATGGGCCTTGAATTCCTGATCTTTCCAAGACTTTTATCATGAATGGGAGAATTTTCTTAAGACTGAAAATCTAAAACCCATAAAAGGAAAGAGACATGCTTGATATGTAATATAGAGACTGTATGAAGGGCATTTGACAACATACAAAAACCCACATCTACAATACTCTCATGAGTTTGACCTAGGCACCTAGGCACAAGGAAGAGGAAGAATTAAAGAATAAGAACAGGAAAAAAAAAGGTAAGAAAATTCTCTTTCAGCGAATACCAACGTCTGGAGATGTGAGCTCCCATTCACCAGTAATAAATGGGTGCTACCAGATGAGATGAAATTTAGAGATACAACTTCAAATTACCTTAACATCTATTTTATTGTCAATTTGTATGTATATACATGATTGCATGTGTCTCTCTCTGTCTGTGTTTGCATGTGCACAAACATGTGCATGTTTGTAGAGATCAAAAAGCAACTTTGATGAGTGAGTTCTCTTCTTCCACTGTGGGTTCTGAGCAGTGAACTCAGGAGCCTGATGGTGATGGGGGCCAGGTCTGTGCATGTGAGAAAGGGTAATTTCCAGTTTGAGTCTTTTTTCTTGCACTTACTTCTTAAGGGAGAGCAGAGGCTGGAAGGTCATGGTCATTGCCTGGTGGTCAGGACATCTAACTTCAGAGAAGTTACCCATCTTATTGCCCCAGCTGACATCTTTGGGTTGATCATCTGCTCTTGTCTTTGACATAGAACACCCACGGTGACAGCTGGGACCTGTGATGAGCTCTTGCTGTCATTATCCATAGACTGTAGGAGGCCCCATCAGAATCTGTGAGGCCTGTCCTCAGTAGGATGTGAGATTTTCTTCTTGTCTCTACAGAAAACCACTCTTGATTGGTCATTCTGTTTGTGAGAAGGAAATCATTTGCAAGAAAGACTGCTGAACAGCTTAGCAATTCTAAAAAGCCTGAAAGCTTCTACCAGAAACTTGCATTGAGTCAGTGAGTGTGGGCAGTGAATGTTAGATAAGCCACAGTAGAATGTTCCAGTAAACCTTTTGGCCCTTTAACATTTAGCACACCCTCCTGTAAAGGCCAATAGAGTCAATCAGAAAGAAATTACTCTCAGCCTCAGACGACTCAGAATTGGGATATATATGATAAGCACAGGTGTGTATGTGTGAATGTGTGTGTGTGTGTGTGTGTGTGTGTACACAGGTGCATATCTTTGCCTTTCTCCTGCACAATGTTTTAGGAGTGTGGTAGGTTTCCATAGAATCAGTATACATACTCACTGATGCTGATTTCAGTCAATCTCTAGTTCACCTGTTTATTAAAATAATTTCATTAGCTGGTTGAATCTTGTGCAGGTTTGATGTAGGTAGCCATAGCTACTGGGAGTGCACATGTACAACAGCCATGAAACCCAGAAAAAAGGCAATCTGTGGCACCCCTTTCCTTCTCCCACCTTTTCCATACCAGAATATATTGGAAAAAATAAAAACTAGGAAACAGTAATATCACCAATTTATAACATGCTGTGGTGGCAATGAATTTTGAGGACGTTAATTTTGTTTTTAACAATCAATACGATTCTCAGCAGTGTGGCAAGAATGAACACAGGGGCCGGCTAAGGACTAGCCTGTGGCTCACAGATAATGGTCCAGTTTTACAGATGTTAACACAGCCATGGCAGTAGTGTGTGTGTGTGTGTGTGTGTGTGCGTGTGTGTGTGATACTCAGGAACAGTGGTATGAAGCACCCTTCTGCTAAGGCCATTGGACACATTGGAAATAGAGTTCCAATTTGGACACATTGGAAATAGAGTTCAGTAGAAGGGTGCTCATATTTCTTCAGATCAGTCTGGTTTTGTGTTATCTGCTAACAGGATGCGCCATGCTGGCTTTTCCCATTTGTATGCATACACGTCAAGAATAAACACCATCAAATCTTAAGAAGAGTGTGTGGGGTAAAGTGTTTGCCTTGAAGGCACAAGGACTTGGGTTTGACTCCCAGCATCCACACAAAACAAAATGTGGGCCCATTGGCCCATGTTTCTCACCCAGGCTGCTTTGGCAAGCTCCTGGTCAGTGAGAGATCCTCCTAAGGTGAGTAACCCCCGAGGAACTGAACTTGAGGTTTTCCTCTGGTCTCTACACACACATATGTGTGCACCTATACACAGATGCACGCACGCACACAGAGAAGAGCATGTGCCCCATTTGGTCCCAGACATGCCATTTACAGACAGCAAAACTGGTTTTGCCCCATAGTCCTTGAGATGGATTTTTCACCCAGAAGTTCTGCTCTCAGCAGGACCCCATAGGCTCCAAGATGATAGAAAGAGATAGTTGTTGTTGTTATTTGTGAAAGTCTTATTATGTAATCCTGCATAGCCTGGATCCCACAGAGATCAACCTGCCTCTGTTCTGTCCTCCAAGTGCTGGGATTAAAGGTATGGGCTATTACATCCGTGTCTTTTGTTGTTTGTTTGTTTTTAAATGAGAAACATTAACACCACAACCAAATAGACTTTGACACAACAAAACCAAATTCTGAAGCGGGACTGGGAGAATTTGTGGTAGAGATTTGGGCCAGTTTCCTTCCTCGTGGGCCACACCATCCCCGTTCCCTGACAGCAGCAAGCACAGGAGTCCTTCGGCAGGGTAGCCTGGCATGGCAGCCCTATCAGGGCAGGTGTGACTGACAGGACTGTCTCAGTGGCTATGTGCTTCCACATAATCAAAGGGGAACGCTGACACTGGAATTCAGAGGCAGAAGGACCCCGGAAGTAACCGAGTCCCACCTACCGTAGGATGTGCTGATTGACAGCAGCAGCTGATTTGGAAGAACAATCATTGGCAGCTGGCATGGATGCGGGAAGGAGGAGGAGACGTTTGGGACAAGGGCAATTTTCAAGAGCATCCTGTGATCCCAGCACTCAGGAGATAGAGGCAGAAGGAACAGAGGGGCGAGGTTATCCTGCGATACTCAACGTGTTTGAGAACAGTCCAGGATATATGAGGCCCCTGTTTCAAAAACCAAAACAAAAATAAAAGAACAACAATAAAAAAACGTTTAAGGACTTAATCATTTCTTATTGGTACTGTTCCTCTCATCCGTTTATCAAGCAGGCCTAACCCTGCTCAGCTTCCCAGATCAGGCACATTCACTGTAGTACAGCTATGGGATTGTTTCTAACAAAGCACAATTTGATTTTTCTTATAGGCAGGTAAGAGTCAGGTTGACAGTGACTCCTATAGCGGAGTTCACAGGCTTGTAGTCTTAGTTCTCTTTCAAAGTATTTGGGATAATGGCGGGGGTGTAGCCCTAATTTAAATGATGGCTTGAATTGAGCCTAGTCTTAGAGGAAGGCAGGTGGTGGTTCCTGAGCACTGACCAGGGGACAGAAGCAACCAAGAGCAGCATCTTATTAGGCCCACGCTGGGCATGAGGGACCGTCAATCAACTAGATGCCTCTCGGTTAGCAAGGCTCGTACTCACTTCATGAGGTACTGCCTCTCTCCAGCAGCCCTCCCACCATTACTCAGTCATACAGCCCTGATCTTGACAGTTCTTCATTAGTCCCCTGAGAAGACTTTTCTCTGGCTCTAACCATATAGCAGGGAACGGGAGTCTGGCTGCTGATTGGGGAGGGAAGACGCGTATAATCATTCAGCTTGTATTAGCACAGAGTGGAGTGACAAGCCTGCAGTTCATGTTCTCACAAAGATGATGAGCTGCCTCAAACCAGCAATTTGGCCAAAAAAAAAAAAAAAAAAAAAAGTCTACAAGACTCCAAGTGAATTTGTCACTGTCTGTTCCCCTCCTCTTTCCTAAGTGTTAATGCAAAATTGCAGTTGAGTTTAAGATATTTTGAAATCGTCTTTTCTGGCATTCATTGATACCCCAGTAGAAGCAAAATGCTAAGTACCATATACATTGCTTATGTAGCCAGATAAGTCTTGAAACAGTGTTCGTGTTATGTATTTTTTTTTAATTTTTCTTCCTTCCTTCCTTCCTTCCTTCCTTCCTTCCTTCCTTCCTTCCTTCCTTCCTTCCTTCGACTTTGCAGTCTCCCCTGACCGGACTTAGAAACCATCTCATCTTGAAGTTTTCAGTAAACCATTGCTGCTGTGTTGATGTGGCTAACGTTGCCCGTGGTTGTGCTTAGACTTTTTAACAGCTGCAGGCAAATGTGCTTTCTCCGGAAGAGAGTGAATAGCATCTGATTTCAGGATTTGTTCGAATGTTCTTTGATGTCTGGAAAAATTTGAGGAAAGACAATCTAAACCAAGGGGCTGGGCAAGGACACAGAGGTGTGCGCTCTGAGGAAGTTCTAGGAGATGCGATCAAAAGCCTCTGCACAGCCGGGCGTGGTGGCGCACGCCTTTAATCCCAGCACAGGGATTAAAGGCAGAGGCAGGCGGATTTCTGAGTTCGAGGCCAGCCTGGTCTACAGAGTGAGTTCCAGGACAGCCAGGGATATACAGAGAAACCCTGTCTCAAAAAAACCAAAAACCAAAAACCAAACAAACAAAAGCCTCTGCACCCCAGATAGGACACCCCCTGAAAACAGGAAAACTATCCCATCCAAAGTAGCTTGGTCAAGCAGAAAGCTTACTGGGGTGACTGACAGAAGTGTGGGTGATGGGTTACAGCACAGCTGCAGCACTGAGCAGCCCACTCCTGCCTGGTGATGTCGCCTGGAGCTCACTGCGGAGCTTCAGAGGCTCAGCCAGTCAAAAGGTCTCTTGTCCCAGCAACTGTTACTGCTAATGTAACCACTGGGAGGGGCCTTGGGAATCTTTTAAGTTTCAGCAGCTTCTGGAGGCCTCCATTGGTTATCTCTCCAGCCTTAATGAAATGTTTTAATGCTGAGGAAACAGGGACAAAGCAGCATACTTCAAAAATTCAGACATAAACATCTCTTGGATTGCAAAGGACAATGTTTCAGGTCTGGGAGCCTTAGAACCTCCCAGAAGTGGGATTTGTCTGTGAGCATCTGACATCACGTAAAGGAAAGGAGAGGACCCGCGGCAGGACGCAGAGTAAAGGGTAGTGGACTGGTGTGTGAGGGTTTCCATCTCTGGGAAGAGACACCATGAGCAAGGCAACTCTTACAAAGGACAACATTTAATCGGGGCTGGCTTACAGCTTCTGAGGTTCAGTCCATCATCATCATGGCAGGAAGCATGACAGCATCCAGGAAGGCATGGTACTAGAGGAGCTGAGAGTTCTACATCTTCATCCAAAGGAAGCCAGGAGCAGACTGTCTTCCAGGCGGCTAGGAGAGTCTCAAAGGCCACGCCACAGTGACACACTCCAACAAGGCCACACCTCTTAATAATGTCACTCCCTGGGCCAAACATATTCAACCGGATTTTGTGCCTCTCCTTTAGGTCATTAAGTTCTGAGTAATTCTGAGTATACACAGTTTTCAAAGGGTGATGGGCACATCGTTTACTTTTGCCAGCACAAAGGACAGAATCCCAAGCAAGCACTACTAACTAGGGAAGGGACAGTCTCTGTCTTTTTTGCAGAACATCTCCGGTATCTGAGGCTTTCACTGCCTGTTCTGTGTTGCTGTAGTACATTGTCCCCTGGGAATGACACAGCTATGACTGTCTTGAGATTAAAGCAGCTGACTTTCGAGAGGTCAGGCGTTTCTTTACTGGCAGTGGTAATGGTTTGTTCTTCTCAGCCTTCTTCAATCCTTTCTTTTTATGTGTGAGTACTCATTTGTATGAAGATTTGGTCATTTCTTGAAACTAAGGCTAGGCATGCCTCCTTAGCAGCAGGAAAAAGCCCGTGTGTGGAACCTATCATCTGCTCTGAGAAGCTGGACCGGGCAAGAGGGCAAGGGATTGTACCAGGAAAAGCCTGCAACAGCTCCTTGCTGCTGTTGTCAATAAAGGTAATTATAGTTAAAGAGCCCTGTCCCCCAAGGAGCTCAGACACTTCATAGACACTATCCCACTGACACCTATAAGGAGAGTGTGACACAAAAGAGCACTCATTGTTTTAAAGATGGAGACCTTCGCCTTGGGAGGCAGAGGCAGCTTGACTCACATAGAGCAGGCTTTGCTGTGGAGGCTCTCTGATCTTTGATGAGGCATGCTAGTCAGCTTTCTCACCAAGGAGATCCACCTTCCTCAATAGGGCTTTCCATGCAGAGAGATCTCAGAGACTGGCTATTCCTCCATCCCTTTTTCCCTCTCCCTTCCTCTCTTTCCATCTTTTCCTCTCTCCCTCTCATCCTTCCTCCTGAGCTCCCTCTCTCCATCTTTCCCTTCCTTCTTCCTCCCTCTTTCCCCCCTCTCCCTCGCTCCCTCCCTTCCTCCTCCCCTCTCTATCTACCTCTATCTCGTGACTTGCTGTAAAAATCATATCCAAGGAAAGATAGAAGATCAAAGGCTAATATTGCGCAATGGCCACGAGACAGGGGACAAACTAAGACAAAGATGCTGGAAACCGTGAGTTGTGAACTCAGTCACAGTAAAGGAGAGCGTTGGGTTCTGTGATTCCTGCTTTATGATGGTGAGCATCTAACAAAATAAAATATAGGAGGCCAAGGGAGTGTAGGTGTGTGAGTTCAAGTGAAATAGCAAGGCAGATGCAGACTGATGGCTGATCATGGAGAGTGACTGCTCACTCCTAACATGCCTTCCCTCCTCAACCCTCACTAGTTAGTGGAAGGAGAAATGAGGTTAAAGTTATTAGGGCAGCTTTGTGAGGGGCAGTGAGAACAGAAAGCTCTGCCAGGCCACCTTTTCCTCTCTCCCTCTCATCCTTCCTCCTGAGCTCCCTCTCTCCATCTTTCCCTTCCTTCTTCCTCCCTCTTTCCCCCCTCTCCCTCGCTCCCTCCCTTCCTCCTCCCCTCTCTATCTACCTCTATCTCGTGACTTGCTGTAAAAATCATATCCAAGGAAAGATAGAAGATCAAAGGCTAATATTTCGCAATGGCCACGAGACAGGGGACAAACTAAGACAAAGATGCTGGAAACCGTGAGTTGTGAACTCAGTCACAGTAAAGGAGAGCGTTGGGTTCTGTGATTCCTGCTTTATGATGGTGAGCATCTAACAAAATAAAATATAGGAGGCCAAGGGAGTGTAGGTGTGTGAGTTCAAGTGAAATAGCAAGGCAGATGCAGACTGATGGCTGATCATGGAGAGTGACTGCTCACTCCTAACATGCCTTCCCTCCTCAACCCTCACTAGTTAGTGGAAGGAGAAATGAGGTTAAAGTTATTAGGGCAGCTTTGTGAGGGGCAGTGAGAACAGAAAGCTCTGCCAGGCCACCTTTTCCTCTCTCCCTCTCATCCTTCCTCCTGAGCTCCCTCTCTCCATCTTTCCCTTCCTTCTTCCTCCCTCTTTCCCCCCTCTCCCTCGCTCCCTCCCTTCCTCCTCCCCTCTCTATCTACCTCTATCTCGTGACTTGCTGTAAAAATCATATCCAAGGAAAGATAGAAGATCAAAGGCTAATATTGCGCAATGGCCACGAGACAGGGGACAAACTAAGACAAAGATGCTGGAAACCGTGAGTTGTGAACTCAGTCACAGTAAAGGAGAGCGTTGGGTTCTGTGATTCCTGCTTTATGATGGTGAGCATCTAACAAAATAAAATATAGGAGGCCAAGGGAGTGTAGGTGTGTGAGTTCAAGTGAAATAGCAAGGCAGATGCAGACTGATGGCTGATCATGGAGAGTGACTGCTCACTCCTAACATGCCTTCCCTCCTCAACCCTCACTAGTTAGTGGAAGGAGAAATGAGGTTAAAGTTATTAGGGCAGCTTTGTGAGGGGCAGTGAGAACAGAAAGCTCTGCCAGGCCACTTGATGTCTGGAGGCTGGAGACCACAGAGGGGACATTTTTGTCTCAGCCAACTAGATCAAAAAGGAGAGTCCTCTGGCTTTGGGCATCCCAGTCTTCTCCTTGATCTACAGATTTATTAGCAGATAGCTCACCTCCTCCTGGGGTGCAATACACCCCTGGGATCTGACGCAGAAATGCTCTCAGTTGCTGACAATAGTTGGCCTTTTGCTAGTTGGGGGTCTCTCTGAGTAGACAAACTTTCAAGTGTCTGAGGGTCATGTTTTCAGGGACTTAGCCTTTCCAGCTATAGAAAATGGCTGGCGGATGCTACCAACTGTCTTACACTTATGTGTTGTCCAGAACAAAGTGCAGACATTCTAGAAGAACCCAGAGATCTTGAATAGCTCCTTAAATACTCTGCATGAGCAATGCCCATCTCAGATAAAATTTCTCCCAATATATTTTCATTTGTAGGAAGTATGTGTATTAGAAACTTTAGCAGCTGCAAGAAAAGGAAAACTTAACAGGTGCTACCTTAATAACAATATCACTCAAGGCATTTGTTGCCTTTTTAGCCATGGATTAAACACAACTTGATTTCAGTAGCTCCTGATATCATTTCTGGCCCTTAAAGACCTATGAAAGGAAAGCTAAGCTTTAAAAGCTTTGTCGTTCATTGCTGCCGAGTTAAGTGATTTTTTTTTCCTTCTTAAACACCTTCATGCTGACACATAATTTAGAAAATCAATCTGTGAGATGAGTCAAAATATGGGTCTGAAATACCCCCTGGGAATTCCAGAAGGCCCTAAGAGACACCCTGGCACAGACGAGAGTAGAGGAGCAAAGGGTACTGCTGCAGGCTACAGGGCAGTTCGGGGGAGCCTGGGGTCTGGTGAGCTGGGGTGTCAGCACAGCTAGGTGCTTCCTGGGGGGTGGGAGAAAGGCTCTGTCGAGTAGGATTAAGGTGTCCTTCCTTAGCCTATAGCAGTTGGGTTTCCTCCAAGGCTATTTCTATCAAACTGTGTGCAAAGCCAGGACGTTTAATAACTGGAGATAATACATAATTCCCCCTAACAAATAACCCGCACCGTGTCAGCAAATATGGCCTCACAGGTCAGATTCTGACAGCCGTCCACAGGCCTGTGTGTTACAGAGTGGGTCCTCAGTGTGGAGCTACTGGGTGAAGGTGGTGGGATATTTAAGAGGCGGGGCCTAGTGGTGCGACTTAGGTACTGGAGGTGTGTCCTAAAAGAGGCTTCGTGATGCTGCCTCTCTTCCTGTGTCATCTGTACTGCTTCCTGGTGGCCATGTTTTGTCACATGACACACTGCTAATTAGGATGAAACAATCTTTTCATGGGGCCCAAAAGCAATGAAGTCAGGATCCCAGACAGACCAAAACATCTAAACCCAGGAGTTGGGACCCTGCTTTCCTGTTTTAGGGGGATTATCTCTGTGGTACTGACATCAAATCTGGGCCTTAACAATATTATCAAAAGCACAGACTAGCCTTGGGTCACCTCACTTCTTTTGGACCTTTTTACCCCTTCTTGGCTCATTTTACTACCTGCTGTCCTCACTTTTACCCAAGTTATATCTTGCTACCAAACCTTTTATATAAATTTCAGACTCTGCCTTTTCTCCCGGAGGGCAATGGCTCTTGGGAAGCCAAAGAACCACTCTTTTATGAATAAATTACAGCTTCACAGATACTTCACATCCCGATTTAGTTTCTGTGTGTCTGTGGTATCGATATTTCAATAATGAAAATAGGGTTTGCATGATGTGAGGACCAGACTCCTCCAAAGTATGGCTGAGGAGAACTTGTTTATCGGAAATAGGAGGGAGAGCACAGCCAGGGGCATCTGGAAGAGCCCAGAGCAGGAGAGAAAACAGTGCATTGAACATGGCCAGCAGACTGAATCAAGCCATGAGACGCGGTGGTGTATGAGAGGCCTGGGGGAGTCGGGGTTGGGGGAAGGGAGAGAGAGAGCATGTGCGAGCGAGCATGCACACCCAGAGTGGAGGACCAAGAGAACAGACCCCATAGAGACCAAGAGAACCCATAGTCGAAGTAATGACAGATTTTTATAGAAATGAGAAGCTGAGGAAAGGGAAGCAAAGCCCCAGGCTGGAGAGGTTTAGGGTGCAGGGCACGCCAGCCAGGGTGGCTCTAACATGCACTTGCTGAGAGAGACACCATGCATGCTGGTATGTTAACAGGTACCAAGTTAGCCGATTGTTTCTTTGGGACCTGGGAAGGTTGGGAAATACTTCTGTAGGCCATGAAACTCTGACTCAAGAAAGTAGACTTGGTTTGACTGTTTGCTAATATTGGGGGGTGGGGGAGCATAAGGACATTGAAGAAGTTAAGTGGGCTTTGGTGGCCTGTCTCACTAACCCATGAGTTGAGAGCAGGGTTGGTTAAACTCAGAATCTGTAGTGGAGTAAGTCATTCTAGCCCAGGAGGAAAAGATTTCAGAGCATCCAAGATTAAGCAAAGGATAGAAGCATGCATTTTTACCTCAGCTCTCAGGAGGGGGAGGAAGAGGTTCTCTGTGAGTCTGAGGTCTAGCTTGGTCACTTAGTAAGGTCCCAGACCAACTAGGACTACATAGTAAGGCCTTATCTCAAGAAAAAAAAAGATGAAAAAGGAGAAGGAAGCAGCAGATGAGGAGAAAGAGGATGATGGTGGTGGTGGTGATGATGGTGATGGTGAGAAGGAACAGGAGAAGGAGGAAGGGGAGGAAGGGGAGGTGCTTGCTAGCATTCATTCCCTGTGAGGACCATTTTTTCCCCACTGTGTTTTTGGCTTTTCTTTGGTTGAGCAGGCTGACTGATAACTTCCTGGTGTAAAGCGACATGCGACCTGATGGAGGCACAAATTGCTGCATGCGGTCTCCCTCGCAGAGCGGTCCCTACTCCTCTTGCCTCTCTGGAGAAAAAATGCGAAGCTGCCTTTCTCTAGCCTTGTCATTTTCCGTCTAGGCGAGTCTCTTATTTATTCTCAGAACAAGCTTTTTGGGGCAACCGACCTTGTATTTAACATCAGCCAGAGACGTATTGACAATTAGAAAGTCTCAACAAGTCTCGTAGATAAATACCCAGCTCTTGCAAACCCCATCAGGGCACTCAAGCAACACAGCATTCTTCCAGGTATTAAATTAGCACTAGCTTTTAGGAATCGAATGGAGACATATACAGGAAATTACCAAGCCATAACTCTAATTTCCCTACTTGGTAAATTGCTAAAACAATCAATAGCACCGACAGTCTGGAAGCCACCTTGGGAAGCTCCAGTGATGTATGTGCTGTGGTCCTGTGATGGAGGGTATGGAGACCCTTCTCAAGGGGGACGTTGGGGCTGCCATGGTAACCACAGCAGTGTATCCGCGCACCCCCCCCCCCCCGCCACCATTCCCATCCCTGTCTCTAGCCAGCATGTTTGGAATGTATTGGTCTGGTTGGAACCAGAGAAGGGCAGTATTCACAGAGGGATTGTATGAGGTTTCTCTCTGGTGGGTCATGTGGTCACAAGTCCATATGTGTTCAGGCACATGAATTTTTCAGTGATAACGGTGGCCAGTTGACAGAGTCTCTGCTGGGCAGACAAGCATAACACTTGATTCAAGAGGTCACTCATCTTTTCATTGTCCCAAGTTTACAGTGCGACATTAGTATTACTAAACATGAAAGGCTCAGGTTTGCATAATTAATTACACTGAACTTGCTTTATACTACCTAATCTGTAACAGCTGGTGTGGCACCCATCAGTGGTCAGTTATTCTAGGATAGTGGTGGACAGATGGTCATACCCCATGGCCTATGCATTCATGTAGATCAAACCATTTGGAGAGATCTTTCCTTCTCCTGCCCTTTTAAAAGTTCTCAGAATCGCATGGAGGTTGCCCTTTATGGGCAGGTGGGTTGCACACGGTCACATTCATATTCTGTGTCAAATGCCTGTGGTTAAAGGTAACAGCTGAGTGACAGTTGGAGATTCCTTTGGGCGCGCTGTCCAGAAGGATCTGTGGAATAGTGTTGCCATCACTGCATCCCAAGCCAGAAAACCTGCCTACAAACTTCTGAATGTCCAAGTCTATTTGACCTTGGAGAGATCATGTCTTTTTGATCCTGGTTTCTCAGTCTGTTAAGTAGAGGTGACCCTTCCTTTCATTGTGTGGGGCTGGAGATGCATTTCAGTTGGTAGAGCTCTCCTTAGCATACTCAGGGCCCTGGATTTGGTTCTCAGCATTGAAAAGAAAAGATTTTTTGTCATGTGAAAGATGTTGGCATGTTATCAGAGTTCAATAGATACCTGTAGGAAGCCAACTCTAAGATCATACAAGGCTGTAGTATATCAGGCCATGATTGCCATTGTCGTAAACAACACCACTGCGAAGGCGTAAGCCCGAGTCTGGCGCCAACCCCTCCCGAGTGGGTACATGCTAATTAGGTGACAGCGGTTCAACCTATCCCAGGAGGACACGAAGCCTTTCCCTGTGCTGGGGTGCATATAAGCAGACCTCCCTAGGTTCCCGGGGTCCCCATAGCAGCATCCGAGGCGTTCCTGCAATAAAGGCTGTTGAGAAGAATCCGACCGTGTTGTGTCTTCCTTGCCGGCTGAGGTGGGCGTAACAGATATCAAGTGTTTTGGTTTAAATTTCATCTTTTGAACACTTGTTCCCTATCTCGGTAATGCTATTATTTTAGGGGACTCTGGGACCTGTAAGAAGTAGGACCAGCTTGTAGAAGTGGGGTGTGAGCCTCTGAAGATTCTCTTCAGAGCCTCGCTTTCTGCCTCACTCCCTGCTTCCTGCTCTGCAACGATGTGAGACCACACCACACTCCTGCTACCATCAATTGAGCTGCTCCTTCATGCCTTGGAGATGGACTGAAATTCCCTCAAATTATGAGCCCAAAGGAATTTTTCCTCCCTTAGTTGTTTCTGTCAGGTATTGTGTGAGGCTAAGTAACAGATACATGTCGTCTACTTTCCAGGGTGACCTATTGCGGGCTGAGACCAGGGAGGCCAAGTCTTGCGAAGTGTATGATGCTCAGGGACTCACGGGAGGGAGAGGTGTGTGTCCTGTCTCAAGTGGACTGCCGAGTTGCTCTGCTGAGAGAAGCCTCATCTTCAGCTCCTCATTTCTTTCTGTAGAGGTGGTGCTGGGTGGAGTGTGCCATTTCTATGGGCATACTTTGGCTGGAACTCAGTTTCATAGCCTCAGCCTAGTTCACAGGGATGGGAGAATGTAGTCCCTGGCCAGTCAGTTACTACCCAGCTATGTCCTCAAGCTATGGAGGGACAATAATGCACACTCATACTGATGGCCTGTGCTGGTTAGTCTTATGCCAACTTGACACAAGCTATGATTATTTGAAAGTAGGGAACTTCAATGGAGAAAATGCCCCCGTAAGATCCAGCTGAAAGGCATTTTCTTAATTAATGATTAAAGGGGGGAGGGTCCAACCCTTTGTGAGTGGGGCAACCTTGGGGCTGGTGGTCTCAGATTCTATAAGAAAGCAGGCTGAACAAGCCATGAAGAGTAAGGTAGTAAGCAACACTCTTCCCTGGCCTCTGCATCAGCTCTGGCCTCTAGGTTCCTACCCTCTTTGTCCTGTCCTGACTTCCCTCAATAATGGACTGTTACCTGGAAGTGTAAGCCAAATAAACCCTTCCCTCCCCAGGTTGGTTTGGTCATAGTGTTCATCACAACAACTGTCATACTAATTAGGACAATACCTATGACATAGAGCTAAGTGCAGAAGATTCCTGGCAGAAGAAAAAGGCTATGGACAGGTAATAGGAATTAAGGAAAAAGAATGGTTAACAAACCCAATTTTCTTGTTATTATAAAAAAAGGAGAAATGTCCTTCTTCAGCAGCTGACCTCTTAGCCCCTGGTGTGTGAGTGCTTTTAAAGTCCACTCTCTGACAGAAACTTAAGTGCCTCTTGACAACCATTTGATTTCTCATTTGTTGTAGGCGACATTCCATCACAAGAGGGACACAAATATTGGTTACAGTGGGGTATATCAATAGAAAAGAGTTTTTGCTCTGATAGGATTTGTAAGGTAGGCATATTTTCATTTCCATTCATCATGCTAAGAAATTGATAAGAGACATTTAAAAGCTCTGGCTCAAGGCCACATGGAAGATTAATAGCCTACTGGTGAACAGGACCCAGGAGTTCAGCCACAACCAATCCATTTACTGTATAGATCAGCGCACGCTTCCCAATTCCAGTATCCGAAGTCAAATTCAGCCTTTCTGTTACCATGGCCACTTATCCGTTGCCTTCTCTGTTGCTATGATAAAGCAGTGACCAAAAACAACTTGAGAAGGAAAGGTCTTATTTCAGCTTACAGCCCACACTCCAACATTAAGGGAAGCTGAGGGCAGGAACTCAAGGCAGGAATCTGGAGGTAGAGAGACGGAAACAGAGACCACAGAGGAATGCTGGGTTCTGGCTTGCTCAGTCTCTTTTCTTCTACTCCTCAGATCCACTTGCCTAGAGACGGCACTGCCCAGAGTGGGTTGGGTTCTCCTACGTGCCCACGTGTACCAGCAGCATGAAAACATCCCACAGACCTGCTCACGAAGAGTCTGATGGAGGCAATTCTCAGTTAAGGCTCTCCCTTCCAAGGTGACTCTAGTTTGTGTCAAGTGAACAAAAATCTAGCCAGCACAACACTGTACAAGAAAATAAATAAATACCTTCAAATATTGTGTGTGTGTGTGTGTGTGTGTGAGAGAGAGAGAGAGAGAGAGAGAGAGAGAGAGAGAGAGAGAGAGAACACGTGTGCACATGCATGTGGAGGCCAGCATACTACAACCTTGGGTGTCACTCTTCTGTTCACCTTATTTTGAAACCAGGTCTCTCCTTGGCCTGGAATTCCTCCCAGAAATCTACCCAGTATCTATTTCCCCAACAGTGGTGTTCTAAGTGCATACCATTATGCCCTGCTTTTTCATGTGGGTTCTGGGAATCAGATTAAGATCCTTCTGCCTACAGAGCAAGTACTTTACCGACTGAGCCATCTTTTCATTCTCTCCCCTTTCACGTTTTGTTAACCCTAGGTGCATTAACTATGAAAGTGCTTTTGCAGAAAGCAGTGTGGCTTTTAGATGTGCGGTGTAATTGGACATTGTGAGATCTTTCTATTTTATTACTTAAAAATTTTTCCACAGTTGCTAGACCCAGAGCTTGCTGTCGTAGGTAAATGTCAGGTGTGGACTGGATATTTCTTGTGCTGCTTCTTGGAGTCTCAGTGTGTGTAAAAATATGCATCCCTAAACCCAATGCTTCTCTTCATGTCCTCTCTGTGGTAAGTTGAGTTAAAATGAAATTTTCCTTAATGATGTAGGTGAAAGTAGTTTCACAGAATCAATTTCAATTTTAAGAGTACCTTGAGGATTCCTGGGAGTTGGTGAGTTTTACAGTATTGGATTAATAGGCACGCCTGATGCTAAGATTCTAGAGCACATACTGTCGGGTATTTGTCCCCCTTCTTGGTTTCACTTCAAGGATCATAATGGGAGAAATGATCTTTAAATGAAACCTCCAAATGACATGATTGCCGCTGAGCGGTCCTCTTGCTAATACAGTCTGGCTTAGCCACTGGAGCTGTGGCAGGGCACGGGGTTGAGAGTCTGGCTGTGTGCGAAGGGTTTCCAAGGAATTAGGCCTTTCTTGGGGAGTGATTATTGCATTTTTGCAAGGACAATAATGATCAATGTTTAAATCTTGTTCTGTGGCTCAGCTGTCCTCAGGATTAATCCTCGAGAGCACAGTTCTTTCTTTGATAAATGCCTTCTCAGTGAGGATACTGTAATTGTTCCAAATGCAATCACTTTATACAGGGTTCTTAAGTGATTGGGTCTCATAGGGCTTGATTCGGTGCTGTGAATGGTTCCGTGACCTCCTTTGAATCTTCAAGGTCATTTGGAGGTCTTATAAAACTGGGTGATCCTATATTGGTTGCTCATGGAAAGCATTTAAGGTAAGTTTAAAAAAATAAAAACAAAACAAAAACCCACAACTTTTTTGTTGTTGTTGTTGTTTTTAGTTTTTTATTGATTCTTTCTAAGTTTCAAATCATGCAGCCCAGGTCCAGTCATCCTCCTGTCCCCTTATATCCTCCCCTCACCCTTGAAATCTCCCCCCAAAGTAAGACACACAAGCATACAATAGCAACAACAACAGCAACAACAAAACACAAAGCATGGAAAACATTTCATTGTGGAAGCTGTAGTGTGTCAGTGTGTCCCACAGTGGATCCCTCTGTCCACACATCTTCACGTACAGTTCATTGCAACGAGTCTGGTTAGATCTCTAGCTTCTATGACAACATCACTATTGGATCCTCATCAGGACTTCTTCCAGTTATGCTGTTATTGCCCTGTGTCATGGAGATCCTGCAGCTTTGGAAGAGTAGGACTGGCCCTTTCACAGGTCCCAACCATTTGCAGATTATGTACATTTGAGGATAGGACAATTCAGAGCCTTGGATCTTATATGCACCAGCAGGATGAGTTCTCAGTCACTGCTCTGGCTAGGTCACCTAATGCCACTATCTGCAGGAGGCAGGGTCAGCTTTCCTGCATCTCATGCCCTCAGGGCTGGCTTGCCCGCCCCCATTGCCTCCAGAGTCAGCTCCAAGATGCTGCCCAGTCAAGGTTTGGGGCCCACTCTCCCAAGCTCACACTCTCAGGGCTGGCTTACCTGTGCCTTTCCCATCAGTGAGAGCTCCACTGTGCTGCCCAGACAAGGTGAGGGTCCTCTCTCCCAAGTGCTATAGTCAGTGAAGGGACAGGACCCTTCACCTGCTCTCATGACCTCAGAACCAATTCTTCCAAATGCCACAGGTGGTGGTGGGGGATTGGGGGAGGGCATCTCCCTACACCCAAGCCATCTCAATGCAGACAGGGCTAACTCTCCTGAGTTCTCACATTTGGGGCTGGCTCATCTGTAACCCCTTGACCAGGGAGGGCCAGTCCTACTGTGCTGCTTAGGTGAGGTACAGGGACAGCTCTCTGGAGTGCTGCAACCAGCAAGTGGAAGGAACAGCTCTCCTGACTACTTCTGGGACAATTAGGCATCTCCTGAACATCCATATGGCCCCCGGTGTCTGCTCCCACCAGGGACATCCCCATGTTCTTTAGTGGTGATATGAACCAGGAACGTCAACACTAACCCCTGCCACTGCATAGTCATGGACTCAGACATGGCCCACAGTGGCAGTTCAGGATGGGACCTCATCAAGGCACCAGGTGGCCAGGGTGGCCACTCATAACAGGCGACTCCATTTCACCCTCTAGTCTCCAGTTCCATGATGCTTAAGTGGCTACACTTCTCTTTCCCTCCCACCTGCCCACCACATACTCACTCTTGTGGTGGCTCCCACTGCAGCTGTTAGGGCCCTGGGTGACATCTTCCATTCAAGTGGTGAGGCATTATGGCAAGTGGGTGTCTATGGCCCACCTGTACCATGTGCACCTGCAGGCAGCCTGTGAGTGACATGGTGTCCATAGATCTCTGTCTGTCTTTCTCTTCCTGTGGTGCAACTGCCTGGATGAGATTTTTTTTTTTTTTTTTTTTTTTTGGTTTTTTGAGACAGGGTTTCTCTGTATAGCCCTGGCTGTCCTGGAACTCACTTTGTAGACCAGGCTGGCCTCGAACTCAGAAATCCGCCTGCCTCTGCCTCCCGAGTGCTGGGATTAAAGGCGTGCGCCACCACGCCCGGCTCTGGATGAGATTTTTATGAGTTCTAGCCATAAGACTGCTTTGACCACCAAGCCAGGTATCAAGCTAGGATCCTCCTGGGGTGTGGACGCATGTCTCTCTGGATGCTGCCATGCTTTCTGCCATGATGATAATGAATGAACCTCTGAAACTGTAAGCCAGCCCCAATTAAATGGCTTCCACTTGCTCGCTCTCTGGCTTCTTGAGTTTGATCAGAGGGAATAGTAGATAGGCAATCAGAGGGCAAGAAGAGAATGCAGACAGACACACTGTCACCTCCTTCCCTGCTGTGACCTCTCTGCAGACTGGCTATGCCTCAAAGATGACAGTCTTTCCTACTCTCTTCCTCTAGGTTCTGAGAACCATTTCTTTCCTCCATTTTTTTTTTTTTTTTTTTTTTTTTTTTTGTCTGTTAGTAACGGAGCAGGGCTTCTCCATCCTTTCCCTTCACTCTTCCTACTCTTCTGTCAGGATTAACTAATTGTAGATTCCTCTTAATTGGACTAGCTATTTGTTTTCTTCTTGGACTCTCAAAAGATCTAGGAACTACAAGAGAATTTGACCCTCCAAGTCAGCCCTAGGGCTTTATTTCCTGCATCTCTAAAGCCACGTCACAGGCTCCAGATGGCTGGCTGCAGCAATCTCTTGGGATCAGCAGGAGGCACAGTGAGAACTGATGTAGGTTATATGAGGAGGGGATGCACCATGCGACGTCCCAAAGCAGCGGCTCTAGGAATCCAAAGCCAGAGTGTAGCCACCTAGAACATATAGCAGTGTAGTGCTTAGCCCTTAGAATCAGGGAGGAGGCAGCTACTGAGGCCAGAAGAGTTTGGTAGTCATGGACCTCTAGAGGAGAAGCAACCAAATGTGTTAATGCAGTGTTATTACTATGAATCCAAAAGTCCTACTTTACAGGAAATCATTACCTGGATTCAAGGAACTAGAGTCAATTTAATTTGAGGTGAGTTTTTGGGCAATATGCTTCAAGGGATTGAGCACTGACGGTTCCATCCAAGGGGTCATCAGGTGTGTATGTATGTGCATACATAGTTGACACTGAGAGTCTTCCTTGATCGCACTACACCTATATTGAAAGAGGGTCTCTCTGCCTAACCTGGAGATAGCTAGTTGTGGTTATTCTAGGTAACCAGCTCACCCTGGGATTCTCTGTGTCCTCAGTGCTGGGGTTACGGGGTCCAACAAGCCTACTCAGCTTTCATGTGGGTTTTGGAATTTGAACTCTGGACCTTGCATAGCAAGCATTTTATCCACAGAACCAGCTTCCAAGTTCTTGGTCAATGTAAAAAACCTTCCACAAAACTCAATACCAATTGCTTCAGAGAAGAACATCAGCACTGTTTTAATTTTTAAATAGCCTCCAGGCAAGTCTTCAATTTTAACAACTTTTGAATGTTTCATGTTTAAGCTTAGGATGTTGAATTGGATGTTGAATTCTGTGGCTCTGGGTATGTGGGAACTGAGGTGTTAGTTCAGAATCTGGGACCTACTGCTATTCTGACTTATGGAAGCCTCATGTATTGCTTCGTTCAGCAGTGATAGGGGCTTCATCAAAGCAATTTGTGAGCAGAGTCTCCCAGATAATGTGCAAAGCACTCCACTGAGTGTGGGAAGAGAAAAGTGTGAGAAATTCCTATTGATTACTTTTTTTCATTTTTATAAACATGTATGGATATTCTGTCCATATGCATGTCTGTGTACCATGTGTGCACCTCATGCCATCCAAAGCCAGAAGAGAACATCAGATCCCCTGGTACTGAAGTTACAGACGGTTGTGAGCCATCATGTGGGTGCTGGGAACGAGCTAAGGTCCTCTGAAAAAGCAGCCAGTGCTCTTAAGTAGTGAGGTCTCTTTCCAGTCCTATTCCCCATTGATTTAAAAAAAAAATTAGAACGAAACTGAACTCTGTGAACCCAAAACTTAAGAACAGACACTGTCATCTTTGAGTGGCCTGAGGAGTGTTCCTCCTGAGAAGCAGATTCTGCAAGGGTGGAGCAGGATTGTGTCAATGGTGGCAGTGCATCTCTCCTAGGTACAGTAGATTTAGGAACTAAACCACGTATTCCAAAATGGACATGTGGTTTAAGACCTCTGAGAAGCGATGGGTGGGTAGAATGTACTAACAAGGAGAGTTGAATGGCCAGGGCAGAAGGCCACAGTGGCAGTGTCTCTTCTAGAACATTCTCTCTTCCAATGAGGTTACAAGGAATTGTACAAAAACAGATGTATCCTCACATTTCCCTCACTAATGGTGTTGTTTTAAGATACTGGCTAATAAGAATTTGAAGACATCACAGTTTTTAAAGATACTATAAAGAGGTAGACTGTACTTTTCAACCATCTAAATTATGTCCAACGCGGTACTTTAAAGTGTTAATAAATGCAATGGGAAGTGGTGTGTAAAGTCTCTTTTGAGTTTGTTACTTAGTAAGGTGGAAGAGTGACGTTTGTCACTGCTCTTGTCAAACGATGAATGGGAAAAATCTAGTGGCAAGGCTTCTAATCCATTTACACACTAATGAGTCCTAAATTGAAACTTCTATTCCATAGACCTTTCTGTAATTCCAGACTCTTACAGGGGACTTTTCTCTGGGCCCTTATTCTTACTCCTATCTACAGTCTTTCGATGTCCTAACTGAATTCTACCTCTCCATTCCTGGCCCACCTTCCTCTCCCTCCCTGCCCTTACGCCACTCCAAGAATGTGACCTTTCTCAAGTGCTTACATTAGAGCTGTGTAGCACCCTATTTCCCGTCTAGCCTACCCGATAGCTAAACCTCCTGTAAGTCCCATTGGCTCTACATCAAAATGTATCCAGAGTCTGATTATCAGGTCTTTTACCTTTATTATGTGCATCCATCTCTGATCTAGACTATTGAAATCAGTCCTTTGCTCTTGCCTTACCATTTTGCTGCCTGTTCTCCACTGGGGCCAGAGAAATCGTTTCCTGTCTATGTGAAGTCTTGCATGTCTAATGCACACCTTCTAAGGACTTACCACTGCCACTCGGAGTAAAAGCCACATCCCTCAAAGTCCTCTGTCAACTCCTTAGACTGCCTTTTACCCTTTACCCTCTGCCCTCTGACTCTTCCACATCCCTAACCCTCCCTCTGCCTCCAGGTACTCTAGCTTCTGTGGTCGAGTCAATTCTTTAAGGCTTCTACTTCAGAACCTTATCCCTGCTGCCCTTTCTGCTGTCATTCTTTTCTCAAAGGTCCAGACAGTCTTACCCACATCCTCACAGAGGCCTCTTCACTGCCTATAACAGCTGGCCCATGGCTACCTCAACAAGCAGCCGAATTTGCCTATGAGTATCCATTCCTGGCATATAAAGTTGGTGGTCCATCTACACTGGTTCCATATTCATGGGTTCAAGAGAGGCACACAGAGCAAAATATTTGGAAAAATTGAGTCAGTGCTGAACATGGACAGAACTTTTTTTTTTTTTTTTTGGTCATCCTTTAAACAATATAATCTAATCACTATTTTCCTTGTTTGGGGTATATTATAAATAATCCAAAGATGATTAAACCATAAAGGATGTGGGTAGGTTAACTCAACCGCTGTGTCATTTTGTGTCCATTTTTTATTTCATAAGCTGCTATTTTATATGGAAGACTTGATTAAGCATGCAGGTATTTGTATCCCGGAAGTGATCCCCAGCAAATTTGGCAGGATAATTTGTATCTGAATTCTAAAACTTGTTTATTATTGGCCTTTGCTTATAGGAGTGTAGCTTTATACAAATTTAATTTTGTTCATTACTTCCTCAGAGAGCGGTTGGCTCATTCATAGTACTCAATAAGTCGTTCCTGAATGATTAAATGAAGTGAATCCTTATCCTTAGCTGCAAAGGTTGCTGATGGATGCCAAGAAAACTTGGAAGAAATGAGTGATAGAAATAAACCGGGAAGTGGTTGCTGTACAGCTGTTTGCAATGCAGATACAGCTTCCACTTTGAGGCTAGCACATGCAAAGCGCTGTTCTTTTGTGAATGATCTATAGAAAGCATGCCAGGAGAAATATGTTCTTGACTGTAAATAACGTCTCTACTGGAGATGATCTGCTGAAGGAGTAGCGGTTGAAGATAACTTTGATTGAGTGGCTGCTCTGGGGGCAATGAAAAGAGGATGCTGGAGGTCTATCGTCTTAGATAGGGTTTTACTGCCGTGAACAGACACCATGACCATGGCAACTCTTATAAGGACTACATTTAATTGGAGCTGGCTTATACAGGTTCAGAGGTTCAGTCCATTATCATCAAGGATGATGGGAGCATGGCAGAGTCCAGGTAGATTTGAGGTTAGAGGAGCTAAAAGTTCTATATTTTCAACCAAAGGCAGACAGAGAAGACTGGCTTCCAGGCAGCTAGGACAAAGGCCTTAAAGCCTATGCCCACAGTGACACACTTCCTCAACAAGGCCACGCCTCCTAATAGTGCCACTCCCTGGGCCAAGCAT
Organism: Mus caroli; assembly: GCF_978045245.1. NCBI lineage: Eukaryota > Metazoa > Chordata > Mammalia > Rodentia > Muridae > Mus > Mus caroli. Next base: position 71,730,546 of record NW_028227267.1, on the reverse strand, counting down.
ACCACACCTATGGGGGTAGTGCCAGGAAATTTATTTGCCAGGCCTTAGTTTATTCAAAGTCACAGAGATTTATCTCTGGCCAAGCTGTTGCCACAGAGCAGTTGAGGCAGAAACGTGCAACATACCATAGTGTGGTGTGAATGGAATGGACCTGCTTTTAAAAAGTGACAGGGTTGTATGAAATCTGAACATCTCTTTTGTATCATTACAGAGAATGATCTGGAAGTCTCTGATGCCACTGAAGATTTTGCAGCCTTCTCTTTTTTGCCACAGACCAAGCATACCATTTTCTGGCCTTTGTGGTGACAAGTGGCTGTGTACAAGGTGTTATCTCGAACCATTTGTAAAGAGAGAAAATGCAGTTTCCGCACACCTTCCCCTCTTTCTTGGTAGAGATGTCAGTTTAACAATGAATCGTGAGCTAAGAGTTTTTGTTTTTAATATGTTTTTGAAAGAAACATATCCAATGAAGAGGGCAATCTGAAAATTGTGGTGAAATATATCTCGATCAATCTATGCATGCATTGCACTAGGTATATATGGAACAGCTATGTCTGATATGGAAGAACATGTCATGAAATTTTGCCTAAGAAATTTTCTTTTAAAGAACAGTTTTAGATGGGTTTTAATCTGGGTCAAAAATCTTCTATTAAACATTTTTTAAATTGAGTTTTAAAAAATATATATATGTAAGTGTACTGGCTGTTTTTTTGTTTGTTTGTTTTGTTTTGTTTTGTTTTGTTTTGTTTTGTTTTGTTTTGTTTTGTTTTGTTTTGTTTTGTATCAACTTGACACAAGCTGGGGTTATCCCAGAGAAAGGAGCCTCCATTGAGGAAATGCCTCAATGAGATACAGCTGTGGGGCATTTTCTCAATTAGTAATCAGGGTGAGAGGGCCCCTTGTGGATGGTGCCATACCTGAGCTGGTAGTCCTGGGTTCTATAAGAAATCAAGTTGAGAGAGGCATGTGGTTAAACTTAGATACTCAGGGTTGGCTATGCAGCAGGCAACTTTACCCTCTGATCCATCTTAATCACCCCAAATAATATTACTTTAAAGCAGTTATTTCAATGATGTACCCAGTGGTGACATATCTCTGTGGTCTTAATACTTCAGAGGCTGAGACAGGATGACAGGAACTTCAAGGCTGGCCTGAGTTACATACGGACATAATACCATCGTGAAGCCCCATTTCCAAAATATTTTTTGAAAACTAAAGGAAAACATTTCCAAAAATCCCATCCTTCCTCTTAAAGTCTAGTTATGTCGGTCTTGTTTATTTAATGTGCCACCAAGACCTTAGCATAACTGATGCCATGTTAGAGGCACCATTCTGACCTTAAAACACAACTCATAGGCCCTGACACCTGCCAAAGCAGAAACAAAGAAGCAATCCAACTGGTCCATATTTCCAGGATTCAGGAAAGTCCCTGTGGTGGTTCTCATCAGCTCATATATTTGAATGCATAGTCACTAGTGAGTGGTATTATTTGAATGGATTAGAAGGATTAAGAGGTGTGGCCTTGTTGGAAAAAGTGTATTACTGGGGGTGGGCATTAAGGTTTCAAAGCCCAGTGTGTGGGTCAGGATATAGCTCTCAGGTACTACTCCATCACCACATCTGCCATGCCTGCAGCCATGACGATAATGGACTAAACTTCTGAAAATGTAAAGAAGACCCCAGTTAAATGCTTCGTTTTATGAGTTGTCTTGGTCATGGTATCCTTTTAGAACAATAGAACAGACTAGAACAGTCCCTAAATGCATTAACTTTGGGGTTTTGACTTTTGTAATTTTGGTTTTTTGTTTGTTTGTTTTTGTTACCTGAAGTAACTCAACAAGAATATGGTTTTTGTGCATAAAAGACAAAAAACCCTCCAAAACAAACAAACAAACAACACCCCTGAGGATTGCGAGGCTGCATGATTTGGAGTCCTCTGTGCAGGTGCTGATCATTAATAAAGACTTTCTTTTTTGCTACAGGAGTGTTGGTATGTGTTCTCTGATAGACTAAACTTGTAACATTCTGGAGGCACCAGCAGATTCCCAAAGACTGAGACACCAGGGTCCATGGACCAACCCTGGAGCAAAGACAGTTTCTAGTGGGTATGAACCTTTAGATATTCCAGGGCTACCTTAGAGGCTCCTGATACCTTTAGCCTGAATGGAAGATTATAGAAAGTCACCTGCAAATGTTTAATCCAGAGGTGAGTGTTTATGACACTGTACTGGCTGGTTTTGCGTGCCACTTTGACCCAGGCCAGAGTTATCACAGAGAAAAGAGCTTCAGGTGAGAATTGTCTCCATGAGGTTCAGCTGTAAGGCATTTTTTTTTTCAATTAATGATCAAGGGTGGGAGGACCCATTGTGGGTGGTGCCATCCCTGGGCTGGTAGTACTGGGTTCTATAAGAAAGCAAGCTGAGCAAGCTAGGGGAAGCAAGCCAGTAAATAACATCCCTCCATGGACTCTTCATCAGCTCCTGCTTCCTGACCTGCTTGAGTTCCAGTCCTGATGTCCTTTGGTAATCAACAGCAATGTGGAAACTGTAAGCTGAATAAACCCTTTCCTCTCCAACTTGCTTTTTGATCATGATGTTTTGTGCAGGAATAGAAACCCTGACTAAGACAGGCACCTTCTAGATAGGACAGTTAGGAAAGATTGGGTACAGCCTGGATCTTGGTGCCCAGGATTCAGGTAAGATATCACCAGATCCCCTGGTTTAAGTCTGTGTGGTGGCTAACCCTATTGCCTGTTTCTGTTGCTCTCTGTCTGTTTTTGTCAGTTTTGTTGGCTAAGATAAAGGGGGGCTGTGATGGAGCAGGAATGAACAGACCCAAGACACCACTATGTGCATGTATGAAACTGGAGTCAGAGATAATTTTGAACTGCCATGTGCATTTGCTAGAAATCAGTTCTGGATCCTTTGGAAGAGAAGCCCATGTGTTTAACCACTGAGCTATCTCTCTATCCCCTCCATTGACTGCCTTTTGGATCAGGTCCTTCCTCTTGGATCAGTGAAGAGATTAATCAGTTTCAGGAAAGAGTTGGGGAAAGTTATGTGATGTCTTCAGGTTTGGATGTCACATGCAGTGATATTAAGCACATGTCTCCATTACTCTTTGGGTGACTTCTGGGATGTAAGAGTGCCCCTTACTTTAGAGTGCCTCCGATGCTCTCCCTTTGGGACCTCAGTTTCCCACCAGTCTTGGCTGTACCACCTTGGACAAGAGCATGGAGGAACAGTCAAAGAGAGTGCCAAAGGCCTGCAGGAAGAGCAGAAGGCAAGAGTAAGCCAGAAAAAAGAGGAAGAGGAGAAGGGTGAGAAGGAGGAGGAGGAGGAGGAAGGTGAGGAGGACCAGGAGAGAGGAGCTAGTGAGAATGAAGGAAGGGAATGGAAAGGATAAAGAAGGCAAAGAAGAAGGCTTGGGTGGAGTCCTGCCTTGAAGAAAGCTGCTTAAGAGGAGGGCAAAGGAGACCTCAAGTGGTAATAGGTAGAAAATGGAGCATTGAGATGAGCCACCTCTAACCAATAGGATTCGTGCAGGAAGACTGTGGAAGCATTTGAAAGTTTGGGCTGGAAGTGCTCAGAGTTTAATGTGCTGGTGTGGGAACTTGGGAGATGAGAATATTGGAGTGAAAGCAGATGATGGAGGCCTGGCTTGTGAAGTTTCAGAGGGAAATAAAGACTTTATCTGGACCATTTATGTGATATTCTGGATTAAAAATTTATGGAGGTCAACCCTTTGCTTTACTGAGATTATTGATACTGGTTGCCTGGGACTGATGAATCAGCTGTAGTGACTGAGAGGTCAGGATCATTAGGGTGAGATCTTTTGAGTTGTATTTCCTCTGGGTAGCACACAGTATCTGTGGTGCTGCTGGTGGTGGTGGGACACACCTCTATCTGGCAACCAAACTTGGTAATGTCTAATTGTCTCCCACACGGTACTAGTTTTAGCTGCATGGACACTGTAGGGTGAATGGGTCATGACGAGAAGCTGTGGCTTGGCATGTGTGGCAGAGTTGGAGTCCCCAAAGAGGACACTGGTGAAGGTGTGGCCTCAGTTGTAGGGGAGATCCCAGAGTATTAGGGATCATGAGATGACCACCAAGGACAGTGACATGTGTGGAGTGGAGATATCTTGAGCCTGAGAGACAGGTTACCTGTGCTGCAGATGGCTGATCCAGAGACGTAAGACTGCCCAAGGCTTTTGGGTCTTAAATGATAATAGGTCCTAGACATTGGATACTGAGCCATTTACACTGTTGGCTATTGGGTTTGCTTTTATTTTTATATGATTCTGGCTGTGTCCTTGTTCTTCCCTCTTGGAATTAAAACAACAATAATAACTTGTTTTTTATTTTATGGGAGCCCCGGTTAAGATCTTAGCTAGTTTAAAGAAATATTGAATTTCTAAGTGATGCATTTTTCGTAAGACTATGAGACTTTAAATATTAAACAGTTTACACTGTGATAATAACATGAGGTTTGGGGAATAAAGGAAAAGTTTAAAATGTTGTGCTTTAATAGTGATGGCCATTTGTGTCTGGTTGACAAGGGTTATTGTAGTTACTACTGTAGTGCTGTGAAGAGACACCATGATCAAGGCAACTCTTATAAAAGAAAGCATTTAATTGGGGCTGGTTTATAGTTTCAGAGGTTCAGTCCATTATCATCACAATGGGGAGCAGGTTGGCATGGCACTGGAGCAGTAGCTAAGAACTTTATAACCTGATCCACAGGTAGCAGGCACACACACACACACACACACACACACACACAGGGTGGTCTGGTTTGGGCTTTTGAAACTGTAAAGTCATCCCCAGGAACATATCTCTTCCAACAAGGCCACACCTCCTAATCCTTCCAAATCAACTGTGGACTAAGCATGCAAATACAGGAGCCTATGGGGGAAGGGGGCATCCAAACCACCATGGGGCCAATCGTGCTCCTCCCTGCCTTCCTGCCTGACTGCCTGCCTCCCTCCCTCCTCCTCCTTCTTTTTTTTTTTTTTTAAATCAATTCTCTACAAAGTATAATTACTGGGGAAGGGAACATTAAGCCATGGCCTCTATCCGATTGTTCTGTGTGCTTTCTGTCTGTCGGGTATTTTCTTGACTGGTAAAGGAGAATCCAGGCCACTGTGGGAGATGCCACTCCTAGGCAGGCAATCCTGGGTTGTATAAGGAAGCAAGCTAAGAAAAGCCAGGGGAAGTGAGCAACACTCCTCTACAATCCCTGACTCCATTTCTGCCTGAGTTACTGCCCCGACTTCCTGAACAATTCACTGTGATCAGGAGGTGTAGACCAAGTAAACCCTTTCCTCCCAAGTTGATTTTGGTCATAGTGTTTATCACAGAAACAGCAAACCAGGACCATGGCACACCCACTGTGTAAGTACAGCAAACCAGGACCATGGCATACCCACTGTGTAAGTACAGCAAACCAGGACCATGGCACACCCACTGTGTAAGTACAGCAAACCAGGACCATGGCACACCCACTGTGTAAGTAATGGTAATCCTACCATGCTTTCTATGCCTTTCTCCATAGGGGGAAGACAAGAGAGGTCAAAGCATAAACCCGATGTCACCTCTGGCTACTGGGTCAGAGCCTCAGTTTGTGTGACTTTCTGGAGGAACAGCCTTCTTGCTGTTGGACTATCCCCGCCATATCAGACCGGCCTTCAGTCAGCCGCAGGCCTTCAGTCAGCCGCAGGCCTTCCAACCCTGCGGAGTCTCAGGTGCATGCTTACCTTTTGCCTCTATTCAGCTTGTTTAGATCAGAAACCCACAAGGCTGTGCTCTGTGTAGTGCCCACCGGCCGGGATGCTTGTAGAAGATGGATGATTGATGGTTGTGTTAATCAGAGTAATAGCAGGCATTTGGCACACAATCCCACGTCATGGGCAACTGTAAATGCAATGACTGGGATGGGCCAGGTTAGATGTTTCTTTAAAAATAAAAGTGAAAATCAGTCAATCAAGTGAGCATACAAGGAGGCCCTCACACAGGCTGTGGGAACAAGGCTTTGTTGACAGCTTACAACAGAAGCACCAATTGTATGTCGGCTGGTAACATTTGAGTCAAAGGGATAGAAGCACATTTGGTATAAGGGGGCCCCTTCCAGGCTTAGTTCACTGGTAACATTAATTCTTCCTGGTGACGAAACACTGTCCACATCCAGCGGTGTGCAGATGCATCTCTTGGGTATGTGCACGAGGAGAAATGGAATTACGCTTTTCAGGCGGTACAGGAATCACCCACTTGAAACGGCAAGTATTGGTGAGGGTGGGGGAAGGTTACATAATGCAGGGGCCATGCAAAACATTGAGGAGGTGCCCCCCAAATTAAAAATAGGATTGCCGTGTCTTTGAGCAATTCTACTTCTGGACACGTATCCAAATAATTCAGAGCAGACTCTTAGAGAGATGTTTGTACACTCAAGTTCCCAGCATTATTTCCAGTAGCCAAGGGACAGATGCTACCCCCAAAACTATCTGCTTCTCATGAAAAGGTGAGCCAGCTTTTAAAAGAAGGGAATCTTGACATTTGTCTCAAGTTGGGTAAACTTTGTCATGAAAGGATCAATACTCTGTAATATCACTCTATAAGATATCTAATTGTGCTGGATAATTTATTGAGGTTTTTTGTTTGTTTTTCTATTTGATGCAAGCTAGTTATCTAAGAAAACAGAAACACAAGTGAGGCAGCCCCTGGGAGCAGGGCTGAGTGGTTACGGATGGCTGAGAGCCCAGCTCACTGCGGATGGGGCCATCCCTGGCTTGGTGGTCATGGATGCTTTAAGAAAGCAGGCTGAGCAAGCCATGAAAACAAGCCAGTAAGCAGCACCCCTCCATGGCCCCTGCCTTCTTGCCCTGGCTTCCCTCAGAGATAAAGGCTTCACCTGGAAGAGTAAGGTGGAGTTAACCGTTTCCTCCCCAAGTTGCTTTTGGTCACAGTGTTTTATTGTAGCAGTCGAAACCCTAACTAAGACATTAATGTAGTTGAAATCATAGAATCGGGAGATGGGAACTGTGGTTACTAAGCACTGGAAGGAAGGGGAGGGGGGAGAACTAGTGGTTAATAGAAGCCATAGTTTTCTCAGATGAGAGACTTCTTGAGTGTTCTTACACAACAATGTGAATATACTCAAAACTATTGGACGATATGCTTTAAAATGGCAACGGCAGCAAAGCCAGCAGTGTGCTTCATAACCTCAATTTTAAAATTACATAAGCAAGCCTACTGGCTCAGTGGGTTTGCAACCATGAGGAACTGAATTTGATCTTCCAACCCATGTTTAAAAAAAGTCCTTTGTGATTGGGTTACCTCACTCAGGTTGATGCCCTCCAGGTCCATCCATTTGCCTAGGAATTTCATAAATTCATTCTTTTTAATAGCTGAGTAGTACTCCATTGTGTAAATGTACCACATTTTCTGTATCCATTCCTCTGTTGAGGGACATCTGGGTTCTTTCCAGCTTCTGGATATTATAAATAAGGCTGCTATGAACATAGTGGAGCATGTGTCCTTCTTACCAGTTGGAACATTTTCTGGCTATATGCCCAGGAGAGGTATTGCAGGATCCTCCGGCAGGACTATGTCCAATTTTCTGAGGAACCACCAGACTGATTTCCAGAGTGGTTGTACAAGCTTGCAATCCCACCAACAATGGAGGAGTGTTCCTCTTTCTCCACATCCTCGCCAGCATCTGCTGTCACCTGAATTTTTGATCTTAGCCATTCTGACTGGTGTGAGGTGGAATCTCAGGGTTGTTTTGATTTGCATTTCCCTGATGATTAAGGATGCTGAACATTTTTTCAGGTGCTTCTCAGCCATTCGGTATTCCTCAGGTGAGAATTCTTTGTTTAACTCTGAGCCCCATTTTTTAATGGGGTTATTTGATTTTCTGGAGTCCAACTTCTTGAGTTCTTTATATATATTGGATATTAGTCCCCTATCTGACTTAGGATAGGTAAAGATCCTTTCCCAATCTGTTGGTGGCCTTTTTGTCTTATTGACAGTGTCTTTTGCCTTACAGAAGCTTTGCAATTTTATGAGGTCCCATTTGTCGATTCTTGATCTTATAGCACAAGCCATTGCTGTTCTATTCAGGAATTTTCCCCTGTGCCCATATCTTCGAGGCTTTCCCCCACTTTCTCCTCTATAAGTTTCACTGTCTCTGGTTTTATGTGGAGTTCCTTGATCTACTTAGATTTGACCTTAGTACAAGGAGATAGGAATGGATCAATTCGCATTCTTCTACATGATAACCGCCAGTTGTGCCAGCACCATTTGTTGAGAATGCTGTCTTTTTTCCACTGGATGGTTTTAACTCCCTTGTCAAAGATCAAGTGACCGTAGGTGTGTGGGTTCATTTCTGGGTCTTCAATTCTATTCCATTGGTCTACTTGTCTGTTGCTATACCATTACCATGCATACCATGCAGGGTTTTTTTTTTTTTTTTTTTTTTTTTTTTTTTTTTTATCACAATTGCTCTGTAGTAAAGCTTTAGGTCAGGCATGGTGATTCCACGAGAGGTTCTTTTATCATTGAGAAGAGTTTTTGCTAACCTAGGTTTTTTGTTATTCCAGATGAATTTGCAAATTGCCCTTTATAATTCGTTGAAGAATTGAGTTGGAATTTTGATGGGGATTGCATTGAATCTGTAGATTGCTTTTGGCAAGATAGACATTTTTACTATATTGATCCTGCCAGTCCATGAACATGGGAGATCTTTCCATCTTCTGAGATCTTTAATTTCTTTCTTCAGAGACTTGATGTACTCACTGATAAGTGGATATTAGCCCAGACACTTAGAATACCCAAGATACAAGATACAATTTGCAAAACACATGAAACTCAAGAAGAAAGAAGACCAAAGTGTGGACACTTTGCCCCTTCTTAGAATTGGGAACAAAACACCCATGGAAGGAGTTACAGAGACAGTTTGGAGCTGAGATGAATGGATGGACCATCTAGAGACTGCCATACCCGGGGATCCATCCCATAATCAGCCTCCAAATGCTGACACCATTGCATACACCAGCAAGATTTTGCTGAAAGGACCCTGATATAGCTGTCTCTTGTGAGGCTATGCCGGGGCCTGGCAAACACAGAAGTGGATGCTCACAGTCAGCTATTGGATGGATCACAGGGCCCCCATTGGAGGAGCTAGAGAAAGTACCCAAGGAGCTAAAGGGGTCTGCAACTCTGTTGGTGGAACAACAATATGAACTAACCAGTACAACTGGAGCTCTTGTCTCTAGCTGCATATTTATCAGAAGATGGCCTAGTCGGCCATCACTGGAAAGAGAGGCCCCTTGGTCTTGCAAACTTTATATGCCTCAGTACAGGGGAACGCTAGGGCCAAGAAGTGGGAGTGGGTGGATAGGGGAGTGGTGGGGGAGGGTATGGGGGACTTTTGGGATAGCATTTGAAATGTAAATGAAGAAAATACCTAATTAAAAAAATCCTAAAAATCCTGGTGTGACTCCCTCTTGTCAGTGTGACCTCCCTTGTAGGGCAGTGCTGACAAGGTGAACACAGGCGAACCCTGGGGCTCGAGGGCAGTCATCCTCACCTGATTGTCAAGTACCAGGCCAATGTCTTAAAATACAAGATGGATAACAGCTGAGGAATGACACCCAAGGTTGTCCTCTGGCCTCCGCATGCACCAGCACACAACACACATGCACACACACACACACACACACACACACACACACCAGTTTTAAAAATGGTTTAAGTTGAAGTTTCTTTGTAGACGCTACATCTTTGGCAGTGAACCTGGCCTCTGACTTTTCTCTGTGTGTATCTTGTGCTTTTGTAGATTTGAATTTTCTTATACCAAGATTTGCTTGTAGTTTGGGTACTGGAGACTCAAGTGACCAGTTTCAGGATCTCTGGATCTTCTGACCATGGGTCACCACTCTCTCCCTACCCCAAGGGGCAAAATCACACAGAACTAAGATACACATGGTAGCTCTTTAATGGCTCTGGAGATGATGGGTCTGACAGAACTAAAGATGGAGGGACTAGGTGTTGTGGCCTTAATGCAACATCTACATGTGATATAAATTGTATAAGTAATTGTAGTTTTCTATCAGAACAGGGCTTCTAAAACCCTTAGATTTCCTGACAGGCTCTCCTTTGGAGCACATATCAGCTTATGCTACCTAGTGGAATGATGGCTTTAGGAGAGTGGGGATAGTTGCCAGAGGAAACCATTTGGGGTTTAGAAGGTTGGAATTTTTAGCAAATGTCTACCTCAGGGGAAGTAGGAAGGGAGTGGTGTTTTAGTTAAATGATCAAAGGCCAATGATTTCATTAAATTTGCCCACATAATGATCTTCCACAACGTCCTGTAAGCAACAGGATTCAGACATTGGCGCTGAGAATGCTGGGAGGCAGCTGAGTGCAGAGAAGGCCTGAAGCTTACGACACTACCCTCCCATCCCATCCTCTTCTGCTACCTTAGGTCCCTATTGGGCTGCTTGCTTCTTAATAAAGTTGTGATCCTAACTAAAAGCATTTTCCTGAGTTCTGAGAGACAACTACAGAATCCGAGGGACAGGTCAGGGTAGCCCCTGATTCACAGCTGATCTGAGATCAAGGATAGGTGGCCTTGACCTGAGATTGGTCCCTCAGGTGAAAGCCATACTACAGGGCTGAGCCCCTAACTTCTGGGACCTGCACAGTAATGCCATGTAGCTAGTGTCAGAGTGGAACTGAACTGAAGAGCCCCACAGTAGCAGCCAAACCCTCCCCAGGTCTGAAAAGTTACTGTTTCTCCCTTCCCAAGTAATGCAGTTGAAGTAGATGACATCTCTGGAGGGAGGCTGGGGTGGGAGGGGGAGGGGGAGGGGGAGGGGTGGGGGTCAGGGTTCAAACCAGCCTGGCAGTGAGGCGTGAGCAGCAGCCAGGGGTGACCAAATAAGTGTGAATGTTGGGGCCATTGTGTGTCACACTGACTCTGGCTAGCCACGTGGGCACAGCCAGCAGCAACCAACTCTTCCTGCTTACAGAAGACCGCTTCCCACCTGAGCTGCTTAGAGAAAAACCATGAGCTCTGAAAACCACCATATTGTTCTGTGATGTCACCTCTGGAATGTTCTGAGTGTTTTGGTGACCAGCTTTTGCATAAGACCTATACCTGGCATCTCACATTGGTATGGCTACTTTCTTGACATAGAAATAATAGTTTAAAGCCAGGAAGACCTGCAGCTCTCTCTGTTTCAGAGACTTTAAGTGGGGTTTTTATGTTAGTTAATTCCTCTATTGACTTCTGTTTCGGTGATCAGTAAGATTTCTTTCTGGTCAGGTACCATTCACACATACCTTTACATGGAGATTATTATAAGGTATATAATTAATTTGTAAGGAGGCATAAGTGTAATAGTTATGTATTTTAGGTGAGCCACTGAGGCTCCGAGGCTGGGTGGAGAAGGAGAAATCTATTTTTTTCTTTTTCACAGCACTCAAGGCCAAATTTTACAAGAAAGAGAGATACCAGATCTGAGAGCCTAGAAATTCCAATCAATGTGATTCTACCTCAGGTAGGGACAGTCACAGAAGGGTGTAACTTACCAGTTCTAGCTACAATAACCCTGTTTCCAGACCTTATAGAGTGAACAAGGAAGTCAGCAGATCCAGTTCTTGTCATTTTGGGTTTTCCGTGGTTGTGTGTCTGGAGGGAGGATACATGGTCTCTCTGGACCTTGGGAGCCTCTGGCTTTGAATGAGGGGGCTGGGTTAGATGATCAGTCCACCCCCCCTTCAGTGCTAGTCTTTCAAGGTTTGATGATACTGTAAGAAAAACTCTAACTTTATCAAAGGAGACCCTTCCTTATGTGCTGTTGTATAACTACTCTGGATATCTGTGGAGATCTAGAGTTGAACTTGAACTAGAATTGAAATCTTATGTACGAGAGTGAAGAGCTGACACCCCAGCATGTGTCCCATTTACAGCTGCCAAAGGAATTAAGCCCTGCTATGGACTGAAGATAGGTACTAAGGGATGGACATTCAGTTGTTCCTTTTGAGGCCAGTGAGTGGTTAAACCCCGTGCAGCTTGTGGTCCTTAGGTCTCCTGCATGCAACAATTTCCTTGGTGGGATGCCTTTGTGGATTTGACTGTTTCTTCTGCTGCTATGTCACAAAGGGGTGGCCTTGCTTTCTCCAGAGTCCCCCCCTCCCCCCCAAGAGCTCACTGGAAGACCAGGGTCATGCAGCCAGAGGGGGTGAAATGTAGGATGGAGGGACCCAAGGCACAGGTAACTTATCTAAAATTTTATCCAGGGAGGTGTGTACAAAAGAGGGTGGTTCTCTCATTGGAGTTCTGTATGAGTGTAACTGTAACAAGCTCAGCAAACATAGGCAAGGAAAACAGCCTGCGTACGTGTTTTCCTTACAGCACTGCAGTGAGCAGCCACTTTCCCGTCTCCTTCAGCTCAGGAAAGCTGAGCCAGAATACTAGGGAACTATGTTCTGATCATCTTCTGGAAGGACAAAGGACCTTGCTAGGTCTGATTCTTAATATGTAAAACTGTGTGTGAGGATGGGTATGGTTCTTTTGGTTCTTTACCAGCCCAGATATTAGGGGCAGATGGGAGATGACAGCCTAGATGTGGGAGTGGGGACGGGGTTGGGAATAAGATTTGAAAGTAGTTATAATCTCCCTGTGTGGCCACATACCCGGCAAGAAGTAAGTTAAGAGAAGGAATAATTATTTTGGCCCTTGGTTCAGGGGAAGCTATGGTGGGGCCAGTGCCTCACATCATGGCAGATCAACTTGTTTTATTCAGTCCAGGATCTGCCCCACTCCCACCCCCTTTTGATGAAGTCCACACAGATCCATACGAGGGTATGTGTCTTGTTAATGCCCTAGGTGTTTCTTAATCCAATGAAGCTGACACAAAGCTCTCATTATTGTCATAGGGTGGAAAGATTAGAAAGCTCCATCCGTCTACCCATGGCACAGATTTCCATCCCCAGCTCTCAGAACCAGCTTAGCAGTGGAGGAGAAAGGTGATTTGAGGAGACTTGGGTTGGTTCTGGTCCCCCTGACCTCCAGCCCCACTTCCTGGGCTGTAGGACCTGGTGCAGCTTCTTGGATTTTGGATGGTAAAGGGATGTGTGATGAAGGGGTCACTGCTGACTGGAGATTTGTTTCTCATGGCCAGATGTGGCCTTGAGGATACCATCCAGGTATAGTCAACAGTCTTCAATAGGTCCAACTAAGCAATCGACTGATGTTGAAAAGCAGGAAGAGATTTATTCAGTGCTGCAACACTTGAAGGAGGAACAAAGAGGTCTAATGATTCATTCCCCAGGTCCATCTTGGACATGAAGTTTGGGTTTCAATAGAGGGCCAGAGGTACCCATCACAAAGTAGCCCTGGTTGGGGTGTGGTCCAGCCCAGCATCACTATCTCAGCCCCAGGCTCTCCTGCAGCGTGGTCTGACAAGTTATAAGGGCTGTGTGAAATCCTTTTCTGAGAGACAATCTTTCCCTCGCTCTTGATGGCACTGGCCTTCAGCCTTTACCTTCTCCAAACATAAGACTATTAGAGAAATATCTTGGGGTCTATTGTTTCAATAATCTGATAGATAGAAGGAAGGACATAAATATCATTTTTGGAATATATTCATGACCAACAGGATGATTACAGGCCTACCTGCAATGGGGACACAAGCCAGGCAACCTGCCAGGATACTCTTCGACTGGTCCTCCTGGGTTGGGAAGTAGTCATGGATAACTAGATGATGTAACCTGACTTACCTCCCAGGCCTGTGAGGAAGACCTCTCTGCTCACTCTACCTCCCCAAACAAGATAGTTGGGGGGGGGGAGGATTCCTATGAGCAACAAGGTGAGGGAGGATATTGATGGAGTGCTGCTGGCATCATGTGGTGGCCACAGGGGGCCACACAAGTGTAAGGCAGAGATTTCACAGCTGTGGGAATTGGGAGGTTCTATAGTAAGGACAGAACATCAATTTAACCCAGGTCAGTGCCCAGCCTATCACCCTGTTTACTGGGGTCAGGTGATGTCTTAGCTCTAATTGTTCTCTTGCTTCTAGAAGATAGTGTCTCCCCTTCCCTCCCCTGGATTGCTAACCCTCAAGCTTTGCGCCCCATGAGGCTTCGTTCTGAGTTGAGCTCATTCTATTTGGAAGAGAGTTATAACAGTACCTCTGGCTCCCAGCTTCCAGCCCTGGTGGGTGACTGGCGTTCTCAATTACACTGTAAACGTTATGATTCACTAGTTGTCACCCTTAGGTTTTCTCGGATCTTATTGATTTCCCACTTTTTTCCTCCTCACACTGAACACGAGTGTTTTCACATCTATTTTCCTGTAGCACACCGACTTGCAAATGGCAGTGTTATTTCCTGTCTAAGAAACTGATCTCCCAACTCCTCTCCCAGCTCCTCCTCTACAGAGACTCTCTCCCCAGTGAGCAATCTGTGAGTTTCATTAAGACATCATTATTGCTAGGTCATCAATGAAAGATCTACATCTTGGTCACAATGACCTCTGATAGTACTTCCTGGTGCTTACTCTATTTCCCCTTGCCTTTTTCCTCCTTCCCTTTCGTCAATGCCAACGGGAATAGTGCAAGGGCAAGGTTTTAGCTTCTATCAAACCATGAGTTGACTTCATCTGACATTTTTTATTCTCTTTGCTATTGGCATTAAAATTCTATCAAAACCAATCACATTTACCTTGTGAATTATCTTTTCATCTGTTAGCATTTATTAAAACAAACATTGTATTTAAGCATACCACTAGAGAGGTGAGTTATTTGTTTATTTTTTAATTGACAGTGGAACTCAGCTGTGAAGTTAGCACTGTGGTTTCTCCTTCTAGGACCCCGGTGCCCTTCAGTTTCATGTGCATTAAAAGTACTTCAGCTGGCTGAGCATTCCCTTCCAGTTAACCCTCAATAGTGTTGGCAAAGCAGGTGCTTTAAAAGCTTGGTCAACCAGCTTGGACTTTCTGGGAGCATGCGCACATCTCTTCTGGGTAGTAGTAGCTATGTCTTACAAGTAGGGGAGAGAAGTTCAGTGCTGTTTCCTCTGTTTTCATTTACTGTAACAAAATGCCCAAGACCAGGCAGTTCACAAAGCACAGAGGCTGGGTGTTTAAGAGCAAGGCACTATGGTAGCACCTGGTCATCTTTTGGCAAGCTCCTCCTTGTGTCAGAACACAGCGGAGGGCATCTCTAATGAGACACAGCAAACAAAGCACAGAAAGCTCACTTTATAACAATCTCCTGCAACAGCTCCTTGACCCATGAATGTGTCTGGCCATTCCCTCATGGTCCAATCCACCTTGTAAAGGTCTCACTTCTCAAACCTCAAACACCATTACCATGCGACTTTGGGGATTAAGTTCCCAGCAGATGAAATGTAGAGGACACATTCAAACCCCAGCAGTGTCCGCTAAGTTTGGCTGCTCATTGTCCAGACCCATTCCCAAACTCTTTAGGTAGAAGGCCACCCCACCCCCAATAACTCCATCTGGGCAGATTTCACACCAAGAGTTCCAGTCTTTAGAAATCATATAGCAGCAGTTAGAGTCTGGTGGTGTCTTTTCCCATTGCCTTCTGGTCCTTTTTTTTTTTTTTTTCCAGTCGGCTACTCTACTGCTTCTCAGGATCCCAGGGAACAGTGTGGCACACACTTATTGGTGATTTAAAGCATCTTCATTAGAAAGGAAATATCAGGAGGGGCTCGGGAAGGAGTCCAATCCATAGGCAGGGTTTCAGGCATCTGCAAGGGCCCTGTTTGTACTCAGGGCTCTTCCTGGATCCTCAGCACCAACACATTGGTAGGTCACAGCTATGAGTACCCTATTTGTTTCTTGCTCCTGAAGACAGTCTCTCCATCACCTCTCAAACACATAACGGAGATGTGTTGCACCTCCTAGCCACATGTTCCTCCCCTCCTACAACGTGGCTCCCATTCTGCCATGAAGGAGCCAACTTTGTTCTTTTCACCTGTTGGTCTCTATCACATGTCCCAAAGACCAAGAAGAGACTTCCCTTTGTTGGCTAAAACTCCTAGGCTCAGTAGACCCTCTCCACAATGTGCCAAGCACAGATAGACCTCTTGTCAGGACCCAGGTCATCATATTCGTTCAGCCAATAGAAGGAACCTGGGAATATCACTGACCCAGGCTTAACTCCCCTACTGTGAAGACAGGAGGGCTGTGAGCACTGGGTAAAGGGGGCTCAGAGTCTTGAATCTGTGTGTACTTGCTCAGTTTTGTTGCTTGAATTGTGGCAGAGCGTTTTGTAAAGCAATATACTCAGTATTTCATGGTGGTTTAGAACAGGAATTGTTGAATAGTGCCAGCAGGACTCTCTGGTCTTTGTGATGGCTTGTCTATTGCTTGTCCTCTTAGGAACCCAGGAAGCAGACAGAGCAGCCATGTTTAGGCTCCTTTTAGAGGCGATGGAGAAACAAGAACTTATTTGTAGGACTCAATCATGGGAGTTTTGAGATCAGAGCTCTTGGGGCTCGGGACCTCTGTTCTGGGTTCTAGGTTCAGGATGATGACATGGCTGTTGCCCCGGGTTTTATTTCTGTTACTAGGATAAAATGCCCCCCTACAAACAGCTTAGGGGAGAAAGGGCTTCTCTGATTTACAATTGCAGGTCACAGCTTATCACTGTGAGGACGGCAAGGCATGAATGTGAGACACCTAGTCACATCCAGAGTCAAGGGCAAAGGGAGACTAATTGCACACATACTTCTAATTTTTAGCTTGCTTTCTATACAGTACAAGACTCAAACCCTGGGTATAGGACTACCCAGGGTGGACTGGGTCTTCCTACATTAATCAATCCAATTAAGAAAATCCCTCACAGCTGTACCACAGGACAACTCAACCCAGATAATTCCTCACTGAGCTCCTCGGGATTCTGGGTTGTATCAAGTTGATGATTAAACCCACCCATCGTGGATGCTTAGGATGCTGTGTGTGTGGGAGGCACCCTTTAAAGGGGTGGGGTTTGTTTGTTTGTTTTTTGATTTTGGAGAGAGGAAAGGAGACTTCTCAGGGAATAGAACCCATGTATAAACACTAACTCTGTCTATCTATCTATCTATCTATCTATCTATCTATCTATCTATCTATAATCTATTTATCTATCTATAGCTATCCATCTATCCACCTATCTATCTATCTATCTATCTATTATCTATTTATCTATATATCTGTAGAATCTATCTACTTATTTATCTATATGTATCATATACAGCTCATGATAATTTTACACACTACTTTATGTACTTGAGTCATCGCATGAAGGCAAGTGTGGGGTTTCTCACTTTTTTGGATGCTTCAGAAAACTTCAGACTTTGGAGCACTTTGGAAATGAAAAATCTTCCAATTAGGGATGTCCAGGCTAAAATAGTATTTCATTTGCCAGCATCGTGAGGGTTAAATGAATTATACAGGAAAATGCAGCCACGTAACCAGCTGGACATCCTGCCAGCCCTGAGGAATCTGACACTTTCTTCAAGGTGGTGCAGTTTCCCCAAGTTAAAATTTGTAGAAACTGGGAGTCACACAACTTGCCCAGATTCACGTAACTGATAAGTAGTTAAGAAAAGAAAGAAGAAGAAAAAAAGGTTGATTGTAAAATAAGTACCTTTCATTTCTGCTATATGATTGGATCTTATTATCTGTGTCTTTTCCTTTTTTGAGTTTTATGTTCCTACCTGCACTGTCTCTGAGGTAGCTGGGGTTACAGGCCTGCACAGTGTGTAGTTAATTATTTATAGATTTTATAGTTATGGATGTATAGAACTTTGACTATACCAGCATTAGTGCTCATAGAATATTTATGGTCTTTCTTGGATCTACAGAGATGTTTGTATATGGGTGTACAGCCAAGAACTGGGGGTAAGGTGCCCCTTGTTTGAACGCCCATCCCGGAAAAATGTCTTGTTTTCAGTTTATATGCCAGTATGATTTTGAATCTTTTGTACTTCTTGTTGGCTTCACTGCTTACAGTGACATCTAAACATATGGCTAAAGACTCTTCCTAATTACCATGGGTCCGTGTTGTGCCCCACGGAGCAAGCTTGTTAGATAAGCTCTGCTCACGGTAGAGGATTCACCCACTGTAAGTCTGCATATCCATGAGGGCGTCTATAAACAGAAGCAGTGTCTTCTATTTTATCAGTCCACAGAAATTTGATGACCTGAGCCTTATAGGAACCTGGCTCAGTTTTTCCCCCTAGGAACCATGGTTCAGTATTCATTAATTCAGAAGGATGCTACCCAGGAATACAAAGGCTGGTTATACTTCCTCATTAAGATCCCTGGAGGTCACGTGAAGGCATCTCTGGGTTCACCAGCACTCTTTTCAACAGTTCCTCCATTAACAGCTTCTCTGCTTTTCTTCCACAGAGGGGCACCGAGCCCTTCCTGAGGCTCCACAACCTGTACAGTACTCCTCGCTGCTCCAGGCAGGCTGCCTTACCTCGGATGAGCCGCAGGGTAGCCAGCCAGCACTCCTACCCACTCAACCGCTTCTCTTCTATGCCTTTTGACCCCATGGAGCGCCCCACCTCCCAGGCCGACCTGGAACTAGACTACAACCCTCCCCGGGTGCAGCTCAGCGATGAGATGTTTGTCTTCCAGGATGGGCGCTGGGTGAATGAGAACTGCCGCCTGCAACCACCTTACTTCTCTCCCCCCTCCTCCTTCCACCATAAGCTGCACCACAGGAGGCTGGCCAAGGAGTACCAGCTGCAGGAAGAGAACAAGTCTCTTCGGGATGAGAACCGGGCCCTACGGGATGAGAACAAAGCCCTCCGCAAGGAGAACAAGATCTTACAGGTCTTTTGGGAAGAGCACAAGGTCACTTTGGGCCACGAGGAGAGTCAGACCTCCTCATTGTTGCACAAGGACACAACCTCCCAGGAAGTGGTGAAGAAAGACAACACCACTTTGCCTGCCCAGCGTAGCAAAGAGAGCACCCTACAGCTCATTCGAGAGGAGAACCGGGCCCTGCAGCAGTTGCTGGAGCAGAGGCAGGCCTACTGGGCCCAGGCAGAAGAGAATGCAGCTTCCACTGAGGAAGGCAAGTCCATCTCCTCACCCAAGGAGGAGTCCCATAACTCAGGGCTTCTGCCAGATCAGAGCCCAAACCACTCCTCCCCCTTTGAGGACCCCAAAGGGCCCCCCACAACACAGGAGGACTCGAAGACACTGCGTGCCCTGAGGGAGATGGTTAACAACTTGTCTGGGGCATCTGGGGAAGAGGATGGCAAAGTAGGCCCTAACCTACCTGACAGCGCTCAACCCCTGCAGCTGCTGAGAGAGATGAACCAGGCGCTGCAGGCCCTGCGGGAGGAGAACCGGCTGCTGCAGGAGGAGAACAGGGCTCTGCATGTCCTGCGCGAGGAGCACCGCGTCTTCCAGGAGGAGAACAAGGCCCTGTGGGAGAACAATAAGTTGAAGCTGCAGCAGCGGCTGGTCATCGACACGGTGACTGAGGTCACAGCCCGGATGGAGATGCTTATCGAAGAGCTGTATGCCTTCATGCCAGCCAAGAACAACAAAGATCCCAAAAAGCCCAGCAGGGTCTGAGGCCTTGGCAGCAGACATAGACACCAAGACCAGGCCAGAGAGAATCCTCAACCTTCCTTTGTCTTCCTTACACTGCCCAGCAGCGCGTGCCCGTGGGACAACAGAGAAAGGGCCATCCTACCCCTGAGACACAATAAAGACAGAGGAGGCTGGGGCCAGCCAACACCAGCGTGGAATTATGGCTTCTTCTCCCCTTTCCTTCTTACTCTTTAACGTCTTACTGTCTCCCCTTCTGTTCCTTTGCCTTGCCTCTGTCGTCTTTATCAACCATCTCATTATCTGGTCCTTGTTTTTCAACCCCTGTACCTTTTCTCCCCTTCTATAGCCTTAGCAGCAGGGTATGATGGTGCATTTTTGTACTCTCTTAGGGCTCAGGAAGCTGAGGCAAGAGGATTGTGAACTTAGGCTCACCTAGGCTACATAGTAAAAAAAAAAAAAGAAAAAAAGACTATAAAATGCAAGGGGTTGGGAAATGGGCCACAGGACTCAGCGCGACAGACAACAGACGGACTTTTTAGAGTGAAATTGAGCCAAAAGTCAGAGTTCCCGTAGACTTCTGCCGTACTCATCAATATGCCCTACCAAAATCTATAAAAATTGACGAGTCCACATGGACTCATTAGCACGCAAAGTCCCTAGTTAGGGTCCTCTGGCTACATTCCTTAGACAATGAGCCTGGCGGTCCTTGTATGTTGATTGTGACACTTAGGGTCCTCAGAACCCTGTGTGATGGGCACTGTCATCTCTAACAGACAGGGGAACAGGAATTCCAAGCCATTTGCTGATTGACAGGTAGAAAAGGCCAGATGGGGACGTCAAGGACAGTCTGACCAGGTTAGGCTCTTTCCATGAGGTTCACTGCCAGCTTTCCCAGTCTCTAAAAACTAGAAGTAGTTTTGATAATCTGTTTTCCAGATTTAAGAACTCGACAAGGCTTACCCCCAAAAGCAGCATCAGAAATCCCAGAGGAGCAGTTTAGTCTCATCTGTTAGCGGCACGTCTGTTCTGCACACAGGGTAGATAGCATCTGTTAGCGGCATGTCTGTTCTGCACACAGGGTAGACAGTGATGGCTGGACAGGAGGAGGCTGATGGTTTATTATACTTGATGTCACCAGAATCTGAAAAATGGGAACTGGTTGTTGATGGGCCTCTGGGCCTTAGTAGTTTTTCCTCCTCTATTTGTTAAATTAATTTATCATTCAAGGTATCATAAAATATCACACCTGTTTAAGTCAGTGTAATAACCCCAGGGTGTGTGTGTGGGGGGGGGGCTTACTTTCATCTTTTGATGAAACCAAATTGATTGTGTTCTTCTAGACAACAGGAAGACAAAAGGCGCACTCCCTTAAGGTTTGTGTTTCCAGGATTTAGCTTGGATTAATCTCTATAACAGCATTTAGTTGTTGTCTCATGAGCTGAGAGTGCTCAGAGAACTTAATACTATTTAGCATTGTCAACGTTCTCTGTGGGTCAGAATCTAAATGGAGGGAAAAAATGAGTCAGAGAAGCCATAGGATGCCATTTTTATGGAGTGGGGGAGATTTATTTTAGAACATGGCTTCATTGTACAGTGCAGTGTAATCTGTCAACAATTGCCAGCACTCTGGTGGAATCTAAATTCTGCTGGAACAGTGTGAGGGCTCACTTTTATAGGAAGGTTTCCCCTAGACATCCCAGTTCTAGATCTACCTCTAGTCTAATGTTAGGCTCTTATCAGATAGTTGGAGCTTTCTCTTTTCAAGGTAGATCTTAGAGCTGAGCCCCAAAGGTTTGCATTTAGAGAGTGAAACATTCCACCTTTCCTGTTGTTGCCCTCCTAATTAAGGTCGGAGTCGACCGTTGTCCGTATGGCCATCTGGAACTCGGTCTATGTGGTGCATCCCCTTCATTGGCAGGGCTTCCTCTTCTCTGATCCTGTCTGGGGAGTTCAACACCGCCCTCCCCCCCCCCAGACATCTCTACCTGGAGAATGTCATGTATCCTTAGTTAGATTACAGATTCAACATCCTTTCCCCCAATAAGAACCCGTTCAGCCAGCACCTAAGACTTCTGCAATGCTTCCCTATGCTAATGAGGCATCTCAGTACTGTCAGCCTTCAGCCCATCCTGGATAGTCTGACCTCCAGCCCCCAAACTAAATAAGCCTTGAACCACCCCAAGTAAAGTTGATCTGCCTTCCTGAAGCTGGTCCGGGTGTTGCCATTTACCATACAAACTCATAGGGCTTCCTCCCCAACTCTATCCCCCACCCATCATCTCTGCTCCATTTTCCCTCATGGACTGATGTTGGCTGACAACCCCCGGGGGCAGAGAGGGTCACATTGGTCTTCTATCACTTGGCCATTGGCTTGTCTGGTTTTCTGGGTTGCTACAGTCAACTGTTATTCTTTGCCTTGGCTGGATCCTCTCCATAGGACTAGCTAGCTAAAAGTTGAAGGTCAGCGTCAATTGAGAGAGAACACAGTCTGAAATAGCTAAGTAACAAACTGCAGCTCCAGGATTCATGGGAGAGGGGGAGAGACTGATGGGATAAATGTCTGATGGAAGAAGCTGGGGGACCTCTAAGCCCTTCTCAATGAACAGTTTATTGTCTTCAGCTTTGAGTTTCTGACTCATCATTCGGGAAGGGACTTAACTATGAAGCAAAGTCATTTCACGCATTGCTGAGAGTTGCTGTGGAAATGGGTTTTCTTCACATTCAAAATTTGGAGCCTCAATCTGTCGCTGTGTTTTACAGTGAACTGAAAGTTTGTACTTGTAGCTTACTGAGTTTTCATTCACATGCAAGTCCTTTTCCAAGTCTGGACTCTTATCAGTTCCTTTCCCATTCGGTCACTCAAAGTCCTTTGCAACCAGGAACCAAGTTAGGGGCAGGTGGCATCATTCTTTGTGCTGTCAAGACAAGTGTTGGTTTAATTTATGCTGCTTCCCCTGTAAGCCTGTCTTTACTTGTAGACGGCTCAGTCCATTTGGAAATTCTTCCCTTAGGAGCATGATGTCCAAATCATGTGTTAAGAAAGGCATCACTTGCTACTCAGGGACTGTCTCCTGAGCTGCAAGAGAGCTTCGTGGTGATCAGTTACATTTTAGGGGTCTGTTTGGGTGGTTCTCACCTTTACCATCTCTTCTTCTCCTTCATACAGTTAACCTGATAACCATCTCTCCTAAGTATTTATAGACAGCCTTAGAACCCTTCCACTTATCTCTGTGCACTGGTCAAATCCAGTTCTGACCAATGTAGTCTGCTGGGTGACAGCTGTTGCTGGACTCAAATCATCCCTGTGGAGGTGTGGGCACTCCTTGCTACCCCCACCCCAGCCCCAATGTTCTGGGTTTACACACACACACACACACACACACACACACACACACACACACAGCCTTATATTTTAAAATACCTTAAACAGTTCAATGGCTGAGCCACTTCCAAACGTCCATGTGGCTTAACACACTCCCCTCTGACATTCCTGAGTTATTACTAAAATCTATATTCCATCTTGGCTTCCCCAGACCCAGACCTGTAGCCCTCTCAGGCTGTGTTCCCTAGCACTTACATGATGGCTGTTTTCTCTGTCTGGTGCATCTCAAGTAGGGCTTCTTCTCCATTCCTACTTACTTCCAAGTAAGGAATTGGGCCAGAACAAGAGGAAAGGTTAGAATCCTGTGCCCCAAGGATAGTGGCCTTTTAGGTTATTAGTATAGTGGGAACTTTGGTTTGTGCATGCTTTATCTCAGCTCGACTTCAGTGGCAGCAGTGTTTTCTATTTTCTTCTCTGACAACTGGTTTCTCTCCTATTCTAATCCTCATAACGACTTCCTCATCTGCAAAGTGAAGACAATGGTATAGCCCTCCCATATCGGTTACTCATCATACCGTAATCCAGTCTGAACTGGGCATCTTGCCATACCCATCCAGTTAGCTTTCAGGTCTGCAGTTTGGCAAGTCAGACTGAGTTGACTCTGGAAGCTGTAGTCTTAGCTGGGTTCCTAATGTCCGAAATCAGCAGGTAGGCCACTAGTTGGCTCATTCTAGAACCTGGCTGACTGTTGGGGAATACCTGGTTGTTTCGCATATGTTCTCTCTTCCTCCAGCAGCTTACCCCAGGCATAGGCAAAGGCTCAAAAGAGACAAGACAACAGCTTGTAAGCACCCCCAAAACCTAGGCTTAAAATGGGTCACTACCAGTGAGTACATTTCTACAGGTGAGAGAAGTCAAGAAGTCAGCTGAAATGGAGATGTATACTACAGTCTACGTCTGGAGGGCAGGAGCTGTACAGTACACACAGTGGCGCCATTGACTTGGATGTGTGGCTCCAACATGCTACCTTTCTGGTTGTTGAGAGTCTCAACTTTATACCGGGCACACAGAAAACGAAATTAGCTGCCTCCTCCCCTCTTCTTTCTTCCTCGCAATGCATCTCTGCGATTGCAGGCTCTGTCATTTATAGGACTTTAAGGAAGAAGAAGGGAATATTTCAAGTGCCCCCAGGGAGCTTTATTTGCTTGTCTGGATTAGGAAGTCTTTAATTTTTTTTTTTTTTTTTAGTTCAATGGACTGATGAATCCTAGGTTTTGGGGGTGCTTGCTTACAAGCTGTTGTCTCGTCTCTTTTGAGCCTTTGCCTATGCCTGGGGTAAGCTGCTGGAGGAAGAGAGAACATCAGTCCATTTTTTTTTTTTAACCCTGTTCCAGGTGAGCAATTTAAAATGCAGTCCTGGCTATGCCACAACCTTTCTTCGGTGACTTTAATAGCTCGTTATTTCTTTTAGTGAGCTTTCTCACTAGTACATTGGGTTCAATTACAGCTGTGTAGGCATATTGATTTCTTTTGCTGCCAAGAGCGGCCATGCTGTGAGCAGTCTCACTGACTCATTCCTGCCCTCCCCACCCCCCATTTCACATGGGTGTCATTTATTACAGACACCATGATGTGGGAAAGATGAATAGAAGAGAACCCAAAATGCTCAGACCACTCTCTTCTTACCAGGTCCGTCATATGCTGTCTTGCCTCATGCAGCACAAATACAGCCCTGGGTACCATTCTCCACCCTTGTAGTTCTCTGCATCTAAAATGTTCGTTGGGCTTGTCTATGTGTTTGGATTCTTAATTACCTTTCAAAACTCCATTGGGAATCATTTATTTCAGAGAACTAGCCTAGAAGCTCAAGGTCAGGCTAAGGATGACTGGTTTGTTCTTTCCCCTCTTCTCTGGGAGTAGAGCAAGAGATTAGGAGTAAGGTTAGGGGTTAGAGTTAGTGTTAAGGTTTAGAGGGTAGGGGTTAGATTTAGGGTTAGGTCCTCTGTCACCTTGGCCCTCACTATAGCACTAAGAAGCAGTTTTTTGTGTGTCTGCCTCTCCTTCAAGCCTAAGAGTTCCTTGAAGACAAACCTAGTTATCTTCTACCCAGTACTATGCTAAGCCCATGTTAGATACTCATTAAATTAGAAACTCGAGGGAACATTTGGAAGTCGAGTACAATGTTCACTTGTGTGCTGGCAGAGCTAAAAACTCGAGGCTCAGTCCTACCATCTCATTTTAATTTCATCAGTTAAATTGCTAAGATTTTAAGTTCTGTGCATCAAAACACTGAAGTGGATGTCATGAAGAGAGATTGGAAACGTTTTCTACTTCTCAGCCATCCTTAGTGTTTTGAACAGCAGCGGATGTGAAGAGGCACGGTCCCCCAGTCAGAGAGACAGGCAAGTGCAGATTGCAGGGGTAGAATGGGTGTTGATACCGGGGTGCCTCCCTCTCTCCTCTCATATCCTTGAGAACATTATTTTAGCTGTTAGAATCTGTAGACTCTTAGTTGGTAACAAATACCCATCTCTAAGATCATGTGTGTACAATGAGGCTGGTACAGAATCAATTATTAGAAAACAAGTCTATTGGTTGTAACATACAACAGTCAATTTATGAAAACTTCACATTTTGTTATTGGATACCCCACTCCCACACCATCCCCACATATAGAAAGCTGGAGAACATGGCACTTTTAGAATAATTTGTGGGCGAATGGAGTGCGGCAAGGTTGGAGGCGCAAGAGGTCATTCCGGTGGGTGTGGGGGGAAGGGAGGGGTTGCCTGGTATCTCTGAACAAGAACGCTGGTGGACCAGTCCCAGACACTCATTTCCCCAGCCCTGTGCTGCCAGCGAGCCCCCCGAATACCTGGCGATGATTTTGTACTAGACTGTGCTAGTCAGTCACCATCACAGCTTGGGAATTATGTTTATTGAAAGAGAAGATTTTTGGAGACTGGAGTCTGAGGGTTGGCTCTGGAATACTTCACTTGTAGAAAGAGATCCCATTGTTCTTCATGCACACCCCATTCCACCCTCGAAGTCTTAGGTCACTTCCATTGCCTGGAAAGCTGAAGCTTGTCCCTTGCTTAGCTCTGGGTCAGATCCGGTCACCATGGCCTCTTTGGATCTTGTGCTAAATTCATGTGCTTCCCAGGCTTAGTGTATAATAAGTTCGTGTGTTCTTCTTCCCTAATGCATTTATCACCACCCAGACTCAAGGGGAAAAAGTGAATATAAAGTTACACCACTTTACACTGGTTCCTCTTGGATAACCCAATAAATGTTTTGAATCTTAAAAAAGAAAAAAAAGTAAAAGTAAAAAGTATCACCATAAATAAAACAGAAATCTAATTTGTTGGAATTCAATGACTACAGAAGCCTTTACCCAGGATGCTGTGCTTGGAGAGGTACTCAGAGACATCCTGCATCAGTGCCCTAAGCATCACACCAGCAACATTATCACTTCATCCCCACTGAGGAAGGAACGTGGATACATTCAGGTACTGGTATGAAAAGATGCTGGAACAACCGTGGGGGTGATTTTCTGACTAGGTGGTTCCTGGTAGAGAAGAATGAATTTCTACAGGATGTACAAAACACAGCATGGTGAGGTAGAGCCAGAAAGTGTCTGTGTACTGTCTGTGTCTTAGGATTTTAACTGCTGTGAACAGATACCGTGACCAAGGCAACTTTTGTAAGGACAACATTTACTTGGGGCTTGGGGCTGGCTTACAGGTTCAGAGGGTCAGTTGATTATCATTAAGGCAGGAGTATGACAGCATCCAGGCCATGCATGGTTCAGGAGGAGCTGCGAGTTCTACATTTTCATCTGAAGGATGCTGGGAGAAGACTGACTTCCAGGCAGCTAGGATGAGGGTCTTAAAGCCCACACCCACAGTGGCATACCTACTCCAACAGGGCCACACTTTCTAATATTGCCACTCCCTGGGCTGAGTATATACAAACCATCACTGTCTGCTAAGTACTCCATTCTTACACCGAGTGTTGGGTCATCCACTGACGAAGAGCCGGAGGAGCAGGAGTTACAGATACTGGGAATCTGCCATCTGCAAGCTGGAGAATCAAGAAAGATGGCTGTATGTCTTGGTTAGGGTTTCTCTTGCTATGAGGAGACACCATGACCACAGCATCTTATAAAGGAAAACATTTAATTGGGGCTGGCTTACAGGTTCAGAGCTTCCATCCATTATCATCATGGTGGGAAGCACGGTAGTGTCCAGGCAGACGTGGTGCTGGAGAAGGAGCTGAGAGTTCTACATCTGGGTCAGCAGGCAGAGGGAAGGGGGAGAGAGAGAGAGAGAGAGAGAGAGAGAGAGAGAGAGAGAGAGAGAGAGAGAGAGAGAGAGAGAGAGAGAGATAGGGCCTGGCTTGAACGTTGAAACCTCAAGCCCACCCCTAATGACATATTTCTTCCAACAGGCCACATCAATCCAACAAGGCCACATGCCCTGATCCTTTCAAATAATGCCACTCCTGTGAGCTTGTGTGTGTGTGTGTGGCGGGGGGGGGGGGCATTTCATTCAAACCACCACACCATATAATACACTTTCTGTTTGAAGGCCTGAGAAGTGGCTAAGAGGTAGAGAGAGACAGGAAAAAAAAATACATGTCCAAGATCAGCCAAAAGATAATCACCCTCCTCTACCTCTGGATTCTGCTCTGTCTGCCCTGTGAAGACTGGATACCACTTGTTTGGGCTGATCTCTTATAGGCACACCAAGAAGAAATGTTTTACCAGCTCCTGAGAATTCCATGACCCAGTCAATTTGACATATAAAATTAACAATCACACAGTATAGTGTAGGGGATGATAGAACCTTTACGACTTAGCTCATTTGTCTGATTTCAGGACTCCAGGGATTTGCTGATATTCCAACTAATTCTCCATCATTAATGAACATCCATACACGAAATGGATCAAAACCCTGATATGCTGCAACGAAGCAGGGAAGAGGAGGATGGAGGGTGTCTTAGTCAGGGTTTTAGTGCTGTGAACAGACACCATGACCAAGGCAACTCTCATAAAGACAACATTTAATTGGGGCTGGCTTACAGGTTCAGAGGTTCAGTCCATTATCATCAAGGTGGGAGCATGGCAGTGTTCAGATAGGCATGGTGCAGGAGGAGCTGAGAGTTCTACATCTTCATCTGAAGTCTCCTAGGAGAATATTGACTCCAGGCAGCTAGGACAAGGGTCTTAAAGTCCATGCCCACAGTGACATACTTACTTCAGCAGGACTGCACCTCCTAATAGTGCCACTCCCTGGACTAAGCATATACAAACCATCACAGCAGGAAATGGTAAAATAAAATTAGATGTGATAAAAGAAAAGAAAAAACTGTGGGAAGAATCCTTCTAAACCTTATAGCAATCCTAAATATTACCCAACATATTAAATTTCTTTTTCTCTATGAATGTGTGCCAGGGGGAGACTGCCCAGTGACCTTAGCTGACATCTTTCAATACAGAAATGGTTTTGTTGGTAAGTATGCACATACTTATCGTTCCTTATACAGAGCTAGAATACAATTCAACTGTCTATCCATATACATTTATGTAGTACTTTTACACATATATTTACACGAGAAAAATGAAAATATTGTCTTTGGACTATCCAAAAAAAAAAAAAAGAGAGAGAGAGAGAGATAACAATCTGCTTAAAGTATACTTCATGGCAAAGGCATGCAATGAGACGCATGCCAGGGAGTCTGCGTTTATGTAATTAGTCATTTACCATGCCTTTACCATGTCCAGGATTTATATGTGTATTGACAAGAGGTTTACATTCTAATAGGACAGACAAGTGATAGGCAAATAGGTACATGAGCAAAGTGACCTCAGGTAAGTCACAGGAAGAGGGAATGATCTGTGAGAGAGCCAGCAGCAAGTGTGTCAGCATCATCAGGAGGGGACTCGAAGGCTTGTTAGTTAAGATCTGAGATGCTGTCATGATCTGTTCAGGTGGCTATGAAGAATAATTCAGACTGATAGCTTGTAAATGACACAAATGCTTGCTCAATGTTTGGGAGGCTGGGAAGCCTACTGGATACCAGCAGACTCACTATCCGGCGAAGCTTAGCTTTCTGCTTGGAAGGTAATAACATCCTATTGCATCATCTGGTACCAGAAGGGACAAGGCATCCTTCAACCTCTTTTTAAAAGGGAATGAATCCCTTAATCATGACTAAGACTTGTGTGTGTGTGTGTGTGTGTGTGTGTGTGTGTGTGTGTGTGTGTAGAGTGTGATTGTTGCTGCCATTTGCAGAGATCTCACTCTACCTTATTTTTTGACTGAGTCTTTAAATGAAGTGCAGGCTCATTAATTTGGTTAGAATGGCTGGCCAGCAAGCCCCAGGGATCTTTCTGTCTCCATTTCCCTAGCCCTGGCTGGGATTACAGGCATGCACTTCCGTGCCCAGCTTTTTATGTGAGGACTGGGGTCCAAATTCAGGTTCTCATGATTGCATGGCAAGTACATTGTCAACTGAGCCATCCTTTAGCCCCTGGCTCCTTAATGATATCACACTGGTATTGGAGTCCAGTATGTGAATTGGGGGTACCCATTCAGATCAGTGCCACTGCCCAGTTCTGTGTTTTCTTCGGGATTGATAAATGTGACAAGAGAAAGAGACGGCAATGCGCTCTGTTCTCCCAAGGTCTCCAGCTTTTAGTAGTGTGTGCCCATGGCTTTGAAAGTGCTTCCCAGTTCTCCCTCCCATCCACTGGGATGGAAAGACCAGAGAGAGCTAGAGTGGGGTGTGGCATCTTTCTTATTAGCCTTTGCTAAAACTCCCAGCAGGCTATGATTTAATAAAACCATTTCTTTGGATGAATAATAGAATAGCTGGATATGATGGCCCTCATCTGTAATCCTAGCACTAAGGATGCTAAGCAGTACAATCATGAGTGTGGGGGTATTCTGATCTACATAGTGGGCTATGGACCAGCCGGGGCTATATTGTAAGACTCCTGCATTTAAAAACCTGACAAAGTAACAACAGCATCAACACCAACAAAATACTATCATATTTCAAAAGTCAGGGGCGTTTCTCTGTGTGAGCCTGGACAGGTTTTTGAAGATAAAACTTCAACGGCATGAAGATAGGATGTGCTTATGACTGCCCCCCCCCAGAAACTTTTTTCTGTTTTAAAGATTGGTTTATTTTTAATTTTATATGATTATCTGGTGCTCGTGGAAGTCAAATGAGGGCAATGGATTCCCTGGAACTGGAGTTGTGAGTTGCCATGTATGTGCTGGAACCACACCCTGGTTCTTTGTAAGAGCAGCAGGTACTCTCAGTCACTGAGCAATCTCTCTCACCCTGTGCCCCCATCCACTTCCCAGAGGTTTTCAAGTCTCAGAAGTGTCTAGCAAAGTCCCAGTGATTCATCAGTTATGATCTAGATTTTTGTCTGGAGCCTTCAAATTCCAGAGGAGGTTTTGGTTTGGTGCTTTGTGGCTTCGCTCTGTCTCCCTTTGGTTTCTGATGCAGAGGTTTTCTATGATCGGGTGACTTCAATTTTGTGAATCTAAAAAGGATAGTTGATTTTCAGGTTTAAAGCCCACCTCCCATGAGAAGAGAAATGACTTCTGAGAACTTTACATGTTGAATTTGAAACTAGAAGTAGAATCCCTCTGGGCTCCTGTGTGACATTTGTCTGAGGTATGAATGAAGAGAAAGAGTTGTCATACAAAGAGTATGGGAGACTTTTCCAGGCAGGAAAATGGAACATTCAAAGGCCCTGGGGTAGCTGGAGCTGAGTGTTAAGAAGATAAGAGGACATGGGCTGCAAACCAGGACAGATACATCCATAGGCTGGAGGTTGGAGGACCAGCAGGGCCCACGGGGAGTGGAAAGCCTTATACTCTAAATGGGAACTGCTTACTCCTCTTGGGATTGTAAGTGGCAAAGATCCAGTGGCAAGCTCCTCATCTCTACACAGTGTCACAGAAATAGAAACAGTATGGTAGTGAGTTGCACGTTCTTTCTCTGTGTCTCCTATCTCCAATTCAGATGATACAGACAACAGAAGGGCGGAGCACATTAGTGTTTGCTGATATGATTCATCCAGTAAATGGACTTGTGCAGAAACTCTTGTTCAGGAGTGACGGTATTACTTGTAATCTTGACTGACTCTGGAATTGGCTGGGACATTGGCCTCTGGCATGCCTGTGGGAGATTATCTAGATTGTGTTCATTTCGGTAAGAAGGCTCACCTTGCTGTGGGCGAGTCCCTGGCTGGGAGCCTAGGCTGTGTAAGTAGAGAGACAAAGCAGAGAAGTAGCATCTTCTCTTCTCTATCTGGAACACAGCTGTGCTGAGACAAGGTGTTTTATGCCCCTGCCACCTTGGCCTCCGTGCGATGCGCTGCTCTCTTGAACTGTGAGATGGAGCGAACCTTTCCCCCTTAAGCTTCTCTTGTCTGAGTATTTAATCATAGCAACAGGAAAAGAAACTAAGACACCAAAGAAGGCAAATTATGTGCTCTGTCATGACCATCTGAGATGGTCCTGAGCTGAACCCCTGAAGGCCAGGCCCCGAACCTCACCTGCTCACTATTTTACAGATGCCACGAGCACACTGTGGCCAGGGCTCCTCCCAGCAAACACTGGTGGCTATCAAGATAGTTTTCCCTGCTCTGTGGGCCTCCTGGATGGAAAGAGTGAAATAAGACATGGAGATAGGGTCAACTGTGAAGTGTGTCCACAGCTCCATCTTCATGTGACCCCTAAGGACCCTAGGAGGACTCCT